>NW_027464591.1:4855000-5455000 GCF_043290135.1 Rhipicephalus microplus
TCTGCAACTTTTCCAGAACGGTTCGACGACAGAGAACACACGACACAAGCATGTGCCCTCGGTTACCCGACAGAACACCAGACAAAGTATAGTACAACATATATTTAGTTACGTGTCTATCGGAATTTCGTTGCCTCTAAATCAAGAGGCACATGCGGGACACAAGACTCCTAAAATGAGATTCAAATTTTTGCATTTACAACAACGTAATGAAATAGAATACAACATTAAGCTGGCGCTTTGAGATCACTCTGAAAGAGAGCGCTCAGCTAAAGCCGTGATGGGGACAAAATTTTGCCCCGACTCGACAACGAAAGACCGAAAGGTGTAGAAGGTAGTAACTAAAACGCATGCCTTAATGCGTCCGTCGTAGCGTTTATCTTTCCTTTCTTGAAGCGAACGCCTAAGTTCTGCTGTTGGAGTATCATGCTCCACCTCAGTAACCGGCACTTTTAGGCGTCATGTTATTTAACCAGGTGAGAGGAGAGTAGTCCGTTTCGACAACAAACCTGAAACCGGAATAAAAGGCTACCCTTTGAACGCTCCACACCAGGCAAGTGCATTCCTTTTCAGAGGGACTGTATGCTTCTTCCCTGCTGCTCAATTTTCAACTTAAATACAAAACTGACCTTTAGTTACCAGCGCCGTCTTTTTGGCGCAATATAGCACCCAAAGCCACTTGCGTCGCACTGAATGGCAAAGCCCCTAGAGAAATCGGGTGCCATAAAAACGGGCTTTTCGCTTAGGGATTGTTTCAGCTTGCAAAACGCATTTTTGTCTGACTCCCACACCACTTTAACCGGCTCAGGCTTTCGAAGTGCGTCAGTTGGATAGCTGGCAATGCTAGAGTACTTTTGCACGTAATGCTGATAGTACCTAGCTAGGCCCAAGAATGCCCTTATTTCAGATTTTGTGGTTGCTCGTGGATAATTCATGACGGCAGCTACCTTAATTTCTGCAAGTCTACGCCGGCCACGCCCCACAACGTGTCCCAGGTAAGACACCTCGCCGCACCCTAGGTGACATTTAGCTGGTTTCGCGGTAAGACCAGCCTCCAACCTGTTAAGCACGACTCGTAAATGCTCTACATGTTCTTCCCAGCTATTCGAGTAGGTGATGACATCGTCAAGATATGGCAGAGCGAACACAGACAGGCCATTAATAACGTGGTCCGTTAAGCCTGAAAAACAAAAGGGCGCTTTTTTAACCAAAGCTAAACTTCATTGGACAATGATACATTCTGAATGTAGAAACGAATGCGGCATAGCGGCTAGCACGCTCCGTAAGGAGGACTTGCCAATACCCTTGCACGAGGTCTAACGTGGAAATATAACTAGACTGTGACACAGTTTCTACCCTCTCCTCTATATTTGGTATCGGGAAGTTTGATCTGGAGTTCTGGCGTTAATACGGCGATAATCCATGCATAGCCTTGAATCTTTTCCCGGCACTTGAACTAATATTAAAGAGGATGCATAGTCACTTCCGCCCGGTGCTATGACAGGCCACGGTGTCCCAAGGGATCCCCGCTGACCACCTTTAAGCAGCGTAACCGAACTCTCGGCCGGTCCCCTCTTTCGGGAGTGATAAAGTTTTGATCATCATCATCATCATCCCAACTGCAGCATTTTATCTACCTCCTCTCTGTGCTTTTGTGATTTATGTGCTTTTGCACAGGGAAACATCGATACGGCTTGCTACGGATTGGCTCTTCACAAGTTTGCTCGATATCGTGTTCAATCACCGTCGTGTTTTCGGGACGGTGCTAAAACACGTCTTTAAACTCGGAAACAATCCTTCTCAAGTCCTCCTTCAGGACTTCAATTAACCAAGGCTCTAGGCTCAACTGCTCTAAGATTACCTCCACTCTCCTTTCGATTACATCTCTAAAGGTCAAAATTTCTGCTCCCTCTACCTCTGAAGCATTCAAAGGCAGATTTATCACCACTTGACGTTGAACGTATGGCTTCATCAAGTTACTTTGGTAAAACGTGTTCGGCTGCCTTCCCAATTTGACTTCATAATTGGTATCATAAAGCTTCGGTATTATTTTAACAGGCCCTTCCCTATGAAGGCTGCTGCGGCTGTTCTTTTGGACGGCCACAGCAGCATTATTTGGCTACTCACTTCAAAGGTGTGTTTCCTTGTTCCCAACTATACGCTTTCCATTAGCGCCTAAATCGAGTGGTCCTCACGCTGCTCTCGAATGATCATTTCTCGATCTACCCTCAACAGCTCACTCCCACTTTCCGCTACAAGCGAGAGCATAGCACACCTCTCGCTCTCATCCAATGGCGTCATGTCGTCTCCTCCGCTGACAGAGACGACTTCCGCGATGGGCGGCTCCAGTGACTCATCCGGGGAATTTCCTGCCCGAGGCACCATCGCCTCGCCACCAAGGTCACGCAGATCAGCCTCTCTTCAAGAGGTGTTTTCACTACACTGAACGAGATTAAGTTCCTGCAAAAGCTTCCTCACGTGCGATCGCGTGAGGGCCATGTACGCTAAGTTGGAGAACAAGGATTTACCCTGCTCTTTGAAAAGATGCTCAGAGTTATTAGAAAAAAGATAGGAAAAATGATCGGGAAGCGTGGCAGACATAGCGCAAAGCTTACCGGACGGGCCTTCAATGACAACTGTAGCGATTGATAAGCAAGCACTTTGCTGCTCGGCGACTTGCCTGATCCACGCGCATTCTCTTGTAGAGTCGTCCGGAGACACCAACGAAAGATGGACAACGTCAATGGTTGCCGCTGAGTCTCAAAGTGCTCGACACGTTTCACATTGGCACTACTTTCCTGGAGATATGGCTCTAACAACCGCATGTTCTTTTCCGATTCTGGAATTGTTGCAAAAGCAAACTTTTGTTCACAGTTTACCGCAATGTGCCCTTCCTTTTTGCTGTTGCAGCTGATTAGCGGCTTCCGTGATTCAAACGCCCGTGTGGTATCAGTGCGTTGTTTAGCAACCTCACTCGATTTCTCCACTTTCGTTTGCCCTTCCCCTACAGTGTCCTTCGTAAGAGACGGGTTCTTCCTTAAATTACGGTGCGGAGTGGGTTTCCATTAACCATTTGATTGATATGTGGGATTTAACGTCCCAAAACCACCATATGATTATGAGAGACGCCGTAGTAGAGGGATCCAATAATTTCGACCACCTGGGGTTCTTTAACCTGCACCCATATCTGAGCACACGGGCTTATAACATTTGCGCCTCAATCGAAAATGCAGCCGGCGCAGTCGGGATTCGATCTCGCGACCGGCGGGTCAGCAGCCGAGTACATTAGCCACTAGACCACCGTGGCGTGGCCTTTCTGTTGACCAGGTTTCTTTGAAAAACGCTCTTTCCTTGTATTCTTTTCAACGCGCACTGCCCTGCTATGCAACTTTGGGCGCCTATAATACTCCTCAGCTAACTTGATAAGCTGCACTTCGCCATGTTAATTTTGTAGCCGAAGCTTGACGTCATCATCGACGCAGTGGTGGAATGGCTCCAATGCAATACATTTTACCATTTTATCGCGATCGCCATAAACACCTTCGCCCTTGAGCCATTCATTAAATCGGCTTTAAGACGATACGCAAATCCAACATGTGACTCATTGCCCTTTTTTTGCGTGGTGGAACATTTGCCGGGAAGCTTCGGGTGACATTTTATAACGTCTCAAAAGCACTTCCTTAACTTCGTCATAGTTCTCAAATGCTTTCCTCGACAAGTACATTATCACGTCGGACACTTTGCCGGCAAGACGAGCTCACAGGCTCTACACCTAAGGAGACCACTCCAAGGCATTTAGCTCACAGACGTGTTGAAACTTGACGAGATACTTCGCCATGTCGTCACTCAGTACGAATGGTGGCAGTTCGTCCTGAATTCTCCGACCGCTGACCTGAACTGTCCCAGAAGCTACGCTAGCACTCAGATGAACTCCAAGATCGCAGTGCATGCAATCGGTGTTCACAATTACGTCTTGCGAATTTTTCAATGCTAGGTGCAGCAAAACTCGCGTTTTCCATCTTATAATAGCGAACCGACTACGCGGCGTTGCACTGTTTGAGCGGCAAAGCAGTTTTTCTCACAAAGAAAGTTTTGTTCTTCAAGCTAATGGACCACCAGGGGGATGCCGTCTCATGTGGATCTGAAAACATCGGCTCCGCGTTTGAAAATGTTTTAGATTCGGAGCATCTAATACTCGAGGCTTGTAGTGCGGCGCCGTCCGCAAGCTTCTTCCTCCTTCTTCCACCATCTGTGCATCCCTTCCTCCTCTACACACCGCGCGCGCTTCACTCCTCCACCATCTGTGCACCCTTCCTCCTCTACACACCACGTGCGCTTCTCCTCTTCACGAACATTCGCTAGCTGTATAATGTAGCGCGCATGCGCCGTCACGCTTCGAGAACATCGGCAGCTGACGCGCGCGCATGCGCCGTCGCGCTTCGAGAACATCGGCAGCTGACGCGTGCGCATGCGCCGTTGCACTTCTCCCCCTTCTCGAACATTCGACAGCTGACGCGCGCATGCACCGTCACCCACCATCTGTGCCGCGCGCGCTTCTCCCCTTCGAGAACATTCTACAATTCTCCTGATTTTCCAGTGGACGTGCATGCGCCGTCGTGCTTCGAGAACATTCAACAGCTGACAGTGCATGCGCCATCGCGCTGTATATATACTCAAGGTTGGCGCTGGCTCGCTCAGTTGCCGCTCGTCGGTTGGTTTGTACGGCGCGTCGACGTCCAAGGTCGTGGTGAAATGAATTCCAACGAATCCACAAACACAATGATCGACGTTCCTTCGACCAGCGCCGCCCTTTCGCATACGTGTGTACGTGTTCACTCATTTAACACCCCCTCCTACAACCACGTTAACCAATTTAGCCATCGACCCAAGTAAGTCGCAATTTAACACCCCATTTCACAACCACGTTAACCAATTTAGCCATCGACCCAAGTAAGTCGCACTTTAACACCCCGTTAACCAATTATATGCTCCGCATCCTCCTCAGTGTTCCCCCGAGGGAAGCTGCGGGCAATTTTTTTGGACAGTTTTTCGTGCATTTTTGACTGTCTGTACGTGCCAGTCGACGCATAAAACAGCACCGATTAACCCGATACCAAAAGTTTCACGATGGGTGAGCTTCTTGACTCTTTTTCGAGACTCTTCTGGTTGGACCAAGTTATCCATCTGCCCAGCCTAGCGCGCTAGACTGAGCCTTTGGCGGAGCGGCTGCCGGCCCTTCTCGGAAGGGTTTTTCAGCACTCTACGCATGGAATGTCTATGCAAGTCTCTGTCGATGGGGAGAATATCACTCGCGACCATCCTAAAGACTCTGAATGGTATGTGGCGACCACTAAACGTAAACTTCGTGGGACACATACCCCCAGGACCGAGACGTAGGCAAGCGTCTCTATACATGGCGACGCGTGGTCGTCTCACACTCCCGAGCTGTGGTAAAGAAGTGTCTTATCGCTGCTTCTAGACTTCCTCACCTTCTAAGAGATCACCATCGAGTCATTGTGAGACGTAAAAATTGCCTGAACATGAGAACTGTGAGTCAAACTAAGTTCGCGAAGTCATTCGCAGTGGGTGCAGCGCTCAGAGAAGAGGAAGTAGCGGAAGACGCGGCATGCCCGAACATGATGCAGAACATCGCAGTTATAAGAACACCAGTGGAAAGGAACGCCAGAGGGCATTCTAAGATCACCGCCATTACTCTCGGTACCGCCAGTTTTGATGTTACTGTCTACCGAGCTGCCCTCGACGACACCTGCGAAGGTATCATCAGAGGTATTGACGTGGACATCAGTCAAGAACAACTTTATTAACTTATTGCACACCCAAGGAACCCGGCCGTACTCCAAGTGAAAAGAATAAAGAATTTCACCGCGGTGATCATCCTCTTTGACGGACTAAATGTCTCGAATTACGTCATATGTGGAATATGGAAATAGCTTGGTTCGCTGCACCTTGTATCATCAATAGACAGATGTATGTTATGCCTGAGGAAAGGTAGGTCATCACAACGATGTTTGTACCCATCAAGAAGAGGTGGTCTGTAGACGCTGGGGTATGTCATCTCATTCGAAGAATCCCGTCTGCACTCCACTGTGCAAGTTGTGTGGTGGTTGATATTCCACGGCAGACAAGACGTGTAAGCGTCGTTTTCAAGTACCCTACACAGTCCGTCGACGAAGACGAAAGCGACTGATGCAATATACATTGGAAATCGCGGAACAAGATGCCGACGACATGAACTTCACAGATAGTGGAGGACGCTTCCCATCGCTACCAGCCGCTGCAGGCGGCCGCGCTACGACTGAGCACCCGAGCAGCAGCTGGCTCCCGCCTGACGTCAGCCAACAGCTACAACCACCACGAGGGTGATCCCGTTCTAGAGGCAGAGCAAGGAGCCCTTCGAGATTCAGAGGACATTCTAGATCCAAAGGCCGTTCCAACTCACGGGTGCCTACCGTCCGCAACAGTGTGCAGCAAGGAAATCAGCGCCAGACCGGGGCATCCAAGATCAAGAGCTCGAAACCACAGGGGGGGTACCAATCCAGAGCAACACTCAGATGTATATGTGCAGATGCAAAGGTGAAATGCTGATCTCATGGCCATTGTCGAGCAACTCAGGGCTGAAATAGCCAACTTGAGGAAATCACAGCAGGTTTCGTCTCCGTCTCCTTCAAACACAATTCCCTGTACAGAGGCCGCATCGGACGCGAGTCACGATAAGGTCCCCATGGACGTCCAGCCAAGGGTAAAACCAACAAAAAGGAGAGCGCTAGAACAACCAGCCAAGAACGAGGATACCGATTTCTAAACACAGGTCAAGGATTCCTTGAATGAGATCAAAAATGCTTTCAGGGTGGTGGTCGAATCGATTGCGGTATTCGACAGCAGAGTTACAAAGATTGAGGCGGACCCCAAAGTTTTACAATCGGCCGAGGCTACTCTGGCCCAAGTAATACCGAAGGTCAGGATCGGGCAGGAGGTGGCAACTCGTAGCGTCTCTCAAGAGAGAGTTTTGAGGAGCCAAACAATGGCGCGACACCTTAATGATTTGGTAATTTGGCAGTGGAACTGCTGCGGCTTCTAATCAAAGAAGGAAGGCCTACAGCAGCACATTAAATCCCCGCCAATTCGACCACATGTTATTATGCTACAGGAGACGCTTACGGAAACAGTGAGCCTGTCAGGCGACACCCATCGCGTCACGAAACCTCCAGATGGCCACGGTATCTGTACATTTGTGACCAAGAAGTACACTTACGTTGAGCACAATTCGCACATGGCACATGGCAAGATTGAGCACTCTCTGTTAGAAATTATACCAGGTAGCAACCTTAAAAGTATTATTTTCATATGAATACATAGCTCTACAAGAGGCAGTCACCATCGCTTTACCTCAGTGTTATGAAAAGTCATTACGATTGCTAGGAAAGTGGACGCACCCTTTGTGATAGTGGGATATTTCAACGCACCCCATCATGCTTGGGGCTACCCTCGCACCACTGCCAAGGGAGCCGAGCTTTAGCAAGTGGTATCGGATCTGAATCTGACATTGGTCACTGACCCCACTTTTCTTACCCTCACTGGAAATTCTGCTTCTAGGGATACTACACCAGGCCTCACCTTTGTCGCAACCAAGGGAGAGGTATCATGGTTGAAATTGGGAGAGGACTTGAGGAGCGACCATTCTACTTGAAGTACAACATTATAAATTCAGGCAAAGCCCCCTAAAGCTTTCAAATTCACAGATTGGGGCCTCTTCCGTATGATTAGAGCGGAGAGTGCAGAGGATAATAATGACCCACCGAATTTCGACAAGTGCCCGTCTCAGCTGGTCGAAGACGTAAATTCAGTCACCAAAACAATAGACACTGATCTCCCGGTCAACAAAATGATTAGCAGGCTTGTCCATCTTCTTCAAGCTAAAAGCGCCTTTTTGCCAGGTGGAAAGCACACCGTCTGAATCGAAGACTGCAAAAACGCATCGCAAGTCTAAACCAGGAAAGAACCGCTCACTGTCAGACGCTGGAAAAACAGCATTGGTGTAAAATTCGCTACACAATGCATGGTCAGGTGAAAGTGGGGGGGGGGAGAAATGAAACCTCCTGAAACACCTGCTGCAGGAGACACAGTCCTAATCAAACCAGACGCGCTTGGTAGACCGAATATTCCACTCAGAAAGGAAGGTTAAATTGGACACGGAAATAACGGAGTGTCTGGCACAGAGATACCTCCCTTTGTATACAACCCGGCCTCCTCCTGACTACGCGCAATACACGGAATCACCAGCCTTCGAATTAAACAAGCCCTTCAGGAAGCAGAGGACCGGGCCACACTAAACAATCTTAATGAGAAGGCCGCCCCGGGCCTGGATGGCATTACAAACATGATACTACGCAACTTAGACGATGACTCTGTCACCATTCTCACCAAAGAAATCAATCGTCCTTGGGAGACGGGTACTTTCCCTGAGCGTTGGAAAATGGCGTCGGTTATTCTCATACCTAAACCTGGCCAGAGTCCCTTAGTCTTAGCAATTTACGACCCACTTCACTGACGTCTTGTATAGGCAAGGTCACCGAGCATGTCACACGCGATCGGATATCGTAGAACATAGAGAAGACTAACCTGTTCCCGTACAACATGATAGGTTTAGGCCATACCTATCTACTCAGGACGTCATGAAAATGCTGAAGCATCACATGATAGATCGGGAGATGAAATACGTAAGGGTCATTCTCGGACTCAATAATAAACAGGCCTTTGACAATGTCTCGCACTCCCACATACTTGCCTACATCTCTTCTTTAAACTTGGGAGCCAACTTACACAAGTTCACAACGCCTCAGGAATAGAAAGGCCACTATACAGCTAGGGGATCTCAAGTCTAAGCCCTATGATATCGGTTACTTCGGCACCCCGCAGGGCTCAGTCGTCTCCCCACTGCTGTTTAACATTGCAGTGTGTGGCCTTGTTGCCAAGCTCTCAAACCAAGAAGGCATCAAGCTCACCATTTACGTGGACGACATCACCATATGCAGTGTCGGTAGCTCGGAGGACTCTGTGGAGAGCTCTCTTCAAGAGGCCGTTGACTGTGTTGAAATCTACATAAAGGAAATGGGCCTGAAGCTCTCGTCGGCAAAGTCCGAACTTCTCTTATATCGACCCACGAGACGGGGACCCAAACCCCAAAACTGGCAACCTCTGGCTGACATCGACATTAGGCTGCACACGGCATCGGGGCAGCATATTCCAAGGGTAGACTTTATACGCATTCTGGGCATCATTATCAAGGCTAATGGACAGAACGGCCACACGATAGACCGTCTGACTTCCAAGGCGGAAAGGGTCTTCCGACTAATCTCACGCATTTCCAACAGTCGGGGTGGTCTTCGAGAGCACAACCTCCTAAGACTGTTCCATATATTCTTAATTCGCCACATAAGCTGTGTCGCACCTATGCGCAAGTTGCAACTTCATGAGAGAAATAAATTGAACATCCGCATAAGGAAAAGCATCAAGAAAGTTCTCGGCATTCCTATGCGCACAAGCACTGAGAACCTTGTGAAACTTGGAGTACAGAACACGCTTGATGAAGTTGTCGAGGCTCAACAAACAGCACAGGTAGCCAGGCTTTCGGTCACACCAGCAGGGAGAAAGATTTTTGTCGACGCTGAAGTCAACCCCCTGACGCTCGAAGTGCAAAATACGCCACTTGATGATTACATACGCTCTCGCCTCAAAGTGTGTCCCCTTTCACAAAATATGCATCCACAGTACAACGTGGGCAGGCGCGTCACTCGAGCCTCCTTTCCTTTAGCTCAAGCTCACACCCAATCGTCTGTTTCGTGCTTTGTTTATGCCACCCAGTACGGCGTTTCCACTCACTTTGCATTATTATCCCTAGATACTAAGGGTCAGATTTTATCCTCAGCGTTGGTTCGAACCACTTCTTACAAAGCAGAACAATGGCCATCGCACTAGCTCCCTTTGATCCACAAAATACTGATATTTATACGGACTCTAAATCCATTGCTAGGGCCTTCGCTTCTGGTTCCATGTGCAAGGAAGTTTTTAGAACTCTAGCTCACAAGGAACTCACCCACCACACTATTATTTGATTCTCTGCTCACCTTGGCTTGAAGGTCGCGCGCCTTCCCAATGTCAACAAGCTAGCCCACTCCAAGACACGAGGCTTCACTTACCGCGCCGATACTTGTGCTTCTCAGACAGAGGAATACCCCCAACCTTCATTTTAGGGACATCTTGACTACCTTCAACGAGATCACGAAGCACTATCAATTAGGCCGTAGGTCCTTTTCATTGCCAAACGAAAATTTCTCGAGGCCACAGACAACCTCTCTTCGGGTGCATCAGACAAGAACATACCCTAGCCTCGTAACCTATAGTCATTACTCCGATATTTCAGAATTTTGTCCGGACTGCCACAGTCGCAGTGATTTTAACTACATGCTCTGAAGGTGCCCCCATTTACAAGAAAAAATGAAGAATTTACCGAAAATTCCTATCATTTATTCCTCACGAGCGCGGTTTTCATACAACGAATCAAGGCTGCCCAGAAGTCCCACGATTAGGCGTTGAGGCTAGGCCTTCCCATCCCTACGTGGGAGGGGCCCGCGATCCTACCCCTATATAAAACGGGGGTGGAATCCTTCAGGACCCCAATAAAAGTTTTTATCCATCGATCCATCTTCAAGCTGAAGGCTGCTTTCCCTTCTTTTTGTGGGCACGCGCCCATAGGATAGAGTTCTTTAGCAAACCACGGAAACACGTTACGGAAATATGACACGGTTCCTTTCTATATGCGCGTACAATGGTCGTGCCTGCGCACTCTTCAGACGGTTTTGTGTTGCCGTCTTTCCGTAACGTGTTTCCGAACCTTGCTAAACACCTTTATGAGGGGATGGCATAGACGTTGGAATGGCCCCACGTAGATGGTAGAGCTGTGAAGTCGCTCCTCTGAATAAACACCTGCGCTCTGTCGTTGCCAACAATAGCACGTGACGCCACGATAATAAATGACGTGACCTGTGCAGCATAGAGTTTCCCAAAATTAACTAGAGGGCACTCCGGCGCTGCGATCGTTCAGCGACTATGGGAATGATGGGTAGTACACACATTTGCCTAGTCTTCGTACTCGCGGGCAGCGAATCGTACTTGCGGCTTCGTTTATTGCTGGTCACTGTTTTGTTTTGTAAGAAAGAACGAATACTTTTAAAGTTAGTGACTTTATTCGAAATGGTAAGCCTAAAAAAATAAGGTTGTGAAGCGTGAATGGTGAACATTTGCTAATTTATGTTTTCGTGAGAAAAACAGCTCCAAGCTACACGAACACACACAGAGCCAGAAGCAGGCCAGAAGTACGAAAATTAGACAAATGAATGTACCACCCATCATTCCCATGCTCGCTGGAGCGCCGTGTGTTGCAGCTCCCATAGACACTAGCGCCAGAGCTCCTTCTAGTCTATATTGAGAAACTCTATGCTCTGCAGTTTGTGCAATATGTAGCTTGAATAGATGAATAAAACTTGAGAACAATAATAAAACTCGCAAGCCTAATGTCGGCATTTTTCCTTTTTTAATTTTTACTGGCAATACCATCGACATGCGAGACTAACCTGCCTCTGTTTTGCTCGTGTTTCTCTTCTCGCGCTTTGCGGATCACGCCGACGCCTCCCCTTACGGCAAAACGCTATGTTCCCCATGTTCCAGTAATGATTAGGCTCATTTACCTCTAAAAATGCATTTACCTCCCGCGCCTGACCAAATGTTCATGCGGCACACCACTAGTCTCAACGCCGCACCAATGTCGCACCTTTCATGCCCAGTAACAAATTGAGAGCCAAGTGATTGGTGAGTGCGCATTCGAAATAGCTCGCAGGGACGGAACAGAGAACACCGACACAACACTGCTCGTGTCACGGCAGCTCCGGCTGTCGGAACCATGGTCAGCACGTCATGCGCCCGTGGCCTTCGGTGCGCATGGCGTCCTCATGTGTATGCGCCCTGTGATCCTCCCGCTCACGTGCCCATGAGGATAGGGAAGGGATTTGGCTTGCTAAGGCTACACCGAGAAAGCAGCAAAGGTTTCAAGCTTGCCTGCTGCATGGTTTCATGACTTCGCGCCACTTAAAAACATTGGTTTTCTCAGCTGATGAAAAACCAATTAAAAATACAAAAAAATTGGTAGGTCCCACGTACAGTGGGAATCGATGATATGCGAAGTACAAATTAGAAAGGTTTATATGTTACACTAAAGTGAGGAGAACGTTTTGAGGTAAAGGTAAATGATGCTGTATATGACTTCCGTGTCATGATTAAAATGTTTGTATGTGCAGTTTACCTTCGTCATCTATTCGCATCACGTGACACCAAATTGAGTATATGTGGAGCAAGTGAAACGGCCCCCAGCACGCTATGAGCGTGGTATGTTGTAATGTTCTTACATATGACACACGTGTCAGGATTATCATGTTTGCACCAGTCATATACTTTCGTCATCCATTGACGTCTCGTAACACTAAAGTTGGTATATGTGAAGCTAGCAAAACAGCCGCGAGTGCGTCATGAAGGGCCCAATGTACTCCAATGTAGTGCTGACGCGCGCAAAGACTGGGCACAGCGACGCTACGTTAGCAAAACGTCAGCACTCTATAGTCTGAAGCCAAACGCTACCAGCGTCCGTCGGCGCGGCCCGACGGCAACCGGCGCGAAATGCGGCATGCTGCATATCGCGCCATTGCGTTACCCAGACAACACTGCGTCTCCATTTTTTTGCGATGAAGGGGCGCCGGACGCACTCAAACGCACAGGCGTCAGAGCAACGCAGCACAGCACGCGCCTGGCGTGGCAACGCCGGCGTGACGCGACGAACTGAACGCCGGCGAGCACGCGCACTGCGTCACGTTGAATTGTATTGGTGCCTTGGCTGTGGCATGTAGCCATGTTCTCACATGACACGGATCTCATGATTATCATGTTTGCACCAGTCACATACCTTCGTCATTCATTGACGTCACGTAATACCAAATTCGGCATATGTGAAGCTTGTGAAACGGCCGCGAGCGCATCATGAGCGTAGCATGTAATCATGTTGTTACATGGCACGCATGTCATAATTTTCATGTTAGGGTCTGTCGCTTGGATTTGCCATGCAATCATGTCCTACCATACCAGTTTTGTAACATGTCATGTGAACGAAACCACCGCAAGAGCAACAATACCTTGAATTGTAAATCATGACATTTATGTCATACATATCATGATTTTCATGTTATGACTAGGCAAGTATGTTCTTCATACAGTCATTTTATGCCATACTAAGTTTGGTATTGATACCATTATCGAAGCGGCCAGGAGAGCTAGAAGTCGTAGGCGGCTAGATAGATAGATAGATAGATAGATAGATAGATAGATAGATAGATAGATAGATAGATAGATAGATAGATAGATAGATAGATAGATAGATAGATAGATAGATAGATAGATAGATAGATAGATAGATAGATAGATAGATAGATAGATAGATAGATAGATAGATAGATAGATAGATAGATAGATAGATAGATAGATAGATAGATAGATAGATAGATAGATAGATAGATACGCTCAATGTCGCCGAAGTTCGCTAAGAAATGGTTCGCATTTGAAAAGGAAAGCAGTTCTCTCTTTTTGCCAGACAAGGTCATGATGCTGTTCAGCGTTTTCTTGAGCTGTACGTGCCCATCGTTCAATTTCTCGAACATTTCTTGCATGAAGCCGTGTCGTGTGATACTTCATCAAAAGCGTCTCAGCTGCTCACCGCCATTACTAAGCCCGAGTTTGTTGTTTCGCTTCAAATCTGCAGTGACCTCTTTTCTTTGACCCTGCAACTTTGCAAGTTTCTTCAACCTGCCACTTTACAAGTTTCTAAACGTTGGCTGCGACTTGTCAGAAGCGTGCGATTACGTAGGTAATGTTATGAGTGCTCTTTCCACAAAAAGGGGGAGTGCTGAAACAGGATTTAACAAGATACTTCAGAAGTCCATCTCTTTGCATAATATCGCAAACGTTGAGATAGCCCTACCACAAATCACTAGAAGACAGATGCAAAGAAGCAACGTACCATCTGCTACTCCCGAATAGTATTACCGGAGGAATGTGTATCTGCCTTTGCAGGTGGACTTCAAAAATCAGTTAAGGGACCGGTTCTATACTCATTTAGGAGGTCCTGAGTGGCCTTAACATGCTGATGGTGAAGTTCTGCGCATCGACTAGCCTTTTTGCTGTTGATGACGCAGTTCCGTTTTACCTTGACGACAATCCTTCGGCTAATGCCATGGAAACCGAGTTCTAACTGTGGTTGAGTAAGTGCTGCCAGATCGAAGAAGAGGATCGCCCAGCTTGCGCTTTACAGGCCTTAGCGATGTACAACCGTGAGTTTTTTCTGAACACCCATAGACTGCTTTCCAGCAGTTTTTTTATTTCACAGCAGTTTTTTATTTCGGTGCATATATATGAAATGTACCTTCGAAATATTAAACGTAAGTGATGTATTTCATTCATACACAAAAATAAGCTGGTATAAAACTTCAAAATTTGCAAAGCTTCTACAAACAAAACCCCCTCCCCCACCACCAACACCAAAAAAAAATAATTGGGTACTGCCCTGGGTATAGGAGCGAATACGGTACACTGCCAAGAAGCTATTTTCCCACAATGTAGGCAAAAATCACTTGGGAATAGGTCAAAGTAGATGATGCGTAACATTTCGGAAGTAGGGTACATCTGCGTTTGGAAAAACCTTAATGTAAGTGCTTGGGGCCGAATTCAATTTTTGCGAGGCGGAGGGAAAATCCTCCTGGACAGGTAGAAATTTTTCCTGAGCTCGTTATATTTTGTGAAAATTTTTCGCTTATCCCCTTCACCGGTAGAACGCATGCCCCGGGAGGTGCTATGGAGAGGTCTCACGCCACCTCGTGTGCTGCTTCGTTGAGCATGGGAGGGGAGTATATTTGCCCACGGTGAGCTGGGAACCCATTCGGAAGTTGATGCACAATGTCCTTGTCATGCAGTATTCTCAGCGTTTGTTCTGACACCGTTCCCTACGCGAAGGCCAATAGTGCTCCCATGCAATCACTGTACACGACTTCAATGCTATTCATCTTGAGTGCTAAGGCGATGGCCACCTGTTCCGCAATGATTGAGTCTTTCTTCCTGACCATCGCAGAGTTGACGACACGGTCAGCCCCATCAAGCACGACTGCCACAAAGGCGTTCTCATTGGCGTAGGAAGCCGCGTCAACAAATGGAACCCCTCGTTCCTCGTTTGAGACTTGACGAAGTATAGTCCTGGCCCTCGCTACTCTTCTTCCGATGTTGCGTTCTCGATGCATGTTTCGTGGTATGGGAGATACCGTGATATTCTCCCTGATGTTTTAGGGGATATCATTGTACTTGTTCTAATCGTCATTGGGTGCTGGTTTAGCTCCTGCAGGATCATTCTCCCCGACCTTTTCGTAGATAACCTTGCAAGCTGTGCTCTCTCTTGGGGTTCTGCTATTTTTTCGAGCGTGTTGTGAATGCCAAAATCAAGTAGACGCTTGGTGCTGATGTGTATGGGTAGGTCCAGGATCTTCTTGGTAACTTTCCTGAGAAGCACATTCAATTTTGCAAACTCTGCTCTAGACTAGTTGTGCATATCTGCCTAGTACGTGAAGTGGTTAACAACAAACGCACGCATCAACCGAATTAGCTTGCTTTGCTTGATCTTGTTCTTTATGGCTATTTTGCATATGAGGTGCACCGCACTGTCTGTTTTCAAAGTTAACTTGGTTATAGATTTGCTGTTAGCGCGGTAGACTCTGTCGACATGCCCAGGACTTTGATGAAGTTGACCCTCCGGTTGGAATCTCCTTGATTTGTACGGAGGTGGATGTCTATCTGGTTTAACGGCTTCCATTCCCTTGGCTTCAGTCTCCGACGTGTAGTCAAATACAGTAAGAGTTCTGACTTGCTCGAGGAGCACTTGAGCCCAGAAAGACGAATGTACTCTTCTACGGTGTCGATCGCCTCTTGCAGGGCACTCTTTATCTGCCCCTCACTCCCTCTGGGCACCAGATGGTAATGTCATGTACGTAGATGCTGTGCTTCAATCCTTTGATGCTCGATAATTTCTTTGACAGTAGAATCATGGCAATGTTGAACAGCATTGGTGAAATCACTGCCCCTTGTGGCGTGCCCCTTGCTTCTAGTTTGATTGCTTCAGCCTCGATATCTGCAATCTTCTTCACGGCTTTCCAATCTGTAAGAAGGGACCACATGCAGTCATAAAAGACTTTCCCCAGACCAAGCTTGGAAATTGCTTCAAGTATGAATGAGTGGTACATGTTGCCAAATGCTTTTTCTAGATCTAGGCAAAGAATGGCTCTAACATCTCTGGTTTCGTTGTCGATGACCTTCGGGTGTTTAATAAGCTTCATTGTGTCTTGTGTGGATAGCCCTGCCCTGAATCCAACCATATTGTGTGTATAGATGTCATTATCTTCCATGTATTTGTTTGTCATGTGCAGTATGGCATGTTCTGAAACCTTGCCGATACATGATGTCAAGGATATTGGCCTCATGCTGTGTAAAATAGGGGGCTTACCTGGCCTAGGAATGAGGACCGCGCTGCCCAGTTTCTAGTGCTCTGACACCCTGCCTTCTCTTCACACTGGATTGATCATATCCTACAGGGCCTCAATTGAATCGCCATCAAAATTGCGAAGGGCCATGTTAGATATTTCGACCGGGCCGGGGGCCAACCTGCCGTTGAGATCATGCAAGGCTCTTCGGATCTCCTCGATGTTACAGTTGCCTTCAAGACCTAGATTGGGCGGCCCTGGTACTTTCCACTTGGTGTTGCCAATCCTGTTTCGATTGCAAAGTACTTATGCACGAGCCGCTGCACGACTTGCTGTTCTGTAGAAAGCCCTATCTCTTTACGCAAAATTAAGTGAGAACATGCCTCTGATTTCTTTTGGTGGTGTTTTCATTAAGGAGATGTTTTAACATATTCCACTTCTTGCCATTGCGCATCTTACCATCGACAGAGTTGCAAATTTCGTCCCATTGCTGCCTTGATAGTGCCCGGCAATATTCCTCCACTGATCTGTTTACCTCAACTATCTTCTTCCTCATTCTTCGGTTCAGGCGCTGACCCTTCCGACGGTTCAGTCGCGCTTGCTTTGCCTCAAGATGATGAGCGAGCCAGCTGTCCACTCTTTCAACTTGAAAATCTGCGGTAATGGTTGAGGAGACGAATTTGATGTCCTCTTTAATCTGTTTGACCCACAGCTCCAAGCTTGGTCTGTGGCCGTCTTGTTCTTTTAGGGGCGAAGCTCCTTAGGGCGTGGGCTGTGCGTCCCCTGTAGCCTGTATGTAGCCACCTCTAGTTTAGTTCTTGCAGTGTTCACTAGATGGCGGTACCGTCCCCTGTATCTAGCCACCTCTAGTTTAGTTCTTGCAGTGTTCACTAGATGGCGGTACCGTCTCCTGTATGTAGCCACCTCTCGTTTAGTTCTTGTAGTGTTTACTAGATGGTGGTACTTGTAGCTGATGATGAAAAGATGCAAGATGTTATAAACTAGAAAGCGGTACTTGTAGTTGATGAAAGACGCGAGATCTTATAAAATAGGAATGATGTCACATATGGCGCGTGTCATTAGTTGAAGGCAATCGTTCGATTTAGTGCGGTGACGTACGCTAGGGGGAGCGATGTAATAAAATCGAGTGGGCAAAATGTACAGAGGATTCATGGTTCACCAGATTTACCTCCGGAGCTTCGCCCACTCATCATCATTCACTTCGTGGATATGGCGGAATTTTTTTTTCATCATTAACTTCCTGAACTTATTCCTGCCTGTGAAGTGAAATTCTCTTTGCTTCTTACGCTCCACAGAAAAGGTAGTGGCAAGAATGCAGTGGATACTCCAAAGGTCTACAGCAAGGTTCATCCACTGGGCCTTACAAATATAAGGTCTATAGTGGAGTCCCTGCAGCAGGATGTACCTTGGTAAGCTGGAATCCGTGATTAGGGTGAAATCAAGTTCACTGGCACTTTGCCAAAATCGATTTCTTTTTACAGTGTTGCACTTGTGAGTCCATGTATGATGAGGGGCATTGAAATCACCTGCTATGACGAGTAGACATGCCCCGGTGTTAGTAACACCTTTCTTTAGAACCGTCTTGAACCCTTGCTTTTGTTTCTTTGGACTGCTATATATGTTAAGAATAATAATGCTCTGATGGTTGCTCGTACCCGGCACTATCTCTAGCATAATGTGTTCCAACTGGCCTGCTTCTATATTAAGGTCGTGGGTTACGTGCGTTAGTTAGTTGCATACGAAGGTGTATACTCCTCTCCCTTCGGCACCCCCATTACAGGCCGGAATCCAGACAGCGTTGCTTGCGGTGAAAGGGTTTCTTGCAATAATATTGCTACATGCATGCATATTGATATTCTAGGGGGCGACGCGCGTGTGTGCCAATGGGTTGTCTTTGCTAGATCGCTTGTGAACCAGTCATGCTATTACCGCTGGTTTTGAATACACCTAATCCCCAGCCTCGTCGATACGGCGTCTCTTCTTTTCTGTAACATATCTGGTGGAGGTGGAATTTTCCCCGTCTTCACCGCGAAGCTTCGCAGTGGCCGCACCGTTCAGTCTCCGGCCATGGCTACCAATGACAACAACCCGTCAGCGTCTCAATCTGTAGCTCCAGCCACTACATACCTGACGATGCCCTACCTCCGTGATCCCGGTACATTCTCCGCACAACCTGGGCTTCACGATGACTATTGGCTCCGTATGTACGAGCGTATCAGCCAGACACACAAATGGGACCCTACCATGACGTTCTTCAACGTAATATTGACGCATGATAGGCTGGCAACTATAGTGGCCAGCCTCTGAGGAGGACAACGAAGTAGTTCTGTGGGCGCGTGCTCTGGTGTTCGTGTTTCTGGCCCTTGGGTTACGAAAGTAAACGACCTATTTTGTACCCGCGTACCTGTGTCCTTGCGACATTATCTGGTGGAGGTGCGGGGTACGGTAGATGATATGGTCCCCTGAGAGCACCCCTTGACGCAAGTCCCTCGAGTAGCTCAGCCGAGCTTACCCCTGTGCACGTACGTTCTAGATGTCGTCTCCAGGGACTCAAGCCACAGCACGGTTTGCTGCCTGAACGTCAGAGGACTGTGAACCAAACAACGCCTAACGTCACCGCGCCAGCAGCGCACCTGGTTATCAACCAGCCCAAGACGGCGAAGACATTTTACGGCGCTGCTTTTGAAGATGCCGATGACTGGCTCAAGCATTTCGACCGGGTCACCGTCATCAACGATTGGGCCACAGAGCGTAAGCTACGCTATGTGTACTGCTTCCTGGAAGACTCCGCGAAAACGTGGTTTGAGAACCATGAATCAGCGCTTACGTCATGGGATGAGTTTCGCCGGCAGTTCTTCAAGGCATTCCCGAGAGGACAGGAAAGAGACAGCGGAGCGTGCTATAAAGGCAAGGGTTCAATGTCCTAAAAAAAGGGTGACGACTTACATAGAGGACATGGATCGGCTTTTCAGGCGTGCGGAGCCCTCTATGTCCGAATCCAAGAATGTTCGCCACCTAATGCGTGGTGTTAAAGAAGAAATTTTTGCCGGCCTGATTCGAAACCTGCCTGCGACACTTGCGGAGTTCCATGAGGAAGCCACTGCCGTGGAGAGGGCCCTTCAACAGCGTGCCAGACAGTATAACCGTGGTGTACACCCAAGTGAGGTCCCTTCTGTCACTCAGAAGGGATCAGCGCGTTGCGAGAGCTTATCAGAGCTCTTCTTAAGGAAGAGCTACAAGAGATGCAGATGACTGCTTCACCTGTATGGTAGCTCTCCATTGTGGAGATGGTACGCGCCGAGCTACGGCAAGCCGTTCACGCTCCCCAACCGTCCGAGGTGCCACAACAGAGGCACTGCGTCGAGATGAGCTACGCGGAAGCAGTGCGACGTCCTACATCGTGCAGTTCAACCAGCGTATTTTACCACAATGAGCGACACGCTCAGCAAATGGAGGTAGGCTTCCGTCCTCGCAGCTCACCGTTCATCGCCGAAGCAAGACCGAGAAAGAGTGACATCTGGCGCACACCCGACAACAAGCCCCTTTGTTTCCACTGCGGGGAAACCGGACACGTCTACCGAACATGTGCATACCGTCGTGTGGGTCTCCGTAGATTTTCGCCTAATGCCCCTTGTCCACGACCTGGCGAGCGACCACTGGAAATAGAGAGTTTCATCTCGAATCGTCGTAGTATCGAACATCGGTCGCAAGAGTCTCGCTCGTCGACGCCTGCTCGCTACAGGTCACCGATCCCATCCTATTCACGCGGCGCTCCGAGACACCGTTCACCCAGTCCTGCAAGTGGGAAAAACTGAGTTCAGTGACCTCCGGAGGTGAGGTCGCTGACGCTGACTCTACGGAAGATCCTCCACTACGACGACACCGACGTCAGCAAAAAGATGTACAGACGCAGTCAAACGTGGTACGAAGAGTGGTGACATCAAACATTGCGGTAACTGTGGACGACGAAGAAGTAATGGCACTAATTACCACTGGAGCCGACACTTCCGTTATGAGCATGGGTCTTGCCTGCAGGCTAAAGAATGTTTCCACCCAGTGGGCTGGGTCGCAGATACGTACGGCAGGAGGCCATCTTCTCACTCCGGCGGGACGGTGCACAGCGCGAGTCAGTATACACGAATTTACGTATCTCGGAGATTTTGTAATACTGCCGATTTGCTCGAGGGACCTAATTCTCAGACTGGACTTTCTGCGTAATAATGGAGCCGTGATTCATTTTCAAGAGTCGCAGGTAACGTTTTCTACGGCACACGCTTTAGCGTGCAGCACTCACGGCAGTTACGTCAATGCTTTGCGAATTGTTGACGATTGTGTCACGCTACCGCCGAAGAGTAGCGTGTTGACCTTGGTAGCCTGCGACGTTTTTGATGAATTCAACGACTATGAAGGTATTGCAGAGGCAAATATCCCACTGCTGCTCAAACGAAACATCTGCATAGCCCGATGCCTTGTTCGGTTAGAAAATAAACGCTCTCGTGTTCTGCTGACCAACATTAGCAATGAGTTTCAACACGTCCCTAGAGGCACTACTGTCGCTTTCCTCAGTGAAATCGCCGACTTTTACGATATCGGCACATTGAATACGACTTCACCGCATGCAAAAGCTTGTGCTGACCTGGCAAGCCGCATTCACGTTAATCCAGACTTGCCAGATTCACGAAAAGAACGGCTGCTAAACCTTGGGAGGGAATTCTCGGACTGCTTCTCCACAGCATCAAAAGTTCAGCGTACCAGCGCTACAAAACATCGCATTGTTACCGAGAAGTCGGTGCGGCCTTTTCGCCAACATCCGTACCGTGTGTGGCCGAAGAAAAGAGAGGTGATTAAGCGTCAAGTTCAAGAAATGCTGAACGATGACGTCATTCAACCTTCGACAAGTCCGTGGGCGTCACCTGTTGTCTTAGTAAAGAAAAAAGACAACACACTACGTTTCTGCGTCGACTATCAACGGCTTAACAAAGTCAAAAAACGCGACGTTTACCCCCTGCCACGGATTGATGACGCCTTAGACCGTCTACGCCACGCCCAGTCCTTTACATCATTAGATCTCAAGTCAGAGTACTGGCAAATTGAAGTTGACGAGGGCGACCGTGAGAAAACCGCGTTCGTGACGCCTGACGGGCTCTACGAATTCAAAGTGCTGCCTTTCGGTCTCTGTTCCGCTCCCGCCACGTTTCAACGCATGATGGACACTGAACTAGCTGAACTAAAGTGGCAGACGTGTCTTGTATACTTCGATGATGTCGTTGTGTTTTCAAGCACGTTTGACGAGCATCTTTCAAGGCTAAAAAGTGTCCTCACTGCAATAAGGAGAGCGAACCTTACTATCAAGCCCGAAAAGTGCTACTTCGGCTATCAGGAACTCAAGTTTTTCGGCCACGTGGTGAGCCCGCGGGGTGTTCGACCATATCCGGAGAAGTTGGCTGCCGTTGCCGATTTCCCTTGTCCAGGCGACAAAAAGGCTGTTCGGCGATTCTTCGGACTCTGTGCATACTACCGTCGTTTTGCCGAAAGATTTTCGAAAATTTCGGAACCTCTTACAAGACTGACACGGCCAGATGTGCCTTTCGTATGGACGGAAGCACAACAACAAGCCTTCGTAGAGCTACGCAATGGACTGCAGACAGCTCCAGTGCTGGCACATTTCGACGACACTGCCGACACCGAGATGCACACAGACGCCAGCAATGTAGGAATCGGAGCCATTCTAGTTCAATGGCAGAACGGCGCAGAGCGTGTGATCGCTTACGCGAGCTGCAGTCTCACAAAAGCAGAGGCCAATTACTCCACCACCGAAAAAGAGTGTCTAGCAGTCATTTGGGTCATTAGAAAGTTTCGACCCTACCTATACAGCCGGCCATTTCGAGTGGTCAGTGACCACCATTCAATCTGTTGGCTTGCCAATCTACGGGATCCATCAGGCCACCTCGCCCGCTGGAGCCTCCGCCTTCAAGAGTACGACATAACGGTGGTCTACCGATCAGGACATAAGCATACAGATGCTGACTGCCTGTCTCGTGCTCTTATTTCCCCGACGCCATCTTACACTGAACAAGATTTACCGTTTCTTGGCATCGTAGATGTGGTGCGGATGGCTGAGCTTCAACGTGAGGACACTGAGCTACTTCCTGTCATCCAGCATCTTCAAGGAGAAGACGTTATCGTCCCACGCCGGCTCTCACGTGGTTTACCAACATATTGCCTGCGAAACAATGTTCTCTACAAGAGAAATCTTGAGAGCAGCCAGGAAACTTTCCTCCTCGCCGTTCCAATGGCACTGCGTGAGGAAGTTTTGCAGGTGTGCCACGACAATCCTTCGGCCGGTCACTTAGGCTTTGCTAGGACATTAGCGCGCATTCGACAGAAGTACTACTGGCCACAGCTGTATTCGTCCGTTCAGCGCTATGTCCGCACCTGCCGTGACTGTCAGAGGCGTAAAGTTCAACCCGCAAAGCCCACCGGTTTCCTCCAACTTTTAGATCCACTACGATAACCATTTCAGCAAGTGGGAATGGACCTTCTTGGTCCCTTCCCTACGTCCTCCTCAAAAAATAAGTGGATAATCGTCGCAACCGACTATCTGACTCGCTATGCAGAAACCAAAGCTGCGCCTAAGGGAACTGCAGTTGAAGTCGCCAGATCCTTTGTCCACGACATTGTTTTGCACCATGGCGCACCTGCTGTTCTCATAAGCGATCGCGGAGCAGCATTTACGGCAGAGATATAGCAACAAGTCACCAAGCTGACGCACACCAATCACCGGAAAACAGCATATCATCCCCAAACGAATGGCTTGACGGAGAGGTTAAACAAAACACTGGCCGACATGCTATATATGTATGTTGATGTAGGGCACAAAACGTGGGATGAAATTTTGCCGTACGTCACGTTTGCTTATAACACCGCTGTGCAAGAGACCACAGACCTAACACCATTCGAGCTTGTTTATGGCCGTCGCGTCACAACAGCGTTAGACGCTATGCTCCCCGTAGACCAGGACACCGGCGGAAATGACAGCGTTGACGACTTCGTCGAGAAAGCCGAGGGAGCCCGCCAGCTTGCACGGAGCCGCATTCGCGCGCAGCAAGATATCGACGCTCGCCGTTACAACCAAGGCCGAGGAATGTCCACTGTCAACCAGGTGACTATGTATGGGTGTGGACACCAGTTCGCCATCGTGGGCTTTCGGAGAAGCTATTGCGACGCTACTTTGGCCCTTACGAAGTTGTGCGAAAGGGGGGAATTGACGCAAGGTAGGCTGGCTACCTTGCATCAATATTTTACTTGGACGGCACCCCACGGGTCTGGTTTGACGCCCATGAGACCCAGCTCACCAGCTGGGATACCTTCAAGGAGCGACTACACGACATCTTTGGGGACTCGTCCGGTTGCCAAATGAAAGCGCGAAAAGAACTCGTCACTCGTGTGCAGTCCTCAACAGATTCGCATGTCTCGTATATACAGGACGTGCTCGCGTTGTGCCGAAAAGTTGACGAGCAAATGACAGAGAGTGACAAGGTGGGCCACATACTTAAGGGCATCGCGCACGATGCCTTCAATTTGCTCGTCTATACTAACGTCACGAACGTATATATGACTATCAAGGAATGCCGCCGCTTCGAAATGGCCAAAAGCCGCCGTGTTCTGCCTCAATTACGTGGCTACCAAACACGGCTGTTACATCTACCTGCACCGATCTCGGTGCCGCACCACCCATGCAGGAAAGTGTGACACGAATAGTTCGACGGGAGCTTGGGGCGTCAAGTCCGGCACCATTTCCTCCACATCCGCTCGACCATGGCACCGCACAAACGCCTCCGGCGGTCTCCGTTATTCAAGCCGTCGTGAGGCAGGATACTCCGAAGCTCGGTTTTCCTGTGGCCTGCTCGGTCTCTCGACCCGTCTCCAGACCAATGACAACAAATTCACCACGCCATGACTTACATTTTATTCCGCGATCCCGCAATCCGGCGAAATGGAGAACTGCAGACGACAAGCCGATCTATTTCCGCTGCCACCGAGTTGGCCATATCTCCCGCTGCTGTCGCAGCACTTGGACGCCCTCGAACTGGAGCCCATTTTCCTCTTCTCGCGCATACGAGGACTTCCGTCGGTATTTGCCCAGTCATGTGTATCCGTCTTCCGACATTCCTTACAGCCGCTCCACCACTCGTTCGCCGTCACCTCAACGCCGCCGTTCCCCATCGCCCCAACCACGCCGCTATCCATCGCCGGTCAACTATAGATATTCTCGGACGGAAAGCTAGACCCTGACCATACAGCTCCGGGAGGTAGTGCTGCGTCAATTCCGACTGATTCAAATCCTCTGTTGATGCTCCCCAGTAATACGAACTTGATTGAGACGTATGTGGACGGTATTTTCTTGACGGCGTTAGTTGATATCGCCGTTCAAATGTCCATATTGAGTGCTCGTCTGTGTCGCCTACTGAAAAATGTACTCACACCTGCAGCGACTAAAACCCTCCGTGTCGCTGATGGTGAAACTGCGGCCATCACTGGAATGTGTACCACTCGTGTTAGCATTGCCAGCCGCCATGTAACCGTTTCATTTATGGTGCTTGAAAATTGCCCTGACGACCTAATCTTTGGCATGGACTTCTTATCGACTCATTCTACCCTGATCGATTGTGCCGCCGGTGCCATATACCTACTCGGTGACGCACATGGTATACCTACACGGCGACGTACGATTCCGGATGGCTACATCAGGAGGCAGGCTGCCTGTCCAGCTATCCGGTTGCTGAGTCGAGCACTATGCCTGACACCGACACCGAGACTTGCGTCTTTTTTTTCGCAAATGACATACATTGGTGACGAGCAGCACCATGATTAGTCCTTTTGTGCAACATTGAGCGCCTCGAATCACCATCTTCCAATCAGTCGCGTCACTTATTTGTGCTCCATGATAGTGTATTATACCATCAAAGTTTTGAGCCGGATGAACTGGCCCTGCTGCTTGTCATTCCAAAACACCTTCGCTCGGAATTCTACATGAACTTCATGACCTTCCGACTGCTGGTCACCTTGGTATGTCACACAGTTGCGACCGAATATGCCGACGCTTGTTTTGACCGGGGCTTCCACGCTCAGTCAGAAGATACGTTGCAGCTTGTGAGAAATGTCAGCGCCGCAAAAGACCATCGACAATACGCGCCGGACGCCTTCGACCACTTGACATTCTGTCAGAACCATTCTTCCGCGTAGGCTTGGACCTAGTTGGCCCTTTTCTCTTGTCTTCCTCGGGTAACAAGTAGATAGCCGTGGCCACCGACTACGCCACGCGTTATGCCATCATACGAGCTCTTCCAACAAGCTGCGCCACAGATGTCACCAAACTTCCTCCTCAAGGACGTCATTTAGCAACACGAAGCCCCATGGCAGCTGCTTACAGACCATGGCCGCATCTTTTAGGGGCAAAGCTCTTTAAAGCGGCACCTGTTCGTCCCTCATAGTAGTAGTAGTAGTCATAGTGTGTAACCAGTCTTAGGTTTTGACCACAAAGGTGGTGCCGGTGGAAGATTTCTTCTGCGCGTTGTTGAACAATAAAAAAATCGCAGCGTGCGCGTTAACTAAAAGCCGAATTCCTCTGTCTCTCATTACCACTCAGCAGTTATTGGCATGTACATTGAGCACTATCTGACAAGAAAGGGTTGCTACGTTATACTCGCTGGATGTAACCTCCTTGGTTTTAGAAAGGTTTAGCGAGCGTTGGGCCGCAGTGCCATGAATAGAGTGAACTAGTATATATTATGAACTCGAGGTGATTAAAGGTGGGAAGTAGACACGAAGCGCAAGCCGTAAGAAAGTGTACATGTGCCTCCTCTCGTTCAGTCCTTGGGAATGTCCGCTGGATGACGGTGCTTCTATATGAGGAATATATGATGAAAAGATGCGAGATGGTAGTACTTAGAGTGTTGAATAGGTGGATGAAGGGACACACAGACAGATGCATAGACGGACGCACGGATGGCTGCACGGACGGATGGACGCATGGACGGAAGAAGGAGCGGATGCATGGACGAACGCAGGGACGGACGCACAGATGGACGTGCGGACGCATGAACAGACGCACGCGCGGACGGGCTGATGGACGCACGGGCGGCCACACAGACGCACGCATGACCGGACGGAAGCAAGAACGAATGGACGGACGGATGCTTCGCCCCACTCTATATCATTCAATCCGTGGATATGCTGCCATTTTTTGTCGATGTTCATGGCCGACATCTTGCAGTCCTGTCAAACGAGACAAAAGCTGAGTACAGCATACCACGCGCAAACCTATAGACTCTTACAAACATCTTCGTCTAAATCGAACTCTTACAGACATGTTCGCTAAATATGTTTCTACCAACCACACCGGCTGGGACCTCGCGTTGCCGTACGTCACGTTTGCTTGCAATTCTTCGCGCCATGACACTGCTGGTAACCGCATTTTTTCTGCTGTCTGGCCGAGAACCAACATTGCATCTAGACACCGTCATACTGTCCCCTGTAGTACCGACCAGTGAATATGTCATGGACGCTATCATTCGGGCCACTCACACACACGAAATTACCCGTATTCGCCGTCTGACCTCTCAAGAGAAGCAACGGCGTCTGTATGGCCAACGACACCATGACGTACACTTTTAGCCCAGTTCTTTGGTCCTCCTCTGGTCTCCGACCCGTCAAGTTGGTTTGTCAGAATAACTGCTTACTCGCTACACAGGTTTATACCGAGTCCTTCGCGTGGTTACTCCTGTAACATATGAAATTGGTCCTGCCACCCCGTCGCCTTCATGCGCCCAAGAAGCTACTGATATTGTACATGTTGCGCGTTTGAAGCCCTACCACTCTCTTAGTGTCGTTGACATTTATATGCGTTGAGACGGCGTTTGTACCGCCGGGGGTTATGCTGCATGCATGCATATTGGTATTCTAAAGGGCGACGCGCGTATGCACCAGACAAGGAAGACGAAGTGTTGTCTTCTCTCAATTGCTGGGGAACTGGTCACGTCTTTACCGCTAGTTTTAAATACATCTAGTCCACAGCCTCGTCGATACGGCGTCTTTTCTTTTCTGTAACAATATAATATGAGACTTTTCTTGACTGCTCCTGATATACTGCTCTACAGATGCCTTCTTTTTTAAGGTAACCTCTACAGTTCCATTGTCAGATACGGAATGCTTCACTAAGCGCTGCCATCATGGTTATTACATGGGCCGCCAGAGCCTTATGCTGCACCCGTTGGCAGGTTTGATATCACTAGTATTGGTGGCCAGAGAGGTGAGTTTGGTGCATGAGGAGGCACTTTGTGTTGTGCAGGTATGCTTCGACCTTTGTTATGCGCAAAGTCATATGTTCTTCCAGTGCTGCCATGCTTGATTGTTGGTTGCCCATTTACTCATTCAGATTGGCTTACTACTTTTCTGAGTGTGTCGAAGACCTCTTTCATATCTGACATGGTCGTTTCTTGGCTTCCACGTGTTCTGCCATTACTGTCCTCTTTTTTGTGGTTCTCGAGTTCCCAACATTTTCAGCTACATGGATGTCAACTGGCCGAAGCATTGGCTGTAAAAACTGCGTGCTGGTTAGCTTAGTGAGAAGATTTTTTTTATTTTTAACTCTGCTGATAGCCTCTCTTTGATTTTGTAAGCCTCGCGTTTTCTTGCTCTAGCTGTGCAATTCTATAATGCTTTGGCCGCTTACCTGTCATCACCTCCACAGTGCCGTTGCCCACTCGCTCAGCCCAGCTGCTTTTCGGTGCATCGGCGGGCGTCCGCTCAGGGTTAGAAGCCGTGATCTCGAACTAAACGCCAGACAGCTGGTCATTCGGATGCTGTCCAGGCTGCTCATGACACAGAGAGTGGCCGTTAAAACTCAAGCGCCCCCACGATTGGGAAAAGGCCTTTGGTTTAGAGCCTCTTCTGGAACGCGACCTCCCCCTGGAGTGGGGCCACCTTTCCTGTTCTTGTGTAGACTGGACGCTTTTGGTCCCGATGGGTGGGATTAGCTGCTCGACGTTGATATCTGGACTCAATGTCATTGATGCGTCACGGGCTTCTCCGACTGCTCGCGACCTTTCCTAACGTCTGCGTCTGACGACGTTTGTCACTAAGAAGCTATTCTTACACTCCTTGTCTGCCATGAGATGGTGACCGTTACACAGCCTGCATCTTTATTGCACTGGTGTAGCTTATCTGAGTTCTTGATCTCGCAACCTCCGCAGATGGTTCCAGCTGGGTTTTTACAGACGTCAGACCGATGACCCAGGTTTCCACAAACTTACCAAATGTCGATGTGTTTTCGGTAAACAGTGCACAGCAGAAGTGAAGGACCATATCTCACGAATCTCGGCACTTCTTGTCCTTCTAATGCTATGATGATTGTCCCAGTGTCCTTGACTCCCTTGGCCTGCAGCACCAGCGGGTTGTTCACGTTCACAATTTTTCGGGTCACAATGCCCTGAGTATTGTTTACGGGGATCCCGTGAATCCTTCCTTTACATGTATCGTGGGGTGCCGTGACGTACGCTCTGACCTCGAAAGCTTTGCCCCCAATGTCAATTTTTCTGACCTTGAAGCATCTTGAAGCTCTGTCCTGGTCCAGAGTGCTTGCCACCATAATGTTCTGCTGCAAGTTGGAACAGATGATGTCCTGCATGGCCTCCTCTTCTTTGATGCCGGCCGTGAGTACTATTGCATCTGCCACGACTCCAGCGCCAATTCTCGAGATATCTTATCCTTAATAAGGTCATGGCACAATTTTGCTAAAGTTCTTGGGTAGTGGTGGCTTGCGTCCCGCTTGCACAATCGTGTGCTTGGTGCCATGTCTACTACGACTGGCTCGAGCGTCTCCCCCAACGCCAGCCTTGGTCGAGCCCTTCGTCGTGGGAAAGCTAAACATGGCTAGCTTATTTCTTGAGCGTCTCATTTCTGCATTATTCCAAGCCATGTCTTCGGTGCAGTTCACTGGAGTGATGTCTTCTCCATCCACTTGGTATTCCATTCTCAGGTGCCGCTTCTGGAACGCGCAGTGCGTTGAGCCACGTTGGCGCCGGGCTGGCGCATTGGCGGCGATCACCTCCTTGGTAAGACGTAAATCCCTCGGGGGCGTTGCCGTGTATATATTGTCCAAAAATGATTTAAAGTCTACTCACCGGCACAAAGACGATGTTTAATGATTTCTTGAGAACTTAGGAACATGATGTGACTGAAAAATTGGTGACAAATTCATGGATTTTACAGGAAAGCAATCTCGAAAGCAGGGGCCGATCTTCTCGCGTCCTTACTGGTCGGCACCTAGAGCGCCTCTTCAGCGGCATTGGATAGTCGCAGGGACGCGAACATCTGCTTGCAAAGGAAGACGGGAACGCGAGCATCTGTTGGCGGTTTACGGGCATGGCGTTTTCCGTGACGAATGCAGCGACGGCTTTGGATACTCATGAAACGCACATAGTGAATGAATGCAGGACAACACGTTCGACTAGTCATATCATTCGATTGGTGAACCGCTCTTCGACTACGAGGATAAACAAGGAAGCATACTCAAGTTAACCAGCTTTCGCTCGTATAGCCTGACGTTGCCGAACGAAGCTTGATCCGTTTTTTACTGTGCAAGTTACCAAGCTTACTGCTTTTTTTGCATGTTTAAGTCAGCCATTTCACGAAACATGCAGTGATATGCTCAACCCGTTCGCAATAAAAGAGGCGATCACCTCACAAACACAGTGAGAAATCGCCGGCTCCAAGGAATCTCGCTTTACTTGTGTAATCCAGCGTTTGCGTTGGATAGAGCAAGCCGGGAAGCGGGGCGGTCTCCAGATGGTTTCGCATTGTGGCATGCAGCACACTGGCATTTACACTCCAAAGTTCTTGTAGGTGCGCTTAGCGCGAGAATGGAGTCGTAGCGGAAGCTACATTCTAAAAAAAGAGCGAGTAAAACGGGTGTTTTGTTGTCCCACAACAGTAATCGTCATCTATATTGCGTTCCATCCTTTCGCTATCGCCCCGCACCCAGTACATTCCGGTCACGATCGACATGCCCGTTATCAGGGTTACATTGCATTCTCGATGTAATGTGAACGAAACCACCACAAGAACAGCGAGACCATGAAATGTAAACCATGACATTTAGGATATACATGTCATGATTTCCACATTATGACTAGTCACGATAGATAGATAGATAGATAGATAGATAGATAGATAGATAGATAGATAGATAGATAGATAGATAGATAGATAGATAGATAGATAGATAGATAGATAGATAGATAGATAGATAGATAGATAGATAGATAGATAGATAGATAGATAGATAGATAGATAGATAGATAGATAGATAGATAGATAGATAGATAGATAGACGGACGGACGGACGGACGGACGGACGGACGGACGGACGGACGGACGGACGGATAGATAGATAGATAGATAGATAGATAGATAGATAGATAGATAGATAGATAGATAGATAGATAGATAGATAGATAGATAGATAGATAGATAGATAGATAGATAGATAGATAGATAGATAGATAGATAGATAGATAGATAGATAGATAGATAGATAGATAGATAGATAGATAGATAGATAGATAGAAAGATAGATAGATAGATAGATAGATAGATATGCTCAATGTCACCAAAGTTCGCTAAAGATGCTTCGCATATAAAAGGCATCTAACAGACTACAAACTGTCGGTCGTCAATCTTATTGCCCTTCTTATTATTGAATAGTTATATTGATCTCGAAGGTAAGCCTTTACGCTCTTGATCGTGCACATTACGATGTGGTGATTTGTGTAGTATCAGCACATTTCTTTCACTCAGCACTGCACGTACATCAACCACACACAGCTTACCATGAGAAGCTGATGACCGTTTTGCTCGCGGAAATTGGTTTACGGCTCACATTTCCCGAATGGCTGGGCAACGATTCTCACGGACAGTTTCATTTCCGTCGCCCACCAAGTCGGTGACTTTAGAGCCAGATCGGTAACTTCCAGCCCCTGCTTAAGAATGAGCAGATGACCCTGCACCAATAAATCTTGATTCTGACGCCTGCGTACTTAAAAATTAGCAAAAGGCCAAAAGGCTCTTACTTTTTTTACCCTCGCACTTTTATCACTTGCGATTTCATTGTAGTACGAAATAACTAGATTTTAAGCGGCTGCATGAAGTTATGACATATGCTATAGAGCTCAATCATGGCCTCAATTACTGCGTGTAATGATTCATGAGGTAAAAACAACTAGTCTAGTGAGGAACAAGAAATCTAGTGAATCATCTAAATGTAAACTGAGGTTCACCTATAAGCCATCATTATGTTAGTAGGATTTTCCTTATTTGGACTTGCTTGGTGTCCACTGCTGCATTGCTTGCTTGGTATAGTTTTGTAAACGGGGCTGGGGCCTTAGTCAAGCCATCAGAGAGTTTTCGCTAACCCCCTGTTGCGTCACCAGGGTTGTATTTCTTCCTATTCATGCTGAAATGAAGATTATGTTATTAATTATCTTCTTTCGCTTATTATTACTATTAAGTGTATTATTATATTATTATTATTATTATTATTATTATTATTATTATTATTATTATTATTATTATTATTATTATTCAAGATTTTTGGGTATCTTGAAGAGCAGTAACAAAGACAGCTAGTCTTTTGTTGTGGTTCTATTGACTGCTTGCAAAAGAGAAATGTCCGCCCATTAAAATCTGCGGTAGTGCACGAATATAAAATAACCGAGTCTTCCGAGACTGTTCCTGCTACGCATCAATAATGGCCATCTACTTCTACAGCTTTCCTTGCGCTGTCAACTGGGTTCCGGTATTCGCGGTCACGGATGGCGCATGCATTATCAGTGTGACATAATATTCCCGACAGGAAAGTGGCCAGCGCCGGGTTTTCAAAGCAGTAAATGCGAGCAAGTCATATTACGATTATTGTTATGTAGCAGAACTACGCCCCGAGTACTCCATTTTTCCCTAGAGTGCATAATACTGGCGGGTGCAGCCCCTGAGGTAGCGTGACCTAGAATACGAGTAGTGTCCAACGCGCCACGCCAATACATTGGAAGAGTTAAGACCTTTAGTGGTCGACATCCGCGCCGCGGCACTGTCGTGCCAGACCCGTGCTAGACCCAGGCATATGCCAACGGATCGTGTGCTCCAGAAATACGGCGAATTTTTTATCGAGCCCCAAGGACCACCAGAATACCATCTATGTGTGGTGATGGTGTAAAATCGCGCTACACAAGCCCATGTTGGGACGAGGCCTAACAAGCCGATACCGTGTGAGTGGCCGAAGAGACAGCACCAACGCCGACGCATCGGGGTACCGACTGCGGACGAGAGGTGGTGCCAGTTTCTGCACCCGCTTATCATGCGAGACAACCGAGTCCGCATGGGAAGCACACGAAAGGGTCGTCACAGCGTAGAGGAGATCAGTGACTGTCAAGGTCCGGCGACACCTTGGTGAGCAGCGCTCGATTTCGCCACACCTGACAGTGAAGCATGAGCAGCCGGGGACACCCCGACGACCCATCTCGCAGCCCATGGACACAGAGGTGTGAGTCAGTGTGACTATCAACGAAAGGTGGCGCCGGCGTTATGGCAGTGGCTACACGAGTGGGATAGAGGGTTGGGGATGTAAACATGGCCTCAGCTGCTCACGGCGCCAGGTTGGTGACTAGGACCATGTCTGAACTTCGTGTGTTGGACCTACGGAGCGAACTTGATAAGAGAGGTTTCGACAAAACCGGTTTGAAAGCTGTGCTCATCGATCGACTCTCACAAGCGATGCGGAATCAAGGCGAGAACAAAGAGACTTACCAATTTACAGTCCAAGTCGAACCGACATCAACAACCTCCGGGTCTGCAGAGACAGCAGCAGTAAACACAGACGCTGAGTATTGGGGAGAACAGCTGGCGAAGAAAGCGAAAAACACTCGCAAGACATGACCAGAAGAAGAGCCTATCGCTGGATGGGTGATGTGCAATGGATGCGAAATGTGTATCCAGCTCAAAAACACGCCTTTCGCGACAACCGATGAGGGGGAGGAAGCCGAGGCCTATTTGTGCAAGCACTGTAAAAGGTTCAGGCTCGTGAAGGAGGAGTTCTTGCTGATGATGAGAGAGACGGACAAGTGTTGTCGACTGGTCATGCAGAACATTGCGACACGACTTACAGAACACATCGACAACACAGCGAAAAAAGCGGCGTGCACTAAGAGAAGAGCTAGCTGAGGAAAGAAACTGAAGGACAGCTGTGTGCGCACAGATTTAAGAGCTTCGGAAAGCTCCTTTGTAGGCGCGCTTAGAGGCAGCAGATCAAAACTTAGCACAGGACAGCGCTGCAGCAGAGTAAAATGCGAAGTGGGTATCTGGATGCACCACAACGGGTGACAACAAAGAATGCCAACCTAAGAGTAGCCTGGACAGGCTACTCTTAGAGAGTAGCCTGGAAGAGTAGCCTAAGAGTAGCCTGGAAGAGAGACAAGGTGTCAGAAAGTGATCAGAATGAGGGGACAGAAGGTCCGCAAACAGGACAAGCATGGAAACTTGCCTTAAGTAAGAAAGGCAAGAAGAAGAAGAAAGCACAACAGATGCAAGAATTCACAACACCAGGAGGCTCCCCAGCTGTCACTCCACACACGCAAAAACACCTCAAATACAGCACGGCTGTCAAGAGGAAAAAGCGACATGCATTCATCTATGGAGACGAGAGTGCCGCCAGGATGAAACACGCAGTCCTACGCACGGTAAAATGAAACAAGCTGGTTCACTGCCGGGTGAGTGATGGTGTCTCTATCCAAGAAATCAGCGCTCAAGTGGATTCTGGAGCAGATATTTGGAACATACTTGAATCCATGGTTGTCCTACACCCAGGTCTCACCAACCTGCAGAAAGACCAGGTGCCAGAGAAAGTGGCCCATACCTTATAGGCCAACATTCTGGCCTGGAAGACGAGAAGTAGTGGCCACTTATTCGTTAGATATGGGATGCCGGAAACTCTACAAGGACAAGCAAGAGATGTGGCACGGCGTAAAGGCTACAACTAATGGCTTGACGCAATGTGTGCTAAACTGAGAACAGGAGTAGAGCTTGTTATTCCAGGGGGAGGAGACCTGAAGGTGATCCGCAGCAACCCTATAGACCACAGGAAGCAGGTAGTCGTCTAGGCCGCATACTTTGCTCTCTTTTAGGAAAGTGAGCAGCAGCCCCGAGTGGGACGCGGCTTAAAAGCAACCCTGCTACCCCGATAATGGCAGCCATAGGGAAGGCACTCCTTCAGGTGGCCTGAAATCAGCAACCTCCCAGGCACAACGTACGCTCACTAGACTCAAGCCACTGAGAGTGCCTGCGGGAGGCAGGCGCCGACATCGCACGAGAGTTACTTCCAAAAAAGTAGGCTTCCCAAACATGCATGGAGCATGCAAGCTAAGCAGGTGGGACGAGCTCTACAGTATGTTGGATTCTGAGACCATAGAGCTTTACGTGGTAGCGGAGACGCATCTTCGCGAGCTAGAGGAGCCACCAGTTAATTCACAGTGGCAGTGAGCCGGTAACAACCGTGAAGAGGAAGCACGCAAGGGTGATAGAATAGGCTTCCTATGGCGGAATGAACAAGTGTGGGAAAAACTAAAGTGCCAGTGTAGTGAACACATGTGGATCCGTGGAACAATCTTAGGGATTTCTACAATAGCGTGTGTACTCTATCTCATGGTCATGAGTGCACGACACGACGGTAACGTCCGATCTATGCAGCGCATCAGTGATGACATCCAGCGGTGGGGTACGGGGAGTGAACTGCTGATCCTTGGAGACTTCAATGGCCACATCCAAGATGTTTATGGATTCCTAGACTTCAATGGCGACCTCATGCAGCAGTGTACAAGAAGGCACAACCTAGAGGTAGCCAACCTCCAGCCAGATTGCGAAGGAGAATTCACATGGTGTGCCAGAAACTATCGGACATGTATTGACTATGTACTTGTCTCATGCCGAGTGGCACGTCAGGTCAATCACATAAACATTGATAAGGGGGGGGGGGTGACTTCAGCATTGGGAGTTACAACAACATGATCACCCTAACAATCTGCTCTTCCGCATGGTTTAAAAAAGCGAGAATGCCGGAAGTCTACGCAACGATTCCTGCCGGAAGCGGCCTACGAAGACATTGCCCAGGAGTTTGAGAACAGCCTACAGAACACTAAACCTCTCAATTATAAACAGTTCGTGGAGTAACTGCGGCGCTTGATGCGGAAGCACGAAGTCCACTCCAATTCACGAGGAGGGGTGCAACGAAAAGTGTGGTGGGATCAAGAAGTGCGGAAAGCCTTGGACGAGCGCAAAGAGGCAAACCGCCAGCACAGGAAAGCATTAAAAACCCTTTCCGCAAGAGACGCTCTCCAAGCATGGCAGGAATACTTAACTGCAAACAGGCTATGCAGACAATAGTCCAAAGCGAAATCACTAACACAACAGCCGACAACTCCAATCTTTCACAGCGGACGGACGCAATGGGGCCAGGAAGTTTTGAACCTACGTGTCGTCCGTGAGTGGGAAAGCCAAGGTACCCCAAATTCGGCATGAGAATACAGGACTGCCAGTATCGGACATGGACAAGCACCTAGCAGAGCACGTGCGTAAACTGTACGATTTTAGCAATGGCGATCCAGATATCAAAATAACTGACGATAACCCCATCAATGAATACTGCCTGAGCAACAAGGTGCAGTGAGAAGTGACCCGTCCAGCCCTTGACAGAGCGTTTAAAATCATAAGAGCGCACACCGCCCGAGGGCGAGACGGCATACCTGCGGGGCTGCTCAAATGCTTAGGAGACGAGGCCAGGCAGAAGCTGGCAGGTATGTTCTCGGGCATCATGGCAGGAGAACCAATACAAGAGCATTGGCGATGTGGCCGAGTGATCCTGGTGCCGAAGAGAGGAGGAGATGCAGGGTTGTTACGCGAGTACAGACCCCTCACAGTAACCAGCGTGCTATATCGAACTTTCGAACAAATCTTAAAGACGTGAATGGGCGGCTGGGCAGAACACGACAACAAATTGACGGAGCTGCAGAATGGTTTCCGCAGCAGATGGCGCCTCGATGGCAATGTGTGCTCACCCAGGCTATCGAGATAGCAAGAAAGAACACAGGACTGTACCCTTGGTTTCTCGACGTCGCGAAGGCATATGATAGCGTACCGCGTGGACCTTTGTTTCACTGGGTGACGCCGATTGGCATGCCGAGGATATAGATTAGTCTGCTGTGACAGCTGTACACGGACAATACGATGGTGGCGTGTTTTGCCGAAACCCAAGCCAAATCAATGACGGTAAAGCGGGATCTCAAGCAGGGATGTCTATTGTCGCCGCTGCTTTATTTGCTGTATACGGCCAGCCTCGAGAGGGCTCTGCTTCAATGCCAAGAAATCAGCGGTGCTGGTGTTTGCAAGCGCAGATATAACTGTGGTAGTGTTGTTGCCGGAGGGTGTGCTGATTTCATGGAAGGAAGAGTATAGATACCTCGGTATCCAACTCAGTACATCAGGGCATGTTCTAGACATTCACGACGAAAACATCCACCAAACATCACGCAAAGCGGCGCACGTCATAAGTAAACGAAATCTTTGGGGCTGTAACCAATTCCTGCTGGTTCGGCAAACATGGAAGAGTGGGCATGTCCCATGCTTGTCGTTTGCCAATGCTGTACTAACCTTCCAACCAGAAACTATAAAGTGGCTGGAACGAGTGCAGCGAGAGGTTGGTCAACTGGCCTTGGGATGCCATGGACGAGTTGCTAAAGAGGCCATTCAAGGAGACGTTGGATGATCTTCGTATGATGCCTGAGAAGCCAGGAGCAAGATGGCCTACGAGGGCCGCCTGCGTCTCATGAATGACAACAGGTGGGCAAGACGCTTGTTCCGATACACCAGCCTGACTGGAATAACGACACAGTGGACTGCGCGGGTGTACACCCTGTGCCGAAAGTTTGGTTTCTTCACGAAACCCGTGAAGGCAAGCACAGAGTGCGGATGGGCCCGTGCTGTCCAATAACAGCTAAGCGAAGAATAGAACGAGCAGTGGCTGAGGGCGATGCGTTTCAAGGCAACCTGGGTGTTACTTCGAAGTTGCAAGAATGGAATAGAAAAGGAGCGCATGTAGGACAACAATGGCGGTAGTGGCCTTCTGTTCGAAGCGCGGGCTGGGGCACTATGAACCCTTGTTTACCATCGCTGATTCGACGAGAATACCGATGACACGAGTGCGATCTGCCGGGTGTGCGGGCAGGAAGAAGAAACCATCGCTTATCTAGTGCTACACTGTACGTGTTTGGGCCCACACCAACGAAAGGGCACCACACTGCCCGATGCTCTGGCGTTTGTTATCAAAGATGACCCGGGGCCACCCGCAGGTGATGGAGCGGCTGGCACAGTGAACTATGCGGCAGTGCGCACCACCAAAACAAGGCTGTTGCAGTGGTGGCGCGCGACGCAGCAGTAATGATTTATGTGGACAAAATTGAAGGCGTGCAGATGCGGGTGGGTACTCCTGTGGAGTGTTTTGTTTGCTTACTTTTTAAGTGTTTTTCCCTGCCTAGGGCAGATTATTCTGCCCCCCCCCCCCGATACAAAGATACAAATAGATCAGGCTCAAATCATCATCATCATCATCATGATCATCATGAGCTTTTCCCGCGATGGAAGCCGCGGCAAAGCGGCGTGCGTCTGCTACGCGCCTGATATTTTTGCGGCTGTTTGCCAACATTGCTATAATCTTGGTGATGTTGAATACTATGTCACTGCAACGTAATACTGCATTGACTCACCGTGCTTAGAACGTGGTTGTGTGGTGCTAAATGGAGATCTGGATCTAGATATACGTCTAGCTGGTATATCACCGCAACGGTACACACATACTCGGCCATCTGAGGAACGCTTTCTGGACGCACTTTATCATGAGCGAAGGGGGCTTAATTAAGTTTCGTGTGGATTGACGAATGTCGGCGTGCTACAGAAGATTATAAGCTATAAATCGTATAAATAATCAATAGAACGTAGCATCTGTGTGCGCAGTAAGTGGCTAGCTCATGCTAATGCGTTTGAGACCTCTTTTATTTTGTGCGTTAGATTTTTTTTCTAAGTTTTGCTCCTGCCCAATCCTGTTTTCTAGAGTAGTTGACTGCCTTAAATAGCTCATACGAAACAGTATGTGCCCGTCGATGTGGTACTAGAAAAAAAACACCTACGTATTTGGCGTAAGTCTAGCGTCTCATTCAACTGATTTATGATCGACACCATAGTATGACTAACATGACTAATCGGTGACGAGGTCAATACCTGGACATGTTTATCTTTTTACGCCACCATTAACAATAACAACTCGCAAGGTCCTTTGGTTGTCGCCTTAGAAAGCTCGATGGGAAATACTTGTTTTATTTCTGTCGATAAATTAATTTACCCTCTCCCCCGAGAGATTTTTCGCATCGAACGTGGTTTGACCCTACCTCTAGGGTCCTAAGTATTTTAATGCAGGCTTCTTCACCTCACTTTGTTTTGCACTGCATCCGGGATCGGTTACACTGTCGCTTACACTGTCATCGTCGCTTTACACTGTCATTAAAACAGTGTAAAGTGACGATGCCATAATGAGGTGACATGATGGCGTCACTAACTTTGGCATAGTTTATTTAATGATGACGTCATCACGTGATAGTTTTTCGCATCACTCGTACGCACAAGCGGGCTCGCGGAGGGGACACCTCCCTAATCTCCAAAGAGGGGGGCGCAAAGTGATCAGCCGCATATATTGACAATAACGTGGGTGGTGAGCTCAAAGTCAGCCCCAAACTTTGACATAATAGGTATGGGGGCACCCCCTCCTCTCTGAGGGCAACCGTGTGTGCACGCCTGTGATCGTACGTGCAGTTGCCGCCGAGTCGGGACATCAACAACGATGGTCACTTTGCTCGTTTCATGAAGTACGGCTGGTCTGGATGCGCGCGCTCGCTCCCTTCCTTCCTGGAGCGCGCGCCCCCAGACCGGCTGTGCATGAAGAATCTAAGGCTTTCGTCTTAAAATATGGCGTGTGGTCTGATTTTTCCCCACCGGATGATATAAACGTGGTCATCACCTATTTTGTTTACAGCACACCCCTAAATTTTGAAGAACTGCGCGCGTTCGAAAAAAAATTGCCCGCAGCTTCCCCCGGGGGAACACTGAGGAGGATGAGGACCATATATTTGGTTAACGGGGTGTTAAAGTGCGACTTACTTGGGTCGATGGCTAAATTGGTTAACGTGGTTGTGAAATGGGGTGTTAAATTGCGACTTACTTGGGTCGATGGCTAAATTGGTTAACGTGGTTGTAGGAGGGGGTGTTAAATGAGTGAACACGTACACACGTATGCGAAAGGGCGGCGCTGGTCGAAGGGACGTCGATCATTGTGTTTGTGGATTCGTTGGAATTCATTTCACCGCGACCTTGGACGTCGACGCGCCGTACAAACCAACCGACGAGCGGCAACTGAGTGAGCGAGCGCCGACCTTGAGTATATATACAGCACGACGGCGCATGCACTGTCAGCTGTTGAATGTTCTCGAAGCGCGACGCCACATGCGCGTCCACTGGAGAATCAGGAGAATTGTAGATGTCGAACGCGGTGTGTAGAGGAGGAAGGGTGCACAAATGGTGGAGGAGTGAAGCGCGCGCGGTGTGTAGAGGAGGAAGGGATGCACAGATGGTGGAAGAGTGGGCGACGGCGCGACGGCGCATGCGCGCGTCAGCTGTCGAATGTTCGAGAAGCGGTGTGGACGGCGCGGACGGCGCACTACAAGGCGCGAGTATAAGATGCTCCGCATCTAAAATTGTAAAAAAATACGTATGCAGAAAAACAAGACAAATCAAATAAATGAACTTCACGTTACGAGCCAACGTCAGAATACAGACGTACATGGGACATTAATTATTGACTCGGCTTTCACCGTGTGTTGAAAACCGTAACCCTCGACGAATTTTTCACGTGTAATTATCCTTAGGGATTTATTCCGTATGCTCGATGTTTTGGGCTTCGTAAATATACATTGTTATCAATAATTAAATAGTTGGAGTTATGAAAACTGATGAATAATAACAAGAGAATATTTTTTTGGGTATTTACCTCTTTCGTAAATTTTATGCTGATGCGATTCCTCTAGATAAGGACAATCCTGATGCATAAGTGACCCCAGATCGCACCGAAGCATACAATTGCTACACCCGTTTAAAATACATGTTATTGGATGAAACAGTTTTGTCAAGCTAGAGAATCTGAGAAATACGTATTTCAATAATTTTCTAAAGTGACGGAACATTTTTACATCTGTAATTGCTCGACGTAGTTTGCTACAGCAAGTTAATTTTCACAGCGACAGTTTTGCTGTTTGTATCTTTAATGTAACGTTGTGTGGTTATACTTGAGGCACTTCTGTATATTACATATTTATTGTACGAACATAGAATAAATTGTGTTATTCTGGTACTTGTCTCCTTGCGAACGTCTGAATTGAAAACAAGCTTGACGCATGGCAAATTTTCTTGCTGTACGCTATAGGTCTAAAGCAAAATAAGTTAAAAGATAGTGCGGTGGTACGGCCATGTTTTCTTTTTGCTGTTTTCCGATCTTAAAAAGTAGTAGTCAAGGCTAGCAAGTAATCTAATACAACATGTGTGTGTGGCTGCGAACCACCGGTGACCGTGACCAAATAGCCCGTAACAGTGAACCAAGCGGTCACTGCGCGCAAGTATTTCAGCTGAATGTAAAAGTAATTTACTTTATTCAGTACTCGTATTTCTTGCACGCATGGTGCTAATACTAACTTGCCCATGCGATTCAAGTTGTTTTCGTTGTTTCCTTTTATGTTATGCGTTTTTGCGCACGCACAGCTACCAAATTAGCGTACTCGAGCTCTATAGCACTAGAACATGGCCATGTTGATGCTGCTTCAAAGATAAGTTTTTGCAATCCCTTGCTGCCCCAGGCACTAACACAACTCTTAAAGATATTCGAGCTTCGATATATGGGGCGGAATCGCTGGTAACAAGGGCGGATCGGTACTGGGTGTGAGCTCCCAATTTCTGCGTTAAATCAAAACTTTTTGTTCAGCAAAACCTGACGGTAGTGCATTACGATGCCGCCATTCTCACATTGAACGTCAGGCTTTTCGTTTGGCAGTGAGCTTTCTATCTTTGCGACGCTAAGCTTGGTACCACTTTTTGAATTGCGCCGGATTTCTGTGAACGTCTGTCACAGTCAACATTAATTTATTTACACCCCCACCAAAACAAAATGATGGCATGCGATTGATTCACTTTACTATGCCCGATTTAAAAGCTCTACTATAGTAACATGGTCTAAATTGTTTCGATCGTCTGATCACTCTCCCGGGTTACTTTTTTTGAGGTTAGAACTATACCTTTCAATGTGTGCTTTGATCATGCTCACAAATTCATCATCATCATCATCAACATCATCAGCATCATCATCATCATCATCAGCCTGACTACGTCCACTGCAGGAAAAGGCCTCTCCCACGTACCGCCAGTTAACCCGGTCCTGTGCTCGCTGCTGTCAATTTATTCCCGCAAACCTCCTCTGCCCACCTAACGTTCCGTCTGCCACTAACCCGCTTGCCTTCTGTGGGAATCCAGTTAGTTACTCTTAATGACCAGTGGTTATCCTGTCTACGCGCTACATGCCCGGGCCATGTCCCTTTATTCTTTTTGATTTCAGCTATGATATCCTTAGCCCCCGTTTGTTCCCTAATCCACTCTGCTCACTTCTTGTCTCTTAAGGTTACACATACCATTTCTCTTTCCATTGCTCACTGCGTCGTCCTATATTTAAGCTGAACCTTCTTCGTAAATCTCCAGCTTTCTGCTCCGTAGCTAAGTACCAGCAAGATACAACTGTTATATACTTTCCTCTTGAGGGATAGTGGCAATCTACCTGTCATAATTTGAGAGTGCTTGCCAAATGTGCTTCACCCCATTCTTATTCTTCTAGTTACTTCAATTTTGTGGTTCAGCTCTGTGATTATTACCTGTCCAAAGTAGACAAAGTCTTTTACAACTTCAAGTGCATTATTACTTATCCCGAAGTGCTGCTCTCTTCCGAGGTTGTTGTACATTACTTTTGTTTTCTCTAAATTAATTTTAAGACCCACCTTTCTGCTCTCCTTGTCCGAGTCCGTAATCATGAGTTGCAATTCGTCCCCTGACTTACTCAGCCATGCAATGTTATCGGGAAACCGCAGGTTACTAAGGTACTCTCCAATAACTCTTATCCCTAACTGTTCCCATTCTACGCCCCTGAAAACCTCCTGTAAGCACGCGGTAAATAGAATTGGTGAGATTGTGTCCCCCTGCCTTACATCCTTCTTGATTGGTATTCTGTTGCTTTCTTTATGAAGCACTATGGTAGCAGTTGATCCCCTGTAGATTTCTTCCAGGATGTTTATATATACTTAATCAACACCCTGATTCCGCAGTGTCTGCATGACGGCTGATACTTCTACTGAATCAAACGCCTTGTCGTATTCTATGAAGGCTATGTACAGTGGTTGGTCATATTCTGAGCATTTCTCTATTACCTGATTGATAGTATGAATGCGGTCGATTGTTGAGTAGCCTGTTCAAAATCCTGCTTGTTCCTTTGGTTGTTTGAATTCTAATGTTTTCTTTACTCTGTTAGCAATTACCTTTGTAAATAGCTTCTATACTACAGAGAGCAAGCTGATCGGCCTGTAATTCTTCAAGTCTTTGTGAACTCCTTCTTATGTATTAATTGATGTTAGCGTTCTTTCAAGACTCTGGTACTCTGCCCGTCAGGAGACACCTCGTAAACAGGGTGGCTGTACAGGTCTCTGTAAAACTTCTCCGCTATTTTAACTATACTATCCATATTAGTAGTTATTTTGCCTTCTTTGTCCTTTAGAGCATACATCCGATTTTTGTCTATACCAAGTTTCGTCTTCACTGCTCTGACGCTTCCTCTGTTTTTCAGAGCGTGTTCAATTCTCTCCATGTTATACCTTCTCACATCGGATACATTGCGCCTATTATTCAACTTCAAAAGCTCTGCCAGTTCTACTTTGTCTGTTGTATTTGAGACTTTCATGATTTGACGCTTCTTAATGAGATTCTTCGTTTCCTCGGAAAGCTTGCATGTGTCCTGTCTAACTACCCTGCCTCCAACTTCCACTGCACACTCCATAGTGATACTCGTCAGATTATCATTCATTGTATCTACGCTAAGGTTGGTTTCCTCACTAAGAGCTGAGTGCCTGTTCTGAAGTGAGGCTCTGAATTCCTGTACTTTCCTTCTCAGTGCTTGCTCATTGATTGGCTTCTTGCGTATTAGTTTCTGTCGTTTCTTCCTCAAGACTAGGTGAATTTGAGACCGTACCATTCTATGGTCACTGCATCGTACCTTGCCAGGCACTTCCACATCCTGCACGATGCCTGGGTGTGCACTCATTATAAAGTCTATTTCATTCTTATTTTTGCTATTAGGGCTCCTCCATGTCCACTTGCGGGTTTCTTGTTTTCGGTAAAGGTATTGAAAATTCGTAAATTATTGCGTTCTGCGGAATCTACTAGTAGCTCTCCTCTGGCGTTTCTAGTACCGATGCCATAATCTCCTACTGCCTGGTCTCCAGCCTGCTTCTTCCCTACCTTTGCAATAAAGTCTCCCATCAGTATAATATACTGTGCTTTTACCTTACTCATTGCAGATTCCTCGTCTTCATAGAAGCTTTAAACTGAAGCGTCGTCATGGCTGGATGTAGGCGTGTAAGCCTGTACAACCTTCATCAGCGCGTGTATCAGCCCATGCGCCCTCGAATTTCGTGTGTGTGTGTGCTGGGGGGGGGGGGGCACTGCTTTTTAGTGTTTAAGGTTCCACACCTGTTCAGACTGGGAGTCTTTATGGAAGGTGGCTTAAGAAATGGTGGTATCTTTTATTCAGTTTATTTACGATACCTACCACCCTTTCATTAATGCTATAGTATTCCTCTATGTTGCCAGCTATGTTCCTGTGAATTAGGAACCACACTACCAGTTCTCTTCTGTCAGCCAAGCCCCTAAAGCAAAGAATGTGCCCATTCTGTAGCACCGTATAGGCCTCATCTGTCCTCCTAACCTCACTGAGCCCTATTATATCCCATTTAACACCCTCTAGCTCCTCAAATAGTACAGCTAGACTTCCCTCACTAGGTAAGGTTCTAGCGTTAAGCGTTGCCCAGTTCAGGTTCCAATGGCGGCCTGTCCGGATTTAGATATTCTTAGCACCCTCTGCTACGTTGCATATCTGACCACCGCTGTGGTCAGTTGCTTCACAGCTGCTGGGGACTGAGGGCCCTCAGTTATTTGACGTATGCATGTGGGAGGCAGTGGCCAGATACTGCACCAGGGTGGCCAAACCTTTTCTGGTGAGGGAGTGCGTTCCCGGTGGTGGTTGCTGGTGAGGCCGCACCCCAGGCCTCTCAGTGCAGTTCCATCACCACGCGGATTTTTTATCAGGCTGGGAACTGCACGGCACCGGATTTTGAACCACGGACCATTTGCATGCGAGGTGGATGTTGTAACCACTACGCCATCGCTGCATCTTGCAACACTGAATTGCAAGGTGCGACAAAACTCCGGTGCGATCGATTTGTGACAATGTGTTGTTGACTATATAAGAAAGCGGGACATCTGCTCGGATATGGTCGATGATGAAGCTGACGCTTCAGAACTGTGCACAGATGAGGTCATTGTGAATGAAGTGCGTGGCAAGAGGAATTTGGAGGAACCGGATGATGACCACACAATTCTGGAGCTAGTGCCCGCAAGCGTGCTTGTAGCAATGGGCTACATTATTAGCTGCTGGCAGATGGTATAAGCCAAGAACCTCGTGGAAGAGCACGCAGTGGATTTAAGGAGGGACACTGTGCTTGAGACAAATTGCCACATATTTTCATGGGTTTATAAAAAAACTCACAGTATGATTGAGTCTTTGATGCTGATTTCAAAAATGTAATTACTTTTCTCTAAACAAATTAGTTTATTAGTTTTTGAGATATCTTAAGACTAATTACCTATTGCTTGCTAGTATGATGACACAAGAAATTTGTATGGCAGAGCTACTATTGGCACATGCCTGAGTACTAAAGAACTAAGCTACACAACGGTAGGACTGCTTTTTGATTTGATAATTTTAGCAATGTTTGTCACATATTAGGTTGTAGGATAAACGACTGTCTCTTCACAAATACTTATATTTGAAATGTTTATGCACTGTATATTATTCCAACGTGATAGCTTTAACGAGCTCAAGCGTCTAAAGCTCAAGCGTCTTCCAAGATCAGTAGTTGTTGTGTTTGTGACTGTTGTGTAACTGTTGCCACGCAAGATACATAATCCTCAATGGTGTCACCTCTGCCATAACCACCAATTGCTACCGCAACTAATAGTAAAATAAAAATAATAGTATTTTAATGATGTAATTAAAATTCTTTTTTGCCCTACAATATGAATTCCCTCGGGTGACGTGCAAGGCTAGAAAGCGAATTTGCTTGTGATCGTTTCTCTGCGAGCCCGTCACCGCAGGGCGAAAGAGATCGGAGGTTACAAAATGAGGTTCTCAAGCTGCTTAAAGCAGCTTTTATGTGGGCCCACGCCACTGTGTAACCATGTTTACACAGAAAATACAATAATGAATAAACAAACAAACAAGTTGCGTGAAGCGGAGTCGTCATTGCGGTCGCCGCTGTTGGAACCTAGCACTAAGCAAGTCCGGTTACCTCAATGTAGATAAATCTGCTCCTCCTCGCTACGCCTCATACATCACAAACGCATTTGCGTACAAGAAACTACGTTGTACCGAAATCAGTCCGAGAAGTGACGTGGGAATACAAGGAACCATTTGCGGTAGCCGCTTGCACGTAGCCGATCACAACATGCGCGCCGCTGGAGCAAAATTGTATTGCAGTGCCACTAGTTTTCATGACCGCCACGCGGCTCGCCCCTCCGACGGAGCTTTCAAACTGAGTTTATTATTGCGATAGCAAGTAAACGGACACTCTTGGTGGAATTTTTCTGGCAGCGCTGGTGTCGCCGTCACTCACTGTATGTATGTACGTATCTGTAATATACAAAACAGCCAGAAAGAACAAAATGGCAGTGGCTTAGCTCAGCTATGCCAGGATATACGTAGCGTTAGCTTTCCATATACGTAGCGTTATCTTTCCAGATATCATGCTTACAGCTGTTACAATGACGCACACACGGTATACGTATAATGTGGAACATGTATATTTATTTTGCCGGGCAACTACTTCGGGATCCTATAAGTAAAGCTTCTCCGCTCTACTGCACCGTTGAGCAGCATTTACACTCTCCTTCTCCATGGCTTTACCACAGTGGCAAACGCCAGTCAGAGGCGCTATCAAGTGGCTTTAGCGCAGTGTATGTTGGCGACTGCACAGGGAAGGCGCGTGCGCATCGGCGTCCATATGTCTACCAAGGCTATGGCGGCACTCCTCTGGAAAGCACACACCGGCGGCGGCGAGTCGCGCGCGGCCGCGGCCGAGTGCGAGTGCGAGGGAGGTGCCGGCTCCGGTGCGTGACACCACTGATCGTCTGCGCAGCGCATCGAATTGCGCGCACACCGGCGGCGAGCCGCGCGCAGCGGCGGTGGAGTATCAATGCGCATGCGCAGACCAATGCCACGCGAAATTGGCTCAGCGAGGCCAGTGTAGCTAACGCTACAAAATCCAGGAATAGACTCCAGTGCGCGGAATCGAACGTTGGTCTTCTGACACGTGAGCGCGAGGCGTTAACTACTGAGCCACGGAGAGGCAAGTCCTTCAACGGTCAAATGGCAGAATCGAGAGTGGGGCGAGTTGGTAGATCTTCATCGTGAAATATTTTACAGAGCACCGGGTTAGATATGAACAGGGAAGGGACACAGCGCTGAATTCTCAGCTGAAATTTATTTGGAAAAAGAAAGGACATATATAGGAGACAATGAGTCATCAAAACTGTGCGCATGGGCACATGTGTTACAGCACAACACGCTTCATGTCTTGTCTAAAAGGAACGTATATTCTTCATCTTGAAGAGTGATAGATGGATGACCTATGCACTTGTTAAAGATTTAATGAAAAAGGCTTCGGCTATCTGACGCGTATATAGACATGTAGATCAGCGCACGCGTGAGCCAGCCGAAGCTTTTTTCATGAAACTTATTACAAGTGCATAAGTCATCCATCTATCACTCTTCAAGATGAAGAATATAACTTGCTGTTATGTGGGTGCAGCGTGTGGTGCAGTAACACATGTGCCCATGCGCACAGTTTTGATGACTCATTGTCTCCTATATATGTCCTTTCGTTTTCCAAATAAATTTCAGTAGAGAGTTCAGCGTTGTGTCCCTTTTCTGTCCGTATCTAACCCGTTGCACTGTAAAATATTGCACAATGGCCAAACGGCAAGCTATTTATATCTACCACTTACAGCTGTTGATGGGAATTTCGGGAGGAGCTGTCGTGTTTTCGGCATACACGTCAGACTCTGTCCAGGCGGCGCTGTGAAAAACGCCGCCACCAGCGCCTCCATCGACGCGCCGGTCAAAAATGGGTAGTGCAAAGAGAGCCGCCCGCAAGCGAAATGGCATAGACCTTCCTCTTTCGTTTGTCCTGAGGCACGGTTTCCTGAAAATCAAGGACCTGGCAAGCTTTTTTTTATTCAAACCTTGCTGCAGAAAAGTAGGAAGCTCATCAAAAGATATTGCAATAATTTCGGCCCACTGCAACTGGCAATTTAAGTGTATGCGAGCATCGCATGACATCGAGTCGGAGGCAAGCACTCCGACATGCTGTAATGCCTAAATGCGTTAAATTTTGGCATACACATGATGCCAAAGCGATGAAGTGCATACACGAGCAATCTATTTTACGACCAGCGGTACAAAGTTCACTTTATCAGGCACGAACACCTTGGCGACTTTCGCCTTTGTAGTTGCATTCTCCATCGATCTCTCGCTTCCTGTGCGTTGAACTGTTTTATTACGCATGCTAGAATGTCCTCTTGACGGTTGTCTTCCGTTTGTATATACTGCAAATGGGGATACATGCGCTTCCACTTTATCGGTGTACAACGAAAGGGAAAACCAAGTCCTCCGAGTTAGCTCCAGCCATCGCATGACCAACGGCAAGAAAAACCTGATTGTGGTCGTGATCATTTTCCGATCTACCTGTATGACGTATTCGCATTTCCTAATCAAAGCCAGAACTTAGAGCCTTGAAAGCCCTACGTGCGCAATGCTTTGTGGTGGTGGCGTGTGTGATGCCTGTCGCGCGCACCACCTGTCTACTGCTGCACGGCGCGCGCCGTGGTCAGATGATCAAAGTTTCCATGGTTCTTCGTCAACGCAATTCAACATATTAGCAGGAGACCTACATTATCACACTTTCTCATGCGAACAGCTGTGGAGAACACGAGTCTACCCAACACGTTCGCAACAGCCCGTATCTATGACTGCAGCACTCTCGCCGCTCTGCTTCCCGAAAGCTGCGGAAATCAGTAAAACTGAAGTCATTTACGTTCGTGGCAATACACGGCGTGTAACACTAGCGTCGACTACGGTCTTTTTTCATAGAGCGTGGAGCTGTTGCGTCTGCTCTTGTCTTCGCCGTCGTTCTGTCGAGTGAATCAGCAAGCACTTCCCGGCGTGGTTTGGTCACGCGTCCGACTAGCTGAGAGAAATTTCTAGCTCTTTGTCCAAGTGCTCAATGCGCAAGTACACCTAATATTTAGCTCAATCGTTGTTTCGTACGCTGTAGTGGCACCTGGTTGCTCAGAAAACTGGGAAAGTTGAGCTTCGAACTACTCAAAACTGCATCGACAGGTGGCGCTGCGTGTCCGCAAAACTTAAGAGTCTGACGTGTATAAGATGGCGCAATAAGTGCGCGTCGACACATCGTCATGACGTGGCGGCGCGCGTTCTCACATCTCCCACGCGTACTTTGCCCCGTGGAGAGCAGGTGTGTGGACGCTTGCTCGCGCACCCTTCATCTCGCGGTGGGGAGGATCGTACATCTTGACTGTCCTTGGGATGTCGCCGGAACAATTCTGTTGTAGTTACCGGGCGCACAGAGGTCACTGCAATCGTTGCACAGTCTCCGCTTGCCAAAAGGGCGCGCTTTTCAGACACAGCGAAGCCACAAACGAAGCGCTTCTTCGCGTTCATCTGTACCTGTGAGTACATTTCGTGCATCATTTGTGCGTGAGAAACGTGGGGCACGTTTTGATCTGCTTGTCATTCTGCGTGTGACCTCCATCGGAAATGCATCCGCCGAAACCGGAATTTGATCCCGCGATTTGCGGGTCAGCAGCCGACTACCCTAGCCACTCGACCACCACGGTTGGCCTCCCCCTGAATCTAAGTGAGCCGACTCATGGTAGTCTGGAGGCGTGCGCTGTCCGTTTCGATTTTCTGCACCCTGTTTCATCCTCCTTCGAACATGCTCATCTGTTCAACCTTGCGTTGATTTTTTTACGCAGGGATGGCTGCCCTCAGGGAAGCACCCAGCTGCACTTGAGACACTCGCCGATTCCTGTTTCGCCAGGAAAGGGCCACATCTAGCAACTTGCTCGATGCTACGCCAGGCGCCACCCGTGACCTGCTTAGGTGCACCGTTAGCATCGTATGCAGAAAGGCCTATTGTCAGATCTGCCGAAGATTTATTGGCATATGTTTATGCCTTTGCGCCTTTGGAGAATGGCACACAGCCGCTCTGCCCTGTCATAGGAGGTGTCATAATGCGCACCACTTATGGTGCGGGTGCCAGCACCCACTTAACCCATAATTTTGGAGATGACGGCATCGGTGAGTGTTCTATTTTTAAATGCATAAAATGTGCACCTAGAGTGAAAGAATATTATTCAGTAAAATTCAATAAAGCACGCCAGAAAGTGCGGGTTTGAACGCGTTTAAAAGACGTGTTTTTTTTTTACTTTTTGCAACGTTTCTGGCTCATGTCTTGGCATTGTGACTCTTTCATGTTGCCGTATATAACGGTTCGCCGTGTTCAATCGTCTGCGGGGGCAGCAATCGTATAACGCTCTTTCACGTCTTGCGTTAGTGCACATGCTGTTGTTGTCATACCCGCTTAGACACGACGGCATAACAAATGTCCATTGAACAGCATAATGCTTAGTTAGCAACACGCCCCACTTGGGTGAACGTGCAAATGCGCAGCCTTGGAGCCAGCAGTGCCCTGTAACAGCATCGCCGATAAAGTTTGACGTGCAGATGCGGTTAAACGGGAACTTTCGAACAACGCACAATTTATTCTGCCGTGTATATTAGCGTAAGTAGTTTTACACGTGCCAATGATACTTTTCAATTGAGGAAAACGTCTAGACTATGAATTTTAGGTGAAAAAAAAAGAGTGGGTACAGGCGTATATCAAACGATGCTGAAGGATTGAACAGTAGCTTAACCAACGGCTTGAAATCATGCCGGAACACCAGTAGCATCCGTAAGCAATGCATGGTACGGGCGAACCGATTGTGTGGTGCTTGAGAGCATGCCACAATGCAGCTTTACCCTTCGCTACAATACATGAGTTGACAAAAAAGGACGGGTACGGTGACCTAGCTATAGCAGCCATCATAGGGAGTGGATCATAGAACGGCTTCGGACACTCGTTGTTCACAGTGTCGTGGCCATGGCAGCGCACATCCAAAACATCGAGGAGAGATCAGAAACTGCGGAAGAAATCAAGAGGCACACAAGCTCTCCAGGAAGGCAACTGGGCGCAGAAGCGTATACTGTCACAGCGATCACTCTTCCGCTATTGCTCACTGGAGGCAAAGGCCCATGTGAGGTTGTGGCCCTCTTAGTCATGTATCATTGCGTAAGATATCAGTGCATATTAAAGAGCACTAAAGGCTACTATTAAGTCAACGTTGATTGTTGAAATAAAGGTCCACAAACCTCGTAGTGTTACTTTTTTGCCAAAGAATTAAGGGCCTATTTAAAAATAAAATCAAGTTTTAGTGGTTCACATCGGGTTAGCGCACTTCAGGTTACCCGCCTCAAGAAGCGGACCGACTGGACCATCTCACGTCGCTGTTGCCGTGCACAACGTTGCCCGGCTTCACTGCGCTAGTAGCAGCAGACCGAAAGCAGGAGGAGCCACGTGCACAGCAGCAATAACGGCCATTGATCAATTTCCTGCCATTGGCTTCGAGATAGCAGACGTTTTTGGTTTGAACTGCGCCCCGCTATATGGCATCACCTATCCTGTGTAACCACGCGAAAATGGAATTTTTGAACCTTTCACGCCATTCCCCACAGTAACGTCCGGTGGCTCTTTTTTCCATGAATCAAACAGAAACGAACAAGCAGCATTTTTTGCCTCTCTTCATGCACGAGAGATTCTTTATTTAGGGCAGTTAGATCAATTACTAGTGAATAATTGTAGGTGGTCCATCTGGTGTCATCGGGATCATTTTGAAAATTTCCTACTGCGGCGCTTGTGTTCTTGTTCATTTACCTTAATTTCTCCGTAAGTAGGGCACTGTTGTAGACAGTATTGTCATTTTAGATGTTGTCATACATTGAGCCAGCCAGCTCTGACGTTAATTGTTATTTGACTTTAGTGTCCCTTTGACAAGCGTTCAGCCGGTATGGTAGAGTTGTGTCGATAGTGTGTGAGGGGTGCCGACCACACAGTAGGAAACAGGGTGAAAAGTCAGTGCTGTCAAGTGGTGGTGTTCTACGTATAGGTTACTATGAAGAGAATGGCGCTGCATCTGTTGACGAATGAATTGGTTTATATATTTTTGTGCGACGCCGTTTTTGCTCATGCGCAAGTGATCATGAGGTGCTGAGAAGAGTAACTGCGCTGCTCTCTGTGTCAATTTCGTTTTCCCTCGTGTGTGTGCCCCAAAGCTTCAGTAAGCAGCATAACCAACAAGCCCACCTTTCAGTATTACAGCTCTGGTTCTTACGCCCGTTCGTCAGATACTTCACTTTACAGGCGTAAATAAATCTAACTCACGTTGGCTGAGATGTTAAATGCACCGTACTTATTCATCGTTTAGAAAAGCAGCTGACCATACCTGACTTTGACAGTATCGGCATTACACGATAAAATGATCATAGCTGTAGAGTCCAAGTTTGTCAATCACGATTCACTCGATTGTGTTAGAAACGGAGATGAATCAAACATGGTCCAGAAATTCGATTTTGATAGAAAGTGCCCATGTGACATCCACGTGCTCACACCTAGCTATTCGCTTCCATGGCTGCATGTGCCATAGTTCTAAGCAATAAAAAAATGACACTTTCGAAACAAGGCCGAGTCAATTAATGTGATTGCAACACATCGGGCTGTTATACGGTAAGGCTAGGAGAATCGGGAATCATTCGAAATGTAGTGAACATGGTCGATTGTTCTTAAAATGACACTACTGCAGTTAACACGATATTTGAACAGATGGCGTTCTGATAGAGTGACGTCCAACAGGAGGTTGAGCTCAAGTTCGGCATCTAGAAACGTGACAAGCCACTGATTTTCACGTCGGAGTAAAATAACGTAGATGTCTCTAGCGACTATCACCGGCAGATCCTGTAGGCGTGCACACTACACGAAATTTGTGCCGCAAGAAGTTCATGACGTCATACACAAGGTTCTTGGGGAGATGTATACCATTGTGACCTGCTGGCGACGACAAAGCCGTGCTATGTTTTAATGACGCAAGCGTCATTACAACTAATCGGTGGCAGCTAGTTGAGTTTATACATGTAAAGTGATAGTGGTGATGCGCATTTCGATAAGAACCTAATTCACAGGCGCGACAGGACCAGAAACTTCCTGAATATACTAAATTTGATGCAAGCAATTTTTCCTGTCGCTTCAAAGTGAAAGTGAAAGTGATTGACTGATTGATTGATTGATTGATTGATCGATTGTTATGTGAAGTTTGAAGTCCCTAAAGCACCATATCATCATAAGAGACGACGTAGTGGAGGGCTCCGGAAGTTTCGACCACTTCGGGTTCTTTAACGTGCACCAAAATCTGAGCACACGGGCTTATAGCATTTTCGCCTCCACCGAAAATGCAGCCGCCACGGCCGGGATTCGATCCCACGACCTGCTGGTCAACAGCCGAGTACATTAGCCACTAGACCAACGTGGCAAGGCTCACAGTGAAAGTGGAGCCAGAGACATTTTGGAACGCACTTTTCATCCAACTGTATGTGCTTCAGTGAATCCACCGTTTCATTAATCAAGCCATCGGACACGTCAATATTTAGGGAAAGCATGTATGACTTGTCGAAACGAAGTACATCTTTTGTTCAAGAATGTTTCTTTCAAGTACATTGGCAGTAATCCCGTGGTAAATGGTGTATATAAATAGCTCGCCATTAGTGGGATTATAAGCGGCGTGGCCTGGTTACTTAATGTAGCACGCTGAGGCACGAGGGATCACTGGTTCTAGTTCTCGGTGGGTGCCATTCTTTTAGGGGCGAGGCTCCTAAAGGTGTGGGTTTGTCAATCCCTTGTTTGTGTACGTACGGGACCACCTATACAGTTCCGCCTTTGCAAACATCCCACTACGCCGCATCCCCGATCGACCACTTCACCGACCATAAAGCCGCTATATTGAAGGGGTAACGGAAGCTACGTATAGCTGCGCCTTACGAATAATATAATTTCTTGTATAAATATATAGCGTTTGTCACGTCTTTGATGATGTAGTGGGCGATAGTCGCAAATGGGCCACGTTTTAGCGATGAAATCATAGCTTTAGCGCTTCGCCCCATTCATCATCATTCACTCCATGGATCTGCTGTGAATTTCTTTTCTGGTTTATTTTCCTTGCGCGCTTTGTAAAGCTGTGTTCGATTCTGACGTGGCACGGGGATCCGGTGCTGCAATAGTTGAGGTGGCACCTCTGCAGTGCCATCGTCATGCAAGTGGTGCAGATGCAGCGCTATCACCTGTTGTTTTTTCTCCTTTTAATCAAGAGCATTGGTGCATCACCCTTCACCTGCTCTGCTCGCTCGCAAAGCCTCGTTTCTTATGCGCCCGCATTCAGCCGAAAAATTCCCTCAGCAGCCACTGCTTGAATCTTCATGCTGCCATCTGCCACTATCACGCCGTTATATTTGGTGTTGCACACTATAAATTCACATCCACGATCAACGCCATGTTCAACAAAGTGCCGGCGAAACATTTCGTCCCTTCTGAGCTGTACCACGATGGCACCTTCTTTCGAGCAAGCTCAGGAATTCTCTGCACCGCAGCAGTACCACACCAGCACCACGCTGCAATAGAGCACTGCGATGTAGTGCAACAGAGAATCGGGGACTGCGGTGTCGTGCACCATGAACCGGTGCAGGAGGTGCAACTTAATCGATCACACCTATATGCATACATATACATATTCGAGACATGACGGTGACGGCGAAAATCAGCCGAAAGTGTCTAGATAATTGATATGGCAATAAAATATTCGACTTCCTCACCACCACACAACACATAAGAGCGTGCGCCTAGTACCGCGTGGTTTCTGCGCATGGGGCAACATGTGCCAGTGGACTAGTTGGTATGCCATACTTCAAACTTCTCAATGCTAAAGTAGGCACATCAACGCAGGCCAGAAGAAAATTAGCACCGACATTCAATTGAAATCAATTACATCACAACTACAAGTATCACAACTACAAGTACACCCCAAACTAAAACAACATGGTAATGCTAAATAAACAAGAAGTGAAACATCAAAATACAGTAAAACCACAAACAAAAACAGCGGCAACATGCAGCATGCTAATTGAATTCAGGTTGACCACTTATTTGCAGTCGAAAGTACTGAAGGTTGCGGTGTTTTTTCGGCAAGGTGGGAAGCAGCTCTGCGGAGCTCCAAGCTCGCCGACCATTTCTGGGTACCAGCAGGCCCGTGAAGCGGCGGAAGGCAAGGCCTTGACGTCTCGACATGGGAGACCTGAGCTTGGGTCATTATTCTTCTGGACAATTAATAAAGTTTTTCCACTCATTCACCTGGGTGCTAAAGAACGTGTTGTTACATTTCAGTTGAAAGTGTGTCTTCATCCTCGTATCCCTTTCTGAAACACGCCCTCGCTAAATATTTCCAGCTATGAGAAGCCAGAAAAAAATTTCTAGCCATGTTTTATTTTAATATTGCCAATTTTTCTGCAAACTCGTATGCTTAGAAACGCTCCTACTAAACCAATGCACTGACTAAGCTATCTCAGTTGTGCGTTTCAACTAGTGCTGTGCAAATACCTCTGAGCCATGGCAAATCTATGGACCGTAAATATTTGTTTACTGTGCTGGAGGCATCAATTACAGCACACGCTCGTTCTGCAGAAACGGTTATGTTGGTCAAAGAGACATGTACCTAAATTTACAGTAGCAGGAACACTGTCAAAATGTAAAAAAAACTAAAAAGAGAGATGGTTCTTGGCTTCTGATTGTTGAGCATGGGGTCCAGGAAACACAAGTTGTTGCGTCTGAATTTTCTGATAGCACCAGGATTACCATTGAGACTGTAATAGTTAAAAGAAGCAGTGACATTAAGCCTTTAATGCTCTTATCGGATAAAGAACTGGCTTACCTGTATTCATCGTCATGTGCTACTCTGCCTTAGTTTTTTGATGGCTTCACTGCACTTTGATACAAAAATTCGTTCTTTTTTTCTACTATGATCATACTGTATCTTGGGTGTGGTGTACATATGGTACGTGGTATTACATGTCAGTTGAAAGTGTGTTTTTGTCCTCGTATTCTTTTATCTGCTGTTGCGCTGACCACTTTTGACTCTGTGCATGGATGCATTTTATGCACATTGAAAGGGACGGTGCAGAGAGAGAGAGAGAGAGAGAAAACTTTATTTGCGCATAACGCGGGGCATTCCAAATGGTCGGGCCCCTATTCCAGGGCTCCGCTGGCCCTAGCCATCATCTCTACCCGTTGGACCAGCCAGCGCTATTCAACAATGGCCGAGCTGGACAGCAGCGCCTCTTATTGTTCCTTTGTGTTGTTCATGTTGTGGTGTTCTTCATTGTGATGCGTACACTCCCACGTGATGTGAAACAGACTTGGTGTGGACCCACACCACGGACATATATCTTTGTATGCTGTGGGATAGAATACATGCAGCATGTGTAAGTTCGTGTATGTGTTTGTTTGGATTCTGCGTAATGCCACCGATTCTATTGCTGTGAGTTTCTTGTACGGTGCTGGATACACTTTTCTATTGTCCCTGTAATACTGAAGAATTGCACCAAAGTTAGGGTCTAGGGGCGTTGGATCCTCTATTGCAGTGTGCAAGGAAGCTCGGTAATCTGTGAAGCCCCGAGCCGCCTCATCCGCAAACTGGTTCCCGGTGACGCCCTCGTGCCCTGGCGCCCAGATAATGGTTTGGGTGTATTCAATTGGGAAGTCCTTGTGAGCTTTGGTTAGAATTTGGAAGGCCTTCATACATATTCTACCTTTTTCGTAATTTCTACATGCAGCATTCGAGTCTGTGATTATTGTCATTGGGGCTTTTCGCTCCCTGCCCTCCTTGATTGCCAGCGCGATCGCTATCTCCTCCGCTTCTGTGATAGAGGCTTGGGCTATGGAGGCACAACTTGTGACGTTTCCTTTTCGGTCTGTGACCACGGCCACCATGTTCTTTGCATTTGCCTGATATGGTGCAGCGTCAGTAAATCTCGCCGTATTCAGATATTTTGTCTGTTTATCTATGTAAACGGCTCTTGCTTTACGTCTTCCAGCATGTAAAACTGGGTCCATGTTCTTCGGTAGGGGGCATATTTTGTACCAGGCTCTGACTGAACACGACAATTCCTTAGCTCTTCCATGTGCCTGTACGTGTTCTCCGAGGCCGATCCTCTGAAGAAGTTTTCTGCCGGTTGTCGTCTGTAGCAGGTGGTTAATGTGGGTGGTTACTTGTGCCTCAGCTAACTCATCAAATGTATTGTGAAGTCCGAGCGCTAATAGCTTCGCAGTTGAAGTGCTTTGTGGTAGTCGCAGAGCCGCTCTATACGCCATCCTTATTATTTTGTCTGCTTTTTCTTTCTCCTCTCTATTCATGTTGTGGTAGGGTAGCGAGTATGTTAGTCTGCTGATGACTAAGCTCTTTACCAAACGAAGCACGTCTTGTTTTTTCAGTCCAGCACGATTGTTCGTTATTCGAACTATCATACGAACAATTTGTTGAGCTGTTCGTTTAAGCATATTCAGTGTGTGGAGACATCGCTGATTAGACTGTAATCACATCCCTAAGATCCGAACAGTTGTTTTCTCTGGTATAATATTGCCGTCTAGCTTGACCTCAAGGCGCAGGCTCGGGTCTGTCCTTTGTTTTTCACTCTTGGAGAACCGAATGAGTTCCGATTTGTCTGCTGAGCACTGAAGCCCCCTTTCTTTAGTGTAATCTTCGATGGTTTTAGCTGCCATTTGAAGCCGCTCTTCTTTTTCCGCCAAGCTACCCTTGGTTGTCCATACAGTGATGTCATCCGCATAGAAGGAGTGTCGGATGTCGGGAATACCTTCCAGTTTTTTGGCTAGACCAATCATGGCTATGTTGAAAAGCGTAGGCGAGATCACAGCGCCTTGTGGTGTTCCTTTGCTCGGTGGGTGGAAGACATTGGATTCGTCTTCTCTTAGTCTGATAACAGCGGTTCTTTTAGTAAGGAAGTTCTGTACATATTTGTACGTCCTTTGACCGCAGTTTGTCGCTGCTAGCCCATCTAATATGGCCTTATGGCTTACGTTGTCAAAAGTGCCTGTTATGTCGATGGCCATGACAATGTTTTCTCCTGCGTTTGGAACATTTGTTAGTACTTCCTCCTTTAAAAGCAGAAGGATGTCCTGTGTCGAAAGGTTCGAGCGGAAACCAAACATGGTGTTTGGCAACAAGTTATTTTGTTCAAGGTGCCGTTGAAGTCCGGCATTTATTAATCTCTCAAACACTTTGCCTAAGCACGAGGTAAGAGATATTGGCCTGAGGTTTTCTATTGCCAATTTCTTTCCTGGTTTCGGTATCATAATTATTACAGCATGCTTCCATTGCTGAGGTATAGTGCCATTTACCCAGTGTTTGTTAATGAAGTTTAGAAGCGCTGTTGTGGCTCGTCATTCATGTTGCGAATCATGGCATTGGTGATTTGGTCCGCCCCAGGCGCTGTGTTGCGTTTCATGCTGACGATTGCCGCTCTGACCTCGGCATGCGTGAAAGGTGCATCCAGTTCCGGGTTTGGGAGCCCAGTGTATTTAGCCTGGTAAGGAGCTTTGATGGCTCGGGCGCCGAAACACTTAATATAGATGTCTTGAAGCAAGTCATCTCTTGTGCCTGGATATGTGTGCAATAATCTTTCTAGAGATTTTTGTCCTTCGCGTTTAGTTTTCAGAGGGTCAATCATGGCTCTTAAGATATTCCATGTCTTTGCTGTTCCTAGGGTTCCATTTAGTGAATCGCAAAATTGTTCCCAGTTGGCTGTCGCGAGTTGATTAGCGTACTGTTCGGCTTGCTGCGTTATTTCTTCAATTTTCGCTTTGAGTTTCTTATTACGCTTTTGCCTTTTCCATCTTTTAGTGAGGTTTCTTCTTGCTTCCCACAGGTGGAGAAGGTGAGCGTCTACTTGAGGGGTATCATCTGTTCTGGCGACAGTTTTGGTGTACATTTGCTTTTCATTTCGAATTACTTTGCACCACTCGTCCAAGTCATCTATGGTGGTCACGTGCACTTTTAGCGCTTTTCTATACGCGTGCCAGTCTGTAATTTTGGCTGTGCCGATGTGTTTGCGGATTCGGCCGGTGCGGATTGTGGTGCTTAGTATGTAATGATCACTGGCCAGGTTTTCAAGGGTGTTGTACCAGTCCACGCTGTGGCAGTTTTGTACTATCGTCAAGTCCGGACTTGTGTCCATGGATGCGCTGTTGCCTATCCTCGTTGGTATTGCAGGGTCAGTTAACAGAGTCATTTCCAGTTTCTCTATTTGTCTTGCGATATTCTTGCCTTTGGTGTCTTGCATCTTATATCCCCAGCTTGCATGCCTGGCATTAAAGTCCCCAACTATGATTAATGGATTCCCTTTCGCCAGTTTTGCTGTCTCTTGAAAGAGCTTGTCGAACGTTGCTCTCTTTTGTCTTGGGGGACTATAGATATTAAGTGTGAAGGCGCTCTTTCCATGGCTTCCTTTGTAGGTTATTTCTGTTATGATATGCGGGATATCCGCCTCTTCAATGGGCTGATGACATATTGCTGTAATTGAGTTATCGACTAATGTAGCAACTTTTCATTCTGCGTCCCCGGTACTATAAGTTTCGTAACCCCGTAATTTTGGTTGTGTTCCGGCTTCCTGGACTGCTATGACAGCAGGTGACTTTTGTTGCGACGCCAGCAGCTGCAACAGTTGCCCTCTTTTCCGCCGGAAACCACGGCAGTTCCACTGCCATATTTCGCACTTTTCTGACCGCTGCGTTTGATGATTAGCCATTATGCGTCTCCTGGTTTTTGGCCGACAATCCAGGCCTGTTGTAAATTTTTTCAGCTTTTTCTCTGATGTTGATGCCTGTGGCATGCTTTCGCAAGGCTTTCGTGAATTGAACGTGTTGTGCCTGGATTTTCTTGTCCAGAATCTCGAGCTTTCTATCTACATTTATCATTACTCGTGTAGAGAGGAAGAAGAATATGTGCCGCAGTGGGTCACGCCTTTAGGAAGAAGAGCCGAGCGCGAGCTGTTGCTCCGAGTGTTGTGTATGCCTTGGCCAGCAGCATCTGGAAGGCGTCGTCGTCTATCCCCTTCAAAATATGTTTGATCTTGTCTGCCTCAATCATTGAAGGGTCAAGGCGCTTGCACAAGTCGAGCACATCCTCGATGTAGCTTGTGAAGCCTTCTCCTTGAAGCTGTGCGCGTCCCCGTAGGCGCTGTTCGGCACGGAGCTTGCGTACCTCGGGGCTACCGAACACATCGGCAATGCGTAGCTTAAAGGCACCCCAAGTGGCAAATTCCGACTGGTGGTTGTTAAACCAGAGACTAGCCACCTCTTTCAGGTAGAAGGGTACATATTGCAGCTTCGAAGGGTCGTCCCACTTGTTGCTTGCGCCTACCTTTTCAAATGTCGACAGCCAATCTTCGACGTCTTTCTCATCAGTACCGTCGAAAAAAGGTGGATCGTGTACACGTAGCGCAGTGGGAACGATGACCATCGGAGGCTGGGTCGTACCTTGCTGGATAGTTTCTTCAGCCATGTCTGGGATGGCAGGTAGTTTCCGGTTGCGGAGTTCCAGGTTGAGTTACCCCGGCACCTCCACCACTCTGGAACGGGGTTTATTGGCACAAGTAGTGCTTGCACAGCAGGTCTGTTGATGCGGCAACCGGGCGGCAGGAACCGACGCAGGATACACAACGCTCGGAGCAACAGCTCGCGCTCGGCTCCTCTTCCTAAAAGCGTGACCCACTGCGGCACATATTCTTCTTCCTCTCTACACTCGCTCTATAACTGTCGGTATAACTTCCTTTAATGTTTCTTTCAGCATCGACGACGTAATCATTGAGTCACCTCCTGCATTCGGTTGCGTTTGCGATTTCTGGCCACTCTGGGTGGGTATAGAGTTTTGTTGCGGGTGCTGCGTTTGTTGCTTTTTTAGTTCCCTATTTTCGCGTTCTAGGTCACCTATTCCCACCCACATTATCTCTAACTCACGTTCTAAGCGCGTGAGTTGTGGTGTTTGGTGTGAGTGTAGGGAGGATTTTGCTGCCCAGCTCACCTGGTTCTTCGTTTCCTTTTTCTGCGCCTTCTTGCCCTTGTGCTGTTGTTGCTTTGCTTGAGCCTGCTTGTGGCCACCATTCCTGGAGTTGGAGCAGTCTCGAGAGCCGGACCTTGACCGGGATGTAGATCGAGATCTGAATCGGGAACTGGAACGGGCCCTGCCTGGCGGTGCAGAGTCCTCGCGGTCCGTGCTGAACCAGCGTCTCTTGAGTATGCCAGTGGTTTTTGGTGTGCTGTGTTGGTGCGACAGCAACGACCGGCCCTTTTGAGGGACGCGTTTGAGTTCCTTGGTGCACTCCGATGCCGCCGTGGGATGGCGTCCGCCGCACAGGGCACATTTTGGATCGCAAGTGTGGTCCTCAGGTGGGTCTCTTAGGCAACAGTTACTGCACGCCTTTGTCATTGGTGTGGGACAAACATCCGTCCTATGTCCCTGGCTCTTGCAGAGTTTACAGTACTGCCGTGTGGGTTGATAAGGCACGCACGGCATTTCGCCACCGTAATAATACACGAAGCGTGGCAGTATTGGTCCATCGAACGTGATCACTGCAGTTTGTGACTGTCCGAGCATGCGGGCTTGAACAATTGTCACTCCTTGAGTGCGCACTCGGAGATGGCTCAGGAGTTCAGCTTCTGGCGTTTCGCGTTCTAATCCGTGTACCACTCCTTTCAGGTATCCAGCGGGAGTGGATATGTAGGTGTTCACGGGATAGTTGGTGCCATTGAGTTCCAGTGCTTTTATCTTCAAGATCCTTTCCGCTACATCTTCAAACGGAGTGCTTGCAATAATTATGTTTGATCCGTTGCGAAGGCGAAGCAGAAATTTGTGGCTGTTACAGGCCTCCGGGTCACCGCTCGCATGTTCAATCGCTCGCGCAACCTGGTATGCTTTCAGTTCCTTCACAACTAACCCTGGTCTGGGCCGCATGATAATCTTCATATCGTTTTTGGGCAGCGGCGCCGGGCGCGTTCGTCGTCGGCCCCTTTCAGATGCTCTTCCGCGTTGCTCTTCTGCAAGCGTTCTAGCGCCGGAACTGTTGCTCTCAGTTTCGCCTCGAGCAACGCTGTCATCACTCGCGGCGCGTTCTTGTTTCCTGATGCGTTTTCGCTGTCGCAATGACATAGCTACCTGCCACTGACCATTCTTGGCTTCGTCGTCGCGTTCCTCCGCAGAGTATTTTTCCTTGTTCTCGGTGTCGCTAGTAGATTCCCCTTGTAGCACCTCGTCAGGTGAAAGGAAATCTTTGTTGGCGTCCACCGCAGAGCTCACTTGGGTTTAGATGTCTTAGTCATCCATGTCCATAAGTGCCTGGGCTAGTTCCGGGTGGTTGTCCGTTGAGGTTCGGGCAGGTGCAGCGCGACGCGTAGGCCGAGAGCTGGCTGCCAGGACTTCGCGTTCCGCTTCGCCGCGAGGCTTAGCGTGGCGGGTTGGCATGCTCTGCCGAAGGTCTTCACTTCCCAGAGGAAACCGGGATTGCTTGTCCAAAAAGGTGGTGTCAGCGTGTACCTGACGTCTTCCTGCACAATTCCCGTAGTTTCACTGGTAGTCACATGATTTTAACCGCTGCTAGGTACGATGATTCACGGAGCCGATGTGAACGCGTGTGCACTTCTCGGCGCCACCTGGCGGAAGGGGACGGTGCAAGAGAAAAAAAAAGATGAGGACACCAGAAGCACATATGCAGACCACAGCGCCACGTCGCAATCAACCTAAGATACAAAAGAAATCACTGGAAGCTAACCAGAGGTCTCCAACTCACTGCATTTGGCAGACCACAATCATAAGCTTTAGTCCTGCAAAGGCCTGGATGGTGCGGAAATTTGGAGTGGGAGAGAGAAGTGAAAACTTCCAAGTAATTTAAAAGGCCTTTTTCTGTTTCTTATAATGGGACATTCCTGAAATAAATTGTCATCGAAATTCGAGAGAGTTGATGATACTGACTTTCAGAATGGCTTTATATGAATGATGGTTACCATATTAATAACTTTTATATAGTCAAGAGTCCGACGGAATCTCCTCTGGTCGGGGACAAACATAGTGCGAAATAACAAAAACGCCGACCAAGGTGAAATACACAACATTTAAAAAGATGTTTCGGCTCCCCACACGAGAGGCTTGTTCACAGTGACCGCAAATGGCGTAGTGCGCTCTTCTTATGCATGTTTCATCACATGTTGAAGACATCACGCGTACACAGGGGGGAGTGTCCAATTATTTCTGTTCAACGTATGCGCCGTAGTTTGAATGGCCAGAGATTTCATGTGCAATCGTGGTAAGAACTTTCTTTCCGTGGCAATGATGCAGGCTTTATCCCAGTCGATAGCGTGCCCAGTAGCGCAACATGTTCTGCGAGGGCATTAGAGAGCTGCTTTCTTGTTCTTGACGTCATTAAAGTGTTCCCGGAGCCTTCTTTTGTAATTGTCCATTTCGCCAATGTATCCGTATTCACGGTCTTTGCAAAGAATTTTATACACCATGCCGGGAAATTCATGTCTGTCCAACTTATCTTTGACATTTGTAAGACGGCCTCGGAGCTTTCGTGTCGGAACGTGAGCCACTTGGACGTCGTAGCCGCGCGATACCCGAGCGAGGGTCTCGCTGAAGCCTGAGACGTAAGGCACCGATGCGCGTTTTCTTGTAGCAATGGTGTGTGACTGAGCCGGACGCTGCAGTTGTCGCTGCATCAAGTTCATGAAGGAAAGCGGGTATCCGCAAGTAGCCAGCTCCCGTCGAATGGACGCAACATCTTCTACTGCGTCTTCTTCCTTAGAACAAACTCTCCAAGCGCGCTTTACGAGTGTAGACACAACATAACGTTTATGGCAGGACGGGTGCACAGAATTGAAGCTTAGAAAACGACCGGTGTGTGTTTCTTTTCTGTACATGCTGAAAGTCAGGCGCCTACCATCTCATTTCACGAGGACATCAAGGAACGGAAGGCAGCCGCCTGATTCTTCTTCCACGATGAACTGTATCGCGGCTTCCACGGAGTTTAGCTGTTCTGAGATTACTGGCAGGGCATACCGTTGGAAAACACAGAAATAATTATCCAAATATCGAAGGAAAGTCTTGGGCGGGGCAGCAAATGAAGTGAGAGCCCGGTTTTCAACAGCCTCCATGGTAAGGTTTGCGACAGTGACGAACACAGAAGATCCCATTGCAGTGCCATGCACCTGCTTGTAGTATTCGCTCCTGAATATAAAGTAGGTGGTCTCTAAGCAGAACTTAAGCAACCGTAGCAGATGAGAAACATTGATGGGCGTTCTGTCCGACAATGATTGGTCTGACTCAAGGGCTGTCTTGCACACGTCGATTGCCAGACCAACAGGTACACTTGTAAAAAGCGACCGTACATCAAAAGATGCTAGAACATCATTGTCACCTAGTACCACGTCGCGTACCTTATCAATGAAATTACTGGAATTCCTTAAGTGCGTTTCACGTTTTTCCAACGAGCAGTGAGAGGGTCATGTGTAGGTAAGCCGAAAGCCTGTTCAGACGCGACCTTGTAAAATCGACAATCGGGCGAATTGGTACACCTGTCTTGTGAATCTTAGGCAGTACTTACATAGCTAGCGCTGATTCATTGTTACAAAGAAGAGAGTAATATAAAGACTTCTGTGTAGGCGGCACGAAGCGAAAGACGTCTGCTAGCAGCCTTTGGAGGTCCCTTTGAAGTTTTGCTGTTGGGTTGCTATGTAGTGGAAGGTACGTACTGGCATCCTCGAGAAGAACGTTAATCTTGTTCACGTAGTCATTCGTGTCGAGCAAGACAATAAGGTTGCCCTTGTCCGCAGGAAGTATTACAATGTCTTTATTATTGCGTAGTGACTTCACCACCTGAAGTTCTGTTGAGGTCAGAGGGGAAGGCTGCATATGACGAAGTGAAGAGAGCACAGACACAACACGCGTACGGGCTTCGTCTCTACGAGAAAGTTCTACGAGGCTCACAGTGTTCTCGACGGCGCAAATTATCTTCCCGCGGTCTGTTTCAGGGCCCGTATTGAAATTGAGTCCCACATTTAGGACCGAAGTCTCGGCGACGTTTGGCTTGTAGGAAGAAAGGTTATGCACAGTGCATTTGCCTGGCGCACGCGCACCCTACGCATGTCGCTGTTGTAAGCTAGCCAGTTTCTTTTCGTGCGATTGTTCACAACGGCGGCTCTGAAGCATGGCGTTGAAATTCATTGCGAAAAAATCTGTAACCCTCTCGCGCTTTGTTTCACCTATTTATCCATCTCGTGTTGCGCCCACTGCTTGAGCTCATCTTTTTGAATTTCACAAATGATATATCTTGAGATTGTGTTTAAGGCAATGAAGCACTTTGCCGGCGCATTTTGTACCCTAGCAACACTATTCTGATTTCAGTATTTTCTACTCCAGTGATAATAACTGTTCTTCTCAGTAACTTATTCTAGACATGCTTTCAAGTATGCTATAAACGTCTAGCATAAACTGATAATAAAATAACGCAAAAATACTTTCACGTTTTTCATAGGATGGGACGAGCGTCAACACGATGGCGTGTACACCAGCCACTACAACTATTATTATGGCCCAGGGGTCTACTTTAGTCATGTTGATGCTATGTTCAGTCCACCAAAAGCAACGGTGTCCGGCCAACCCTTGTGGTTCAATTGGCAGGTTATGTTTTATACGCAAATCATAGTCACCAACCCAATCTACAGATTTCAGGTGCGTTGTACTTCTGTAATCCACATTACATGCTTTGCAATCAAAAGTGCGCTAACACAAGGCTGCACTGCTGATTTTGAAGAACGAAAAATTGTTTCATTGATATGACTAGAGTGCTTTTTTATCTTTTATGATCTACATGAACGTTGAGCAAAAGGATCGCGAGAATAGGCGGTGCTTTCGAGAGTGCACCTACACGGTATTACTCAGTTCGACATCGTAAAAAATACTTTGGGCAGTGTTACAAAAGCATACCTGAAGTAATGCTACCTAGAAATACTACTTTTTATCAATCGCATGAGGAGAATCACAGATTTTTGGTTGATGCTAGCTATGTACCCTATTTTCTTAGTTATCGATTACTGTGCAGATAATCATCGGAACAGTAGGCCTTCTTTCCAATCTCCGGTAGTGCAGCTCACCTGACAAAACTTTTGATGCCTTAAGCATCACAAGAATTAAACTAATCGAAAAGTGCACCAGATTGCGCGTCAGTTGCCTGCATCCGCTGTATTTCACATTGAAGACACTAGTCATACAATCCATTATATTCTGAACTATTTCAGTTGTTGCAGTCAAGAATTGCTCTTCTTTTTTTCTCTATGCAAGCTCAAGTCAACAACCAAGCGCCGATGAGGTTCGCGTCCTTCGAATATTGCTTAGCAACAATTTTTTTCGCAAATTAAACTTGAGATAGTTAATCCCAAAAACGCTTTCTCACTGTACGTAGCGGCAAGGTTAATTCTGGGTGCTAAATTTTCTTTTCGGCTTATTTTACTAAATACATTGAAAATGGGTAAGATAACATTATAAGGGTGAGTAGTGTAACGAGCACTCATTAGCTACTTGCGCTCTGGGTCGTATGCAGTTAGACCATTCGTCTGTATGTTTGCCTTTTGGTGGGACCACCCCTGGCTGCATGCTTTTCTAAGAGAGATCTTTCTAAATAATGTTGCCGCTAAGTAGAAGTGGAAAAAGTTGTCTCTCACTAAACTGAAAAGAAAGTGCATGCGGTCGCAATAGAAGTAAAACCTCGGACAAACAGCACGGCCGCGATGTACATTAGCAGCATCACCTATAAGGTATTACTAATAAATGCTGATTATTTTAACAGTTTATTCAAAACTCAGATTTCAAGCACATTTGTTGAATAGATGGTACACTGCTGTATAAAGTTGGGATTTGGTGATGCTTCACAAGAGTATACCCATCATTTGCAGTGTTTACGGTAACGATTATTTAGTCATTAAGGTTAAATATATATTTTTATACAGCCAGTCTTTCTCAAGGCCAAACAGGGGAGCTATTCTCGTGGTTTTCAAGTCGTTAATAGGTAGGATTTGCTGAAACGTGTTCAGTTACGCGAAAAAAGAAAACGGAAAGTCGTGACGTCATGGAACGCTTGATCACGTCGGTGCACCAAACCCGCCAGCACCTCCCAGCGTAAAAAGAAAATAAGCGGACAACATGCAGATTAGCATGACTCATTAAACAAATTTAACAAATCTAAACTTGCGTACGAACGTTTTGAGATGTTTGAAAAACGATGCAGAGATTACGTACAGACATTTTTCGGGCATCAGGTGGGAGGACACGTTTAACCTAAATCAAGGACTAACGTGATTAGAGTCCATGCACGGCCTCAGAGATGTGCATTAAAAAGCGGATCTCTGGTGGCAGCAATAGATGTGGCAAAACGCATTCTGTATTTCTCATCTGTGTCGAAAGCTATGAAAGCTGGGCGGCGTCAAACTGACATTGCGGAAGAAAGACCGGAAACAGGCGGCGTTCTGCCCTCCAGCTGCAGCTAATCAGGGGAGGTTGCATTGGACATGTCAACGAATTAGACACCGCGAGAATAGCTCCCGAGGAGTGGGTGCATAAATGTCAATGATAACACTGAAAATGGGAAATAGGAAACTACTATGCAAGAGCACCAATAATACCAAAATATTTATTTCAAAGAAGAAACAAGTAAATATACGGCAATGTCTTAAAAATCAAAACAAATGCTATTCATGAGATTGGTGGACGATTGTGTACCGTCAACATTAAAAACTTCTTCCTGTCACTTGCTCGACAATCAAAGAGCTTGACAAAATAGTGAATAATATAGGACAACACCTTGTATGATCGTGTAAAACTGAAATTTTAACGAGTTCGCACGAGACAAAAGAAGTTCAGCCCTGCAGCCAAATCAACGGTGATGAATAAAATGGTTTGTAGGTTCTCTTGAGGAAGATAAACAATGCAGTGAGAGCTCACACTGTTTTCTCCCTTCAAGAAAGTGTTCACCAAGTTACCAAAGGTAGGAACACCAAACATATGGCTTCAAGAGATGGACATGGATGATTTCGGTACTGTGGAGATGACGTTAATAGCACACGCAGACTGTATACGCGTAGTGGTTCACAACACATGTCCTTTCAAGCACGGCTTATGAACGTAGATATCTACGAAGAAATTATTCACTGAGCCCAGGTGTACGAACAAGTGCCCACCGCATCACGTCATCATCTGGTATCGCAACAAAGACGGCTTACCTCCTTCCTGCGTAATACCCACGTCGACTTCAGCAATTTCGCAGCAGAGGACGACGCGGACAGCGAACTTTTCCGTAAGGGAGGCCGATAGATCAGACGGTGTGGACAAGCAGGTAGTGTGCCAGACAAAAAATGGTGCGCGACCATACACATGGGGGCAACCGGGCTGAAATTTGTCGTGCGTTCAAAAGAGTTGACTGTTGGGCAAGTTGATGCTTTCACATGGAAACTATCGCGAAAGCACAATAGAACGGAAGAAAAAGACTAGGACAGGTGCAAACTGCGAACCATAATTTTGAAGGAACATCCACACTTTCACATACATCAACACCCTGTGCAGGGGCACCATTACAATAACCGAAGTGAACTTAAAGCAGGAAAGAAAGAAATTAAAATTCAGCATTCCACAGCGAAATAAAGGGTTCACTCACACACTGGCCACCTGCTTTGCTAATTATTTAAAAAAGCTTCCAGAGTTTCGCAAGCCGTTTTTCTCTACTTCTGCCTAGGATTTTGGCACAGCAGAATCGCGGTTCACAATGCCGGCAAGCCAAGCAGTGGTCAACAGGGTGACTTTTCTCGTTATTAAGAGTTGGTAGTTTTCACCCGTCCTCGTCTTTTTCTTCTTGTGTGTTGTGTTTAGTTGCGCGCTCGCGTCAGTTTCTTGTCTAGCGTTGGACGGTCGTGCTATTAGCACGTGTGCAGAAAGGAAGATCAGCGTCCCATCTCTTATTATCTAAGCATTCTATCTAATGCGTTTGAAATGATAGATTCTCAGATAAATTTTTGATTTCATGCTCGCGATTCATTCAGTTGGGGGCAATTTGTGCACTTATTATTGCCTGAAGCCAAACCCCTTTTCTTACAGGTTCCCGATCATCCAGCGAAGCTCTCGAGTGTTGACATCGATCGTAAGCAGCTTGTTCCGGCCGCGACAGTTCGGTGGGTGTCATCTGGTATCCCTGACGGTAAGATTTAGTTCTGTTGGTTGAATGATGGTTGTTAAGCGAAATGTTTGAGTATGCGAAAATAGACAATAATCTAAAGAAAAATGCAGATCAATTGTCCAGCATTCACCCTCACTTGATTTTTGATAATCGGTCAGCCATTGTATTGTAAACGCGAAAGAATGCACCGACTGAAAATAACACAATGTTTGCTTGAGAAGCACGGACTGCGGGGCGAGTGGGTACTTCATCTTCCCTTAGTTCCGCAAAATAATTGAAGTACAAAATGAAGACACCTGGACACAGCGCACAAGGACACAGCACCCATTAGCAACTTGCCCAGTCGTCTGTGCTTCTCAAGCATATTACCAGTTATTTGGGCTCTTTTCCTTGCACTACCAACTCACCGTGCAGTCCATGATTCACAAGCTGTGTTCTTTTCAGTGGTGCATTTTTTTCAGTCGGTGCATTCTTTTCAGTCGGTGCAACTCAGTTAAAATTAAATACAATGTTTCCTCGATGTTTTGGCACCCCATACAGTAGTCTTGTTCTAAGTTCGATTCCTAACAAAGCACCCTCATGCGGTGTGGAAACGTCAAGTAAATATTCTTTTCTTTTTGGTCGGTGTATCCTTTCGCATTTGCAGTGTGAATTTCCCCGGCCAGATCGTTTGCCGTCAAACTTCGGATTTCATGCATGAGCCAATGCTTTCTAATTCAGACTCTGCCCCGTCATTAGTTCTTCAACCTACTAGGAACCAGTGTACTTCACAAAATACACTTTCGTATTCTGGAAAAAAAATACATAACACTGTATTCTGATTTTGCTCATTAGAATTTTGAATGTGAAGGGTTGCAGGAAGATAATGATAAGTAGGCATATTGACTCTGTCCTATATTTTTTTCTCTATGAGTCGTTCACATTTAGAAAAACGAGAGCCCGCCAAACGCACGTGGTCGGTACTGCTCTTCCTAAATTGGTTTCAATTTTTAAAATTTATGAGTTGAAAAAACGGATGGTTTATGCTTCACCAAGAACACAATAATCCCTACACAACGCGAGAAGTGTGTAGAGTGCATAGTTTTGCTTGGAGGTGTAATCAATTCCGAGTGTACTTTATATAGTAGAATGGGACTTCGTGAGAGCACACACGCACCTGATGTTGTGCGGCACCTCTATTATTGCACCAGCCATTTTCCTTAAAATAATAGCATTTAGTTTTGGTTATCTGATACCCAAGAGGCTGGGACAGATACCGCTGTGAATATGAGAGAGCCCGTTGATGCTTAATTATCGCGTCTGACTCTAGTGTAGACACTTAGGAGGAGAATGAGGAAGGTGCGAAGGACGATGTATGTCAACAATAAAAATTATGAAACCAGAGAAACGTAGGGAGTTTAGTTTCTGTTTTGATACTGGAAACTATTCTGTTTCATAAAGGTCAAAATCAAAGGCATTGTTTTTATGCTGCCTATTGACCACACAGTAGCTTCTACGTTCTGTAAACGGGTGGCCATACACTCAAAAAATTGTAGTGCCATTGCCGACTTTCTTGAACATATGTAACAATGTGATGAAATGGGCTGAGCTCTACAACCATGCCGTGAATATATTTCATGGCTATATTTCACAGATATATATATTTCACAGATATATATATTTCACAGATATATATTTCCCAGATATATATTTCACAGATATATATTTCACAGATATTCCATGGCTGAGAAAAAGTGGTACAGGCCTACATTTACCCACATCAGAGAAATGGCCCCTGACAATGGATACGGGGTCTGCAACTGCACTCTATGTTTCAGGAGACCTCTTATGAGATGACAATTGCCCTTCACTCGCATAGTAAGAAGACACTCACTGGGCGTTGTTGTACATAACGGAAGTTTCAAGAGATCTCTAGCGTCCGCTGAGCTTGCTATTACACTCTATTCATCTATACCGATATTTTCACAAATCTTGGAAAACAATGCACGAGGACAATGCATCGAACTAGTGTTGCAGGAAACGTGGTGTTAGTCAGTACTTCGATAAGCTCTACGGACCACGTTGACTTCAGTATTCGTTTGGCAAGAAACTAGCGTACTCTTTATTCTTGCATCTCACCAGCTTTCGTATTGCTATCTCGAGGGACCAGCGTACTTTCTAAAGTACAGTGTCATAGCTTCTGAAAAAAATCGCAAACCTCTATGAAAATTTGCACGTCTTGTATTCTATTGCATTTAATTAAATGTGAAAAATATCAATTAAATCCAATCAGTACTTCTTTCGTGGTTCCTAATGGAATCGGCTGTGGGAAGCCTGGACACGCCTCCAGTGCTCTACGACGGGTATTTTAAGGGTGGCGTTTTCCACATGTGGCTTCACGGCACCGCGTCGTGTAAAGTTATTCCTGACCATGTGTGTGCTTTTTTTCGATAAACTTTTTTATAGATTTCATGCTGCGAGCTGTTGTGTCAAATAAGATAAACATTCAGAGGAGTGATGAACATGATTATTATTGTTTGGTAGTCTGCTTTTTGGTGCCAAAAGTACACTGACAGTGAGGCACACAGTCGTAGTTGAGGGCTCAGAAAGTTCTTACTTCGTGGGTTTCTTTAACATGCACATAAATAGAAGCCCATAGATATGTACCACATCGCGTCCCTTGAAACGACACCTCCACGACAGAGTTAGAACTCGGGACATTTGGCTCAGCAGCCTAGCACAGTGACAACTGTGTCATAGTGGTGGCTAAGACGGAGAAGGCAGATAAGGTGGAGAGTGGAGTCCGTGGTATGCTTCTTGGTGCAGAACTACATTCAGTCCTTGACACCAAACACAATTTAGACAATTCGCATGCTGCTGAAAATGCTGCTCGAATGTTTCGCCCTGCGATGTCCAAATCAAACAAGATTCAATTCGTACCCTCGGCAATGGTCCTGAATGAGGCTTGGTAGAATAAATGAAGCTCACTGATAATCCCTCAATAGATATGTCTTATGCTTAGGACTCATTCGGACTCAGACTGACACACGCGAAATGCAATGACAGGTCACCCAATGATTGGCATGACACAAAGGAGCCCCACGCCGCACAGAGACTCTTGTACACAAGCACAATATTGGACCCGACGATACTTAGGCACTTCAATCCGGCCTTTTCTAGGGAATGCCCACAGTTAACTTCCTATTCCTCAGCTGGCTTATACACTAGCTAAGGAGGGAAGGTGTTTGAGGCGCGGAATGGGTGCCTGTCGAATGGGCGCCCGTTCGGCTCTTCCTTCACGTCATGCGTGAAGGAGGAGCCGTTGTCCGGTGAAGAGATGCTTTAATGTAGCACTCAGGCATCTGCCCGAGTCCAAGCCAAAACCTCCGCTCTCATTTCTTACTCAAACACCCTCTTTTCAACTCTCGGTCAAACAAAGGGCCTGCACACAAGCCAGTCACACGTTGGTGATCGCATCACCACCACCATCCATCATGAGCACTTTCATGATGGACACGCACCGCCGTGGTGGTCTAGTGGCTAAGGTACTCGGCTGCTGACCCGCAGGTCACGGGATCGAATTCCAGCTGCGGCAGCTTTATTTCCGATGGAGGTGGAAATGTAGGTCCGTGAGCTCAGATTTGGGTGCAGGTTAAAGAACCCCAGGTGGTCGAAATTTCCGGAGTCCTTCACTACGGCGTCTTTCATAATCACATGGTGGCTTTGGGAGGTTAAACCCCACAAATAAATCAATCAATTCATGATGGAAACAACATCGGAAACAAGCACGTTACCAAATATAACACGCAAGGGGACAGGCTCGTTGCGCAACGCGTGTCGTACTCTCTCCCCTGCCAGGTCACGTATCAGCAGAGCTCCGTCAGTGGCCGTCCTCACGCTCGAGCTCCGTCAGCTCTCTCATGAAACATCGCTTCGTATAAGCCTCCTTAAGCGTGGTGAGTACACCGTCAAGCCCTGTGCGCTGACCAGGTGTGTGACAGCCAGGCGCCCCGCAATCCCAACAACACTGGATAAGGACGTATAGCGGGGGAGGACAAGCTCGTCTGCGTGCCGCAACAATGTCTCGGTCAGCCCAGTGGTCGCGTCTCTTCGTCATTCTCAATGGCACACGTGCATGCCAGTAATGACTTAAGGCCAGAAAACGGCACTTGGCCTCGTTCTTGCGAAATGCGCTTTCCTATAGGCTTCCCCCGTTTTGTCCTAAACTGGGGGTGACTTTGATGGCTTTGCCCGGGAACGGTGTGAAGGACAGATTCTCCTTGTTCCCATGCGCGGGTCTCCCACGTTTACCTTCGCGGAACTGATCGGCGTCGTTAGTGTACGGGTTGGAAACTCACTCCGCGCTCTGCAGCAGCCGCATTAGTTGCGTTACACACAACCCGCCGCTAATGGGTGCCTCATACTAACTCCCACACTGTGTCATCCACTTGCGGATACTTCCCACATTATCTGGGCATGTCCATCGAAGCCAGAGGTTCCACCAATCACTTCCCTTTTATTCCCTACACGAAAGAGGTGGGAGGCTGCCATGTTCGGGTGCTCGGCCTATGGGGGTGAAAGAGCAATTGTGGCCAGGGCGCATGCCACTGCGGAAGCCACAGGGGTCCCGGTCCGGACTAGGGTTGGCCTTCGAAGCGGCCACCTATCTCTCACTTGTAAATAGTTTGAAGCTTGAAGCTAAATAGTTGAAGCTAAATAGTTGAACCTTTTACTACCACCAGCTTTATCTGGACTATTTGGTTCCGAAAGCCGACTACAGATTGGCAGAATAAATGAAGCTCACTGATAATCCCTCAATAGATATGTCTTATGCTTAGGACTCATTCGGACTCGGACTGACACATGCGAAATGCAATGACAGGTCACCCAATGATTGGCATGACACAATTAAAGCAGCCCCACGCCGCACAGAGACTTGCCCGAGGAGTACACTTAAAATAATATGTTGGCTCATGAATTATATACACATAGGACTATATTTAGAGTTATATTATAGCACGAGCTAGTTTGTGACATATTTAGTTTGCAACATATTGTTACGGGGAAGATTTATTCGCTGGCAGTGGGTCTAGCTAACGCCATGCAGGGCACACAGTATTACAGACCAACAGGGCAGCTCGAGAGTTCAACCGCCTACAACAACGTTGTCGTATTCCTTCTTTTGGGTGTCACTTTAGCGCTTGAGCCGGAGTGACAGGTTCATACACGTGTCATTACCCCGCCCGGTAAGGCACCACCTCGGTGCCTGGTAAATGGGCGAGTCAGCTTTGTAGGGCTTAGGACGAGAAAAGTGGGCTACTTCAGTTCTGGATGTAAGAGCCAATGACTTTGTTGTCGCGGAAATGTCATAAGTGACAGGTGTGACCTGACGAAGGACTCAGTAGAACCCAACGTAGCGCTATTAAAACTCTAGCAGAGGCCAAAACGTCACGATGGAAGTCACAGTAGAACAAGAAATCCCGCAGAAAAAGCGGCATTCCTATTTCGATGATCGTAAAAAGACTTCCCTGCTCTCTGAGACGACGATAATCGAAAAGGGTATAATCTGCGTGCCGTGAGGGCACAAATGAAGGCATTTTGAGCGTACGAAGTGAAGAATAATTGGTCGGAGCAAAGCAGGGTGTCGAAGGATACTAAGGAATGACGCTTGAAGAGTAGAGTAGCCGGCTGTTTCATGACGCAACGAGTTGTAGGCGAAGGTGACGAACGACACAACTACGTTGCAATCAGTGTGGCCATTCGATACATACAGAGAAAGCACGTCTGTCAGTGTGCGGTTGAGGCGCTTTCTAAGGCCGTTAATCTGATGGCAGTGTTGTGGACCGGGGTCTTCCACACGCGTCCTCGCTGAAGTGATTTGCTGAGACGTCAAAGTTGCGTCAGATTCGGACTTCTGTGGTAGCGTGCGGCAACCCCAAGTCTGTGGAAACGAAAAACAAACAAGTTTGCTGGCACTATTTACAACTATTTACAGCACAGGAGTTTAGAGTTCCGCAAACCACGAGCGGGGAGGATGAACCGATAAACCATGGTTCAGAGCAACATCCAGCACTTTGCAGCGTCGTTCTAAGCCCTGTCGGGCTCCTTCTCCTTGATTGATAAGAAACGCCATTCACACACATGACGTCACCCACTATGGCATCAGCCTATAACACCCGGCCGCCGAATAGTCATTGCTCCTCCTGAAGCAATGCTCCACCGGTCAGTGTTACTGAAGAGAGGGGAAGTGGAGTCCTTCACAGAGCAAGTTGACGGATGAGTGCTTCCTGCTGTCTTTCCTTGGAAGGGCAATAAAAGATTAGTGACTTTAATTGCTTAGACACGACCTGCGCGGTTGGTCTACCTCACTGTTTCGACATACAAGCCAGTATGGAGGAAATGCCTGTAAGGATATTTTTTCACAGACCGTCGAAGTTGCCACATTCTTATTCCTTTGTTGCTTCCCGACAGTTGGCACTCTTTCCGAGATAAAAGTGTTGGGGTTTCAGGATGTGGGAACGCAGCACGGCTATGCTTCTCATAGCCAGCATGACACCCATGGACGAGAGTCAGAACAGTTTTCCCCTCGCCAGATGAGTGACGGATGACAAAAGTCACTGCTGCTGCATGAAGAGACGACGAAAGTCTCCACAGTTGAATGCAAGGAACTAGCCCTCGCTTGTTGCATTGTCGGGTTAATTGCTGAAAGCTTCGGCAGCTCCTCTGAAAGTCGACCACATGCACAAGCAAGCACTCGGCTTCCTATGAACAAACCCAGCCAAAAGAGGGATGGCAAACCAATTTTCATAACTAGCTTTACACGAAAAGCTCACACACACAACTCTCAGGACTCACTTATGCTGGGAAACCAAACGCGCTACCTTACCCGTTCACATGGTAAGTTGCACGAAAACAAAACTCAAACATGAATTTTGATACATCAAGAGCACCCCTGGATGGCTTAGAAAGAGCCGCTAAGCGCGTCAGTGTTTTCCTTCAATTTGCACTTCTTATTAATGTCAAAACGATATTGCAGAATAATCAAGCGCCACTTGCAAAAGGCAGCTGTTCCTTCATGTTGCGGTTTGCAGCCAGGTAGGGCGACAATGGTCTGTCTTTACTTCAAATTTAGCACCATAGTGATAACACTGCCACTTATGAATAGCCCACACAGTGCACACGCACTCGTTTCGAGAAGTTCAGTACGCCACCTCACAAGAGCTCAATTTCTGGCTCAAGCAGAGCGCAGCATGCTCGTTACCACTGTCGTCCTGACATAGAATGTCACATAGGCCTTGATCTCTCGCATAACACTGGACCATGCATTCTCGGTCGTAATTGGCATCTCTCAAAACAAAACGGCTGCTACGTACTACTTCTTGGCTTATGAAAGCTGTTCTTTCTTTTCATCGTCGACCACTTTCATCGGTTCTGTCCCACGAAGAGCATCGGTCAAGAGGCCTGCGTATGCTGAATGTCCAAAACTGTCCTAACGTTCGTCTTTGCCTTCGGCCACCATGAGTGGTCTACTTCTCAGATATTGAACTCATAAGTTTTTCCGAAACTTTAGTCTATACTGTGATCTAAATAGTCCCCGGTTGCTCCTACCTGAACATTGGAAAAAGCTAAACTATCCACTCAAGCGATTACTTCAACAATCGTTCTTCAAACAAAACGTAGAGGACACACACTGTCTTATAACAGGTTCAGTGGGTTAGTTACCTGCCTAGGCTAACACCTCTAACTAAAAAATGAGCGCTTCAATTACTCTCAATCTTACAGCGTTGCAGAATACATGGCACTATTAACCAAACGCATAATCGCTAACAGTTTGCCTAAACACTCCTACCTCTTCACCTTACAATGTTACACACATTGTACAAAAAGAAATAAATCCCAGGGGCCATACTCATTAAAAGCACCTCACAACATTTGCTTGTGTTTTATGCTGAAAATGTGTACCAATGGCCCTTAATTCCACTAGTGCGTAACGACAACTGCAACGTTTCGTGCCAAACCTAATAATTTCATGAAATCATTTAGTGCATGCTAATAAATTCCTACTTTAAATGCTCATTCACGCCACACCCACATGACAGTGAAGGTATACGCTATTACACTGAAGCTTTAAAACACCAAAAAAATAACACATTTTTTCCGGTTTTTACCTTCTTCACATATTCTAATGATTAAAGCACTTCAATGCTTACTTTCAGCCTTAGTTCGGCGGTTTTGCTTTTCAAAACTTTACGCCGCATTTGATAACCTACAAAGTTAAAACGACGCAAATCCGAATTTCCAATGCAACATGGAATAACCATACATAGCACGCCTATGCAAGTCGAAGTGACCGTTCTTCTTTTCTCATCTAGATTCTCCTGAATCGCACCCCATGGGGTCGCAGTCCCGGCGGGTTTCGAGTGTACCAGAAGCCAGAAATTGCACAAGTTCTAAGATCTGGCTGTCACACCTCATTCGGCACAACAGCTGGCTTCCTTCAGGAATGCTCACAGAAATGAACGCCACAAACAGGAGGAAACCTAGGTCATTGTATCTCTTTGTTCACTTCCACGCGGTAATCAGTCATTGTGCTTTTTAGACTTTGACCCTTTGGACAAGGCCGTTTCCCGAAGTTGTTGAACTGAATCGCACATTTACATGGGGCGACGCACCTCCTTTCCCCCTTAACATGTCTTGCCATTTGCACTTCAATGAACGCCAAAACTGGCAGTTCCTTAAACAGACTGATGAGCTACATTTTCATCTTTCTTGCGACGGGGTGGAACTTGTCCTAGGCTTATGCAGTGACTAACTATAGTGGCTAGCCGAACGCTTCCGCTTGTTCCTTTTTCTGCGATGTGTGCAAACCACCTCGATGGTATCGCTGCTCTGCTGAAGAGACCCGTACTCACTATGATCAGCCACAGTGCTAACCATATCTATATTTGACAATTTAGAAACGTCCTCTAGAGGCACGAGGAAGGTTTCCAGCACTTTACTGAGCCCATTAGTGCTGCTGGCACCCACCTTATTTTTTAAAGGACTGTCTTGTGATACCGTCTCTACCTCCAGACCCCGGCCAAGGCCTTTTTCTTTACACGCTCGACCTTCATGCATTCCAGAATGCGTAGGTCCTTTTCTGGCGCGATCTCATCCTTCAGCGCTTCATGGTGCACCTCATTTTCAGACTCTGCACTGGTCTGAGTCTCTCTTTCTTTTTGCTAACAAATTCTGAATCTCTTAGTTAGCTCAGATTTAACAACTTCATAGTTGTTCCCATCCTGCTCACTGAGTCGCGCAACAACATCCACTACCTCGTAGGGCAAAACTTTGAGTAGCCTCTGAGACCAGGTGTCTCACTCACACGACAGTTGCATACAGTGCTGTTCAAGGATTCTATTGTGTCCTGTACCCCAGGATACCACATATGGCTGCATGTACCTAGGCATACCGATCTCTGCCTCTTTGTCGAGAAGAAGTACTCCTTGCTGGGGTCCCAACCAGTTACTCAACTCCATATCTAGTGCAAAGAACTCAATCTCGAGCTTCCATCTTTAGTTTTCTCCTTTTCCTGTCATCTGAGCTGCTCTACTTTCTTTCAATGAGCAGGTCCCATGCTTCGCTTACTTCTTGATCATCATCCTCTAAATCATTATTCACCTGTATATTTATGGGCTTTCGTGCCAAACCCTTCACATCGACCCCAATTCCTCACACTACTGCAAGAAGTCTGGCTTCTGCAGCTCCCGTAAGTCCATGATTATACTGAGTACTCGCAATTTTCAAAGATGACTTCCCAAAATAGGCAAACTGAGTTTTTCGGCAAAGTTACCTACCAGTTCTGAAATTTAACCTTCTTTTAGAACGTGGTTCAATTCAAAGGAAAAACCAAGCTTTCACCCATACGCGATCCATGTCTCGAGACAGATGCTTCCCGTGGGATGTAGAGGTTCAAGCGGTCCAAGTGAAATGATGCGGGTCGTTTGCGGCGCTGGCATAGTGAGCATGAAGCAATGTATCGGGCCATCCAAGTGGAAAGCCCAGGCCAGGCAAAGCGGCTGCGGATGCGCTTATATGTCTTGTGAAAGCCGAGATGCCCAGCCTTTGAGTACTGTCAAATACTTCCAATGTCTGTGTACTGAGTCCACGAGAAACGAAGGGAACCCAGCGCTGTCCTTCAGGATGGAAGACATAGCGGTAGAGGATGGAGTTCTGAATCTCGCAAGTTCTGCAACTAGGGGCGGGTGTGGGCGTTAGGAAAACGCGATCAGCCATGAAGGCATTGCATAATAGAGTGGCAGTACATGTTACGGCGTTGTTGAGACACAAACGTCTCATTGCGGATGCACATTGACAGCGGCGAGCGAAAAAAGTGCCGAAAATGGGTTGACGGGGTCGCGCAGGGATGTAGACATGCCGGGTACTTTTACAATAGATGTCATGGAGAATGTCCAAAGGCATCAGCATTGTTGTGTTTCTTGCCAGATTTATACGTGACGTTGAAGTCGTATTCTTGAAGGGGAAACAGCCAGTGACGAGACGTCCACACAAATTCTTTTAAGGTTGACAACCAGCACTAAGTGGTGGTGGTCAGTCACGATGGTAACGTGACGGCCGTGGAGATATGGCCTAACCTTCTGAACGGCCCAGATGAAGGCGAAACACTTGTGCTCAGTGAAGGCATAGTTTTTCTGGGCTGGTGTTAGGGTACGACTTGCGTATATAATATGCGTTCATAAGAACAGCCATGTCTTTAGAAAAGAACAGCACCGATTTTATGACCACTGGCATCAGTCTGGAGGAAATTGTGTGCCGATTCATGAAAATTGCGAAGAGCTGGCTCAGACGTAAGGGCACGCTTCAAGGTGGCAAAAGCCATTTGGCACTCATCGGACCAGATGTTTGATAGTCCTGGTGAAAGTAGCTGGTAAAGTGGCGAAGTAAAAGTGCTGAAGTCGTGTAAAAAGTGGCGGTAGTAAGAAGGGAGACCAAGAAAGCTGTGGAGCTCTTCGGAGTTTTGAAGGGGCGGGAAGCAAAGAGCGGTGGCAATCTTGTTGGGATCAGGCCGAATACGATATTTGCTGACAAGATGTCCAAGCACTCTATTATTTTTGCTTGCGAAGAGCCACATGGTGGTTCGTGCATGACCTGAAGTCGATGTCATGTGCCTCAAGGCAATTTTCTGCGCCAGGTTGCCCGGCATACACAAACGAGAGGCTTCACCTGCGCAGTGTTTTAAATCAACTGGACAGAAGTGATTTCACTGTCGAGAAAGTATTGGGACCACGGCACTGCCCATCTAATATCCGAAAGGCAACGAAAGCACTGTTGCATTTTCTCAAAGACACCGGCCTGTTTCATCGTTTGTGATGGTGTGATGGTGAAACTGTTACGCGTCGGCCCTCTATAAATTTCTTTCCCCTCTCCCCTTCCCCAGTGCAGGGTAGCCTACCGGGGCTCAGCTGTCTTTCTCCTTGTGTTCTCTCTGTCTCTCTCTCTATGCGCGAGGCTGAGGACTATTTTATTGTTACTGTGTGTGATGAGTGGTGGTGGTGGTGACCACTACCATGAGTCTACAAAAACGACGACATCAACGATGGTGCGGTGGTGAGTCGTGCGATTTTGTGCCCAGAGTGTGCTTGAAGCCAACCGATTCGCTGATGACATGTGATGGCTCATATAGGTGGTGTGCCACTATTGGGCCACATTTGAGCATTACGTGGCGAGAAGCTTTATGCCTGGCCATGAACCAAAGCAGTGACAGACAAAATACAGTGGGCTGAACTGTCAGAAGCCGACGTATAGACAAGGAACATGGCCGTTTGCGTGCTGCCATCCAATCACCAGCTGTCCGGCACGAGTACTGCGTATCGGGGCCTGCTGCTCTGTTCCTTGTCGAGGACATCGCGGATCTCGGCGAAGCGTCACCATGCTCAGCCGTTCGGCGCAGTAACGGACAAGGCCGGGTCAATGGTCACGATTGCGCCGAGCATCGCGTCCCGACGCAAGCTGTTCGCCGGGCGGTCTGGCCATTCTCTGCATGGAGCACCGTTACAATATCAGCCTGGCGACCGTGTTTGGGAGTGGACGCCGATACGCCATCGTGGACTCTATGAAAAACTTCTGCGATGCTAAATTGGGTCGTACATGGTGGGTCAAAGTCTTGGTGCACTCGACTATAAGGTTGTTCGTGACGGCATTACGAACTCTCAGCGGTGCCGTGCATGGTCGTGCCCCTCAAGCCATTTCATGTGCGCACCTGAGGACTATTTTGTTGTTGTTACTGTGCTATATTTCTTGTAGTTATTGTACATTTTCTTACTTTATTATTGTACTTTTCTCTTTCATTATAGCATCGGAACAATGCCTTTCTATGAGGGGGGCAAGCCACACTCTTTCCTCCACTTTTGTTATGGTCTCTACTACCAGTGATTCTCAGCACAAACCACACCTGCACTGTTCAAGAAGCTTAACGACTGCAGTATACCACTTTGTTAAGATTATGCCCTCTTCGCAAACATTGCAGATTATTCTGTAACCTGCAGCGCTGCTAACGATAATGCTAGAATGTTCGATGGCACGTGTATAAATGCCAATGCGCATCACCACTTGCCAGTTGATTGAAGGCTGATGCTTTGTTCGCCGCTATCAGTGCCAGTGGGCATCGCTGTAATCTTACCTCCAGTTGACGGGTCAAAAGTTCGGCCGAATAAACAGTTTCATCTCAGAATTACAGTCTGCTTCCTTCGTCCACTTCATGTCCCCGTGACAATATAAACCCGCTGCATGGTTTTGCACTCCTTCCATTTCATCTGTAAGATAAAATTGCGATGGGTGCCAAACGAATGACGCGTACTCAAGCTTCGATCGCACAAATGTTATGTATTCCAGCTTCTTTATGTCAGTGAATTCAGATTTCAGATTGCAACGTAACTAACCAAGTGTGGCTTGATGCCTGAGAACAGATTGTTGGGCATCTGATACTCATAAAAATGAAGGTGTTAGGTACACTCCTAAGTAGTACCATAAATTTCGGCCGACTTGATGGGAGACGGACTTATATGGCATGTATGGTTCATTGTAGTGCGTTTTCACGAGAAAAAGATTAGTCTAAAATTCTATTAGTCTAATGGCATAAACCTCTGTGTACACCTTGTAGTGATAAGGTTTAAATTGTGTTTCAGAGTGATGATTCCTTCAGAGTGGTGAATAGGGTTATAAAGAACGCAGTCATCAGCAAAGAGGCGTACTTTCAAGTTTATGATAGCTTTTGTCTACTATATGGCTTTTGTCGAATCACATTCACCAAATTTGTATTGATGGTATGGCGTGTTCGAGACACAGGAATGAACAGTATTTTGTTCATCTGCACGAAGTTAAATACCGAAACATGCTTCGAAAGCGCAATTAGTACCGAAACATGCTTCAAAAGCGCAATTAGTAAATGTCGACGTTCGCTTGTGCTAAGCTACCAATTTTTCTGGTTGACACTCGTGACGCACTAAATTGCACACACAAAAAAACACAAGGAGGCACAGGTATGACACTCGTGAGCGCAAACTAACAACTGCCTATTCGATGGAGACATGACAAATATGTATAAGGTGAAGGGGGAAAACGAGTAAAGCAGCACACGGCTCACTACAAGAAAGCAGCCATCTGCATGACATAAAATCTTGCCTTGTCAACTATCTACAATTTTTACGTAGAAAAGCAAATTCATTGTTGGACAAATATATGAATGGTGGACTAACACACCTGTCTTTGCCAAGCCTGTGCATCGTGAAAGCTTCAATGGTTTTTCTTTCCCTCGTATCTTTAGATCTCGATAAAACGAACGAAACGATAAAAGATACGAAGTAAAGAGAAATTACTGAAGCTTTCACGATGCGCAGGCTTCACGAAGACAGGTGTTTTAATGCCCCATCTATAAATTTGTTCAACGATGAATTCCTTTTTTACGCGGAAATTTTAGATGATTCGCAAGAGCACATGTGATTCCACGCAGATGGTTGCTTTCTTAGTGGGCAGTGCGCAATTTCACGTTCTTTTTTCTTTTCTTTCACCTGCCGGCCTCATGTTTTCACCGAATCAACAGTTGTTAGTTCGTGCTCATGTGTATGCCACCTGTGCCTCTGTGTGTCGTTTTTCGTGTGCAATTTAGCATGTCTCGAGCATCAACCCAGTACAACCAACTAGCCCCTACACCTAGCCCTTCTGAATTATCATTTAGAAAAAAGCCATTTACGAAGTGTGACCTTCAGGTTTTTTTGGCACATCTGTAAGTTTGACCACCGATAAGGGTGCATGTGCTCTGCTAACCCAAACAAATTTCAAATCGTGTGGTAACATCGCGGGCTCTGAAGAACAGTTCACAGTTCAGAAATCAGTGTGGCCACCTTTGCTGGACCCCACACAATGGGGAACCAACACATTTTTTTCAAACAATTAATGTACATTGGCTCTACGTTGGCGTCGAAGCTATCCTTAGTTGCACCGCATCAGAAAACAGGCACCAGAACGGCAGAGGACGCGGGAATGACAGTAGCGCGACAGACACACAATGTAGTTTGACATACAGAGAAATTTTCCAGGAGTCCCGATGGCAAACTATTCACAAATACTTTCTATGTGCGGTCATCGACTTTGACACCACACTCCCGCAAGAAGTCATGAGCCGAGCGCGGATTAACCACGAATTGCATAGCAATAACATGACCTCCCTCCCAAGAACATCTCAGAAAAGCACACACCAATAGGGCGCAACGGCTCACCACACACATCGCAGAAGTTGGACTTCTCGTCCCACTTAAAAATAACTTTGCGCTTTAACCCATCTTTCAAACAAGCACTCATTGCCGAAATCGTCCCCCCTTTGTTCACCAGGACCATCATAGGCACATCATCAACAAGAACACGCACTTCGTTTTGAAGGATCAACACAGGAAGTATTTCCCTCAGTAGCCCACCTCCTGCGACCTCACTTCCGTCGGCCTCGCTACCTAGTTTTCCAGTAATCAAGGAGACACGGTGCGTCACAGCGGGGAGGGAGAACGAAAAGCACGTGGTCACGATGGAGGCATCAAACTCCTATCAGATGCCAACGAGTGGTTCAGGAAGGTGCTTGGCAAATAGCCCTTGCTAGGTGGTGCTGGCCGCGGTACACTGCGAGGTCATTAGGAAGGTCATGAAATTCTGCTGGTAGGCCATATTGCAAACCTGCGCGATGGTTCCATTGATTTGATTGATTTGCGGGGTTTAACCTCCCAAAACCATCATATGATTATGAGAGACGCCGTAGTGGAGGGCTCCGGAAATTTGGACCACCTGGGGTTCTTTAACGCGCACCAAAATCTGAGCACACGGGCCTACAATATTTCCGCCTCCATCGTAAATGCAGCTGCCGCAGCCGGGATTCGATCCCATGACCTGCGGGTCAGCAGCCGAGTACCTTAGCCACTAGACCACCGCGGCGGGGCGCGACGGTTGCAAAACCGCGATATATGGCCCGGTACAATACAAGTATAGCACACTGGCAGAGGTCGATACCTTGGTTGCTCTTCAATGAAATGACTAACATCGCTCAAAGCGGGTAGGTTAATGAGAGATGTCATGACAATTTGCCGGGGTTTGGCGAGGCGAGCTCTAAGCACGTGGTCATCCTTGATTGTGGGGTTGGGCTGTATTCCATATCCGCTGCGCTAATCGTTGGTTGCTAAGACACCAGAAGAGGCGCATTTATAGCATCATCGGGCGTGTACACCTCATGATGGCCAACTGTTTAACGCAACTTACCTTGGCAGGAGAGATCCTCGCGGACAATCTGTCAAATGGCCGAATAAATGTAGAAGCAAGGTGTCATGTCTACACTGGACACAGTCGTAACGTTTCCCAGCCGGCCGAAATTTTGTGTTATCCGACAAATCATCAGCATTTCAAGTTCTGCAGTGCTGAATGAAGTCGGACACAGAACTGAGGCTCTTTTTCACGATCATAAAATTATACACGCCCTCAGCCACTCTTTTCAGCAAAGCCCGAATTTATGTGCTTCCGTCATGCTAGCGTTGACCAACTTGCACTATATCAATACTTCTACATATGTCGAACACGTCTAGGCGTGTAGCTGCACTCATTGCGACAACGTCTGTTTAGTGCGCTTCTTTTTAGTGGATGAGTTTTGAAAACACGCTTCTAGCTTTTGAACGAGAAGATCCCGCTTTTTAAGTGCATCCTAGTGGTTCTCGTATCGCACAAATCTCTGTTAGGGAGCACACCACGTTGGTGAGCTGAGCGTCTGTATCTCATTCTTTGGACTTGGTTACTCGCTTGTACTGGACGCGCCACGCGTCCACATCTTTTCCCGCTTTACCTACCAAGGGCCGTGGGACAACCTAGTATTGCAGCGGACCAGACGGTGCTGCCCAAGGAGCACCTCTTTCTTCGGGCATGTCTGAGGCAATCTCGTCAGATGGTGGGAGGCCGGCAAATCGACAGCTTCGACGAAGCTGCACCAGTGATAGTTGCGTCGTTGTTTTCGCGTACGCAGCGCCTCCACTATTCTGTTACGCGCGAAGAAGCCCGCGACATATACGACTGAGGGGTCGTTTATTAGGTGGCGAAGTTGAGCACCAGAGCGGCAAACAGGTTAGATCTCTCAGCATCATAGTCTTCCTCCTAGCTGCCTCGAAGCAGCAAGCACACACAACGGTCTTTACTTACATTATATTAATGCGCAACAATGTTTTCGCATCAGTTCAATGTAAAGTAGTACTTGTACACCATTTTATTGCAATAGCAATTACATGGACACTCTCAGCCGGGTTTTGCCGCTGGCGTCAACGTCAGCGTGGACGTCACCGTCACTCACCGTACATGTATACGTATCCATATATATATGAAAATGCAAGAAAGAAAAAACCATACACTTCGGCGCGCAGAATCGAACTTGAGTCCTCGAATCATGCGTGCGAGGCGTTAACCACTGAGCCACGGAGGAACACGTACTTCGAGGTTCAAATGGCAAGCTTTTTATCTCTACCACTTACCGCTGCTGACGAGCACCTTTGGGGGTAACTATAGTGTTTTCAGCATTACCAGCAGGATGGCGTAATGAGCGAGCGTCGACACATAGCGCAGAGTTGCGCGCTCCAATCTCACACGCGTACATTGCCCCGCTTAGAGGAGGGAAGCGACGCTCCCTCACGCACCCTTATCTCGTGGTTGGCAGGATGGTACATCTTGGCTGGTCTCGGGCTTTACCTGAAACGATTCTTTTGTTGTTGCCAGGCGCACAAAGGTGACTACAATCATTGCAGTCTCCATTCGCAAAAAGCGCGCACTCTTCAGACCCAGTGAAGGAACATCTGAGACGCTTATTCGAGTGCATCTGTACAACAGAGTGCGTTTCGTGCATAATTTGTGCGTGAGAAACACGGGGCACGTTTCTGTATTGCGCCTAAAATAACAGAGGCAACAGCAGGGTGCAAACAAGAATGACATTTTAACACATGCGTCGTATTTACAGTGTTGTATAAGTACACTGCCCATGTGTGAGCCGTATCGGCTGACGATGAAGAGCACGTGCCCAATACATCCTTCTGCGCGTACAAAAAGACTGACACAAAAAAATTCATTATCTTCTGAAAGTTTGCATTGTACGCGAAGCGCTGAGGTGGCTTGACGGAGGCGCAAGCAAGTGTGGCCTTTGGAGTACTTGGGACTTCAGCCGGAATGACTCTAGAGTGGTCCTGGTGAGGTAGCATGAAGGGCTGCTGTGCCGAATCTGAAGAGCCGCTGGAGGCTACCTCATCACTGCAGTCTGACGAGTCGGTACCTCCTCTGCAGGCAGTCACATATGAACGAGGGGGTGTAGAAGGTGTGCTATATTCGTCGTCACTTGACTCGGGACTGTAGTGCTCGCTTGTTCGAAGTAGGTGACGTAGGTTGCTCCTGAGCACGTGGTGGGGCCTCGTTTGCACAATGTAGGACCTCGGACCAACTGCGTTAACGACCCTACCTTTACGCTGCCACAGATTGTTTCTTATTAGAACTACGGTCCCGCGCGTTAGAGGTGAGATCAGTTGCCGATTATTCTGTTCCGGGTGCTTTCTCACCTTCATTTTGGCAACTTCGTTAAAATCAGGAATGTTACTTCTGAGGCGTCTGACTTGCAGCAGCATAGCCGGTGACCATCCATCTTCCAAGGGCGATGAGCGACATGCCAACAGACAGAACCATAAGTTCCCCCCTTGAGTCAGCGCAATCTTTCAGAATACGCTTGACTATTTGGACGCCTTTCTCCGTCAGTTAACTAGATTGGGCGTAGCCAGGGCTTTATGTGACATGTAAAAAATAGTACTGCTTCGCTAAGAGTGCAAACTTGTGGCTGGCGAATTGTGGCCCGTTGTTCGTGCAGACTCCAACCGGAACTCCTTGGCGGGCGAAGATAGCGCTGAGAGCTTCCACTGTGGTCCTTGACGTCGTGTCACGCAGTCGCTCGACCTCTGAGAAGTTTGAAAGGGAAGCAAACACAACAACATACGATCGTGCGGCGTACTGAAATAGGTCTGCACCAACCCGATACCATGGGCATGCTGGAGTTTCGCACAAAAGAAGAGGCTGTTGCGGTTGCTTGCAGGCATATTCCTTGCAAGTGGGGCAGCTCTGAATAAGCCGAGTAATGTCGCTGTTAAGTCATGGCCAAAAATTAGGCTTCAAGTTCTTTATTTACACTTGCGCAAGCTGAGATGTCCAGTATGAACCCTATCGAGGATTTCACGGCGCATGCTTCGTGTTACTACGACTTCGCTGCCCTTCAACAAAACTCCATTCATGACTGTCAACTCTGTAGAAAACGTTTTTTTTGCACTTCTTCGCCAGCGATTACCTTGCCCATGACCGCCTTTAGGTAGTCGTCATTTGCAGATGCGTCTGCTAGATTCCGGCACGTTGTTTCGGTGGCCAGTGCGCCCATGAGTTGTACAGCTTGAACGTCGACGTCTGCTGTTGCCCCGGCGTCGTTACTTCCAGTCTTCCGAGACGCTCGCAAAAGCATATCAGCTAGGACAAGCTCTTTTCGTGGGACGAACTGCAAAGAATAGTGGTATTTCATAAGACTCCAAATATCTCTGCAAGCGTGGTGGCATGTCTCAAATTTCTTTGGTGCTATTGAAGTTAGTGGCTTGTGATCAGTTTCGATCACAATTTTTGGCCGTACACAAATTGATAGAATTTTCAGCACCCGAAAATATTACCTAGTACCTCTTTCTCAATTAGTGCATAGCGCTGTTCGGTTTCTGTCAGTACGCGGGAAGCATAAACAACTAATCGCCCGCTTTTGTCAGCCTGATATTGCAGAAGCGCGGCACCTACACGACTTTTCGAAGCATCAAATTACCTTTTTGTGGTTAAAGATGGCGAGCACTGGCACTGAATTTAAGATGCATCCTACCACTTTCTATTCATTTGTGTGGTTTTCAGTCCACTGAAGAACGTTTTTAGACTTGAAAAGATCACGCAGTAACGTGGTTCTTTCAGACAGGTGGGGCACGTACTTGCCAAAATAGTTTAGTACCCCGAGCATGTGCTGAACATCAGCCTTTGATTCTAGTGGCGGCACACCTATCAAACTTTCAATAAGCTTCGGGTTAGGTGATATGCCTTCACAACTGATCACTACACTCAAAAACTGTAGTTCTGTTAACCCAAATTATTTTTGTTCATTGAGAGTCAAGCCGTCTTTTTCAGCTGCCTTCAAGATTGCCGTAAGTCTGTCATCGCGCTCCTTTTTGGTTTTGTCCCAAACCACGATGTCATTGATGTGAATGTGAATGCCTCGCAAGCCGTCAAAAACCTGGCTCAGTGCCTGTTGAAACACCTCCGGTGCAGACGAAATGCCGAAAGGCAGTCGAAAATATCAGTATCTCACAAACGGGGCTGCAAAAGTACATATCTTTGGTATTCGTTCGTCAAGCAGAATTCGGTGGAACCCGGAGTTCCTGTCCACTATGCTAAAGTAGGCAACACAAGCGAGTTCTGTTTCGATATCTTAGGGTTTAGGAAGCTGATATTGCTGCCTCTTGATATGTTCATTGATGCGCCTCGAATCGATGCATACCCTTAGACTGCGGTATTTCTTCTGCACCAAAACTAAAGGACTCACCCAGGCTGGCGGGGGGGGGGGGGGGGGGCGGGGAGATTAGCTTCTTGATAATTTCAGCACGCTTCATTCTTTACAGTTCCTCTTGAAATGGCTCACGTAACGCGAGCGGCACCCGGCGGGCTGGCTGGACGGTGGGCACTGTTCCCGACTTCAGCACGATACTGTAAGGCTGCGTTAGGCATCCGAGACCCTGAAAAACGTGCTGAAAGACCTTTAGCACCTCATGTTCGTGGGAAGCGTCAGCTGTGCCAACAGTGCGACGGGAAAGGCCGAAGATTTCACTTGCGTCCAATCCAAGTAGGGCCTGACCACGCTTGACAACAAAGAGTGTGATCTCTTTAGTTGCATCTCCTACAAAGACGGTTTGTGACGTCCTCATAAAACTTTTAATCACTCATCCGTTGTGTGCTCTAAGTACTGAATCTGAGGCCTTCAGATGACATCCCATTGCTGTCTTTCGGTTAACTGCAAAGGTTAGGAGGTTAGCTTGGGAGCCAGTGTTAACCTTAAACTGTACTGCTTGATCGGCAACATGTGCAGTCACTTTCCAATCCTTCCCTCTAGTGCTTTCATTGCCAACTTCAAGGATTTCGAAGGTATCGTCAGCACACTCAATACCTGCTCGGTAACTTTCCCGACTTCGTCCTTGCCGATATGCGTCTTGCAGCAAACTGCGAAAGGATGAAGCTCATTACAAAGGTTGCATCGTTTGCCATAAACAAAACAATGGCGTGGTTCGTGGTGGCGGTGACACTTCTTGCATCGATAATCGTTATTTTGACGCTGATGGTCTGTTCTAAACCTCGTTGCTGTTCACTTTGAGATATCGTCTACCGTATTGTTGCCTCCACGCCAGACCTTTTTCTTTTTTTTTTATCCAACATCTGCAGCATTGCACATTTCTTCTGCCTTCTGCAGCGTTAGAATCTTTTCTTGATGCAGTTTTTCTGGTAATTTCACTTTGCTAGTGCCGAGCATATTTGGTCTCTCACCATTGAATCTTTTTTGAATCACCAAAGTTGCACTGCTCCGTTTGCTTTTTTTATGTCGTGAAGAAATTTTTCGTACTGCTTTCCTTCAGCTTGGTTCTTCAAGCAATACTCGTATCGTTATGAACTTCATTTTTTACCTCAGAGCAGTAGGCTTTAATCTTTCGCACGACGGCGTCGAGGTCTTCCCGCTTCTCTCCGTCCACGAACTGGAATGTGTTAAACGCGTCAAGTGCGTCGTCTCCAGCCACACTCAGCAGGAGGGCGGCTTTTGACTTTTGACGATTCGGTCCTGGGATGTACTTTCGACGCAGTCGCTTGGAGCAACAGGTCAAATTTTTACTTAAAGCACTTTCAGTTCAAAGCCAGTTTACCTGTCAGCTGCAGGTCTTACACTGTAAGCAAAAACTATGCGAGTTTGGGGTTTTTGCAGCTCATGACCTCTGAAAACTCTCTTGCGTTTAAAATTACTACCTCGTGTAGGAGTAAAAGATGGTACATGACATAGTTTTACCACCACCTCTCAGGCAAGTAGTAAAAGGATGTCAAAATCCAGTTTTACCAGGTAGGGAGTTTTCTATCACGTGATTTTTAACCTGCGTTTCAGAGTTAATTACCACGTGACTGCAAGGTGCAGCTGCTTCGGTGGCTTTTGCCCCATACCCCCATCGTGACGCTCTCAGTGAATCCTAAAGGTACGCGAGGACCACAGATCTTTTTTTTTTTTTTTTTTGGCATCGACGTGCCTCAGGACTGACCTCGATTCAACGCACTTTCACTGGAACTGGGGGCAGCATAAGCACAACAAGCGAGAACAGCATTCTGTGAACGAAAAAGAAAAAAAGACAGGGGGATCTCAAAAGAAGAAAAAAAAAGAAAGAAAACCTGCTGTGGAAAGTTGTCCTGCATATTTTCGCAAATTGTTGGCTTTTGCTCGGCGGTAAGAAGCTCGGTATCTGTGTGTCTGGTTGGGCTGATGGATCTCACGTGTTTCCTACGTCGTCAAACGACAGTGCGCTTCCGAGCGCCTCCGAACCTGCACGTCGCTGATATCTCGCTTCCGAGCCGACTCGCGAATATCTGCCAGTGGTAACAAAATCAATCTGGTGTCATCGTCCGTGCTTGCCTACTGGAGAAGCAATAAGCGAAATGCTTCACTCTGTCGTCGGCACCGAGCCGCGGCCGCCAGTGACCAGTGGGAGTGTGTCGCCGGGGCAGGTGAAAGAAGCATCGCATATATTTGGTTCCACAGTAGGCGATCTCTGCGTTAGTAATGTGCTGCCCGAATTGCCCACCTCATGCAACAACTGTTCTCAAACATGTAGCGCGAAGCCGATACGACGCAGGCGGAACCAGCAAGCGGCTGCCGGTGAGCACGAAGAAAACCCGGACGGTGGTCTCTCGTTGGAAGTATTCATACACCGCCCCGTCCCCCTAAGATAGCGGTCACGTGTTCATTTGTGTCTGAAATGACGACGAAATTCGCACAGGATATGTGTTCTGTGATCGCCAGCTGTGTTTCATCGGATAGCCGTGCTCCTCGAAAAGGCCTAGTACGCCGTCGATAAGAAGCTTGTGTGCAGGCGTGCACCGCTCCTCTACGCCCGTTGTGATGAATACGTGCTGCTACTGTGTTTGTGCAGCGTCGCTCAATGAATATCATTGAGCCACCATGGTTTGTGCGTACTTATGTATATTTTATGGACTTGTGGATCAGCAGTGCTGACACGCGTGGGGCCATGAGCCCGGTGTGCCAAGTAATTATTGGATACTCAAAAATGTGAGATTGGGTAGATTTATAATAAAAAGTTGGTGTGACATTTAGTTCCCTGCAGCCCACTTTAAGTTTACGCTTGCACCTTCAACCGTTGTTTTAATCAATGCAAAAAAAGAGCTCACCTACCGGTACTACAGGGCCGGTCAAAAAGTCGTGCCTATATATACCGAATTGTCAAAGTGTAGTTGAGCAACGCGTGCAGTCTGTTCGAGTGGTGTATTATTCTGCATTTGTTGTGTGTGCGTGTTTGTCTGTATGTGAATCTATGTGTCGCCAATCCTGCCGTTCAATAAATTCAATCAATTCTGCTATTTAGTGAATTTGTCATCTCTGGGCGAATGTACTCGTCAATTTTTATTTCTTTACCACCGGAAATAACTCCCAGAAATCACCTCAAAAACCTTGTGAAGGCAGTAAAAATTCACTCTCTCTATAGTCACTCAAAACGTCACTGGGGTAAATAATTACTACTCTCCCTACGTTCATAAATACAGTTAGCACGAGAGTTAATTTTTACCTCGATAGTAGGTGGTAAAAAAAAAAACCCCTGAAAAGGTAGTGCGCTAGAGGACAAATGGTTTACCCAGTTCTTGAGGTTATTTCAGGTCATTTTCGTTTAGTGTGTAGTTCCATCACTGATTCTTCGCGGGCGGCCCGGGCACCACTTCTGACACCATGTATCCAGATCAAAATGGCGGAGGCAACAGCAGGGTGCAGAACAAGAAAGAATAACATATTAATACATGCGTCTTACTTATAGCATTGTATAAGTACACTGCGCATGTGCGAGCCGTATCGGCTGATGGTGAAGAGCACGTGCCCAATACAGTTTCGATCTGCTTTCCATTTTGCGCGTGACCTTCCAATTAGTTGCTATCGCGCTCATTCTTCGCCTTTGCAGCAAATCTGGGACTTTTTATTCAATAGATAAAGCAATCTTGATCTTCAAGGCGTTTTTCGAAGTGATTTTCAAGTGGTTTAGCTCACTTTACGTGCCCTGCAAAAAATTTCTTTTGTTTTCCTGGTCCCCCAATAAAGCGGTGAACATCACGTAGGCCAAGCGGGGGGATTCCTTCATGACCAGCACAGCGAACATTCCAACAATTGTTAGGAAAGGTGGTGATGGCTGGTTGGTCACGCAGTGCAGCCAGTGGCAGCGTTTCGCTTTTTTATAAGTGCTGCTCCATTTCCCGGAGGCATATTGACGAAAGCACTCGATTAATCGTATAATCAGCAACTATTTATAGGCTGTGTTAGTATTCTGTCACTATCTATGTCAGAGAGTTTGTATTTCTTCATGAAACTATCTGCGCATGTGAGAGCGTTGGTTCAATGATTATGTATGTGGGGTCCGGATTCAGATAAATCCCTTCATTTTGTCCAGTCTCGATAAAAAAAGCGCTAAATCTCTTGAGGTACATCGTATCAAGGCCAGAATTCAGCTCTTCGTTAAAATTATTTTTCACAGTGTTTTTACGGGATAAAGCAGATTTTTCATATTTTATAATTAGGTAAGATTGAGCAGGTTAAAAATCTACCTTTCCCTTACATACACTTATACTTACCCCTGCGTAAAATTGCTGCCACATGAATGAGTCACAGAAGAATAAAATAGCCCCACCGTGGTGGTCTAGTGGCTAAGGTGCTCGGCTGCTGGCCCGCCGGTCCCGGGATCGAATCCCGACTGCGGCGGTTGTATTGCCGATGGCGGCGGAAATGTTGTAGGCCCGTGTGCTCAGATTTGGGTGCACGTTAAAGAACCCCAGGTGGTCGAAATTCCCGGAGCCCTCCACTATGGCGTCTCTTATAATCATATGGTGGTTTTGGGACGTTAAACTTCACACATCAGTCAAAAAATAAAATAATGTTATGCGAATGGTACAGTGCAGATGTTCGTTGAGTACTTTTTGCCCTTTCTCTTTTATGTGTTGCTTCTTTGCGTCAAACCATATAACTGCAACTGATATAGCTGCTTCGGTGTAATCTTTTAGTAGACAGGAAATCAGGCCGCTGCGTCAAAGTAGTCGACTTCTACACTGTTCACGTCAGACACTGGGTACACTGTGCCAACTTTCTAACACTCATGTGTATCAGTATGTGCCGATCTAGTGAAGCTGCTTGCAAGCCAGGCCGATGATTGCAAGCGTTATGGCATGTGACACTTGTCACAATAGGTATGCAATTTCCCAGAGGATACCTTGTGGGATTCAGCGCGCAGTCTAGCTCACAATAGCATACAAAGCAAACGCGTCCAATCAAGAGAGATAGTAAAACAAAACAGAAAACGGTGGGAATCGCTACTGACTACCTCTGATGATTGATTGATATGTGGGGTTTAGAGTCCCAAAACCACCATATGATTATGAAAGACACTGTAGTGGAGGGCTCCAGAAATTTCGACCACCTAGGGTTTTTCAACGTGCACCCAAATCTGAGGACACGGCCAACCACATTTCCGCCTCTATCAGAAATGCAGCTGCCACAGCTGGGATTCGATCCCGCGACCTGCGCGTCAGCAGCCGAGTACCTTAGTCACTAGACCAACACGACGGGGCTACTAACGACCTCTTAATTATGCGTTGGAAGTTTATGTCATTCTAATGCAGCGCACTTTTCTCTCGCAGAGGTTACAGAAATATGGATGGGCTTGCAAGCTGCTGAGCTCGCAGAACGATACTTATTAAAGGCTGGTGTCCTGGTTGATCCCAAAAAAGATTTGCTCAAGGGTACGCTCCTGCCCAATTCCTCACGAGGAACCATATCAGAGGTGGTCGTTCGGGTTCCCAAGAAACTTCTCGACCGAATCTCGGAGCACTCGAGGACTGCCGTCGTTTTTATCTCTTTGGTAGTCATAAACAAATTCAACATCAGGTAATGTACGTACATTGCTTTATGCAATGAATTTGGAAAGTGTTGTGAGAAATGCCTCCCAAATGGCTCGCTTGTTGTAGTATTATGGCATTCATAGGTAAATTAGGAAGAACCTATGTAATTAGCCACTAAATGTTCAAGTTGATCTATCAAATGAACCTTCAAAGTCGATTAGAACCTATGAAAAATACACTGTATTCACATTTACGTTCCTCTTGCCCATCTCGTCTAGAAGTCGTCGTGCCAGCGTGTTTCCGTTTATAGCGTAAGTTGTTTCTCTCTGATAATTGAAATGCCAGGTTCATTAGAATATTTAGGTTGAGTCATTTTCACCTAATCTGATATGTTGGCGTAAGGAATTACTTGACGATATGTAAAGAAAGTCTTTTAATGTCGTAATCGTAATAATAATAATAATAATAATAATAAAGGCACGACATGGCCCGGCAAGTCTCTGCTAATGGCAGTCCTAGCCAAACCAGAAGGCCTTCAAGCCGAGCCAAATCATGGTCAAGAAAAACATGCGCAAATTTATTGACGTGAAATATGTTGTGCTTGGAAAGTCAGATATGCTGCGTGATATGTACAAGCAACAAATATCAACATAATGAGTGAACGAATATGAAGCTAGGGAACGTTTTAGACAACGTGAAGGACAAGTTGCCAAACAAAACTTTCACTGTCTTTTTTTTAAAATTTAGGTGCTAATATTGCAACACCGAGTACGTCGGTGAGACCACTGATTTCAAAGAAAGAGTTAAAACTCCCCTCAGTCATTATCGCACAGAATAAATCATTTAGAAAAAGTTGACGTTCCTCGCTTGTAAAGCAAACACGAATATGACGTCAAGAAACTACGTGACCTCATATGCCCTCGCTAAACATGTGGTTTCTACAGGCCGCCAAACTGACTACTCAAAAGGGCGTGTTCTGGTCAAAGAAATGCTTGAAGCATGCCTGCACCTGAAATACTAGCACATGAAGACAATTGCGCACATGCTGAGTGGTGTCACGCTTCCAACAATCTACAGTCGACCACAAAAGTTTACGGACCGTGCGGGCACGTAGTCACAAGCTTTTTCGTGACATTTCCGCTACGTCAGCGGCGATCGACAGCACTGCAGTGCCCGAGACGCATCCCTCCCTTAATATGTGACCTGTCTGTTTTCTGACAGGGTGCAAATAATTTTCACCTTTCACTTTCTAACACGACACGCTCTTTGGCACCTGCATCCCCATGCTCCTGCTTAGAGAATACGTAGTCTATGAGCATAACTGTTATCAGTCGCAATCTTAATTACAAAATGATACCTAGCAATCGGAACGCTGTTCGAGGCACAGCGTGATATTTTTGATCCTGCTATGAAAATAGAAAAGCGAGTCACAGTGCAGATAAGCGCTACATGTGAAAACTGCGAAGTAGCAATGCACTATGCAGTGGCAGAAAACAGAAAAGCCTGTGCGTAACGAGATGCGTTTCCGGCCCAGCAATGTGGTCGATGGTAGATGACGCACCACTAGGTGGCGTGGACAGGCAGTTTGGCATGCGCTTGCGTGGTCTGCAAACTTTTGTGGTTTACTGTACTTGCGGTGCTTACGCCAGCACTTAGGCGCACTTCGTTGCATTTTTATATTTCCAGTTCCCTCTTCTCAAACAAAAAGTTACAAAATCGAAAAATATACAGGCGAGGGTCCCAAAGTAATATAACTACAATAGGACGCTGTGCTTTTTTATGGCTATTATTTGGAGCAATGTTCCCGTAGTGGGTGTCATAATGTCAGCAAACTTTGTAATCTCTTCGTAAATGTATCCTTTTGCGTCTGCACTAAGAAGCAACAGTTCCGCGCTGCTTTTTTTACAAAGCTTCTAGTTGTTCACTATAGTTGCAGCCGAAGGAGTGACTGTTTAGGCTTTCATCAATGGTAATGCTTATTTTTGTGATGGTCGCACAGGCTACTGTCAGTTTCCATGACCAGGTCAGATTTTTCGGAAATTCCATGACTTTTTCATGATTTTTTCTGGTTTTCCAGGCTGGTAGACACCCTGTAAAACATTCTTGTGCAGATTCAAGGTGCGCAACCGCAAGTAGTACCACTAGTGGACTAGGAAAAAACAGCCTGGTCACCCGCACGACAAATACAGTATACGTGGCTGCCATGTGTCTTTCGGGCCTTAATCACGCAGTGGTCAGTCCAGAGGTGTTTCCAGCCTCTTGCCTTTTTTCAGTTCAAGTGCCTGCGCGAACACTCGTTTCCTTTCTTGCGTGAGATCATTCGCATGAAAGGGCTTCTGATTTATTTGAGAAAGCCCGAGGGCCACCATTGTTAAGCGAGCCTTTCGCACTTTTTTTAAGAACTCGGTCTTCTTTTCTCTGGAGCAGAAGCGTGCGATAATATTTGTGTCTTTTTCGGATGGCACATGATGCGCAGTGTCGACATCTTCAGGTGCAATTTCACACCCTACAGCTTCACTCATGGACTGAACAGCTGCAAGACAGCTTTCACCTTTTGTTCCAGGGACACCTTTTATTTCTACGCTATTTAGGCGAGAGTACTGGTCAAATTCAGACACCCTCCATGTTAGTCGTTTATTCTAATCATTCAAAGCTTTGTTCTCAGTAACTAGGTCACAATTCTGCTTCTTAACATTCTCTACAAGTTCATTTACCATAATAAGGCTCTCACGCATCAGACCGATGTCGGAGCGTAAACTATCCATTTCTTTCGCCAACTCGGCGTTCGTCAGCATCATGTACAACAGCACACGATTAGGCAGCAGTGGCAACGGTATACAAATTATTAAATAAAAACTGATTGGGTGAAGAAACTGAAATCAACCTGTGTGACGAGAGCAGCAGTAGATTAGCGACTTGTTTACGACCGCAGCCGTTGATAAATGTGACTCGGCCCCAGCGATGCTTGCTTGTATGCGGGAACTTGGCCGGTAGAGGGCAGACGCAGCAGACCAATCCCTGTCGTGATGAAACAGTCCGCTGGTGATGCACGTGCAGAGGCAATATCGTTTTCTTGCTTCGGCTCGTAGACAGTTCCGCATATACTGTCCTGTGACGAAAGTAGCAGTAGATTAGTGACTTGTTCAGGACCGCAACCCTTGCTGCCAAATGTGTCACTTTAAAATCGGCACAATGTTACGAGGCGGATGAAAATTATGCCGTCAACGTCTTCCATGTCATGATTATCATGTTCGCACGTGTCATATACCTTCGACGTCCATTCACATCACGTAATACCAAATTAACCATATGTCAAGCTAGTGAAACAGCCACAAGCAAGCTATGAGCCTAGCGTGGGGACATGTTTTAAATAACACGCATGTCATGATTGTCATGTTTGGACTTGTCGTTTACCTTCGACATCCATTCACGTCACATACCAAATTTGGTATATGATGAGGTAGCGTAACAGCTGTGAGCATGGTTTGAGCGTAGCATGTGGTCATGTTTTACATGACACATAATGTGTGTGTCATGTTTTACATGACACATACATTTTGAATATCATGTTTGCACGTGTAATATACCTTCAACATCCAGTCACGTCACGTAATACCAAATTTGGCACATGTGGAGTTGTGAAATGGCAGCGAGCGGGATGTGAGCGTAGCATGTAGTGATGTTTTACATCACACGCATCCCTATTGAAAAAAAAACGAATGGTGGGCATGGTGTAAACTACCACCCATCATTATAAGGGATTAAGGTAGTGTGTGAATGCTGGAAAAACGTCTACCATGGCACATGATGTACGGTGGGATATGGTGGATGCTGCAGTACCGGCAACGCTTGAGTGCAAAATGGCGTCATAATCACCACGACGAGCTGCCAGAAAAACAGAAAAAAAAGAATTTTATAAAAAAAACAATGTAAAAAGCACCCGTAAAAAAAGGGGCCATCACAGAGATTCAAGCGTGCAACCTGCGGATTATCAACCCAAGACACTAACCACTGCACCACGCCGACATGGGGAAAGTTGCCTGTTGAATAGCTAGTTGACATACTAATTGAACGTTTAACTTCAGTTTTTGTTTGTCGCGTACTCGACATAGATGAAATCTGCACCTGCTACTAAATTTTGCACATTTATTACACACAAACAACTGCTGCCTGTGACGATTGCCACTTTAATAATGGCACCAGCGCTATGTTCTTGCTACAATTTACAACCGCAAGGGAAAAAAAACCAAGTGGACTGGGGAGCAGGTACACTTTACCGGCGGTTACTGTCTAGATTAATAATCCGTTTCTCGCTCGTTTCAAAGAGTGACATATGCTCAGGCTTTATGGCACCTCTAGGCTCATTCGATAGATACGGCCACATAATTGATTGAGTATTGTGATGTTTTTCGTGACACGTAGAGTGCAGTCTTGCCAGTGCACTGCTGTAGCTCTATGTTAGCAACAACTACATAACGGCTTGGTCAAAATGAATGCAGTGCGCTGGAAACGTTAAGCTATCATATTGGTGAAGAGGCCACGGTACATGGCCTGAAGGCAACATGTCTTAAGTCGGCATTGCTGTTTACGCAGGCATTTTTGTGTATTGTGGGAGCGGCAAGCGCGGACGGCACATTCTGGCTACCTTCTTACGAGTCTCATCAGGAAACTGTAACAAGTAGGTGGATCAACCATCGTCGGCGTCAGCTAGTGGCCCAAATGGGCTGCATTTCAACAGAACTTATCAGGACCCAGTGAGCAACGCTTGGATGGCTCGTCCACCATCAGTGACATCATCAACAATTCACCTAGAAAAGGGGCAGCACAACCAAGGAATCCTCAGAGGGCACGGCACATGGCCTTCAGGCAACATGTCTAAGTCGGCATTACTGTGTACGCAGGCATTTTCTTGGATTATGGGAGCGGCAACAGCGAGCGGCACATTCTGGCAACCTTGTTACGGGTCTCATTAGGAAACTGTGAGTGACAAGTGGGTGGATCAACCATCATCGGTATCAACTAGTGGCACAAACTGGCTGCATTTCGACGGAACGTATCAGGACCCGGTGAGCAACGCTTGGGTGGCTCACCGAGTGATGTCATCAACGATGTCATCAACACTTCGCCTAGAAAAGGAGCAGCACAACCATGATTGATATGTGGGGTTTAACGTCCCAAAACCACCATATGATTATGAGAGACGCCGTAGTGGAAGGCTCCGGAAATTTCGACCACCTGGGGTTCTTTAACGTGCGCCCAAATCTGAGCCCACGGGCCTACAACATTTTCGCCTCCATCGGAAATGCAGCCGCCGGAGCAGCACAACCAAGAAACCCTCAAGGGCACATGTCTAAGTGGACATTGCTGTTTACGCAGGTCCAGTACCTCTCAAATACTGTATGTTATTGTAGCGACAATCGATCCTTGTTAGTATTGCTGTGCCCTCACATTTGTATTGCATGTGTCATTAATTGCTGGTCTGCAGCGTTGATGCCTTCAAAGTCTGCTGATGTTGAGGAAAACCCGGGGCCAAAGACAGCTTAGACGTTAGAGCAAATCTTAGAAACAGATAACATCCGAAACAAAATAGATGCTATGAGAGAAAAAAATATCCGATTTAAGTATTAAAACTGAAAAGTTGACCAGCTATCTGAAAGCAATTTAAGAAATGAAGGAGCGAATCAGCAGTCTGTAAATAATAGTTTGGCAACAAGAACAGAAATAATTGATTACGAAAACAGGAGTGGACGTAATAATCTACTAATTTTTGGCCTACCTGAAGATTCTCGTGAAACCGAGTCAGAGCTGACGGAAGCTGTTGTTCATAAACTTTTTGATGCAAAATTCGGTATTCAAGTCAATTTCCTTGACCAAATTCTCTGTCTCGGCAAGCGGAAACCTAACAGCTCAAGTCAGGTCATCATGAATTTTTACAATCGCCGCGAAAAGGAACACGTGTTGCAAAAGTGGAAAGTTGAAGGGGACTACCATTAGTGTCACCAATGATCGATTGACTTGTGGAGTTTAACGTCCAAAAACCACTATATGATATGAGAGACGCCGTAGTGGAGGGCTCCGGAAATTTCGACCACCTAGGGTTCTTTACCGTGCACCCAAATCTGAGTACAGGGGCCTACAACATTTCACCCTTGATCGGAGATGCAGCCGCCACAGCCGGGATTTGATCCCGCGACCTAGGGGTCAGCAGCCGAGTACCATAGCTACTAAACCACCGTGGCGGGGCCGTCACAAATGATTACACGAAGGAAACCGTTTACGCTGGGAAAATGTTATGGCAAAGCTGCGAAACCAAAAGGACAAAGGGAGCAATAGTGAAGCTGATTCATGACAAGCTGAATGTGAACGGTGAGCTTTATCAGTGGGATCAGAAACGAAACATTTGTAGTCAATGCAAGCAACAAAAAGATAAAAAGGAACGTAACCACGACTCTGCCATTTCCACTCATCGTAGCTCGAGAGTACCAGAATCGACAGATGCGAGTGGCATAAAATCACTTGGTACCGCGCACTTATGGCTAAGATTTCTTTCATTGAATTCACGAAATAGTGAATAAAGCAACCGATTTCGAATTCTTGTTGATTACATGCAGCCCCCATGTTGTAGTCTTGACGGAGACATGGTTGAATAATGCTATAACAGATAACTGTATCCTACCACCAGGATACAGGATTTTCTAATGGGACAGAAACACCCGAGGTGGGGGTGTTGCGCTGATAATTAAAATAACGTAGTGGCAAGAATAGTACATTGTCACTTGCCAGAAACAGTGTGGTGCAATGTGAATCACGCTAAATATATTGTCGCAGCCAACGCGAACAAAAGATGACAGCAGCTTACGTCAGCGAAAAGAGCGTGTTCAGGACAAGCTTTACAGCAAGACGCCTGCTTCGTTGTCATCCCGAAAATCGCCTGTCCCACTAGCTGAAAGCTACAAAACATTCCTATCGCCATTATTTTTCATATACACACGTGTCACTTGCCCCTCAAAGGAGCATCGCCCCGATGCTGATTCAGACCCACCGTATTTTTTTTTTCAACGTGCAGTCAGTCGCCCCGCCGAGGTGGTCTAGTGGCTAAGGTACTCGGCTGCTGACTCGCAGGTCGCGGGATCGAATCCCGGCTGCGGCGGCTGCATTTCTGATGGAGGCGGAAATGTTGTAGGCCCGTGTGCTCAGATTTGGGTGCACGTTAAAGAACCCCAGGTGGTCTAAATTTCCGGAGCCCTTCACTATGGCGTCTCTCATAATCATGTAGTGGTTTTGGGACGTTAAACCCCACATATCAATCAATCAACGTGCAGTCAGTCGCTCGCATACGGCTTCATACGCACTACATGCACAAGTTCAGGCTGGTGCTGGCGACGCTTCGGGCAGTGGGGACTGTCGGAGACGACCTCGTAAATGACGTCACTTAGCTGGCGCGATACTTGGTACGGCCCGAAATATCGCCTTAGCAGCTTCTCGAATAGTCCACGTTTTCGTACGGATGTCTAAACTCACACTCTGTCACCGATTTCGTAAGTTACTGTTCTATGGCGAGCATTGTAACAGCCTGCGTCGTAGGCTTGTCGCTGGTGGATCTGTAAGCGGGCGAGCTGCCAAGCTTCTTCCGCGCGTTCAGTGAACACGTCAGCGCCTGTTTCGGTGGTGTCCCATTTATGTGGCAACACCGCATCCAGCATTGTCCGTACCTCCCGTCCATGAACCAAGCTGCATGGAGTCATGCGAGTCGTTTCTTGTTTAGCCGTATTGTATGCGAACATGATATAGGGTAAAATTTCGTCCCAATTCTTATGTTGGACATCCACGTACATTGACAGCATGTCTTCAATTGTCTTGTTAAGGCGCTCTTATAGTCCATTCGTTGGTGGGTGGTACGCAGTGGTCTTACGGTGAGTCATTCCACTCAGCATCAGGACGTGGTACAAAAGAGCTGCCGTAAATGCTGTTCCGTGGTCTTATCACGATAGTAGGGGCACCATGGCGTAGCACAATATTTTTTATGCAAAATCTTGTCACTTCTGCTCCGGTGCTCTTTGGATAGCCTTTGTTTTGGCATACCTGGTTAGGCCATCTGTTGCGACTATAACCCAGCGATTCCCTGCTGTACAAGTAGGAAGGGGTCCGGAAATATCCATTCATATCTGGTCGAACGGTGTACGTGGAACCTGAACTGGTTGCAGGTGACCGGCGTGTTTCTTTGGAGGTGACTTGCGTCACTGACAATCGAGGCAAGTGTGAATGTGGTGCTTGACGGCTGTTGTAAGTCATGTCCAGTAATATCCCTGCTGGACTCTTGCCAATGTGCGAGTGTAGCCTAAATGGCCAGACGCCGGCTCGTTGGGACATGCTTGAAGCCCTTCAGTACGAAGGGGTGCAGGAATAACGTGCAAATAGGGAGCTCCAGTGGATGAAAAGTTTCTTTTGTAGAGGACGCCATTGCGTAAGCAAAATGACGATAATGTCCTTGCAAAGACTCTGGGTGCCCTCGAAGAACGTCCGTCCACGTAGTTAATCAAATCAAGCAATTCAGGGTTGCCTCGTTTTTGTTGGGCAGTCGTGGACGCGTCGAGAACACCAAGGAAGGCCATACCGTCGTCTTCAGAAACAGAGGCTGACTGTACTGGTGATCGACACAGCCAGTCGGCGTCCGTATGTCAATTCCCAGACTTGTGTATGACCGTCATATCGAACTCTTGTAAGTTCAGACTGAACCGCGCTTATTGGACGGTTGGATCTCTTAAATTAGTCAACCAACAAGGTGAATGATGGTCAGTAATAACTTTGAAGGGGATGCCGTACAAATATGGGCGAAATTTCATAACTGCCCAGAGCACGGCAAGACATTCTTCTCGGTTGTTGAATAATCGGCCTCAGTGCGTGTTAGCGTCCTGCTTGCGTAGGCGATCACACGTACCGTGTCTTTTTGCCACTTCACAAGCACTGCTCCGAAGCCTACATTGCTTGCGTCAGTGTGAAGCATTGTTGGCGTTAGCTCGCCGAAGTGGGGAAGCACTGAAGGTGTTTGAAGACGTTGGCGGAGATCATTAAACGCTGCTTGCTGTTCGTCGTTTCACTCAAAGGTGGCGTCGTCTCTAGTGAGGCAAGTTAACGGCGACGCAATCCGTGCGACGTCGGCGATAAACCGGCGATAATAGTCACATAGGCCCGCAAAGCACCTGACAGCTTCCTTATCGGACGGTACTGGGAACAGTGCCACGGCCGCAAGTTTTTCAGGATCAGGCCGAACGCCGGTGCAGCTGACGACATGACCAAAAAACAGCATTTCTTCATAACAAAAGTGGCATTTCTCTGGTTTCAATGTGAGGCCCGTCGAGCGTATGGCTCGTAAAACAACTTCTAGCTTTTTGAGATGCTCGTCAAAAGTTGAGGAAAACACTATGACATCGTCTAGATAAACTAATCAGGTCTTCCAATTCAACCCTGAAGGTATAGTGTCCATGAGCCTTTGAAAAGTAGCGGCGCTGAGCACAGACCGAAGGGCAGAACTTTAAAATCATATAAACGATCCGGCGTCACGAAAGCGGTTTTTCCGATCTCTTGGGTCTGCCTCGATCTGCCAATATTCGCTTCTGAGGTCCATTGAAGAAAAGTAGCAAGCGTTTCGAAGCCTATCGAGAGAGTCAGCAATACGTGGAAGCGGATACACATCTCTTAGTCACTCTATTCAGCTTCCTGTAGTCCACGCAAAAACGCAGGGTACCGTCCTTTTTCTTAACTAGTACTATAGTTGATGCCCACGTGCTCTGGGATGGCTGAATCACATCATCTTCAAGCATTTTAGCGACTTGTTCTATCCCTTCCCGTTCCTTTGGAGCCACACGATAAGGATTCTGGTGTATAGGCCTTGCTGCATCGTGGGTAATTATTCGATGCTTTGTTAGCGGCGTTTGACCGACCCATGATGTCGATGAAAAGCACTCCTGAAATTCAGCTAGCAGCTCAAGAATTCTCGTTCGCTCGTCCCTCGACAACGTAGTACCAACGTCAAGATTAGGTACTGATTCTTTTTGAGGTGCTTCGTCTGGTGCGGATAAACTGCCTTGCATTTCTGCAGTATTGTGAAAGAAAACGACGGCTCTACCCTTCGGGAGGTGTCGGCGCTCAGCACTGAAGTTAGTGAGCAGCAAATTTGTGCGTCCCGCAGTGACAGTGACAAGACCTCGAGCAACAGAAATACCGTGGCTAAAGGTCAGCGAGCTTATTTGGTCGGCAATACCGTCGCCGTCAGATGGCTCGTCCCCTGCCGCCGAAACAAGTGTGCACGATCGCGGTGGGACGACCACATTGTCATTCGTCAGACGTAAAGGGTTATGTCTTTGCTCTGATTGATAATTGATTGATTGATATGTGGGGTGTAACGTCCCGAAACCACCATATGATTATGAGAGACGCCGTAGTGGAGGGCTCCGGCAATTTCGACCACCTGGGGTTCTTTAACGTGCACCCAAATCTGAGCACACGGGCCTACAACATTCCCGCCTCCATCGGAAATGCAGCCGCCGCAGCCGGGATTCGAACCCGCGCCCTGCGGGTCAGCAGCTGAGTACCTTAGCCACTAGACCACCGCGGCGGGGCTATGTCTCGGCTCTGAGCAATCGACTGAAGCAGGGCTGTTGTTGCGAAACTTAATGACACTGTCAGGGACGTTCATGACGGCGCCATGTTTTCTCAAGAAATCTATTTCGCTAATCAGGTGTTTACAGCATGAAGCGAGAACAACGAACGTCGCCACGAAAGTAGAGCCACCGATGTCGAGCCTTGCTGCGCGAATTCCGACAGGCAACAGTATTTGGCCGCCTGCCGTCCTTAGCTGAGTTCCCGTCAACGCTGTCTTTCTTGAGGCGTACGGCAAGGTCATTCCTAATAATAGAGAAGTCGACCCCGGTGTCGGCTAAAGCTCTAACTTGCGTTCCGTCCACAAGAACGGTCAGGCCTGGGGTCATAGTTTCGTCGGTATTACGTCTTGTAGGCTTTACAGCGCCCGGAGGTGGGAATAATGGGGGCATTTTCTTCGTCATGACAGCCTGCAACCTTACCCACTGAGGTCCCCGCCTTCAGTTTGCCCGGTGTGGGCTAGGTGACCTCGCTCCTCTGGTGTCGGCAAAAGTGCGGCGCTGCAACGAAGCTGACTGGGCAGGAGAAGGAAAGCGTGATCGATGTCGGAAGCCCGGCTGGTAATAAGTTATGATCTCGTCATCGTTGTTACGGCGGCCGTCGAAGGGGGGTCGAGACACCGAGGTCCTTGAGAACCGACATTGCCACGGCAGGATACGCAGCCGTTGGCATGTCGACTGTCAAACCGTGGCCTGAGAGGGCGAAACGAATCAGCGTGGTGACAGCGATAGCAGGCTATGTGGCCCACACCTCCACAGTTTAAACAGAGTGGACGCCTGTCGACAGTGCGCCAGGTGTCTGTTCGGTGAAGCTGTGAATGTCGTGACGACTCCTCACGTGACGAAGGCCATGGCAAGCCAGAAGAGGACTGGTCGTATGGGGGCTGGATGGGTGGGCGCCACGGTGTTTCCCCCTGTGGTTGTGACCCAGGAATGGTTGCAGGTGGCGGGTAGTATGAAGGCGGAACGGGTGGGGAGCTTAGAAGGGCGCCGGCGTACGTCATGGCACGTTGCTCGGGGCAGGATAAGCTGTCGAGAATGCTTGGCGGAGTTAATCGTAGGCGACTTGAGTGACAGATGCCATGGTTGTATCCACTACCGGAGTCCGAAACCTCTGCAGTTCTTCACGAACAATGTCTCTAATCATGTCACGCAAGAAGCTATGATTGTCGAACGTCACAGCAGCGGCCTCTATTTGGGGACTGCTGCACAAGCGGTCATATTGTCGACAGCGTTGGTGAAGTGCCCGCACGAAAGTCGACGCTTCTTTGATGAAGTTCTCTGCAGTGCTTGGCGTGTTGCGCAGAAGTCTGGCGAACAGCTGCTCTTTCACGCCGCGAATTAGGTAGCGCAGCTTCCTATCTTCAGTCATCTGTGGGTCAGCCCTCCGAGATAAACGTGTCATATCTTCGGCGAACATGGCGACCATTTCATTGGGTTTTCGACCCTTATCTCTAGTATTTGGTGGGCGTGGTCACGTCTGTCGACATTGGCAAAGGTTCAACCATCGGCTGGTGAAGGTCGGTTCATGTGAACAGGCTGCCTTCTCTGTTCACGTACGAGTACGACCTCGAGCGCTGTCATCAAGATAGAAGTTGGCCCGGGAGAGCTTTTCCTGCGCAGGCCACTGGTTTATCTTCGCAACACAGTCATAGTGATCTAACCAGTCTTCTACATCTCCGTGTGCGCCGCCACCAAAATGTTCAGGCTACAGCGATTGAAAAAACGTTACCTGGGATGGAGCAGGAGGACCAGTGCCGAGAAGTACAGGCTGGGAGCTGGTGTTAGCCATTTATAGATGCCTTGTACAGGGCTTCTGCGAGGGGTTAAACTTTGAAGGAAGACCCCATAGCCGACGACGGAATCGATGGGCAGTGGTTGCAATAGGCACATCTGGGCTGGATGAACGGCTCCCACTAAGGGTTTGAAGCATCGGGCAGCATCACGGCCCAGCTCCTCCCCCAGTGTCGCAGTGCAACGTGAACAAAGGATGACAGCAGCTTACGTCAGCGAAAAGAGCGTGTTCAGGATCAGCTGTACAGCAAGACGCCTGCTTCGTTGTCGTCCCGAAAATCGCCTGTCCCACTAGTTGGAATCCACAAAACGTTCCTATCGCCATTCTTTTTCATATACACACGTGTCAATATGCATCTCATCGGAGCCGTTTACAGACAACCCGGAAGTCCACCCGAGTTTCTAGAAAAATAAGTATGTTTCTGTGCGATCATGTAAATGAAACCACAAGACGATAATGGCTGGTGACTTTAATTTACCACACATGAATTGGGCCAGCTTTTCAACTAGTCATGCGGAAACCCGTAGGGCTGATGGTTTATTAGAGTTATTGTTTTCGCAGAACCTCGCACAAATCGTAAAAGATTGCACACGAATTACCCCTTCGTTCCAGGCATTGTTGGACTTGGTTTTCATGTCAAGTAAAGTGACTGATTACGCTTTACCAGTTGAAGACGGCATATCAGATTACAAAATGGTTGCGGTTGACGTGTTTCTTGATACCGGCTTTTGAGCTAGCGTCATGTGTCAGCACATATCAAAGATTCATGCTGATCATCATGGTGATATGCGGCCATGCTGATGATATGACCATTGTGTACTTTTTAGAAATGTATTTTCGCGAGTTTGAGAACGAATCAAAACACGAGTCCGTTGAACAGCTCTGGAAAGGTTGTAAAAAGTTATTGTGTACAGCTCAGATAACTTCATACCCCCTCGCGTTAAAAAAAGAAATCCATGGATAACTAGGAAAATAATTCAAATGAAGCGTAAAATAAAAAAAGTTGCGCAGGAATAATAAGGCCTTGACAGAAATATCATGTGCCAAAAAAAACTTGACAGTAGAGATCGCGAAATCTAAGGAACATTTTTCTTTAAATAACACACTCACAATTTTTCTGAAGAACTCACCTCGTAAGTTTTGGCTGTTTTCAAGGAAGCGGATGAGGGAATCGACCTTATAGTAGATGAAAAAGGGGTAATCGCAGATAAGTCAGATATGGCTGGAAGACTCAGTCAATTATTCTAATTGGTTTTTTGTAAGGACCAGGGGGACAACGAGGAATATGAATTTGGCACTGCAGTGACACTTTAGGAAGATGACAAATATTACCAGAGAAGGCATCCTCAATCAACTACTTTTAGATACAGAAAAGTCATGTGGACCTGAGGGTGGACCGAATCAATTTTTGCGATGGTTTGCGATGGTTTGCGGAATAACTGCCGTACTACCTAGAGATAATTAATAAGAAATCATTAAAAATCCACATGTTCCCTCAAGATTGGCGTGGAGGAATTGTTGTACCAATTTTTAAAGGTGGTGATAAAACAACCTTGAACAATTACAGGCCTGTCTCACTTACGTCAGCGTGTTGCAAACTATTTGAACATATAGCGGCAAAACTATTCAACAATTTTTGGAACGAAATGAACTATTCTGCACATTTCATCATGGATTTCGCAGGACCTTACAACTGTCACCCAACTGATCCAAACTATTCATGACTTGTGTATTGCTTTAGATGTCTGTATGCAAATCTATGTTATATGTTTAGATCTTTCAAAGGCGTTTAACAGACTTTCACACCGTAAGCTGCTGTTCAAGCTTCGCAACGTCGGTACTAGTGACTCTTCTCAATTGAATTGGAGCTTGAATTGAATTGTTTATTCACAACAACAAAGTTGCGAGGATGACCAAGCAGAAAAGCTGCATTGAGCAGCTTGAGGGGAACCTGGCCACCTCATACACTGGGCAGCTTCACAGCGGTCACACAGCTTATCTGGGCAATCGACAACAAACAGATTAGGAGATGCTATTTCGGAAAATAGGAAGGTGTATTCGGGCGTGCCTCAGGGATCTGTATTGGGGCCTCTACTCTTCCTGTTATATATAAATGATATCATATCAGTTGTACAACCACCAGTAAAAATTAAGCAATTTGCAGGTGACTGTCTAATCTATTGTTCTATTGTCCGGTATCATGAAAAGAAAATCAACTGAAAATTAATCAGTGCGTACCAACCTTAAACTTATGGTGTCTGAATGGGGTATGAAAATTAACATTAAGGAATCCACTTACACGCACATTACAAAAAAGAAGTAAGTGCTTTCGTTTGCGTATAGCATAGCTAGCTATAACAGATAAATTGAACTGGCGTACATTTGTCAGTCAAGATATCAGGATATAAATTAAACTCGAAAACATTTGTGAGTCAGGATATCAAAAGTTCTGGTTCCTACGCAGTAAATTAGGTGGAACCATGAAAGATATCAAGCTGCTTGCCTACAAAACGTATGTCCGTCTGAAGTTGGAATACGCTAGCACTGTGTGGAGTCCACATCAAAAGGTTTCAAAAAATAAACTAGAACGCATTCAGAGAACGTCAGCTCGTTTATTTGCTGAAAATATTGAAGAAGGGATCCGGTAACTCGAATGTTGAAAGCATGTAAATCAGAAACACAAAATTAAGAAGGTGTGAACAGAGATTGAAAATATTTTTTTCAGATTTTACATGCAGGGGTGGAAATAAAAAGAATTATATTTGACGTGCTGTTACAAAAGGTTTCCAAGAACATCACGCAGTACAATTATACAACCAATACACGTTCGAACAGATATATTCACATTTTATATCTCCCCTGATGCTATTAAAATGTGGAATGAATTACCAAATTATGTAGTGCAAACAAGTGCTTTGAGTGAATTCGAGGTTGTTCTTGACAGTCATTTTGTTGAAAATGTATAGATTATTAGTGTTCATGTATTTGTGTTCTTACAAATGTTTCATATGCCACAAATATTATGTTGCAAATGCTATGAGTGAAAAGCATGTAACTGTGTGTCTGGTACAAGCATGCTATATGCTGTGGAGTTCATCTTACAATTGATCCTTGAATATTTATGTAATCTTGTGCAACTCAATGCTTCACGCTCCCTGTAATAACCCTTAAGTGATGGTTAACAGTATGACTAAATAAATAAATAAATTGCCAAGTCTGTGTCCTTGCATAATAGCCAGAGAAGTGCCGGTTAGTGGGACCGGCGGCTGTTAGTGAGGGGAGACGTACATTCTCTGGAAGTGCTGGAATCACGTCGCATCGCTGTTTGTCGCTTCTTGCGCAGTCACCGTAAAAATGCTTCATGTAGGTTAATTTATGCCAGGGCTGTGCTGTATTCTCATTCTTACTCGTAGAAGTCGTGTATTCTGAAACCCAGAAGCACGGATAACACAATTGTGCGGAGGCCTAACCTTTCGTGGAAATCATAGTGGTACAACACGTAGTGTACAGATCCCAGCTTAGTACACTAAATATATTGCCCGCCATTATAAGCCCACCCATCATCTGCTTACGGCTTCCCAGCATTATCAAAATTATAGTGCCTAAAATATACTGGGTACTGAACTGAGCGGAGGGGTTCACAGTGGGAGGAAATGGCAGGGTCGGTGATGCCTTTGAATTTTGGCCGGCAGGCGGCGCCACTTGTCGCTAAGGTGCAGTCAGTGCAGCCCGTTCGTACGCGTGTTGCCGGTGCTGCTTCTGGCGCATATCAAGTTCTCCGTGCCTCGTGTAGTCAGAAGCTGTATTAGTGATGTGTGTGCTGTTTTTAGCGTGTTAACGCTGTTCTTCATGCCACTTGGAACTGCGAGGACATGATACAGCGAGGGAGGCATCAAGGCAGGCAGAAAACGTGCTTTGTGCCGATGTACCTAAGTGGATATCGCAAAATCCCGGAGAAGGTGTCTGTGTTTCCTGTGCCATAAGACGTGACTTGCGGAGTGGGAGCGGCTCAAGCTGACCCAGACATGTGTGTTTTGTGAGAAGCATTTTGAGGACATCTACTTAAATAACCTTTAAAGCAACAGCGGGCGGTGTCATCAACTAGATCGTAAGGGACAAACTGCACCTGAACCCCGACGGACTACCGACAGTATTTGACAACTACCCTCAACACCTTCAGCGTAAGAAGAAAGCAATAAGAAAAGTACGAAATATTTGTGACCATACCATCGCTAAACGGCAAAATACACTGCCGTTACAGATGTCAGCAGTGGGTCATGGAGAGCCTGCGTTGCAGTGTTCAGTCCACCGTGCTTCAAGCTCAGTGCTCAGCCAGGCGACAACACTTCAAGATCAACACCCGTTCTGCAAGTTTTCAATCCCTGCGACATGGACTTTGTTGACTGAAGCGCAAGCTGGCAGAAAACAACGTTGCCGCGCTCTTTATTGAAATAGTGGTGACGTTTGGAGCTGTAATGCGGAACGTGATTCAGTACTGGCTATAGCATATTTCTGTGAAAAGGAAAGTGGCGAACACGTGCTAAGGATAACAAATAAAGCTGCAGAATTGATCAAGAAATCTGCATCGCAGATTCTGTGTGGTGGATGTGGCCTGAAATCAGATTCAGGAAAGCTTGCCGAATTACGGGAACTATAATTTTTAAAAGTGTCAGCTCTATGTTGATAGCTGCGCGCAGTGCAAATATCTGTTCGCGATTGGCAATTATAGTAGCCGCATGATCCCACTCCCTCGGCACATAGAGTATGCCCTTAGCGTGAAGCTGCATTATACCGAGTATGATAAGGCGATAACAAAATACAATATCATGACGACTGAGCGGTGTGATAGCAGTTGACTAGATCAAGGTCGAGTAAAATCACTGCGTTGGAAACAAAACGAAACGACCGGGACAAAGGCTGAAAAAAAAGCAAGCGCTCCTGTTCAGTTCAGGATTATGCGGTTTTTAACACAGTAAGATGTACCAAGTGGGAGCCAGCTGCGAGGACACCCTTAATGGGAAAAATTTGACTGCAAACGTTCTTGTGTAGGTGTGAAAAATACGGAGTTTTATTGTTCGCAATTTCTCGCATCTAATGCCTCAGCCTTGGCTTGTTAATTTCAAATGGCAGCTTTCGTAAGCCGTAGTACATTAAATGTGGCTCCTCGTATTTGGTCTTTGTCGTTATAAGCACCGAATTGTGGAAACAAGCAGGAGACTTGAGGTACGTGCGTGTGAAACGCTTCTTCATTTTGGCATTCCCAACCTGCAGAGGGTTATCTTGGGGCAGTTATTTGGCACTAAGATCTTTTTCCGTCCGGTGAAGTCTCTTTTCAAGTGTGTTAAAAGCAGCGAAAAAGACTGTATTCGCTGCAGAAATTGCTCTGCTACGCTACCCATACCGCAGGAGTTGTCGACAAGCGGTGGACGATGGATGGATGGATGGAATGGATGGAATGGAATGGAATGGAATGGAATGGAAGGGATGGATGGATGGATGGATGGATGGATGGATGGATGGATGGATGGATGGATGGATGGATGGATGGATGGATGGATGGATGGATGGCTGGATGGATGGATGGATGGATGGATGGATGGATGGATGGATGGATGGATGGATGGATGGATGGATGGATATGCCTATACCCCTTATATCGGTCGGTGGCTAGCGCCACCAAGCCGTAATACTTAATGAACCAAAACCTAGATTTATTTTTTCCCTTAAATAGCGAGGTTGAGGATTCGTACTTTGCAGTGAAGGGCTTAGTTTTCACTCGTGCCTTGATTTTATCTACCCATCAGATAACCTCCTTCTAGTTAATTCTACCCGCTTAAAGTCTATTTTGCCCTCACTGTCCCTAAACCCCGATGCTTTGAAAAATTCTGTGCCATCATCCTGAATTATTGGTTGAAGCCCTTTACAGAACATTATCAAGTGTTCGGCAGTTTCTTCTTCATCTCCACACGCACTGCATACCGTGTCTACCCCTTCGTATTTGGCCCGATATGTTTTGGTTCGCAATACTCCCGTCCTGGCCTCAAACAGTACAGAACTACCCCGAGTATTATCATAGATCTTTTTCTTGGCAATTTCCTGCTTAAAAGTTCAATGGATCTCTTGTGCGGACGTCTTAATCATGCATATTTTCCACATATCGGTCTCAGCTTCCTTCACCTTCTTCTTAACCGATAATTATTTTTGGTTTGGCCCCCTGCTGTTTTCCAAGTACTTACCAGTCAACATTCTGGTTCGCTTCCGCCATTTTGTATCGACATTCTTCATGTACAAGTAGCTGAATACCCTCCTAGACCAACACTCCTCCCCCATTTCTCACAATTGCTTCTCAAATTTTATCTTGCTACTTGCTTCCCTGCCCTCAAATGATGTCCATCCCATATCACCTTGTACTCCCTGATTTGGTGTATTCCCGTGAGCTCCTAAGGTAAGCCTACCTATTCCACGTTGCTTATTTCTGATCTTGCTTGAACTTCTGATCTCATGCACAAGACTGCATTGCCGAACGTCAATCCAGGAACCATGACCCCTTTCCATATTCCTCTCACAACATAATACCCATTTTAATTCCACAGTGCCCTGTTTTTCATTAACGCTGCATACCTGTTACTATTAGTCGACACGTATATTTCGTGTTCCCTTAGGTACTCAGCTCCATTGCTTATCCATACGCCCAGATTTTCGTATTTATCTGTTATCTCTAGCGTGACCTGCTGTATTCTAAGCTCACTACCTTCATTGTCATTAAATATCATGACTGCTGATTTTTCCTTACTGAATCTAAACTCTAAAATATCTCCCTCATTACCACAGATGTCCACCAATCTCTGCAAATATTCCTTGTTGTTGGCCATTAGCACTATATCATCTGTGTACATCAATGCTGGTAGTGCCTGTTCAATGAGTTTTCCTTGTTTGACGAAAGAGAGGTTAAAACCCAGTCCACGTCCCTCTAATTTGGCCTCTCATCCTTGCAGATACATCATGAATATTAAGGGTGACAGGGGACCCCCCTGCATAAGCCCTCGTTTTACCTCTGCAGGCTTTGATACCTGTTTTTCCCACTTCATAATTACCTTGTTACCTTTATAGACATCCTTTAAGAGATTAGTGACTACATCTTCCACGCCTAGTTTGTCCACTATTCCCCACGATTCCTCTTGAACCACGCTATCGTACGCTCCCTTGATATCCAAAAATGCTAGCCACAGGGGCCTGTGTTCCTTTTCTGCTATTTCGATGCACTGCGTCAGTGAGGACAGATTGTGTTCCAACCTCCTGTGTTTCCGAAACCCAATCTGCACCCCCTCATCCCACCGCACCCCCTCATCCTTTATGCATGCCTGCAGTCTTTCCTTTATAATCTGCATTGCCATCCTGTAGACCACTGATGTCACTGTTACAGGACGGTAGCTCTTTAAGTCAGCTTTGTCCCCTTTTCCTTTATAGATCATGCTCATCCTGCTAAGTTTCCATACATCGGAAACTTCTCCATCGATTATTATTTTGCCCACTGCCTCTCTCGGGGCCTGCTTAGACTTCGGGCCTAATGTCTTTATCAGCATAATTGGAATGCCATCTGGGCCTATTGATGTACTACTAGGAATCCCTTTTCTCAGCCATTTCTCACTCTTGTTGTGAAATTGGAACCATTGCGCTGCTTGATTAATCCTTGTCTATCATTGTGCATAACGCACTTCTTTCTTGAAATTTTTCTGTTACCCTTGTTCTTATATATTCAATAGCTTATTCCCTTTCTAGCCTACCAACTTTAGCTGTAGTTATAAACCTCTGCTCTAGGCTCGTCTCATTTCTTAGGGAGTTTACATGGTTCCAAAATTTCGCAGCTGCCTTTCTATCTTTTTTATGTACTGCCAGCCACTAGGCTTCCTTTCTTCTAATCTTTTCATTGATCAGAAGGGATGCATCCCTTCTACAGCTTAGAAAGATTTCCCATTTTCTTTCAATATCATCTGTTGGTTCAACCCGCTGCTTAGCATGTCTGTGTTCCCTAGAGGCTTCCTGACGTTTTGCTATGGCTCTCTTAACTTCCTCATCCCACCAACTTTTGGGTTTGCGTCCTCTCTTTCAGGGTGACTTGTCACGTGTCTTAGATAGCTTTAGCTCAAACAGTCTAACTAAATTCGTGTATGTCCACACTGTTTTATTATCCCCAGTGGTTACTTTCTCAATTCGTTTAGTGGCTATTTCAATTTGCCTTTCTGAATAAAAATTTTCCTGTAGTTGCTCATCTTGTCTCCTTCCCACTTTCACTGCTCTTTGAAAACTTAGCTTGATACGTTTTTGATCACTACCCAAACTTCTGGAGCCACCTTTATCTACGTGCATTCCCCTGAGCTTATCATACATCCTATGTGACATCAGTGCGTAATCTATCGTCGACTGCAGCCTTCCTACCTCCCATGTTATTTGCCCTTCACACTTCTCGGTACTGTTGCAAATGATGAAATCAAGCCTTTCACACATATCCATGATCATTTTGCCTGTCGGGTCGGTATACCCATCTATATCTTCTATGTGTGCATTCATATCTCCTAGTATGATTATCTCGCACTCTCCTCCTAAGTCCTGAATGTCCTTTGATATACACTCTACCATTGTCTGGTTTTCCTCTCTGGCCTTTGCTCCCGTCCACAAGTACACGAAACCAAAGAGTGTCGTTTGCTCTGCCACTTTCCCTTTTAGCCATGAATGTTCCTTCACTCCTGCTTGACCCTTTGCCAGTCTGTACTTCTATGAATGAATGCCACAATACCACCCCCCTTTCTGCTGCCTTCTGTTCTATTACAATAATCCCAAGCGTAGTCCGCATTGTTAGGAGGTTGCTCCATGTCTCTGAGATGTGTTTCTACAAAACCGTATACCATCGGCCTCTTCTCGCTTAGCTGTTCTTCTATCTCTTCCCACTTCAGCCTGTTCCCACCACCCTGGATGTTAATATACCCCATGTCTGAATTGGCTCGGCGCTCGTGTAGCTACGTCTATTTCTGCCCCGTACTCTACCTATCTTAGATACTGGTGCCACTTTGGAGTCGTATCTGTCCATACCACCTGTCAAAGAGTCTGCCTGGTTGTTTTCCTCGTTACAAGCTATCCTGTACCCCGAAGGGCCCGCTTGCCCCCCAAAAAAGCTACTCCGTCCTGCAAGTCGCCAACCCACCTCATGACCTAGCCGCCCATCGAAGTGAATTCTGTCTCGTTGAAAACCATCCCACCTATGCACCTCTCTGTTTATTTCCACCACCTCAAAGAGTTTCTCTCGACTCATCCGCCATATCTCTTGGTTGGCGTTGACAACCGCTCTTTGCAGAATGCTATCACGCACCGGTACCTCCGGTATCTTGCATATCGCTACCTGTAACTGAGGAGAAGTGGCGCGCATGTCATCGACGCCTTTCGCCAGTGTAGTTGCTAGTACTGCTGTATCTTCATTTGAGACATCGTTTAAACCGCCTGAAATTATCACGAGGTTTCGTCTATCAGCTGTTGTTTGGAGTTTTGCGATCGCTTGCCTCATGACTGCTTCCAGCTTGCGTCCTGGGAATGTCCCTACTGCAACCCTCTTGTCTCCTCTTACCCTCTGTTTGACAGCACCGATCTGCGCATCGATTTGGTTTGGTTTGGTTTGCATTATTCAAGGCAAATTTGAACAAGATTGCCTTGGGGGACACGACTAAAGGCTAAGTAAATGCCTGACTTGGTCGTGCCACACTGGCAGCAAAGCAGAAACATACCGCAAGTACAGTACGCAAAAAATTACAACATCACGTGTTATCTTACACGGGTACCATAGTTGAACAGGAACTGCCGGAAGTGTGAATAAAAGAATAGAAATTTAAACAGTCATTATTCGAGTGGTGGCAAATACAAACAAATGCATGTTTTCTATCAAATAAATTAACAAGAGACATCTTGACTAGGAAATCGAGTTGCTCTACAAGACAAATTAGAGTATAATAAACAACAGGCAAAGGGACAGTAATGAACAAGGTGCAACGAATACAAGAAAATCAATACCTACAAATTTTAAAAATCAAGAAAAGCGCCGCTTTCATCCACCAGAAACTCTTTCGTTATTTTTTAATGATCCAGCTGAAATTCCGTCTTCCAGTAAATGTAATATAGTTGGGTGTTTGTTTAGAATGTTTGGGATTCGTGACGCTAATCGTTTGGCACCGTAGTTCATGCGTGATTTATATTTGTATCTTAGGCTCTTTCTCAGCTCGTATGGTGTTTGTTTCACATAATATGTGTCCAAGAATAGATTTGTATTTAGTTTATACTGTTGTAATATCTCTAGACATAGCTTATGTCTGTATAACAGTTTTATAGGCAATACTTTGTACATTTTAAAATATGGTCGAGCGCTTTCGTAAAGGGGAGTGTTAGATATAGCACGTATAGCACGCTTTTGTAATATCAACAGAGAAATAAGGTTTGTGGTGGTCGTTGTTAGCCACACCAAGGAGCAGTATGTTAGTCATGAATGTTCTAGTGCGTAGTAAATTTGCAGCTTGACATTTGTTGGGACGTAGTATCTCAGACTATTTAAAATGCCGATTCTCCAGGAAAGATCTTTTTTATTGCGTCAAATGTGACGAGACCAAGAAAGTTGTTCTTAAAATAGAACTCCTAGAAATTTTATTGTTGTTGTGCGCTGAATCTCGGTGCTCTCGAAGTAAATTGGAGGGCATGGTATATGAGCTACTCCTTTAGGCTTGAAAAACATGTACTTTGTTTTAGCGATATTCAATTGAAGTTTATTTGCGTTTAACCATAAATTTAGTTCTTCCATCCAAACCTTAGCTTCTTTATATAGTTCACATACGTTTGAACCTGCGAAAAATACATTTGTGTCATCAGCGTACAATATTATTTTCTTGTGTCCCTCGGTATTTACGATATCATTAATGAACAGCAGGAATAGGATAGGTCCAAGAATCGATCCCTGGGGGCCACAATACTTAATGTGTTCAACTTGAGAGTGTGTACTATTTACAGCAGTATATTGTTTTCTAGACGAGAGATAACTTTGTAGTAATTGAGCTGTGTTACCCCGAATACCATAATACGGTAGTTTTCGTAAAAGTAGATCGTGTTGTATACTGTCGAATGCCTTTCTAAAATCCAGAAATATTCCTAGTGTAAAAATTTTGCTTTCAATGTTGTCTAGAATGTATTCTTTGAGGCTGAGTAGAGCCGACTCAGCAGACGTGTTTTTGCAAAATTCATACTGGTCTTTTGCGTTTAGAAAGCCCGTAATCCTTTTATATAGGACTCGTTCATCCATTTTCGCAAACACAGAGAGTACAGATACAGGTCTGTAATTGTTAAGCTCATCAAATGGCCCACCTTTATGGATAGCAATTACTTTCGCGTTTCATTTGATCAGGAAAAACACCTGAAGATAGCATCAAGTTATAAATGTGCGTTAGTGGTGTAGCGATAATGTGACTTATAGCCTTTAAAGGCTTTGGCTTAATGTCATCTGGGCCGCAAGCACAGTTGTCCTTTAATGACGTGATTAGCTTTACCACTTCTTGTTGATCAGTAGGAAACATGAATGCACTAGACGGGTAATTTGACGCTATATAGTTCTCGCAACACGTTTCCGTGCTGTCTGTTGTAAACTCACCAACTGTTAAAAAGTATTTGTTAAAGGTGTCAGCGATTTCTAATTTACTCATGCCCAGTTTTTTTTTCAAATTTTATTCGTCTGGATATCTCCTTTTTGTTAATGAGCTGATCTATTGTGTCCCACAGCAGGCACGCGTCTCCTGAATGAGTGGTAAATTTACTAATCAAGTATTCCCCCTTGGCTATCTTCAAATCTTTGTTCAGTGTATTACAAAATTTTTTGAAATTACGTAAATCGTTTTCGTCTCTGGAAGAAAGGAAAACTTGAAAAAGGTTGTTTTTTACTTTAATTCTGTTGTATAGTTCCACTGTCACCCATGGTTTTCTGCATTTTCTGCTTTTTCAGGGCTTAAGAGGGAAGCACGCATCATATAAAGATGTCAAGTGTTTTAAAAATATGTTGTATGACTTATTAGGATCTCTTTCTTCTATAACCGTGCTGCAGTCAATTCCAGAGATAAGATTCTCAAAAAGTTCAATGTTGCTGCTAGAATAACTCCTAAATAGCATTTCATTCTTACTTTTGATTACACGATTGCCTGGTAGGAAGTAGTATGTTGGAAAATGGTTGCTAATGTCGGTAAAAATTGCGCCTGCTTTGACATCAGTAGTATGGAAACTTGTAATACATAGGTCTAACGTTGTTTCCGATGTGGCGGTTATTCTTGTTGGGGTGCTAATTACATTCCATAAACCATATGCTTCGATTATTTCATTTAGGCGTACGTAGCTGGGGTTATCTAATGACACATTGATGTTAAAGTCACCTACCAAGACAGTCTGTAAGCGAGAATCTAGCGATCTCTCCAGTAATTTCTCAATGAAATTCAAAAAGCTTTCTATTGAACCAGTAGGAGGGCGATAAATCACAGAAAATAACACACGGGAACATTCTATTATTATACAATTATAGCTATCACCTACGACCTTAAACTCGGCAACAATTATATATGGGGGGTTTGCACGGACATGCACACAGACCACCACCACGCTTTCGTAATCGGTATGCAGAAATGCACTCATAGCCGTCAATCAAAATACAATCATCATCTGATGACAGCCATGTCTCAGTAAAGCAAATTACATCAAATGGATAATAAGTTTCCGACAACAACATGCTTATCTCATCAAAATTCTTTCTTAAACTTCTGCCATTTAAATGAAAAACTGAGAGCGCAGAGCCGCTTCTTAAGGTTGGAAGATTGCGTAGGAATTCGGATGGTGAGTACGACATCTTGGGACTGGATCACCCGAGAAGTACACAACTGTTACCACTCTTCATGATAAACGTATCATGTCCTCGCTTCCCTGAATGACCACTGCTCTTTCGCCATTTGCTCGCCTCACTAGCACCTTACCGTTGGCATGCCAAACGAATGCGAAACCCGTTTTCCTAGCCCATTCTTTGGTCATAGTGAGCAGTTGTCGTGCCTGTCGAGTCATGTTCTCACAAATGTATGTGTTACTGTTTTCGCTTTCGAGCTGTCGCCGCTTTGAGAGCCAGTAGTCCCTTGTTTCCTGATTCATGAAGCGCACAATAATGTCACGAGTCCTGCCTGGCTTAGCGGGTAGCCGATGGATGGTTTCAAGATCACTGCGGGTCAGGGAGGGAAGTGACATTTGTTTCGCAATTTCATTCACTTTTGCCACGAGATCCTCACCCCCAGTTTCCTTAATGCCATTTATTTCTAGGTTCATACGTCGCCCCGCCGCAGTGGTCTAGTGGCTAAGGTACTCGGCTGCTGACCCGCAGGGCGCGGGTTCGAATCCCGGCTGCGGCGGCTGCATTTTCGATGAAGGCGGAAATGTTGTAGGCCCGTGTGCTCAGATTTGGGTGCACGTTAAAGAACCCCAGGTGGTCAAAATCTCTGGAGCCCTCCCCTACGGCGTCTCTCATAATCATATCGTGGTTTTGAGACGTTAAACCTCACAAATCAATCAATAGGTTCATACGTCGGCTAAGATATTCTAGCTTGTCTAAATCTTGTGTCATCAAAGCCACATCTTTATCTACCTTGCTTTTCTCTAGCTTATCGACTCTCATCGACAAGTCTTTCGTAGCTGTTTCTTGGCGTGCAGTCGTTCACTGAATTCATCAAACTTGTTCGACAGAAGCTGCACAGCTGTTTCCATTGATTGGAGCTTGCTTGGCAGAGCTAGGAGTGCATCAATCTTAAGTTCAAGTGAGTGAAGTTGCTGCGCTACTATGCTATCAGTTGACACCCCTTCCGCATCAGTCGCAGATTTCTGGCCGCCAGTCTTGCACTTATCGCACTTCCATGTTTTTTCCCCCGTTTTTGCACGCTTCTTCCGAAACGCCTGAGCATGCACCTAGGTGGAATGCAAATTTACATTCTGAACAAGCCAGAAGCGGGCGTCCGTCTTATGATTCAAGACGACATGAACAACAACGTAATTGTGACATGTCACTGCAGTTTCACACTACAACTACACACCAACGCTTGGCAGCAGCGGTGGAGAGCAGAACAATGGCATACAAAGATATTCACCAACCTGTAAAATATGGAGCGAAATCTTAGGCGTGTGCTCGCTGGTAGTGCCGCTGCTGCCAAATGATGGTTCACACCCCTCGTAGAAAATTCGTTGGCCGTGTCCGAGTAGCGTCGCTATGGCAGCCGGTGACGTCAACAGCGTAATCTTTCAATGTGCCTCTCTTTTCGATGAAATAATGATGCCAACACGAGTACCGAAGTGCGCCGGCTCAGATCCGCGGTGCTTTCAGTCACAGCGTCTTCTCCTGTTGCGGCTGTAAAATATGGAGCGAAATCTTAGGCGTGTGCTCGCTGGTCGTGCCGCTGCTGCCCAAATTAGAGTCCCCGGAGATTATCATATGCTGTGTCTTTTCAGCTGGAGCGTCCTGCACCTGGAAGTTGCTTGCACCTGTGATGCCGGCTGCTTTGTCCCCATTCAGCCCCACCACTACTTTGCTGAAGCTGGGCCTGGTGACAATTGAACCGGCTGAACCTGTTTTTTCCAAACTTGCTTTCTCTTTCTTTTCCGCCGTTCTGGTTGCCGGTTCCCTGCTGTTCTCTCCGTAAGCCGTTCCTCTGTTCACCTTGGCTAGTGCTTCCTCTGCGGACTTCATCTTTTCTCCCATAGCCCGCGTTTTCTCTTGCTCTGTCGCTAACGCAGTCTCGAGCTCGGTGATTCTCATCAGCAGGTTACTCTGGGTAGCCATCATTTTCTTCATTTTTTCCTCGACCTCACATTGCCTACACTTCGCGACAGCCTCTTTTCAATCCGCTTCTACACTTGGGTTCACTTTCAAACCAACCCTACATCCTGAACACTTTACAGTCTTCTTAGCCATGTCTTTCCGACACCAATTGTCCCTATGGCTTGTCTCACTCGATAATTACAAAACTCGAGCCCTGCCCAACGAAAAAGAGAAAGTCTAAGCTCTACTACAAAAATTTGCGTGTTCAATGTACCTGCACATCCCCCACGGAGTGGCAAAAAAAAGAAAAACAAAAAAACAAAAAATCAAACACACACACACACACACGCACAAACTAATAAATACGTAGTGACTGACCCCCAAAAAAGCCGTACAATAAAATAAGTGCTACAGGGATTCTAACTGCTGCCCTATATTTATAAAGACAAGCTCAAAACAAGCAAAACAACGTATCTGCGCAGTCGATCGGGAGTGCTCAAAAACACGTCCATCCACCGTGACAGTGCGAACCGAACTCGACAGAGTGGCAGCGCCACCATGCGGTGACTGTGAGTAGGCATCAGCGCGGCGGCCACGCGAAAGCGCGCGCTCAGCACACTCGCCAGTATTATAGGCACTATATTGCAATGGTGGGCAGAGCTTCTCAGCTTGGTACACTATATGGCCTGCCATAATAAGCACCATCCATCATCTGCTTAGTGCTTCCCAGCATTATTGCAATGGTGGGCAGAGCCTCCCATGATTGCCCACTATCTAGCTGCTACTTCCCACCATCGTTTCTACTTTACCCTTCTTCTGTACACAATGCCACCCAGTATGTCCTGGTATATTAACCATAATTTCGACTACGCACCGGCGTATCCACCATAATTTCCACTATACCCTCTATTATTTTCACTACGCCCACCATGATTTTCAGTATTCACCATGGCAGTTTTTTCGATAGAGATATCATGATTATCATGTTTAGACGTGTCGTTTACCTTGGTCATCCATTCCTGTCACGTAATACCACCTTTAGTATATGTGGAGCTAGCCACGAGTGCATCATGAGCATGGTAAGTTGTCATGTTCTTACATGACACACGAGTCATGATTATTATGTTTGCAGCAGTCACTTACCTTTGTCGTCAATTGTCGTCACGTAATATTAAATTTGGTATGTGCGAAGCTAGAGAAACAGCCACAAGCGCTTCATGAGCGTGGCGTGTAGTCAAGACTTACAAGACATGCATGTCGTGATTTCTACGTTAGAGCCTGTCACATATGTCCTCCATGCAGTCATGTCGTACAATACCAGCTGCGCAATATATCATGCGAACAAAACTACCGCAAAAGTAGCAAGACCATTAAATGTAAATCATGGCGTTCATGTAATGATTTTCATGTTATAACAAGTCAATCATGCTCGTCATACAGTCATGTTATGCCACACCTATTTTGGTGGTTGGATGAATGGATGGATCCATGCATGCATGCGTGCCCTTTCAGTAATTATATCGATACCAAAATCGGTGTGACATAACATGATTGCATAACGAGCATAATTGACTACTCATGCATCCATCCATCCATTCGTGGGTGGGTGTATGGATGGCACCATGCGGTGCTGCGTAATATTTTATGTAATTGGGCTACATGCAATGCACAAGAAAAACTATGCCTTTGTTTTGAGCTCGCTGAAGAATATTATGCAATGAATACAATCAAAGTGACTCATGAGCGTGAGAAAACATTAACGCACGAGGGGACGTGAAACGCAACTCGCTGCTCGTGAGTTAGCAGCTGATCGTCCATCATCGCTGTCACTCTCGGCGCGTTGTATGACTAGTGAAATGTCCTCGACGTCAAGGCGGTTTCTTTGAACAGCACCGCTGAAAGCAATCTAAGGAATCCTCTCCGACAAATGACTTCGGTAGCACCAACATTGCGTCACTCACCACGTTTATCTGGGTGCGGAGAACAGTTCGCTCTGACACCCAGCAAGAAGCGAATCGCAGGCAGTGTGCTGCCATCTATCAACGAGCATAAAAATCAAGCGGCCCAGCATTGGCCAAGGTTTACAAAAGCAATATGCGAGCCTGCTCTACTTTCCCCGTAAAATGAATGCTATGAGATTAATGCTCTACAAAAGCACTTTCGAATGTTATATACATGTAGAACAAGATAAGCTTCAACTGCGAAGATCAGACAATGACATTTAACTTTCGAACGTGGCTGCAGAAAATATCACGAAGCCGATATGTGTACTCTGCGAGCTATAATAGAACGCGTGAGTCGCGAAGAATTTTCATGAAATCTTTGCGTCTTGCAAGAACGAATCAGATTTATCGCGTCATGGAAAGTCAGGTGTATTCACTGGTGCACGAAATATACAAAGTAGTTTGTGTTCGTTTCTTGCTAACACGTCAGCAGTGAGACTAGCACAGCCGAACAAGGGAGCAACTCCCTTCTGATCATTCTTGGTAGGACGCTCCTGAATTCCGCTTCGACTCCCTTCTGGATGGACGGATGGATCGATGGATGGACGTGGATGGATGGATCCATGCATGCAGGCATGCATGTTTTGATAATGGTATCGATACCGAAATTGGTGTGGCATAATTTGACCGTGTGATGAGCATAATTGACTAGTCATAACGTGCAAATCATTACATGAATTTCATGATTTACATTCATGGTCTTGCTGCTCTTGCGATAGTTTCATTCACATGACACATTGTGAAACTGATATGGTATGACATGACTGCATGGCGAACATAAGTGACAGGTCTTAACGTGGAAATCACGACATTCATGTCTTGTAAGTGTGTGGGTGGATGGATGATGATGGGGATCGAGGTCGGGTCCTCAATAACCATGCGTGTGGCGGCGAGTGAAAACACAAGGAACCTGTGTAGGCCGACGACAGTAGCAGAACTGAGCTTTATTCTTTTTCTAACCGTGGAGCACGTCGCACAAAGAACAAAGTACAGGGGCGTGCACATGAACCTGAGCGTGCCATAATTAATAGGCGGCCGATGTTGATGATGATGGCTGCTAGATGACGGATGGATGGTGTTGTATCCTGTATATAGTACCTGTACTTTCGGTTTCTGTGTTTGAGTTGGCAACCCTGGGTTTTTGTGATTGTATATATTTGTGGAACGTCTAATAAAAAGGAGAGTATGCAACCGCTACCCGTGAGTGCGAGGCACGTCACTCATTCACTACAATGGCGACGAGCGTTTGAACCACGTCTGAGATAGTTCCCGGGGGATAACCAGCCACGCCCCCCAGATGGCTTTCGCTGGCATCGCCTCACCGGATCCGTTCCTTCCGACACCGGGTCGTCCCGTGCAGCCATGGTTCCGATGGCACGACATGTTCAAGGTCTATCTGCTGGCGTCCGGTGCTTCAGAGTTCTCCCCAGAGCGACACAAGGCTCTTCTACTACATTCCTTGGGACCCGAAGGTCAACGTATCTTCAATACTCTATTTCGCTGGCGGCCGAAAAGACTGAAGAGGAAGGAACCGGAGCTACGCCTGACGTGTATGACTCCTCGGTAGTGGCCCTGGCTAAGCACTTGGATGCCACCTGACACCTGGTCGTCGAGCGCCACCGATTTCACCGTCAAATTCAGTTCCCAGGCGAGTCTATTCAAGAATACGTGACCGCGCTAACAGAGCTTGCCGCGATGTGCTCATTTATGTCGCAAGAAGAGTCACTACGTGACCAGTTTGTTGCCGGTGTGTCTTCGCATCGTATTCGGGAACGTCTTCTGTTAGAAGAGTCTTCGCTTTCGTTCAACAAGGCAGTTGCTCTCGCGAGTCAAATCGAGCAGGCAGCAGTGGAAATGAAGGAATTTTCCGTCTCTCTGCAACCAGTATCTGCGCAGTCTGGCACAAAAGGCGGTTCATCGTTGCAGTCACCGAATTCACTGCCGCGTGCTCGCACTTTCGTCAACACGATACGGCAGCTACATCGGGGAACCGCCCCCCATCTCGACAGCGCTCTCCATCAAACTCGCAGCAACACGCGAATTCTTCGTATTGCTTCAGGTGTGGTTCTAAACAGCATCACGCTTCTTGTAAACGCTGCCCAGTTAAAGGGAAAAAATGCTTCTTTTGTGGCCGTATCGGACATTTTGAAAACGTTTGCAGCCAGAAGGGGTCGCAAGCAGCTGTCCACAAGGTTTCAGTACATAGCCCGTTGCAGGATGAAACAGTCGAGGATCTTGTAGTTCGACAGCCTCTTGCACCCGGAATTCACATTAACATTCAAATCGGGCAGGTCGCTATGAAGCTGTTAGTCGATTCTGACCCTTCCGTTTCCATTCTTTCAGGCAATGTGTTTGACCAACATTTCTCTGGTGTGCCGCTTCTTCCTGTTCCTAGTGTGACGCTTCTGGATTATTCCAAAAGACCAATTTTGGTTCGAGGCTGCTTCTTTTCTGAGGTCTTTTTTGAGAATCGCAGCGCGCCGCTTTTGTTTTATGTAGTCGAACAGGGTACTTGTCTAGTTGGCTTGGATGGTATTAAGGCCTTGAAGCTGTGTATTGAAGGCTCTCAGCTGCAGTGTTTTCAAACCAGCACGGTACCAAACGCCGAAGTAGCTCAGACATGTCCAATAGAGACATCCATGCAGCTGCCGTCAGCACTTCAGCAAAAGTTTTGCTCGCTCTTCACAAACGAGCTGGGCCTTGCAAAAGGTTTTGTTCACAGGATTAAGACACGTGCGGGTGTTCAGCCAGTAGCATCAAAACTTCGCCGGCTTCCTTTCATGTTACGACCACGCGTGTTTTCCGAACTGCAGCGCCTGGAAAGCTTGGACATCACTGAACGTATCGATGCGTCAGAATGAGTGTCCCCTATTGTAGTCATTCAGAAGAAAGATGGAAGTATTAGGCTTTGTGTAGATTTACGCGAACCTAACAAGGTCACCGTTCCGGACAGCTTTCCGCTGCCTCACATGGATGAGTTGCTCCAAGCCTTGGTGGGTGCCACGTACTTTTCCAAACTCGACTTAGCGTCTGCCTACCACCAAGTTCCGCTGGATCCTAAGAGCAGGGACTTGACAGCTTTTATAACGCATAAAGGGCTGTAGCGGTTCAAACGCGTTTGCTTTGGGCTAGCCTCAGCACCTGCTGCTTTTCAGAGTATGATATCTCGAATCCTTCACAATTGTGCGGGTGTCCTCTTTTACATCGACGATGTAATTATTTTTGGTAAATCAGCTAAGGAGCACCCCAAGAGCTTGGAGGCAGTGTTGCAGCGTATCAAAGACGCAGGTCTGAATCTCAACAGAAAATGTGTGTTTGGAGTTCAGGAGCTCGAATTCTTGGGCCACAAGATGACACCTTGCGGTATTTCGCCACTGTCAGGGAAAGTGGACGCAATTGTGGAAACCTCAGTTCCAAGAAATGCCGCTTAACTCCCCTCCTTTCTTGGGTTGGTGGAATACTACGCCGAGTTTGTGCCACACTTGGCCGAGATGGTAGAACCAATGAGGGCTCTTCTTAGGAAAGGTGAAACCTTCACCTGGTCTGTTGAGGTGGATAACAGTTTCCGCGCGGTAAAGGAGGTATTATCGTCAGATCTTGTCTTGCGCATGTTTTTTGATCCTGCGCTTCCAATTTTCATTTCCACTGATGCATCAGAATGTGGTCTTGGCGCAGTCCTTCAGCAGCACGCCGATAATAAGCTTCGTACTGTTGCTTTTCCATCACGCACGCCATCTCCGACTGAAAGAAAGTACGCAGTTGGCAAGATGGAAGCACTTGCATGCATTTGAGCATGCGAGCATTGGCATGCATACCTGTGGGGACGGAGCTTCACTCTCCGGACACACCACCAGGCCCTCGTTTCGCTTCTGTCTTCGCAGGGCTCAGGCTGACGCCCACTTAGAATTGCACGTTGGTGCACAAGGCTACTACGTTACAATTTCACGGTGGAGTACCAGAAAGGCTCATCTAACAGAGTAGCCTATGCTCTGTCGTGGTTACCCGTTCATATGGCAGATGGAGAGCTGACTTTTGAAGAGGAAATTGTTTCCATGGTTTAACCAAGTTGCCTGACCAAAGAGAAGTTTGAACAAGCGGTTCTTGATCACGCCACTCTTCAAAAGGTGAAGGTGTTTGTATATGGGTCTTGGCCGTCACACAGAGACTTGCCGGAAGGTCTGGAACCATATTTCAGAGTTCGAGACGAATTGTCAGTGGTGAGCGAATTGTTGTTGCGTGCAGAGAGGCTTGTAGTTCCATCATCTCTCGTGGTTCAACTTGTGGCAACAGCACATGAAACTCACCAGGGTATTGGACGCACCAAAGCCAGACTTAGGGAGCAATTTTGGTGGCCCCGCATGGACAGTCACGTGGAAGAAGCAGTCCACAATTCTAGTATCTGTCAAGCAGCAGATAAATCGGCAAAGACGTCGCCTGCCCCGCTGCGATCTGTCGAGCTACCAGAGAGACCATGGCAGAAACTTGCAATGGATATCGTTGGTCCCCTGGAGAGGGCGCCTCCAGATTGCAGATTTGTGCTGACACTCGTAGATTACTTCTCAAAATGGCCAGAAGTAGTTTTCAAAAGAAATTTCTACAAGAACCGTGACCGAGTTTCTGCTCAACGTATTTGCACGGGAAGGCTATCCTGAAGCGATAGTCTGTGATAATGGGCCCCAATTCACGTCAAAGGAATTAGTCAACTTCCTACAAGAACGAGCGATCCGCCTGTCGCACTCATCTGTTTATTACCCACAGGCAAACGGACAGATCGAGTGGTTCAACCGCACGTTCAAGACTTACCTATCATTGGCCCGTCTAGAACAACATCCGCTGCGAACTGCTGTACGGGATTACCTCGCCGCATACAGGTGCACACCACACGCCACAACAGGAGTGCCCCTGCGGTACTTTTACAAGTAAGGCTGCCAAGTACGAAGCTTGACATCTTCGACTTATCGCCCGAGTCCTTCGCAAAGGCACCCTACCAGGAGCTGGCCAGGCTGCTGCAACGTGTCAAGCGGAGGCAAGAGTACAGCAAAGCCTACACCGACAGGAGGCGAGCGGCAAAACCGACAACAGTGGCAGTAGAAGACATGGTGCGGGTGAAGAAACCATCGGTTTCATTCAAAGGTGACATCTCTTTCTCAAAGCCAAGGAAAGTCATCGAGCAATGCGGCCCAGCATCCTTCATTCTCGACGACGGCAAAACATGGAACGTGGCAAAGCTGTGCAAAGTGCCTGCTCGACGCCCTGGCGACAATGGCCTTCAGCAACATTCTGCAGGGCGTGAATATTCGTTCCATTACGATCCCGTTGACGCGACGCTTCTCGCTTCAACATGAAGCCAGCGTCCGCCTAGGCAAGTGCTCCCGCAGCGAAACCTGTGCCTAGTGCAGACTACGATTCCCGCTCGCCAACGAGACCAGCCGCCGGACAGTTTCCTGCTTCAGAAACAGTTTCAAGCCCGCCTGTGAACACTACAGAAGAACCTGTGGTGTCGCGCCCACCTGGTCGTCGCATTCAGCCGCACCGAGAGAGACGGCGACCGGACAGATATGGTTAATAAAGTGTGAATGTGTAAATATTCCTTAGTTGGTGTACCTGTTACCTAATGTATTCAATATTTTTGGCATGTGTACAGATAACTTTGTGTATATATTGATGTGTATTTCTTGTTGTGTATTTCTCATTCCGCATATAAATTCTGCGCGATTAACCTATACTAACGAACACCTTCCCAGAATCAAAAAAGTACATAAGGGAGGGAAAATGTTGTATCCTGTATATAGTACCTGTAGTTTCGGTTTCTGTGTTTGAGTTGGCAACACTGGGTCCTTGTGGATGGATATATATATATATATATATATATATATATATTATTACGAGGCAGTGGGCATGGCTCTACCGTCGTGGACAACAGTTCGATGAAAAAGAAGTGGACTCGCCGCGCGAGAGACTGGCAGCTCTGAAGCGTCACTTTGGCATGTAAATATAGGAAATACGCTCATTCCTCCCTTCCGTGTGTTTGCGAGCTCCGTAACAAATTGGTGGGAGTGCTGGGTAACGAAGCGCCATACAACGGAGCTCCGCAGTGGTCGTCAAATCGGAGTTTCCGTGATGGAACACGGGACTGATCCCACGGCCACCTCTCCATCGGCTTCGGCGACGCCCGCACCATCCACGGCAACGCCTCCACTGGCCCCACCCCCACCCACGTACGTGCTGACGCATCCGAAGCATCCTGGAACGTTCTGCGGTACGGACCAAGTTGATGTCGACGACTGGATAGCCGACTACGAACGCACCAGTGCTCTCAACCGGTATGATCCGACTCTTATGCTGGCCAATGTGCTGTTTTACCTGAAAGGCACGGCCAAAGTCTGGTACGAGAACCATGAGGAGGAGATCGGCAGTTGGGACACCTTCAAGGAAAAGCTTCGCGACTTATTTGGGAAGCCCATCGGTCGAAAGGCGGCTGCAAAGAAGGAGTTGTCTATACGTGCTCAGACGTCCACAGAGCCGTATATCTCATATATACAGGACGTGCTGGCTCTATGTCGTAAAGTTGACAACGACATGTCGGAGTCTGACAAGGTTGGCCACGTCCTCAAGGGCATAGCGGACGACGCGTTCAACCTGCTAATGTGCCGGAACTGTGCGACCGTCGACGAAATTATTGAGGAATGCCGGCGTTTTGAACTGGCCAAAAGCAGGCGGATTTCAAGATCATTTACTCGACTGCCGAACACCGCAGCGACGTCCTCCTGCGAAGATGGACTGTCCTCCCATCGGCAGTCTTCACCAGCGTCTGAAATTACGCGAATTGTCCGGCGGGAAATCGAAGCAATTACACCTACTCTTCCCGCCAACGGCCACGTCGATTTGCAAGTACCTCAGGTTTGCTTGGTACAGTCGATTGTGCGGGAAGAACTGAGCAATTTGGGCTTCGATGTCTGCGCCGTTGCTCAGTCTCGACCAATTGGCTTCCGTTCAAGGTCGCCGCCTCGCCCCAGGTCACCACCCCAAGAAAGGTCTTATCCACGCTCTCGCAATCCGGCCGAATGGAGAACTGCGGATGATCGGCCGATCTGCTTTAACTGCCGCCGCATAGGTCACGTCGCACGGTATTGCCACAACCATTGGTCTTCGTCCCGAAACCAGTATAACACTGCTCGCCGCACCGATAGCTACCGTCGTTTCCAACCTCCTGAGCCGATCGCCGACAACTACCGCCGGCCTCTGCCCGTCGATTCCTACGCCTGCGATGCCCCTGATACGCAGCACAGCCGCTCACCGTCGCCTCGACGTCACCAGTCTCGTTCGCCGCCAGGACGTCGCCCGTCGTCCCCTTCTCCTCTACGACGACGCCCGACCTCCCCGCTCAATTCTCACCAGGGAAACTAAGCGGTGCAGCTCTTGGAGGTGAAGCTGCATCCTCGGTACCGACCTCAAATCCTCTCCTTGTACTGCCGACACGACGAAATTTGATCGACGTCGACGTTGACGGCCTGACTGTTTCTGCACTTGTTGACACTGGGGCGCATATTTCTGTGATGAGTGCCCGACTTCGTCGCCGCCTGAAGAAAGTGCTCACACCGGCTGCCCCTGGCGTTATTCGTGTCGCCGACGGAAGAAGTCTTGCCATCACAGGAATGTGCACAGCACGCATCACTATCGCCGATCACCCCACATCTGTTCTCTTTGCAGTTATTGAGCAGTGCCCAAATGACCTAATTCTTGGTTTAGATTTCTTGTCCACCCATGCTGCTCTCATCGACTGTGCAACCGGCGTTCTTCAACTTGAACTGCCTCGACTTGGACCTGTGCCGTCCTCACCGTCACACCGCTTGTGCGCTGTTGATTATGTTCGGCTGTCACCGCAAGCCACCACGTGTGTTGCCTTAACGATATCACCAGCTCTTCCTGACGGTGACTACATAGTGTCTCCATTGGTGGATGTGCTCTTGGCTCGAAGTGTTGCTGTGCCGCATACAATCGTGACTATTGTGGACAACTACGTTCAGCTTCCGCTCCTTAACTTCAGTAGGTCGACCCAAGTTCTCCCGCAAGGCATTTCGTTAGCCCACGTTTCCCCACTTGATGCATGTAGCATCGTGGCATTGGACCCTGAAGACTGTTCGTCCCCTACTGCAGCCAGCCGAGCAAACGCACCTAGCGACGAAATCACGATGATGATCGCCCCTGATCTTCTGCCCTGTCAATTGGCGCAACTTCACCACGTTCTGACTACCTACCGAGATATTTTCGACTTCGATGACCGCCCTTTAGGGCAAACGTCCTTCGTGCGTCATCAAATACATACCGGCGATGCTAATCCTGTTAGACGGCGACCGTATCGTGTTTCCCAGTCCGAACGCCAGGTCATACAACGAGAAGTCGAGAAAATGCTCTCCAAAGGAGTCATAGAGGCCTCTTCAAGTCCATGGGCGTCACCTGTTGTTTTAGTGAAAAAGAAGGATGGCAGCTGGAGATTTTGCGTTGACTACCGTGCCTTGAACAAGATAACCCGCAAAGACGTATATCCGCTGCCACGAATCGACGACGCCCTTGATTGCCTTCATGGCGCGCGATACTTCTCATCTATTGATCTGCGTTCGGGCTACTGGCAAATTTCTGTCGACGACTTAGACCGAGAAAAGACTGCCTTCATCACACCGGACGGCCTTTATCAGTTCAAGGTTATGCCTTTTGGGCTGTGCAACGCCCCGGCAACGTTCGAACGCATGATGGACTCTCTTCTTCGTGGTTATAAATGGTCCATCTGTCTTTGCTACCTCGACGATGTGATTGTTTTTTCCCCAACATTTGAAACTCACTTAACTCGTTTGTCGACCATTTTAGCCGTTTTTCGTCGAGCAGGACTCCAGCTGAACTCGAAAAAGTGCAATTTCGGCCGACAACAAATCACGATCCTTGGTCATCTTGTAAGTGCTGCTGGCGTCCGACCTGACCCTGACAAGATTAGCGCTGTCAAGAATTTCCCTCTGCCTTCTTCAACCAAAGATGTTCGGAGTTTTGTGGGCTTATGCTCGTACTTCCGCCGCTTTATACGCGATTTCGCTACAATTGCACGACCACTAACTGATCTTCTCAAAAAGAACGTGCCCTTCTCGTGGGGCCAAGACCAAGCAGCTGCGTTTTCCACGCTGATCGACCTGCTCATTTCACCACCAATACTGGCTCACTTTGACCCGTCTGCGACGACTGAAGTACGCACAGACGCCAGTGCTCACGGAATCGGCGCCGTCCTCGCTCAACACCAGGGAGGCCAAACGCGTGTTATTGCGTATGCCAGCCGCCTTCTCTCCACATCTGAGCGAAACTATTCGATAACAGAGCGCGAGTGTCTTGCGTTGGTCTGGGCTGTAGCGAAATTTCGCCCCTACTTGTATGGCCGCGAGTTTTCAGTTATTACGGACCACCACGCTCTGTGTTGGCTGTCGTCGCTCAAGGACCCAACTGGTCGCCTAGGTCGCTGGGCTCTACGTCTCCAGGAGTATAACTTCGACGTAATTTATAAGTCGGGCAGGTTGCACCAAGATGCTGATTGTCTCTCGCGTTATCCGGTGGACCCTGCTAGCCTCGCTGTCCATGAAGGCGATTCTTGTGTGCTCGCCATATCTGATTTGCACGACATCGGCACAGAGCAGCGCCGGGACGCAACCCTCAAGAAGGTCATTCAGCGAGTATCTTCAGGACATTCCGACCCTTCTCTCCGTCAATATGTCCTTCGCAACGACATTCTGTATCGTCGCAACATGAAGTCTGATGGCCCGGAATATTTGTTAGTTATTCCCCAACACATGCGTGCCACTATTCTTCAACATCTGCATGACGCACCGACGGCGGGACACCTGGGTTTTTCACGCACCTATCACCGCGTGCGGCAACGGTTCTTTTGGCCTGGCATGTATAAATTTGTGCGCCGTTATGTCGCTGCTTGCGAGCGCTGCCAGCGTCGGAAACGTCCTGCTCTCCGTCCGGCTGGCCTGCTCCAACCTATCGACATTCCCCCGGAACCATTCTTCCGCATCGGCCTCGACTTGCTCGGACCTTTCCCGACGTCCGTGTCAGGCAACAAGTGGATCGCTGTCGCAACCGACTATGCGACCAGATACGCGATAACTCGTGCATTGCCAACTAGCTGCGCTACAGACGTCGCAGACTTTCTCCTAAATGACGTCATTCTGCGGCATGGAGCTCCGCGCCAGCTTTTGACGGATCGGGGCCGCTGCTTCCTCGCAAAAGTTATCGACGAAATCCTCCGGAGCTGCTCTACCGAACATCACCTTACTACTGCCTACCATCCCCAGACTAACGGTCTCACGGAGCGTCTCAACCGAACTCTTACAGACATGTTGTCTATGTACGTCTCTGCTGACCACCGTGACTGGGACGCAATGCTCCCCTACGTTACATTTGCATATAATTCGTCAAGACATGACACCGCCGGCTACTCTCCATTCTTTCTTTTGTACGGCTGCAACCCTGCGTTGCCATTCGACACACTCCTTCCTTCTGCTACTATCCAACCAACGGTGTATGCGCAGGACGCTGCTTCTCGAGCCCGCGTCGCTCGCCAAATCGCGCACACTCGGCTCAGTGCTTCTCAGGCCGCACAAAAAGTCCGCTACGATGACTCGCACCGCGACGTTGACTACCCTGATGACTCTCTTGTCCTACTCTGGACGCCGTATCGACGTGAAGGTTTGTGCGAGAAGCTCCTCCCACGATACACAGGACCCTACAAAGTTCTCCGCAAGGTCACCGACGTCGACTACCTCATCACTCCCGTTCAACCGCACTCATCCTCTGCTACACTATCTACTGATGTTGTTCATGTGTCGCGCCTAAAGCCCTACTATACTGCCAGTCCTGATTGACTTAGGGGCGCCGTGACGGCGCTTTGTTCGCCGGGGGTGATATTACGAGGCAGTGGGCATGGCTCTACCGTCGTGGACAACAGTTCGATGAAAAAGAAGTGGACTCGCCGCGCGAGAGACTGGCAGCTCTGAAGCGTCACTTTGGCATGTAAATATAGGAAATACGCTCATTCCTCTCTTCCGTGTGTTTGCGAGCTCCGTAACAATATATATATATATATATATATATATATATATATATATATATATATATATATATATATATATATATATATATATATATATATATATATATATATATATATATATTTGTGGAACGTCTAAGAAAAAGGAGAGTATGCAACCGCTACCCGTGAGTGCGAGGCATGTCACTCGTTCACTACAGATGGAAAAAGAAGGTGGGTGGGTGGGTGGATGGATTGATTGATGAATGGGTGGATGGATTCAAAGCTGTTGATTGTCACGACCTCTTTACGTCCATGGAGCTTGATGGTGACTGTTTTTTTTTTTGTTCGGCTGAGCAGCTTCAATGGGCCGTCGTAGGGAAGGGTAAGGGAGGGTCAGATACCTTCACGCTGGACGAAAACATTGTTCGCTGTGGCAAAGGCTTTGCTGACAAAAACGTCATTCAATGATGCATCGTCACTAGAGCAAGGACGCGGGTGGGAGAAGAGGAAACGGAGCTGTTCCACGTAACTGTCTGGATCGGGCGTAGTTACAGTACTTGGCACGAAAATTTCTTCAGGCATATGTAGCATCGTACCATAAACCAGCTCCACAGCTGTGCCACCGAGGTTTTCCTCGAAAGACGAGCGCATGCCAAGCAGTACGAGAGGAAGATCTTCAGCCCAAGATAAACGAGCCTGGCGAGCCATTAAGGCGGCTTTCAGTTGACGGTGAATGCGTTCAACCATTCCATTTGCCGATGGGTGGTGCGTGGTACTATGGATATGGCGGACTCCGAGCAGGCACGTTAGTTCACGAAAGAGATCGGATTCAAACTGTCGGCCGCGATCGGTCATAACAACGCCGGGGCATCCAAAGTGTGAGATCCAACCACTGATGAATGCTGAAGCTAAAGTAAATGCTGTTATGTTGGCGGGAGGAAAAGCTGCAGGCCAGTGGGTATATCTGTCCACACAAGTGACGATGTAGCGAGCACCTCGAGATGGGAGTGGGCCAACAATGTCAATGTGAAAGTGATCAAATTGAGCATAGTGTGGGCGAAATAACGGAATTGGCAATTTCGTGTGTTGGTTCGTCTTGGAGTGTTGACGGTGGAGACATTCCCGCGCCTAGTGCCGTACGTCAGAGTTCGCGCTTGGCCGCACAAAGTGGGTCGGAATGAGACTCTGAGTAGCACAAACTCCGGGGTGACTGGCGCCGTGAAGCTTGTTAAATATGTCACGGCGAAGTTTGAGATGGACAAATCGTTGAGTTCGACCCCTTGACATGTCAGAAGTTATGGTGCCCAACTAAAATGGTAAGGGGAACGTCAGTCAGCGCAAGTGATGTGGTGGATGAACGGATGTCCCGAAGTTCGACATCTGTAAGTTGCGCCGAAGGCAATTTCTTCGTAGTAGAGTGTGGACACTGTTATGACCCTCGTCCGTAGGCGCCATGCTGTCGCTGAGAAACGCAGCCGGGCAGCGCTCCTACATCCGGAACCCCAGTTTCTCGGATCCAGCGGCGGGGAGCGACAAAAAGGATTAGAAGACGGTCCGTGAGCCAATGTTCCTACAAGCACTTCCTCCGGGCCCGCTTGTTTAGCGAGACGGCGAAGCAGACCGACCGCACAGGTCATGTCTCCACGATTCAAGTACCTACTACTTGGCTGCCCTTCCTGGGAAAGGTGGAAGAAGCAACCCAACCGCCAAATTGTTCTGGGAAGCAACCCCATTTCCCCTATCCTCAGAGCATTGCGTCAAAAGGTGCAATAATATTCGGCGGACCATGTGTTACTGAATTATGCGCTGTGGGTGGTGTCTTGTGTGTGTGATTGGCGTTCCAACAAAAGAGGAGGAGCCCGGCAGGTTTTAAAAGGACGCTGCAGAGTGCAGGACGTGGCTCTGGGCTATGTAATGGTTCAACCACCACGTTCGTGGTTTGTGAACTCCTAACCTCATGTTGTAAATAATTGTAAATAGTACCATACACCTATTTATTTTTCGTATCCCCATTTTGTCAGCATTCGTTTCCTCCCCCCGAAGTTACACCACGCTACCACAAGAGACCGGGTAAACCCCAAGCAGAGCAGCACTGATATGGCATCGATACGGGAGAACGCATCTGCGGCCGCGTTGACTTGGCCTTCAATGTATCGAACGTCCGTAGTGAATTCGGAGATAAAGTTGAGGTGTAGTGTTTCTCGTGCTCTATAAGTGTCATGATTACTGCGAAAAGCAAATGTCAAAGGCTTGCGGTCCGTGAGGACGTGAAAGCTGGAGCCCTCCCGTAGGTGCGAAAATGTCGGATGCCTAAGTATACCACCAACAGCTCACGACCGGACGTGCTGAAGCGCATTTATGCAGGTTTTAGTTTGTGCAAGAGAAACCTGAGTGTATACCAGGAGTTGCATTTCAACTGCTGTAACACCGCGCCGACAGCCACACTAAATGAATCGGCGATAAGACGCATTGGTGCAATGTGCAGAGGATGCACCAGCAGTGTAGCGTTTGCCAATGAGTTTTTGGCAGCTTGGAAAGACAATTCGGCGTCAGGCGTTCATGTCAGAAGAGATGACGGAGCTTTGGTGGTCTTTGGTGGAGAAGGTTGGTCAGCGCGGTATGATTAGGCGGAGGATGTTGGGGAAGAACCGGCGGTGGAAGTTGAGCAGCACAAGAAGCTCGCAGAGGTTTCGGATAGATGTTGGGCGAGGGAAGTCGCGTAGGGCTTTAACTTTCTTGTCCAACAGTCTTATGCCCTTGCCAGTCACAAGATGTCCAAGAAACTCGATGTCTTCGACAACAAAGACACACTTCGCGGGGTTGATGAGAAGGCCGTGTTCCTAGAGCCGAGAAAATAGGGGGCGAACATGGTTGTCATGCTGTTCAAAAGAAACACTAGGTACTAGGAGGTCGTCAAGATACGCAAACACGAAGAGTAATCTTCAGGTTACTTCGTTGATAAGTCTCTGGAACGTCTGAGCAGCGTTCCTCAAACCGAAAAGCATGCAAGCGTACTCGTAAAGCCCGAACGGTGTCATTATTGCAGTCTTGGGAATGTCCGCGGGCTCAACTGGAATTTGGTGGTGGGCCTTTACCAAGCCTATTTTGCTGAATATCACCACTCCCGCGAGGTTAGCAGAGATGTCGTGATTGTGAGGGAGAAAATAGTGATCAGGGACGGTGCGCGCGTTGAGAGCACAGTAGTAACCGCCCGGGCGCCAATCCCCTGGGTCACGCTTTGGTACCATGCGCAGAGCTGGCGACCAACAGCTCGACGAAATACGGATGATGCCCAATTGCAGCATGTGGTCCAATTCTCTTCTGGTGATGGCAAGGTGGTCTCCAGAGAGGCGCCTGGGTCGGCAAAATACCGAAAAGCCGGTATACTACATCATGCGTGATATTGTGGCGGACTGGCAGCTCAAGGATAGAAGGTTTAGTGATGGCTGGAAAGTCTGACAGAATCGAGGCGAGGAACGCAGTTGTTGGAGGTGCGAGAATGCGCTGTATGAAAATAATGGTAGTTATGTAGCCGAGTCTACGTGCACGGAGGTAAATACTGAGGGTGGAATGGGTCAGAAAATCAGCACCCAACATGGCCATGCGTACGTCTGCAACAACGAATACCCATCAGAAGGTGCGTCGGAGACCGAAATCGATGCTAAGAGAGCGCTGACCATATGTGTCGAAAGGAGAGTTGTTGGCTGCTTGAAGGGGTGAAGATTTTGGAGAGCGTTGCTGGTCTAGTCGTGCCACAGAAACTACACCGACCTCTGCACCTGTGTCTACGAGAAATCGATGTCCGGCAATCCTGTCAGTGACGTAAAGCAGGTGTCTTGTCATATGGAAAGATTCACTGGCCGTAATCAGTGGCTCTGTGGTATGTTTCCAAGCCACCTACAAGGAGGTTGGCATCAATGTGCGCTGGCACCGAAGGTGCTATGAAGCCAGAAGCATACCGATCGACGAGGACCTGCACGGGAGCGATATCTTGGAGATGATCTTGGACAACAATCACAGTCTCGTTGATGAGGGTGGGACGGTGGCCGTAGTGCATTAACCATCTCAGCAAGGTGATCGATTAATTGCTCGAGGCGAGACTGCCGGTCTTCGAGTTGTGACAGCGGAACGGTAGATGTCGTTGCCACAGTACCTCTTGCTGAATAGTCAGTGACATTATCGGTCAGCTTCGCCAGCTTGTTGAGGGTCAGGTCGTCTGGTATGGCAGCCAAGCCAACTACGTTCTGTGACAGGCGCTCAAGGAACAGCTCTCATAGCAGCGGGCTGTTTGCGTCCAGCCGACAGTCACTGAGAAGCCACTGCATGCGACGCAGAAGTTCCTCCTCGTTGTGAAGCTGCTGAAGATGCCTGCTGAGAGGCATGAACTTGCTATGAAACACAGTTGCCTTGAAGTGGTCATAAGGATCGGTTTCGGCGGGCGCGCCCACAAAGACATGGAACTCTGCCACCACGTGCGTTCAGAGTGCGGAGACAGTGTGCTGGCACTTTGCTTGTTGCGAAGCAATGGCTCCAGCACTTTATTTGCCACCATGGAAGTGGCAAGTCATAGACTGCGATCTATCTTTCATGGAAGTCACTAACCACGCACTTACTGTACATATCCGCACGCACTTCCACGAACTCCAACACAAGTACACCTGCCCAGAATCGTTCACAGATGCTTCGAAGTCCCACACTAGTGTGTCTTATGCAGCTGTTGGCCCATCTTTCTCCAACTCCGGTATTTTGCACTCCGAAACAAGCATCTTCACAGCAGAGGCTCACGCGGTATTTGTGGCTGTCAAGCATATTAAGAAACTGCAACTACAACGTGCGGTTAGATACACAGATTCCCTGAACGTAGTGGTGGCTCTGAAAACTCTGCGAAAACATAAAAATTCTGTCCTTGTGTCCTTGTACTCTCTGTTATGCACGATATACGCTTTTAAACGGCATTTTGTAGTCTGCTGGATGCCGGGGCAGCGCGAAATCGCTGGAAACGTGTTGGCGGATCAGCTAGCCGCATCTGCCCAAGACAACACTGGCGCCAATACATCTGTAGCTGTCCCTGCGCTTGATCTGAAACCACTTCTAAGAAGGAAGTTCAAGGCGTGCTGGCAGCGCCTATGGGATCGACAGACAGAAAACAAACTGCATGTTGTCAAACCGAGACTTAAAAATTGGCCCACAGTATACAGATCACGCTACACACCAGTCACACTTACAAGACTACAGATAGTACATACACACTCGACACACTCATACCTCCTGTCCGGTGGCGATGCACCATTGTGTGAGAGATATGGAGAACCGCTCACGGTTCTCCACATACTAGTCCAATGCAGTGATTTAGATTCTCTTAGAAAAAAGCACTTTTTATATCTCTTCCGACAAGAGATACCCTTGCACCCATCAATGTTCATCGGTAGAGGAACCGTTTTTTTTTTCATAAATCACTGCTGGCGTTTATAACAGATGTACATATCTTTAATGTCATATATTCAGGCACTTCGTAGCATGATCACAGAAGAGAGGTCACTGCCGCGGTGGCTGCAACTGCGTCACTGTCCCACTGTCACGACGTCACGTCATTTAGTATTCTTGCACATAGTTGACGTCCATGTCATGATTTTAATGCTTCTATGTTTTTACCCGCGTTAGCGCGAGGCGATTTAAGGCCCTTTTACAGCCACGCATCATAACATTCATTGTTCATATCTCTAGTCTATCGAAATGGCGCTCTTTGGCCATCTATTGGCCCTTGCGCCATTGAAAACCACTCATCATTAAGTAATGCGTCGAAGGGCAAATATGGCCTCGATGTGTGTAAACGAGGCTGCTGGATTCTGTGGCCAAAATGATGGTAGGCGAATCTACACCAAGGCGATGCCTTCCGTGCTGATCGTCAGTCTTCCGTTCGCGGTATCGTCCTTGACACAGTGCTCGCCTTCTAGTATTCATGTCTGGATCACCATGTTCTAGGGACCAATGTTGGGTCCTCTATAACCATGCGTGTGGTGGCGAGTGAAAACACAAGGAACCTGTTAAAGCTGGCGGCAGGAACCGAACTGAGCTTTATTCTTTTCTAACTGCGGAGCACGCCGCACAAAGAACAAAGTGCAGGGGCATGCACATGCCTCTGAGCACGCCATAATTATTAGGTGGCCGATGATGATGATGATGATGATGATGATGATGATGATGACGACGACGACGACGACGATGATGATGATGATGATGATGATGATGATGATGATGATGATGATGAGGATGGCCGCTAGAGGTTAGATGGATGGATGGAGGGTGAGTGGGTGGGTGGCTGTATGGGTTGATGAATGGATGGATGGATGGGTGAATGGATTCAATGTTGCCAAAGTTCGTTAAGAAATGATTCGCATTTAAAAATGGCTTTGAATGCGGCCATGGGTTTTGTGAAAGTGAATAAAACTAAAAGACAAGTTATGGTGAAAGACGTCAACTACGTGGTGTTGAAGAGTGCTTCTTAAAATAGGTGTCAGGCGTTGAGTTGTGGATGTGACAGAACAGTGTATACCTCTGTCCAGCTTAGGCTGCGAGAGTTGACGATGACGCCGTGCATTAGATGAATTGAATGCTGCAGAGACGTCTAGACGTCTGTATACGCGGACTGTATGGGTCAGCCATCTGGTGAGAGGTGAAATGTTGATCACAATCAGCGAGCATTTAGTCCATTGCCTCGAGCGAAAGAGGTGAACTATACCTGACCTCTAATAGGGGGTACCGCAAACTTGTGTAGGCAAACTGTTGTAGGGTGATCAAGCGGAACTGTATGTAGCTGTGAACATAGAGGAGCGTCGTTTCTCGGTGGCTTTTCCTTTTACAGCAGGTGTTGCATATGGCTAGGAGAAACGAGAAACTGTCTGGCAGCAGTGTCACGAGAGGTCTCCACTGACTGTATTATCAGTTACGTCTTTCGCAGTGTCGTACTCAAGCACGCGCGTTGTTGGCTGCGTTGTGAGTGACGTAAGTCCTCCATATCCTCGCAGTCGTGGTGACGAGCACGCGCGAGTTTCTCCCGAAACCTTTCACATGGGTTTGTCATGGACAACTCTAGAAGGGCGCCGCCAGTGGAAACGAGAAAGAGCTCGCATTCGTTAGGCCGATGGTGCAGTCAAGGCGCAAAAACGAATCCCGGAGGCCGAGTGCCCGTAGCAACTGCGTACCGATGACATGGAAGCCTTCCGAGCCGCACTAAATCGCGAAAGGAAATGCAAGCGCCCGTGACAAACGAATCTTGCAAACTGCACCGCTGAGTTAACTCGCGCTGTCAAACGCTTGCAACAACATCGCGTTGCGGCGTCAACGTGATGTTGTTGGTTAACGTGATTGCAAGAGCACGTTAACCGGGGGGAACGCCTGCTTTCGGCGGCAGTTTCTTCGACGGCACATTGGCTTCGGTTGCGATGTGTGTGGTTGCACAACCACCAATGTAATTAACGCATTGTGAAATGCATTCAACCACTCATTACAGTCCTCTATGATGGCGGTCATGTGAGGCACAATGTGCGGCATGTGAAATAAGCACAGTGGTAAACCCCAGCCAAACATGCGTCTAACCTTATTAAGAAGCATGAACGTGTTACCCATACTTCTGAAAGGCTCCAGTGCCACGTCGGGTCGAACCCACTGCTAAACATCAGGGCCGCATGTTTTAGCTTTCGCTGGTTATTCATTTGTGCGGAGTGCTTGGGCGGTGATTTTTTTCGCCGGCCATGTAAAAGATGTTAGCGTGATACACTTGCAGGTTAAGGACTCACTGACTCAAGCTTCCCGACAGTTTATCAATTCAGTATAAAAAATCCAGAATAAGCTGTGGTGGTTCAATACTATTGTGCAATGGTGGTCATGTGAATAAGGGCAAAAGTTCTTTGCTGACCAAACTGTGGACAGACATTCCTGCCCAGTGGTCATGTAGTTCTCGGTAGCAGTGAGCATGTGACCAGCCCTTCCAACTACTCTCTCTCGTGAGAAGTCGACGCGTTGCAGAACAACAGCACCTATACTGCAGCCGGAAGCCGCAAACATCTCCATGCAGCTGCAGCCTCAGGCAGCCTCATTGAAGGGGCCATGAATGGTGTGAAAGGCCAATTCACATTATTCGGGCCACAGAAACAGTTTATGGAAAGCTAGTAATTTGGAAACAGTGTAGCAAATGAAAAGACGTTCTGTGTAGTGTGGGAATTGAGGCTAGCCCGCTGCCTTTGCGCGGGCTTTGCTGCCTTTTCTGCCGTTCTCATGTCCCGACATGTCTCCCCTCCTCCGCTGTCTGCCGCGCTGAGGCAGCGGAGTGACGTTTAGCCCCCTCACCCGGTAGCGGATGTTGACTGTGGCGCCGCGCGCGGAGTCTTTCGAGAGGTTTTTGTGCACTGCGTCGGCAGCGGGCAGATACTCTCCGGGACAGAAGACGGTGAGCCACGCAATCTTTGCCGTCCGTCAACTCCCGTTGCTCGGGGCTCATCGGACCTCGCTGACGGTGCCTCGCGCCCGAGGCAAACGCTCGCCTTTTGTTGCCCCACTGCATACGCTCGGCCGAAGGGTGGTACGGTGTCCTATAGTGCGTGGCCTAGCTACGCCAACCCGTCTTCCTCCGAAGACAACGCGAGTGCGTTTGCTCTCGCTCGAGCAACCGGACCTTGGTCCCGATGTCTCCGTGGATCACCTTTACCACGGAGACGTGCTCGTGGCACCCTGTGTAGTACTTTTATGCCCGTGGCGTGGATAAGCCTATTTGCTTTCCCGCCGCGCCTTTGCAACGGGCTGTACTGCGTTTGGTGTTGCCACAGACAATAAAGTGTTGGCGACTTTGGGCAGTATCGTGTTCTCGCCACGGTGACGTTAACGCGGGCCCTGCGGCTCGCTAAGACCGGACCCACGCTAGTGGCCGTACTCCTTCGGGATACGTGTCACTACAGTAGACTGAAGAAAATCAGACAGGAGCTTAGAAATTCTTCGTATGTCATAAGCCTTTTGGGGCAAGAAAGAGCAAGGACTGCACTAATTATGTCAGGATCAAAGTGAATTCCGTCCTTGCTCTCCAAATGATCATGAGCTATGGGGCCGCTTTAGGTGGTCGGACGCTTCTGTGCTTCGGTGACCCCCCTGACCTAGCTCATTGTCCGAAGCTGTAACCCCACGTGCCAGCTGCAGAATCCAGCCTCCCCTCGTTTCTGGTGTTCTGACCCTTCCACGAGAGATCATGTTTGTTCGGGCAATGCAGAAAAACGAGATTGAAGTCGGCTCTGGTGCTAGGGTAGAGTGAAATGAAGAGTGGTTTTGTCATGCATGAAAAGGGAAAGAAAGAAAGAAAGGAGTCATAAATGGGGCCGTTTGAAGTATGGGCCACAAAGCCTGCAATATCACTTCTGAAAAGAGAATTATGCAGTAGGGGATACATTAGGCCGGAATTTCGGTAAAAGGGTGTACCATCGTAGTAACTGAGAATCGACCCCTGGTATCTGGAAGCGAAGGCAGGCCGCTTTGAACTCGGTTGATAAGTGCTTAGGCTTCGGCGTGAGCGGTCATGTTGCCTGGGTGACCTCAGTGTGCAAGGACCTAGAAGAAGGTGATGAGGAGATCAAGCGGAGGAGATAATTCAAGAATTCTAGCATCTGAAGAGTGGATTTTGAGAATGGCGAAGTAGCGAATGGCAGATTTAGAATAAGATAAAATATAGTAAGTGGAGGAGTGAACAATGGCTAAGGCAATTGTCAAGTTCTCTGCTTCCAGGGATTCGGTAAAATTGAAAATGGACGAAGTTGCGACCAGTTTTTGGAACCCGTTTACGACTATTGCGAAGACTAAGATCTGCATATTCAGCAGCGTCTACGTATACTGCTGGATAATCAAGAGGCAAGTGGTTGTCATGGGCCTTAGCTTCTCTTCCCGTCCTCCTAGATTATGTTCTGGGTGAGTTTTGGGAGAGTGGCAAGATGCATAGGTTTCTACATAGTCTAAGTGGAGCAGGGGCTGAGGAAGTGTGTATGGAAAATAACAATGTCATCAGTGTACAAATCGCAACTCTGTTTCAGGTCAGTGTGTAGTGCGTTGTCAATCATGCGCTCAGAGGTTGCAGGTGCATTTTAGAGGCCTAGAGGCATCACAGTGAATTTGTGTAATTTATAGGAATTTGCAAATTGTTTTCTCGTCGTATATATGCGTAATATTGCACCAATTTCGTAAAGACAAATCAAGGCTTGAAAAGTATCCTTGCGTTTTACAGGAAATCAAGAACATCATTCATGCTTCGCATGAGGTACACGTCCTTGCGAGTGATCTTGTTGGCGCCTAGTAATCGCCTCAAAAGCGCTTAAAACCATGCGTTTTTCATAACAAGAGAACTGACGACGACCAAGGACTGACCAATGGACGGTTTGCTTTGACGTTTTATATTCAAGATTTTCACTCAAGAGACACACGGTGCTGGCCGTGGTGCATAATCAATGTTGCTCTGTCTGAATACAATACGCTGTTTGCAAATAACCAATTATTTGTGATACGGAACCGGCGGCCGTAATTCGAGCCCCTCTATCTTCTAGGTGATTACGCAAGAAATAATGCCCCGCTCCCGCTAGCGGCAACCCTGCTATAATGGCTGGTTCACGCTAGCGGCAAGTCTACCCTGATGGCGGCTGCTGTCGTCCATGAGAAAACTGTTCAAAGTGCATGGCAAGCTTCTTCGGCATGGCATTTCAGCCTTCGATAAAATGAGTGCTCTCCCGCATGCTATTGTCGACCACCTAGAATATATGAAGCGGCCTCAGTGCACTCTCTCGCTCGCAAGCTCCAAGCTAATGCTTCCATTCACTTTGGACACATGTCTTTAAGCTTCGAATACTCGAATAAATTTGGCACCGTTTTCAAGACCCGTACTCAAATAATCCATGTTGTAGGCTTAGCGAACCTTCCCAAATCATGAAGAGCATATATTACTCGTTTGTTCGTTTTTCCTAACCATGAATAGCTGGCCCCACTTGTCGGGGTGTCAGATTTGGGACGCGTTATCTGGTTTCACGCTTCATTGTCTTTGTATAATAGATAGGCTGAAACGCTCTATGGAACCAAGCCTGAAAAAAAATGCTACCATCTCGTCGTGTACGTCGTCAAACACATTCTAAAAAATCAAAGCATACCCACGAAGTAAATGATCATGAGTGGGGCGAAGCGTCTGTCCGTCCATGCATTCGTCCGTGAATACGTCCATCCGTCCATCCGTGGGTCCATCCATCTGTTCATGCGCGTGTGTGTCCGTCCGTCTGTTTGTCCGTCTGCTGGCCGCGTCTGTCTCTCTGCCTGTTTGTCCGTCCATCCATTCGTCTGTGCGTCTGTCTGTCTGTCTGTCTGTCTGTCTGTCTGTCTGTCTGTCTGTCTGTCTGTCTGTCTGTCTGTCTGTCTGTCTGTCCACCCGTCCGCCCATCTAGTGAACACTCCAAGTACCACCATCTCGCATCTTTTTACCATATATACAAGTAGCGCCTTCTAGCAGACATTTCAAAAATTAAAAGCGATGTGGCTACAACATACATACATCGAAAGCGCATGACCCATGGCTTAAGGAGCGTCGCCTTTAAAACGTGTAAGAAGTAAGCAGCTCCAAGCACTCCGCGGCTGACGCAGACGATGCGGAAAGCCAAAAGCAGATGATGTGGCCAATTGATCTGGCTCCTCCGTCGCTGATTGGCTACGTCACTCTACGGAAAACGGAAAATGGCAAGAAAGTAAGTCCCGGACTAATTCTTCGGACGGCAAAGAACGGCAGATGTGCGCGAAGGAAACAGCCGGCACAGAAGGGTGGTCTGAAAACGTCAAATGGCGAGGCATGCCTGCCCCTAGCGGGAACCGGCCTTAACGCTGCGGGGCCGTGTACCGTCAGCTTCTGCTGTCCATGGGAGAGCTGTTCAAAGTGCACGGCCAGCTTCGGCAGCGAGGCATGGCTGCATTTCTGAATGCAGTTGCCGACCACGTCGAATCAATCAAGCTGCCACCATGAGCTCTGTAGATTTTAAGCGGCGGATTGATTCGTTTTGTCTTTCTTGAGAAGTGACAAATTCAAAGGGAAAACGTGGGAGAAGCTCGAAAGTTTTGTTTCATTGCTTGAAGCTGTGCACGATGTTCTCGTCAAGGTGAAGTTTCTGAAATCCAATACGCGTGCCGGTATCTCAATCTTCGAGAAACTTAAGCACATAGTACCCTGGTACACCAAGTTTATCCCATAGGGGGGGTTCGTTTGCACGCACTCATCAGTCAATGGTGGGATCCAATCGAGGTCTTCACATCAGATGTCCCAACTCTGTTGGCCATCCTTGACGATAATCAATGCTTCACAACTTTCGCAGACGTCCTAACGCATACTAAGCTGCTGTCACCGAACAGTGTAAACGGACATTGAAGAGGAAACTGTGCAATCAACTCTAGTATCCCAAAGAATCATTTTGCTAGTGCGTTAAAATTATGAGCCACAATGCGAGGCATCAGCTTCCTTGCGCGTTCGAGACCAATGCGCCTTTTTAATTATTGCTTCTAGAAACTGACCACTTGAGCCAGCTATTGAGTGATTTTACGAACTATCAGTGCTATTAAATACGTCACATAATTGAACCTTTGTTGTTTTGGAGACTTCAGAATATCCATTGGTCAGTGCTTTCACGCTCCACGCTGCGTCTTCTGGCGTTTCCTGCTTCTAGCGCTAACATTGAAAGGGCATTTTTCAAAGCTGAGAGTCATCAATGAATGACGCACGCTTCCATCACTGACGGCGATCTCGTAAAGAAGCATTGCGTGTTTTACAATAAGTTTTAAGATAACGTTGGTATGCGATAAATGAAGGTGTCCTGTGTTCAGGTATTTAGCTCGTGCGCATGTGTTTTAACGTGATAGCGCTAAAGAGCTTGTTTCAGAAACATTCCGGTGTCGTGTAGTTGTCTGTGGGCAAAAAATCATTATCATCTACGTGACTGAAAAAGAAGAACAATGCAAATAAAATAAATAAATGGTAAAAAATCCTGGAGCAAAGTGGGGACCAAACCAGGGCTGTTTGAATTCAAGTGGAGATCGAACCCGGGTCATTTACGTGGCACACAGCCATGTCTCCTTTTCTTTTCCTTTTGCTTTCAGCTTGGAAAACCAGTGAAAAGCTGCTTTCTCTGCTTCGAAATGCAGAGAAAGCGGCTTTCATACTTCAGAAACACATGGTTCCTGTATACATGCTTCACAATGCAACGTAAAATATTGCAGTAATTATGCATGGTACAAGGGTTCATTGCCAACCGGCATCAGAATATCCGTGGTTCAAAGCCGGTACCCCACTACAAAAGGTACACAGGCTACTGCGCCTATTCACTTAAGGCCACATAGTGGGTAACTGGTAAAGTATGTGTACCTCATATTCTGTGATAAGTATAGCGTACTTTTTACTCCATAGTTTCTTGCTAACAGAGTGTATACGTCTTCTGCGTGTTCTCAGGGGGAAGCCGTCTGCACCGATGAATTTCACCATCACTTTGCCTCCCAGTACTGTCCGGGGTCCGGACTTCCATAAACCCGCAGGCTCACCCTCGTGCGGGCCAGCGGCAAGTCGGTGGACAGTGCTCTTCGCCACCGCAACAGTGCTGGCATTTGTGTTGTGACTCTTCATTATTCTTGTTCACGCTAGGTGGGCTACAAACATTACCCCATTTAGGAAGCGAATTATGAATGCAATATATTGAATGCAATTTAAAGTGCATGGACTGAAAATATTTATTGCATGTAATACATTTATTGCGTTCACTGCTTTGAACATTTAGTGCTTCCTTTCTAATGTATTACCCCATTTAGGAAATGAGTTGTGAATGCAATAAATTGAATGCAATGCTAGGGTGCGTGGACCAAAATATTTATTTATTCTATGTTATATATTTAATGTGTTCACTGCTTTGCACATTTCATGCTGCAATTTTAGTGTATTTCAATATCGATTTCAACCGTGCTGATCGTAGCGCATCTTGCACTTATCAGTGAGGAAAAGCTTTGCATCTTTGTCCTATATTTCTCCAATCGCTATAGTATTTCCTCGTTTACTTATTGTTTGTATTATAAAGGGGATTTATTGCACTGGATCTGTTGGCTGATCGCGCACAGTTCCGAGCCCAGTCCGCTAGCTCGCCTTATTAATTCACGGCTCAATTTACAAAAACAAGAAAACATCAACTCAACATCACGAGATGGCGGCGCCGACAAGTTTTAGGTAAAATAGTCTACGTTTCTGTCTCTTGCGGACAGGACGTTTGACTGAAGAATGCAGAGTTTGAGATCCTCGAGGTTGTATCTCGCTGCATTAAAATGCTGTGCTACTGCTTTCGGTATTTTTTTGCCGTGTCCGCACGATGGCCGTTACCTAAGAGCACATTACCTAACATTAACATGGTATGTGGGAATGAACGTCTCAAAACCACCATGTTATGCTGGTAACCTTTGTGTTTTGGATCTTTAACAACTAAACGAAACGTGTTACAGTAGACGCTTACACATGAAAACAGTTGAGTTAGTGCATATGATGTTTCATGACCTTATTCATTCACGGCGCAATCTACAAACACAAGAAAGCATCAACCTGACAATCCAAGATGGCGGCGCCCACAAGTATTTGGTAAAATAGTCTATACTTTCTGTTTCTTGTGGACCGGAAGTTTGACTGAAGAATGCAGAGCTTGAGATTGTCGAGATCCTGGCGACTTACTCATCTTCAGGGTTTGTGGAACCATAAAACGGCTTCAGCCTTCAAACGTGTACGACCTCACAGTTACGACGTTGCATATCAGAAAAGGGTGTGAGAGGCTCGATGAGGTAGTTGACCGAGGAAGTCTTTTCGAGAACGCGGAAAGGCCCATCTTACTTCGGAAGAAGTTTGGAAGAGAGAGGCACCCAGTGTGCGATGCGGCACTGACAGCCACAAGAGGATACTGGGCCGGAAAGCGGGAGTCGAGTTGCAGGCATCGTGAATGGCTTCCTGGCGGTTCTGGTCATCTGAAATAGCGACAGATCAACTGGCGACATTCCTCGGTGTGCCTGCTGACGTCCAATATAGGCGGGCACTCGGAGGCGTCTGGTCGATAGGACAGAATGGTGTCAATCGTATGCGACGGGCCACGGCTGTAAAGGAGGTAAAAGAGGGAAAACCCGGTTGTGACTTGCGTCGTAGTTTATACGCGTAGGTCATGATTGGCAGAACCAGGTCCCAATTAAGACTGATCAGCCTTGTGTACACTCACCGCTCGGGCAATATCCCAGTCGGCGCGTAGCATTTCGATAGCGCAGCATTTCATTTCAGTAGCGTATTACATAACCACAGTGGTAAGATGATTCAGCGCACCACAATAAACAGCAATCACAACCACATAACGATTACACATTCACAACAAACCACTACACCAGGGAGGGTTACCTTGCCGAGAACACAATGCGGCAATTGATACAGCTTGAGCGCGAGCACTTTTTTTAAGAGAGAGGGCTTACAAATTTGCTTATTTTTATGCTATATAAACAATACTACTTTGCTCCTGATGTAGTCACCATAGTTTTCACGAACATTTACACTACACTGTTAACAGCTGATTTAGTTAGGGAACTATATCTTTACGCGCATGCTGACCCTTTCTTCGAGGCCACCACTGAACCAGAAAGTTCCACTAGGGTAAACCTTGCTCCATGTGGCCTAAGCGTTCCTCCTTTAGTTTGCACACAGCACCCTCGTCTTGCCGTTAATTCCTCCGTGGGCTAACTGTTGGTTGTGGCGACGAAATGCAGCACTTACCACCATTTCTCTCACATTTCGTTTCTTTGCAGCTTAGATTACATGCGAATTTCACGCGTTCCTGACTGTCCATCTTGATTCGTGACTGAAGACGTTAAGGGGAAAGCCTTCAATATGTTTTATGTTCATGTCCATCCATTCCTCCGTCCATGCCCTAGCACGGTGCGAGGCGGCCACCGGGGCGTGGCAACAGATGTCCGTTGCGTCTCGCATAGCACCGTAAACTCCGACACATATGCAGCGTTTTAAATGCGAAGCATTTCTTAGCGAACTTCAGTGACTTCGAGCGTCATCTATCTATCTATCTATCAATCTATCTATCTATCTATCTATCTATCTATCTATATATATATATATATATATATATATATATATATATATATATATATATATATATATATATATATATATATATATATATATATATATATATATATATATATATATATATATATATATATATATATATATATATATATATATAATCTGGCCACCTTTTATCTATCTATGTGGCCGTCTTTTACCTCTCCTGGATGTTTGGATAATGGCATCGATACCAAACTTGGTATGCCATAGCATGACTGTATGACGAGCATTTTTGACTAGTTATAACATGAAAATCATAACATGTAAGTCTTGAATGTCATGATTTACATTTCATGGTCTTGCTCTACTTGCGGAGGTTTCGTTCACATGGCATGTTGCAAAACTGGTATGGTATGACATGATCGCATGGTGAACACAAGCGACAGACCCCGACAAGAACACCATGACATTCGTGTCATGTAACAACATGACTACATGTTATGCTCATGATGCACTCGCGGCCATTTCGTTATCGTCGCATATACGAAATTTTGTATACGGTACGGGAATGGATGACGAAGGTATGTGACTAGTGCGAACATGATAATCGTGAGATGCATGTCATATAACAACATGACTACGTGCCACGCTCATGACGCGCTGGCGGCCGTTTCGTTACCTTCACTTATACCCAATCTGGTGTAACCGGATTTCAATGGATGACGAAGGTATGCGACTGGTGCAAACATGATTAACATGCCATGCATGCCATGTAACAACATGACTACATGCCACGCTCATGACACGCTTGCGGTCATTTCGTTAGCGTCACATATATGAAATTTGGTATTACGGTACGTGAACGGACGACATAGGTAAAGAACACATCCAAACATGCTAATCACGACATGCATGTCATATAACAACATGACTACAAGCCACACTCTTGATGCGATCACGGCAGTTTCACTAGCTTCACATATGCCAAGTTTGGTATTATGTGACGTCAATGGATGACGAAGGTATGCGACTGGAGCAAACATGATAATCACGAGATGCGTGCCATGTGACAACATGGCTACATGCCACAGTCAAGGCACCAATACACTTCAACATGACACGACGCACGTGCGCGCCAGCATTCGTTTCGTCGCGTCACGTCGGCGTTGCCACGCCAGTCGCCAGTTCTGCCATATACTCAGAGGCACGCCGGCAATCCGCAGCTCATCCTTGGCAGATCAGCTCTGGGCTGTCCACCAAGCCCGCGAGGCGGCTGAGGAGCTTGGCATTTCAGTCCCCACGTGGGAGCTGCCCGCAATACAGTGATCTGTGTTTTGGAGGACCAAATAAAAGTTTATCCAATCCAATCCAATCAGAGGCACGCGCAGCGCTGCGTTGCTTCGACGCATGCGTGTTTCAGCGCGTCTGGCGTCTCTCCGTCACAATAGAGGCCGACGCATTGCTGTCTGGGTAACGTAGTGGGTGAGAAATGCAGCGTGTCTCATTTCACGCCGGTTGGCGTCGTCCCGTGCCAACAGACGCTGGTCGCGCCTGCCGTGAGACTATAGAGTACTCATGTTATGCTAACGTATAGCGTCACTGTGCCCAGCGAGCGCGTCAATGTTACGTTGAAGTATAATGGGCCTTCATGGTGCATTCGTAGCCGTTTCACTAGCTCAACATATACCAAATTTTGTGTTACGTGACGTAAATGTATGACGAAGGTATATGACTGGTGCTAACATGATAATCATAACACGCTTGTCATGTAAGAACATGACAACATACCACATTCATAGAGTGCTCGCGGCCGTTTCGCAGGGTTCACATATACTAAATTTGGGATCACGTGACGTAAACAGATGACGAAGGTAAACACATCCAAACATGATGAGCATGACACGGTAGTCGTGTACGGCATAATTTATCTCCACTTCGTAATTTTGAGGTGATTTTAAAGTGGCATATCAACCTTCCTCATTCGTACTTCGCATATCATCGATTCCCACTGTGCGTGCGATCTGCCAATTTTTTCCCTGTGTTTTCATGGCGTTTCGTACGCTTGCGTCACTCGGTGTCGACGCTGCCAGTGACGGTGGCCACTTCTAAATGATTCATATATTTGCAGCAAGTTACGCTGGCAGTTTACACTGACGCCGTAACTTCCATAGACGTCCATATATTCAGTAGTTGGCGGCTCGTTGCCACTATCACCATCTACATTTGGAGGGGCAACTAACAGCAAAAAAAAATATTCAATTGTGATGTTACAACCGGTAGCCACGTCGCGCATTAGCCCTATATGGCACCAAAATCAAACTTTTCTTAATTTCTTACCTGCTATACACTTGCAGTATGCAAAAATTACGTACTTGCAGTATGCCCAAGAAACCTTGCAGAGACAATTGTGAGAGCAATGTTCACAGACACCATAGCATAATAGTTCGAAAACTCATGTTGCCCAATCGTTGAAAACCACTGCAGCGAGACCGCAGTTCTGAAAATATAGCTTCGGCAGCCGTAAAGAACAGCGTCTTGTTGTTTAGCCTATCGCGATCACTTTCACCAAAAGCGAGGGCACGCCGGCCATGCACAAGCGAAAACACTCGACAGTCACAAGAGCGGCTATCTACCCAGTCTGTGAGCTAGTTGAGCAATGAAATGCGCATAAAGAATGAGTAAACTTTTGAAGGTACGTACGAAACCACCACGAAAAACAGAGCGATGCCCCGCCGTCGTGGTCTACTGGCTAAGGTACTCGGCTGCTGGCCCGCAGGTCGCGAGATCAAATCCTCGCTGTGGCAGCTGCATTTCCGATGGACGCGGAAATATTCTAGGTCCGTGTGCTCAGATTTGGGTGCACGTTAAAGAACCCCAGGTGGTCGAAATTTCCGGAGCCCTCCACTACGGCGTCTCTCATAATCATATGGTGGTTTTGGGACGCTAAACCCCACATATCAGTCGAAAAAGAGAGCGATGCCTCGTTGACCCGGTAAGGCGCCGAACCAAACACGCCGAACTAAACGCAACTTCTGATAGCATATCACAGCCTGGATAAGCCCCCAAAACTGTTGGCCTATGATTCACCTCCAGCCACATAGAAAGTGCCGAGGCCAGCGCCGGCGCAGTGTCACACATTGTGTCGAAGAGAATGAACCCGACACCTCGCAAAGCTGTGTGCATAGTCCATCAATGCAGAAATAAGAAATATTACTGAATATAGTTTTCATGTCTCATTTGCCCTTCTGAGGTGAAGGAAACAAATCAGAGTACCAAAAAAAAAAGTTCCGATGATGACGATGATGATGATCTTGTGCCGTTCTCTTTATAACAGGTCGTTGCGTGTATTGCAGTTTGCCAATAAAAAAGTGGAAGCAAAAAAGCTAACAAAGTGGAAGTATAAAAGCTAACAAAAAACGTTTTCTACTTGCAGTGCTACCTGTTTAGAATAAAAATAACCAGAAACTCACAATATACAGCCTCTGAGCATGGAAGTTGCCAATGTTTGAGGCCACGTATTCAGGCAATTCACTCAGGCATGCTAACTGTACCGCGCTCGAGAACTGTTCAAAGAAATTCCGAGCGTGGCCTGTCGAAACTTCTGTAGAACAAGCTAAGTCAAATACAAGCATCAGTTGAGAATTTTCTGATCATACAGAGCACGACCATGCCCTAATAGATAGGAGGTGGGCGGCAGCCATTTTGTCAGCAGCATCGATGCTGTTACGTAGCGGAAGTAGCTGGCAACCATGCGCTCATTGGTTCTCCATTTGTCGGTTCGCTTCCGGAGTCGGCGCCAATGCTGATAATATCTGAATTGTCTAGAAGGGGACGTTTCCGTCACCATTGTTGTGTCGGCGGGTGGCGTCCGAACGACGGCAAGGGGACCGAAGACTGGACGCGGAACTCGGCGCGCGCCGGCAATCGGCCCACCGACACGAGTGACTCAAACGAACTCCACGGAAGCCCAACAACGACTCGGCTGACCAGCAACCGTTTATTAAAACCACACCACGAATCGACGCGTACACACGTAATTGGCTACTGACAATCACGTGTGCCGGTCTGCAATGACATCTATATATAGAGCACACAACAACACAACAAACAGTTGTGTTGGGGGGGGGGCAACTAGAGCGGTGAACTAGGGGGCTGACTATCACAACTGTCTATGTTAGAATAATAGTAAATTAGTTCTTCAGGTGGCGTAGGACAAGCCGCCTTCTCAAAGGAACCCTTAATAATTACTGTCAGTTTGGAAGTATTCCACTACTCGCCATCACTTAGCTGAAAGTGAAAGGCGCTACCCGAGCCTATGAGGCTTGCTACACTTATCATTTCCTTCCTATGGAACCTTATTTTAACCAAGTCTCCTACCTTTATGCGGTGTTTCTGCGCGCCTTTCCTTCTATCAAAATATTCTTTACTCTTTCGCTGTTTTAGCGAGACTCTATTACGGACTAGAGGCAAAACAGCGTGCAACCCTGATACCTGAGGACGGATCCTAAAGTTGTTAATGTCTATTTTAGAGCGAGGTTGAGGGCCATGCAGAAAAAAAGCTGGCGAAAGACCTGTCACCACATGTGGAATGACTCTGTATGAACTCAAAAATTCTGTGATGCTTTTTGCTCGATCTTTCCCTTTCTGTCTAGCTACCTGCAAATGTTTGCTATTCAGGCGTTCTATTTGACCATTGGACTGTGGATAATGATTTGACGAGAACACGTGGCGAATGCCTTTTTTTCTTAAGCTAGTTCTAAACTGCTGTGACACAAACTGAGGACCATTGTCAGTAACTAATACCCCTGGTAGCCCTTCGCGGCTCAATGAGCAGTCCAACAACTTAATCACGTCCTCTACTGATATTGTATTCGTTCCGAGAACCTCGGGCCACTTAAAATAGTAATCCACCAATGTCACGAGATACCTCGGAAAAGACAAATCTAATGGGCCGACAATACCCATACCCAACTTTTTCCATGTCCCATCTGGCCATTCGACTGGCTGCAATGGCGCCACACGAGGCTTGGCAGACTTATCTGCCAGCTCACAGACATAACAATGCTTTACATACTGCTCTACAGAATGATCCATTTGCGGCCACCAATATCTATCACGGAGGAGTTGTTTAGTGCGTACTATTCCTTGACGATTTTTATATGCGAACTGCATAAAAGTAGGCATAAAGACATTGGGAATGATTTCACGGTCACCACGCATAAGTAACCCGTCTACAAAGGCGAGATCATTTTTAACATGAAAATATGCCATTTAGTCAATATTTGGTTTCTTTGATGGCCAACCCTTGGATACATGCTCACACACTTTCTGCAACGTCTCATCCGTACTCGTTGTAAGCTGCACACTTTCTTTGTCGACTACTTATGTCACTAATAATACTATTTCTTCTTCCTGACTAAGTTTTGGACTGTTCTGTAATGGCAGTCTAGACAAGGCATCAGCCATCATGTTTTCCAAACCCTTATTAAACTCTACATCAAAATTGTAGTATAACAGTCTAGGTGACCACTTTGAAATTCTTAACGGTCGACTACCGGCATCTCCTGCTGCTAACAAAGCAGCTACAGCTTAATGGTCACTTCTAAAAGTGAAACGCCTACTCCAAAGGTAAATGTGCCACTATTCACATGCTAACAGGTACGCAAGCGCTTCCCGTTCGCCCACATATTTCCTTTTAGCTTCTGACAGGCTTCTCGACGCGAATGCTACGGTGTCAAGCTTAGGACCATACCGCTGCTGTAACACTGCTCCGATACTAACGTCAGATGCATCGGTTGTAACTACCACAGGTAGATCCAGATCAAACACCTTAATCACAGGCGAGCAAGTAAGGCGTGTTTTCAACTGCATGAAACTGCGTTGAGCACTCTCCGACCAACAAAATTTTTGGCCCTGTCTGAGCAGGAGACGAAGTGGTTCGACTAGATCTGCATTGGGACCTATGAGCTTGGCATAATAGCCTGTCAGCCCCAAAAATAAGCGCAATGACTTAATCTTTGTAAGAGCTGGAGCATTCACGATAGCATTCACTTTACTGTCTAAAGGTGAGAGGCCCTCGGCTGAAATCTTGTGTCCCAAGAAACTGAGCTCCTTGACGGCAAAAATAGATTTATTGCTCAACTTCATGCCACTGTTTGCTATACAAGTCAAAACTGCAATGCGGCTCGCGTCATGCTCAGACTGAGTTTCCCCCACACAACAGACGCCGCAGGCGCCGAACAGTGAGGAAGGGGAATATCGGCTTCCGCTCTTAACGTCTGTTTCCGCCAGTTAATCAATGTGTGTCATTGAATGGATTTCATCGATCGACGAATAACATCGAGGAGAACAAGGCTACATTAATTTTCTGTGGTGGGTGAACTTTTCGTCACTTTACGAGACTTTTTGTGCCGACGACGCTGTTCTTGAGGTAAGCCTACGCCGAGCCGGGTCAACGCCACACGGACGCGCGCCAAGTGGCACCAAGAATTAAGAATACCGGCACGGTGATCATCGCCTTCGACGGTTATAAGGTTCCAAGTTTCGTCAGGTATGGTCCGATCCCGGTGAAGTGCTCGCTCTACAAGAAAAAGATCGATATATGTTATGCTTGTAGCCGGATCGGTCACCCGGCCACCCCGGAAGAGACCGTGTGTAGAGGATGTGGCGAAAAAAACGTGATTAAAGAACACAAGTGCCAACCCAGATGTGAAATTTGCGGTGGTCCACACCCCACGGCGGACAAGATGTGCAGACAGCGTTACACAATTCCATACGTTGTCAGAAGAAGAAGTGAAAGAGCAATGGCAACCAATGCTGAAAAGGAACAAGTCGACAATCCGTTGAACCTGCACTCATACGAGCTGCGCTCAATGGCATCAGCTCCAATGGACTACTCGAAGCCAATAGCAGCATCTCCCGGCAGGTCCAGATCTCGAAATCACTCCCGATCCAGAGGAAGGAGTGTATCTATATCAAGAAGAAGGAGTGCATCTAGGTCCAAATCTGTGGTGAGGTCTGGGAATCGGAGTCCTTGATCAACCCTGAATCCAAAAGAGGCATTGGTTCCACGTGGGCCGACAAAGTGAAGGGATTGGCAATGACGGACAAGACGCCAACTACCAGAACACAATCTTTCGAAAACAGACGACTTGCCTGGGCCGATGGTGCGCGAACCGAACCGGTAAGTGTCATGCTTTGCGAGCCACCCCCAGAGCAAAGTAGGGAAATAGAGAGGCTAAAGAAAGAAAATGAAGAACTAAGGGAAATGAACAAAAATATGCTTACAGAATTAGCAGCAATTAAAAAAACTTTTTAGTGAAACAAAGCAGGCCGAGAACAAAAACACGCCAAAGGAAACGCCTGTTCCCACGCCTGTGGGTGATGGGGCCATGTCGGCCAAGCGCAGAGCGTCGAAAGTAAGCTCAGGAATACTGAAACGCACATTGAGGAAATTAAACAAACACTAGACACATTTGCAGATAAAATGAAAACGATCATGGACAGCGTCTCACAGTTGACGATGAGTGTGGGACAAATGCAGAGTGCATTAAATGATCCTAGGGAGGGGCTTAAGGCATTTAGCGAAAGAGTGAAAGCTCTTGAAATGATGAGTATGTCCGGCAACGACAGAGCGCAGTATGGACCATCGTTCCTCACAGCCCCCATTACTCCCCAGTCAGGGGATACGAATATTGAATATGGCCCACACTAAAAGAGAATTTCGAGTGTGGCAATGGGATTGCGCGGGGTACAACAACAAAGGTGCCACACTCCAGCAATATCTCAGATCACTACAATCTAAGCCGGATATAATAGCATTCTAAGAAACTGGGTACGGATACGTCACGCTCACTGGGTATAGAGCTACAGGGTGCGAAAACTAGGGTAGAGGCTTATATGCGTTTGTAAATAGGCAGCTGACACACATCTCTCACGGTCTGGGCATTCGGTACAAGAATTTAGAGTATCTCATGGTGGAGGTATTAGTGCTGGTCTCATACGAAAATCAAAGTTGCAACAGCCTGTTTGTCCTCAACATTTACAGTAACCCGAAGCACTACAAGCAACAATTCAAGATAATTTTCGAGAAAGCTATGAAATTCGCGCAATATAGACCTCTATACATATTGGGGGACTTCCACCTTGCTCATGAACTCTGGGGATATACTGCGACAAACCCCAAAGGCAGGAATCTATGGCATCATGCTGACAAGCAAGACCTGGTATTGATTACCGATAAAGGGTACCCCACAAGAATCGGCAATTCTGTCTAGAAACACCACACCTGACCTAACCTTTGTCAAGAACGTAGAGCATCCCACATGGACAAATAGCGGTCATAACTTCGGAAGTGATTACAATGTTATCGAGGTTACGCTGGAGGTTGAGAAAAGCCGCACTCGAGAATTCGAGGTTGTTGATTGGGAAGTCTTTCGCAGAATTAGAACGCAAAGTGAACCAAATGCTACCAAACCAAGCCTGAAAGAGTGCTGCGAATCCATCAGGAAAGATTTCAATTTAGCCACCAGAAAGCTTCTAACTGACGCTAACGTGGAGGCCATGGATTCTAAACTAGCCCACTTAATTGAAGCAAAGCAGGCCATTACTAAAAAATGGCGGACTCAAAGACTGAATTGTAAACTAAGAAAGAAAATAGCACAACTGAATAAACAAATCGAACTGCACTGCACCAACCCATGTAGGCAGCAGTGGGATGAATTTTGTGAAACGATTGATGGGCATATCAAGAACGGCAAAGCTTGGAAACTTATTAAGCACCTCCTAGACGAGCAAGGCAGCAGGTCCAACCAGAGACACTGTCTTTCCCGGGCCATACACACAGCCCTTAAAAGTCAAGACATTGAAACAGTTACTAAACAACTCATATAGAAATACCTACCAGTCGCTAAAGAGCCAGAACAATTTTCACGATCGGAATACCGGGGAGCCCCTCAGCCGGAGCTGGATCGACCATTCATTTTATCTGAAATCAGAAGGGTGTTGAGTGAGTTAAACAGGAAGCCTGCCCCTGGCCCAGATGGCGCCACCAACAAGTCACTCAGCAATCTCTACGAACCCTCTATTGAATCACTGACTGGTTTTATTAACGAAGCATGGAATTCGGGTGAAGTTCCAGATGAATGGAAACTTTCTCAAGTCATACTGATACCGAAACCGAGTAAACCTCCAAGTCTGGAAAACTTGCGACCAATATCGCTAACATCATGTGTAGGGAAAGTTGCCGAGCATGCAATCCTCAACAGGCTTAAGAATTTCTTGGAGGACAACAACATATACACTAACAATATGTTAGGCTTCAGATCCTCACTATCAACTCAGGATGCTATGAAGCAGAATAAACACCACATTCTAGACGGATACTCTAGAGATACCAAAGCCATCCTCGGACTAGACATGCAGGAAGCATTCGACAACATTAGGCACAAATACATCCTTCAAACGATTGAGGAAATTGGACTTGGATCGAAAATGTATAATTACATATACTCTTTCTTGGGGGCACGTACGGCGAGATTAAGGGCAGGAGACACCAACGCAGACATGGTTAAACTCGGTGATCGTGGAACCCCTCAAGGCTCGGTGATCTCTCCCGTCCTCTTCAACCTGTGCATGATCGGCCTGTCCAGGAAACTGAGCAATATCAGCAACATTCACCACACCATCTATGCTGATGACCTTACCATATGGTGTGCTGGTGGTAGTGAAGGGCAGGTACAAGATGCACTCACAGAAGCGGTGCAGACAGTGGAGAAATACTTGAGGCCCACTGGTCCCAGGTGCTCCCCACAGAAATCGGAGTTATTACTTTACAGAAAAGATAAGGGGGGGGGGGAGACCTAAGGGCTGGAAGCCACTATCCGAAAGTGACATATATATATTGACCGAAAGCGAGGTAAATGTACCCAGCGTCGACACAATGAGGGTACTGGGCTTTTTTATAGATGCAAATGGAAGGAATCACATAGCGCTCAAGAAAATTATCTTCAAGACTGAGAATGCATACCGGATGATAAGACGACTTGCAGGGAGACAAAAAGGTATGAAAGAGGATATTTTTATCAGGTTGATCAACCCTTTCGTGCTATGTCATAATTTATATGCGGCTTCTATGTATAACTGGACACAAACCCGACTAAAGAAGCTGGACGCGGTGATCAAGAAAGTCATCAAGAGTGCACTGGGTCTCCCGCTTCGCACCAGCACTCAAAAATTGCTTAAGTTAGGAGTACACAACACAACTAGAGAAATTGAGGAGGCTCAAGAAAGGTCACAAATAGCAAGACTATCTACAACTTGCACGCGGAGATCTATCCTCGATAGAATCATGATCAACCTTGTCATCGACCAGGAGACGTACACCAAGATACAACAGGACTTGGGTGAGAGCATCATCGTTGCCCCGTTGCCAAGAAATATGCACCAAACCTTCAACGTCGCCAAAAGGGTAGCCAGGGCTAAAGCTTCATTGAAGAAGTTGAATAAAGGAGGTACGGAGGCTTGCTTTGTCGACTCAGCCTCATATAAAGCCCGAAATAAGTTCGCCGCGGTAGTAGTTGACCACCAAGGCAGGTGTACCAACTGCGCCACAGTTTACACTTCCAAACCGGAAGTAGCTGAATGGGTTGCTATCGCGTTAGCCCTGACGGATGATCGATACATCGAGATATACAGTGACTCAAAACCAGCCATCAGAGCCTTCAGCAGGGGCAGGATCACACCACAAGCAGTTCGAATTATTAATAGCAAACATGCCATTGATACACATTACATATATTAGTTCCCAGCGCCCCTTGGGTCACTCAATTACATTTTTATGAATACAAATGAATCGGCCAACAACATTACCCGCGAAATCACGAACCGGGACGCTTTTACACATGGATTTGATTCTGCTGGATTCGAAAATCTACAACAGATACACCCATGACATATAATGAAATTACTGAACATTACTACCTGGGGAGGAGACCCCCTCACAGTAGACTAAACAGAGCACAAGTGGTCACTCTTAGACAATTACAGACACAGTCTTATTACTCACCGGCACAGGTAAAAGAATGGTACGACATAAAAGATATGCATGTTTTTTGCAAGGCACATAAGAAAGAAGTATGCGCGCTTGAACATATGCTCTGGGAATGTGGGTCGCTTGGCCGTGGCATTTCCCGGGAACGGTTTACAGGAATGATAAAGTCTCACGACCACATCCTCCAAGTCTTGGCTGTCTTGTACGCCCTTGACAAGGCTAGAAGGCTTCACCTCCCAGTCTTAACGTGGGATTAGCCAGGCAGGTAGCTACACCCTGTACAGGACGTGTAAATAAAGTTATTTCCATTCATCCATCCCCACACAAGAATATCATCAAGATAGCAAACTACATTTTTGGAATTCAGCAGCCAATTACGTGTGTACGCGTCGCTTCGTGGTGTGGCTTTAATAAACAGCTGCTGGTCAGCCGCGTCGTTGTTGGGCTTCCGTGGAGTACGTTTGACTCACTCGTGTCGGTGGGCTGATTGCCAGCGCGCGCCGAGTTCCGTGTTCATTCGTCGGTCCCCTTGCCGTCGTTCGGACGCCGCCCGCCGACACAACAACATGGCGACGAAAATAGGATGTGTTCTCCGCAACCATCCAGAACCGTGAGTGAGTTTTCGTACTGCCTGTTTTGCGTTCTGCTTGGACTGACGCCTCTAGCGTCCGCGAGGAGTGGTAAGCTTCGTGGACTCTTTCTGTGCAGACCTTTCGATTGAGGCCTTTGCCTTCGTTCCGTTCTGCAACTCCCTTGCCTCTCCTATCAGCATGGCTCTTTTCGAACGCCTTCCTGTATTTTTTGAACTGCCGGGCCAACCCCGATCCCATGGCGTAATTGGAAAAAAAATGTTTCGGGCTTATCTCGAAGCGGTTGGCGGCAGCCGCTAGCGCGCCGCGCCACGCGAGTCGGCACTGGTTAGCCTACTAAAAAGGGATGGACAGAGAAGATATTTTGCGGTAGAAAACAAGATTAAGCTCGAAACACTCAGGGAAATGCGACGTCAATCACGCCAAGTGTCGAGGTGCCCACGTCGGCGTCTGAAAGCGATTCATCGTTTACGGCCGGATCGAAGTCACAAACATTCGTGGAACAACTCAGTCGGTTTTTCGCCGCGTCTCTCAACCCATCGGTAGAACGTCACGAGTTTACAAGTCGGCGGCAACTTCCAGAGGAAATTTTCTTGGAATATGTGACGGTTCTAAAAAAAAGGCCGTGAGATGTAAATTTGGCGTAACGTACGCGGAACGCGTCCACGACCAAATCATTCACGGTACCTTCAACCCGCGGGTTAGAAGAAATTGCTTGCGTATGGGGGAGAGTTGTCATTGGAGAAGGCAGAAGAAATCGGGTGGACCTTAGAAGCGTTGTCCATGGCTAATCGAGCGTTTGTTTCGAGCAAACCTGAAAGTGTTCAAGTGATCGGACATGGCACGCAAGATGGCGGCGCGAAAAACGAAAATGGCAATAATGGCCGAAGCAACTGGGGAAGACGCGACGTTACCGGAACGTATCCGGAAGGACGTGACGTCACAGAAGTTCCGGAAAGAACAAATGATTACTTTCCCCCACAGTCATCGTTGGAGTCCCAGGCTGCAGTTCAGAATGAAAAGTTTCGAGGTGACTTACCGCATCAAGCGTGTGGCTGCTGCGGAAGCAGATATTATCGTTCGTTTTTCCGAAATCGTCCAGCAAAGAATCGGCGTTGTCGCAAGTATAACACTCTTGGACATTTCAGGAAGATGTGTCGCAAGACGGACCAGGTCCAGAACGTGTCTTCTGGGGAAGTCGTCGGCGTCGTACCGGAACTCCCGGCTCATAAGCAAGCGTCAATTTCGGCAGTCGTATCTTCGTATCGTCCTGTGGCGTACGTGCTTACAGTTGGCGTTGCATCCAGAAGAGATTTAGTATCCACGTGGTGGTCGATGGTGTAAATCTGGAACTGTCAGTAGATACTGGAGCATCTGTATCTTTGATGACTGTCGGACACTTCCAACGCCACTTAAGCGAACAAAATGTCCTGTCCAAGGCTGCCGCAGACCTGCAGAATTTCTCGAAACATAGCATCAGAGTCATCGGCTCTTTTCAAGTACCAGTGACGGTGTTACAGCGGTCCTGCATCATTGCTTTCTACGTCACCGACAAGGGCTCAACGCTCTTGGGGCTTGATGCCATTCAGCGACTGGGCATCCATATCGACAGTGCGACCTTAACGTGTCGTCTAGCATCTTGTGCAGTGCAGTGTCGCTCCAACGTGCGTTCCGGTTTCGAGCATGTCTTCAGCAACCAGGTGGGTCTCGTCCAAGGCCTAATTCATCGAATTCAATGGCGGCTAGAAGTGACTCCGGTTGCATCCAAGTTGCGACAGTTGCCTCTAACTCTTCGGAACCAGGTGTCTACCAAGCTACGACGACTCGAGGACTGTGATGTCAACGAACGTGTTTGCGCCTGGCAGTGGGTTTCGTCACTCGTCGTCATCCGCAAGAAGAATGGGAGCATCCGGTTGTGTGTGGTTTTCCGGAAACCCAATAAGGCAATCGTCATTGATGGGTACCCTTTACCACACGTTGAAAAGCTATTAGAAATGTTTCATGGAGCTGCTTGTTTTTCCAAGTTAGACTTAGCGTCTGCGTATCATCAGTTAATGTTGAAAGAGAGCAGTATAGATTTAACGACGTTCATAACACATGATGGTTTGTTCAGGTTTAAGCATGTGTGCTTTGGTCTGGCTACCGCGCCTGCAGGTTTTAAAAAAATGATGTCACAGGTCTTAAATAGCTGCGAAATGTGGTTTGTTATCTTGATGATATTCTTGTGTGGGGGAAGACTCAGTCTGAGCATGACGCAAGCATCATTGCAGTTTTGACTTGTATAGCAAACAGTGGCATGAAGTTAAACGATAAATGTCTTTTTTTCCGTAAAGCAGCTCAGTTTCTCGGGGCACAAGAATTCAGCCGAGGGCCTTTCATATTCAGACATTAAAGTGAATGCTCCAACTCGTACAGACATTAGGTCATTGCGCTCATTTTTGGGGCTGACAGGGTATTATGCTAAGTTCATAGATCGCTATGCAGATCTAGTCGAACCACTTCGTCTCATGCTCAGACAAGGCCAAAACTTTTGTTGGTCGGAGAGTGCTCAACGCAGTTTCATGCAGTTGAAAACACGTCTTACTTGCTCGCCTGTGATTAAGATGTTTGATCCGGATCTACCTGTGGTAGTTACAACCGATGCATCTGACGCTGGTATCAGGGCAGTGTTACAGCAGCGGTATGGTCCTAAGTTTGAAACCGTATCATTCGCGTCGAGAAGCCTGTCAGAAACTGAAAGGAAATATTATGTGGGCGAACGCAAAGCGCTTGCGTACCTATTCGCATGTGAAAAGTGGCATATTTACCTTTGGAGTAGGCGTTTCACTCTTAGAAGTGACCATCAAGCTGTAGCTGCTTTGTTAGCAGCAGGAGGTGCTGGTCGTCGACTGTTAAGAATTTCAAGGTGGACAGCTAGACTGTTATACTACAACTTTGATGTAGAGTGCAACTGTATAGAGACTATTGAACATCTCTTGTGTCACTGTGCCCAATTTGATGAAGATCGCTGGACTCTCCATTGGGCCTTGAATAGACTCAATGACCGGCTATTTAATGAAGCAAAGTTCTTAGGAGCCTGGTCGCACAGCACATCAGTACAGAAAGCCACACGAGCCCTCCTGAGATACTTGACAGCAACTTCATTGAGGGACCGCCTGTGAAACACGACATTGTGTGTGTGATGTGACATGTGTCTATCCTTCTCTCTCTTTTTTACTCCCCTCTCCCCCTTCCTATGTGTAGGGTAGCAAACTGGACACATAGTCTAGTTAACCTCCCTACCTTTTCTACATTTCTTTTCTCTTTCTCTTGATGTAGAGTATTATAAGGGCTCGGAAAACGTGATCGCCAATGCCTTGTCTAGACTGCCATTGCAGAACAGCCCATAACTTAGTCAAGAGGAAGAAATAGTATCATTAGTGACATCAGTAGTCGATAAAGAAACTGAGCAGCTTGGAAAGAGTACGGATAAAACATTATAGAAAGTGTGTGAGCATGTATGCAAGGGTTGGCCATTAAAGAAACCAAATAATGACCTAATAGCATATCTTCATGTTAAAAATGATCTCTCCTTCGTAGACGGGTTACTTATGCGTGGTGACTGCGTAGTCATTTCATATGTCCTTTTCCCTACCTTCATGCAGTTAGCACATGAAAATCATCAAGGAACAGTACGCGCTAAACAACTCCTCCATGAGAGATATTGGTGGCCGCAAATGAATTGTTCTGCTGAGCAATATATACAGCATTGTCATGTCTGTCAGCTGCTGATAAGTCTGCCAAGCCTCGTTTGGCACCATTGCAGCCAGTCGAATGGCCAGATGGGCCATGGAAAAAATTGGGTATGGATCTGTCGGCCCATTCGATGTGTCTTTTTCAAGGTATCTCGTAACTTTGGTGGATTACTATTCTAAGTGGCCCGAGGTTCTTGGAACGAATACAATATTAGCAGAGGATGTCATTAAGCTGTTAGACTGCTCATTTAGTCGCGAAAGGCTACCAGAGGTATTAGTTACCGCCAATGGTCCACAGTTTGTGTCACAGCAGTTTGAGAAATATATTAGGAAAAAGGCATTCGCCACATGTTATCGTCAAATTATTATACCAAGTCCAACGGTCCAATAGAACGCCTGAATAGGGTTATGAAGGAACATTTCCAGGTGGCTAGACTGGAAGGGAAAGATCCCGCAAAAAGCATGACAGAATTTTTGAGTTCATACAGAGTCACTCCACATGCGGTGACAGATCTCTCGCCAGCTTTTTTGCTGCATGGCCGTCAACCTCGCTCTAAAATAGACATTAGCAACTTTAGGACCCATCCTCAGGTATCAGGGTTACAAGCCGATTTGCCTCAGGTCCGTAAGAGAAAGTCTCGGCAAAATAGCGAAAGAGTAAAGTATATAATATTTGATAAAAGGAAAGGTGCACACAGACACCGCATAAAGGTAGGAGACTTGGTTAAAATAGAGTTCCGTAGGAAGGAAAATTGTAAGTATAGTAAGCCTCGTAGGGTGCAGGCTCCGGTTGCGCCTTTCACTTTTCTGCTAAGTGATGGCAAGAAGTGGAACGCTTCCAAACTGACAGTGATTCCTGAGGGTTCCTTTGAGAAGGCGGCTCGTCCTACGCTACCTGAAGAATTAATTTACTATTTTTCCAGCATAGACAGTTGTGATAGTCAGCCCTCTAGTTCACCCGCTCTAGTTGGCTCCCCCCCCCCCCACATCTTCAGACAGACTCTCAATTGTCAGACCTCTCGGTTAATGAAAGGTGTGAATCAGTGGTTCCTCAGGGAACGTTGGGATGCCAAGAAGACCCTGTTGGGCAACCCTCGATAACTGTTCAAAATCATGTCAATCCTGGAGAGGGCCAAAATGAAGGGGTGACGGGGTTTTTGAAGCCGACCAAAAATGGTCGCGATCCACCACGTTCTTCTGCGGCCTCTTCGCGTCCGCGAAATGAGACAAAGCGCCCCGAGTGGTTTAAAGACTTTGTGACCTAAGTGCGGACGTCATGGACATTGACTGTGGCATTGTAGTGTGTGTTGTCTTGCATGATCGGAGAATGATCTTGTGTGTTGTGGTACCACTCATGGATGTGCGGACAGATGATTCATATCGCCGTTGGTGTGAATTTAGTTGGATGTATGGACACTCACGGGACTGTGAGGACTGTCTTCATCGATGGGGGGGGGGGGATGATGTGGTGTTGTGGCGCCATCTTTGAGAAGGATGCGCACTGTTTGTCATGTTGTTGTGTGTTTTATATATTTATATATATATATATATATATATATATATATATATATATATATATATATATATATATATATATATATATATATATATATATATATATATATATATATATATATATATATATATATATATATATCATTGGAGACCGGAACACGTGATTGTGAGCAGCCAATTACGTGTGTACGCGTCGCTTCGTGGTGTGGTTTCAATAAACTGCTGCTGGTCAGCCGAGTCGTTGATGGGCTTCCGTGGAGTACGTTTGACTCACTCGTGTCGGTGGGCCGATTGCCGGCGCGCGCCGAGTTCCACGTCCAGTCGTCAGTCCCCTTGCCGTCGTTGGGACGCCACCCGCCGACACAACACCGGTCTGCATTTACATTTATGTATCAAGCACACAACAACACAACAAACAGGGCGAATCCTTCTCAAGGATGGCGCCACTACACCACAATCGTTACTGGCAGCATCGACCCAGAGCAAGGTGTAGGAAAGAGAGGTGACTGATGGCCTCGGAGGCGCAGCAGAGCAGCTCCGTGGAGAACTTGTTCGGGTTCGCCTCCTTTCTACCAAAGGGCGCTAGGAGTATCGGGGCCATGCAAGCCGCGGACGGTGCGTAGGGCCACTTGAGTTCGCTCCGTCACGAGGCCGTCTTTTTTATCGTAAGTTCGGAACGTCTCTGTTTTGTGTGAACTATCCGCGATCTTTGACAGTTTTGGTTGATCGCGTGAGTTTACACGACGTGCGTGGGGCATGTAAAAGCGATGGGGAAAAAGTGTATCGCCCCACGCTGCAAGACAGGGTACAAGTCCTGTACCAAGAAACTTTCGCTGTTTTCTGCGCCGAGAGAAGAAGAACGCCTTCTGGTGTGGAGGAATGCTATTCCGCGAAAGGATCGCATCCTACAGTCTACCGACCACCTCTGCGAACGGCACTTCGAGCCTCATTTGGTAAGCAAAACCTGGGAAGCGGTCTACAACGGCAATGTTTTGTGTCGAGCACCCCGGAAAGCGTCCCTCTCCAAAGATGCAGTGCCCACTATTTTTCCGGACTGCCCAAGCTATCTCTCGAAAGAGAAAAACAACGCAAGAGGCCAGCTGAGAAACGTGACATCAACGGGCCTATCAAGAAGCACCGTAAGCAAAGCCAGGAACTCGGCGACTCGCTTTTGCTGGATCCTCCCGAAAGTGGTGCTACTGCTTCGGACGTGCTCTTGCATTATTGTACCTCTGCACCCCTGGCAGCGGTGTCAACTTTTGATGAACTGTTTGGAAGCCCAGCATCCGTTGAGCTTCCGTCCAGCACCTAGGGCTTCGACAGATTGCAGGTTGACGAGCTTCGCAATGTTGTGTTCTCGGAATTGCGGCGCGTTCGAGAACCGCAGTGCGCCGCTGACACAAGCCACATAGTGCCATAGAAGCTGCTTGACATTAATCAAGACATGCAACTCAGAGTTGTTTTGATGGGAAGGCTGGTATCTCCCGAAGTACTGGGATTCGACCTTGAGGTGTCAACCATCAACGACATTACAACCCTACTGAAGAACCTGGAGAACGTCCACCTTTGCGGTGGCCGTCCAACGGCTAACGAATATCCCCATGCACAACTGGAATGCGCATTGGTCAATGTTTGTGGACGATGGAGGCACAGGAAGTGTGCGCAGGTTCTTTCTGCCAAATGTGCCTGCCAGCAGTGTGCTGGCCTGTCAGACACGCTGCGGGTTCACCAAAGGAGGGCACTGCTCAGGAAGAACGAAAAAGGAGCTCGCACTAATTTTCGGATGTTTAACTTCCGTAATAATGAGAAGGTAAGAGTTTTCCGACGAGCACAATATGCGTTAAAACGAGCCAAGAATCCCTTGACCAAGAGGATAAAGGGGCTGCAGCAAGCACTGAAGACAATGCAGGACCAGTTCGCTTCTATTTCTAACGAATCACTGCAAGAAAAATTGGAGAAACTTGATGTCCCAAATGCACAGCTGATGGTCATTCACGAGTGCATCGCTGCTGCCAAGGCAACAGGCAAGAAAAACCGCCGTTACACGGAGAATTGTCTTCTGTTGTGCCTGCTTTTGCATATTCGGAGTCTATCTACATACGCCTTTTTAAGGAACAATGACATCCTGCCGTTGCCATGCGTTTCCACTGTGCGGAAATGTCGAGGCCCGTGTGCTCAGATTTGGGTGCACGTTAAGGAACCCCAGGTGGTCAAAATTTCCTGAGCCCTCCACTATGGCGTCTCTCATAATCATATGGTGGTTTGGGGACGTTAAACCCCACAAATCAATCAAATCAATCATGCGTTTCCACCGTGCGAAAGTACTTGTCGGCCATCCGTGTGAAGTGTGGGTTTGACGCCAGCTTCTTTAGAGTGTTCAAAAAGAAACTGTTGTCTAAAGACACATTCCAGCGACACGGTGTGTTAGTCTTTGATGAGATACAGGTACGAAAAGAGATGCGTGTGAACTCAAAGACAATGACATACACTGGGTTTTCAGACTTCGGCGACATCCAACCGGCTGGTGAGGAACTTGCCGACCACGGACTTGTTTTTACGTTTCGTTCATTTGGGGATAAGTTCTCGCAACCAATCGCAGTTTTTGCGATCAAGGGACCCACAAAAGCAACCGTTTTTGCTCAGCTTGTCCTGAAAGCCATAACTCTCCTAGAAGAGGCGGGTGCGTATGTCGATGCTATTGTTTCCGATGGCGCAACTACGAACAGATCCATGTGGAAACACTTGGAGTGAGCGGTTCTCTAGAAAACTCTAGGAACTCGTTCGAGCACCCATTGGACGAAAAAAGAAGGGTGTACGTTTTTTCAGATGCTCCACACTTAATTAAGTGGTCCATGAACCGCCTTCACGCCCAGAAGGTGTTAACCACTCCCAAGTAAAAGTGCATTGGGCACATTATGACACATCTGCTTAAACATTATGGCACATTATGACACAGTCTGCTTAAACCACCAAAGTTCGGCAACTGTCAAACTGAGCTTGGGCAATAGGCTCCATGCTTAACACTAGCAGAGCTCACTTCAGCCTTTAAAGATGAGTCTCCAGGGGAAAGTAAGCTCCAAGATTTTAGGAAGAGCCTTGATGGGTATGTTAGTGAGGAGCTAGAGTGGGAAGCTATTGATGATCACTCCTATGCCTTGGCTGAAGTTGTGGACTGCATAGTTTACTATGTTACAGGGTTTGTGTGCCGGAAGTTGCTTAACAGCACAACGTGCGAAACGTGCAAACTTGGCCTTGCGAGACCTGTTGCCCACTCGCAGATACCTGAAGCAGCTCTCGTAAACTGTAAGACCCTTGGGAAGCTCATTCATCCCACAACTAACATATTTGTCTTACTTCGCGCAGCAGAAGCAGAGTTTCAAAGAAATTGTACTCAAAAGAATGCTTATGAGCTGACCATTGATCATATATTAGATAACAACTGGTTCTCATTTCCTTGCACCACCCACAGAGACGAAGTGATTGCAAAAATCTTGCATTGTTATGTGGACCTTCCGATGAGGCAGTATTGTAAACAGAGAAAAGAAAAGGGAAACAAGACGCAAAAGCTCAGAAAACTGTCTAAACTTGTGACTGCACAAGCGTCGTAAACAGAGTTTGGTGTTTGATGGTGTGTGATTTCCTCAATATTTCTTGGTTGACATTTTTTGCAAAACAGTGCAATAAACACGTATATGTTCGAACAAGCTTATTAGGCATGAATTACTGTGAAAGCATGTTGCAAAACAGCTCAAAACTAAAGTAGATATCTGATTCATGTGTGCCCGAGTTCAGCGAAATTCAAATTGCCTTCGTATGCCGTAGTCGCACCGTAGTAGACAGCACTGGTGCACCTAAATATTTATTTATTTGCTCGTATTTCTGCATAAATTACTCGCAGCGGGGGCTGCATCTTCGCGAAGAAGTGTTGAAGCTACGGTCGCTGTCGCGTCCCAAATAGCGTGCGTGCGCTTCGGCCTCAAAATTCACATACTAACCCGAGACTTCCCTAAGAACCTCTGTTATTTCTAAACGGTATTTGCGTTTGAAGCGTCCATAAATTCATGACACTGAAATCCAAGCGCGCGTACTATACGGCGCAGTACGAGGCGCGTTTCCATGCCCGTGGCTACCGAAAACCCGCAGTACATGGCCCCCGTTCTAGCAGCGCCACTTACGAGCGCATACGTCCGCGCCGAACCAAGTTTCGCCGCGCTCGCCCGCCGCGTTGAGTCACCTCTCCTTCCTGCACCGTGACCCAGAGTGATGCCGCCGTACGAAACGGCGGGAAAACGCCGGAAAAACACTGCATATGTTACGGGCTTAAAAGACCAAACACTGGAATGTGTATGCTCGTGCCTACCCGTCAAAAGTGTCTAGTCACTCCGGTGGAGAAAAGGGGCGCACCACCACTGGTACACGTAGACCGTGTCGACGCTCTCGCATATGCTCATGCATACGAGGCTGCACACAGTGTTGCTTGATCTTTTGGGTTAATACTGTCCAAGTTCAGCACAGAATCTTGCGTTTTCAACTGGATTGAGTTCGTTCACTTTGGAAGATATGAGAGCTCTATAAAATATTGAAGAAGACAGCAGAGCGGATTAGGGAACAAAAGGGGGTTTAGAATATCATAGTTGAAAGGAAAAAGAGGAAATGGCCATGGGCCAGGCATGTAGTGCGTAGACAGGATAACCGCTTGTCATTAAGGATTCCCAGAGAAGGCAAGTGGGTTAAGGGAGACAGAACGATAGGTGGGCAAATGAGATTAAGAAGTTTGCGGGTATAAATTGGCAGCAGCAAGCACAGGACCAAGTTAACTGGTGGAACATGAGGGAGGCCTTTGTCCTGCAGTGGACGTAGTCAGGCTGATTATTATTATTATTATTATTATTATTATTATTATTATTATTATTATTATTATTATTATTATTATTATTATTATTATTATTATTATTATTATTATTATTATTATTATTATTATTATTATTATTATTATTATTATTATTATGTATTGATTGTGCTTCCCCACCATCCCTCCCTCAGTTTTTACTATTTCAAAGGTAATTGACATTGCAGTGACCAAAGCAACTACCGCAATATACACCAAAGATCAGAAGGTCAACAGCGTTGCACGCCCTGCTCCCGTGAATAAATGCAATGAAAGTTTGTGTATAGAACAGTGCACGTTTATCATAGGCGTGCGCAGAGTTTTCCTTCAGGAGGGCGGTGGCGAAGGTTCGTCACAGCACCCCAATCCCTAATAAATTTATGAAGTTGACATTGCACCCCTCCCCTCTTCCGTGACTAGGGGGGCGCCCTTCCTCCCTACCACCTTTGTGTGCACGCCTATGACGTCTATGCATCATGAGACATGGCGAACAATGTTTGCGGAATGACCAGAGCTGGCGCGATTGTCTTGTTGACAGCCGTGCTATTTGTGCCGAACAGTAATATAATTATCCTGTTCATGAAACTGTTTCAAGTTCTGTTGGTTAGAAAATGCGCGCGGGAGCGGTATAGCAGGCGCAGTCGGTGGGTTTGACATTGTCTCTTGGGGCCTACTTTAGTTACGAAGAAGAATAAAAAAAGGAAATATGAGTTCCTGTACAGTGTAAACGAAGTGCTCAAAAACTTTGGTGCATAGCCGTTATAGTATTTACATTACCAAAATACAGCTTTCCCTGCCTAATATTCACTACAGTTTATTACATGCACAATCATTGAGAACTTCAAATCCTGAAGAAATTATAGATATCTACTTTTTTTTTCATAGCATAGTAACAAGAAAAGGCATTACTGAAAACTGTTGTGGACCCTCTAGAAATAAAATGTAGGTGAAATGTTGCACTGGAAATAGGGCTAGACATTCTTGTTTTCTCATAGTTGCACATGCCCTGAACAACACAAATATTCATCATCATCGTCGTCATCATCATCATCATCATCAGCCTGACTACGGCCATGGCAGGGCAAAGGCCTCTTAAATAATCCGCCACTCGATCCGGTGTTGTGCTTTCTGCTGCCACCTTATACCCGAGAGCTTTTTAATATCATCGACCCACCTAACTTTGTCTCCCCTTCATGTGTTTGCCTTCTCTAGGAATCCAGTCAGTCACTTTTAATAACCAGCGGTTATCCTGCCTACTTTTATTCTCAAATTCAAGTATGATATCTCAAGCCCTGTTTGTTTTCTGGCCCACTCTGCTCTCTTTAAGTAACCATGAAACGATGGATTGAATTCACTGGAAGAGCTTACTGCCTCACAAATTCAATGCCTCAAAAAATTTTAAGAATCTGCCCAATAGTTTGAGTGGAGTTACAAATATTTCTCGCATGTGGCAATTTCATTCTTTTTTCCCTATGTCCTGATGAAGCCGCTGGAAGCTAAGCAGGTAGGGACGGCAGGGGCAAAAAAATAGGTCACACGCACCTCGTAACCTTGAGCACTTTTTTTTTCTGCAAATGCGCGGCTTTTTCAGGGTGATCGTGCGCGCCTGGACAAAGTGATTACTGTAACTACCGAGCAAGCTACGTTCAAATCAGCCAATGGCTCATAAATGGCTTTCTACAAGTGATTTTTGAGCGTATTTTGTCACTTGTCGAGAAAAGAAAACGCAATTTTCGGCCAATTTTGTTAATTTGTTGGGGATTCCAAGACTAGTGCTGCGCTATAATATTTGGCTCGCGTGTTCTCAGGAGCCTCTACTACCGATCGGGAGCGTTGTCCGACCATGCACAAAATGTGTTGCAGATCCCCCTTTAACTCTTTCGTTACCATGCCTATCCCAATCGATCACCGGTGATCGACGCTTTTGGATGATCGATTTTGGCATGTTAAATTTGTTTCTCGGGCACTCGGCACTTTAAGTAGTTAGTACAGGCACTGAAATTTCTGAATCAATTTGAATTTATCGTTTGTTGGCGTTTCGGTAACATAGTGGTTTTCGACTGATCTTTGTGCGCACCAATGTGCGTGTATTGTTGGAAAAGTGCACTAGGCTCGCGAACTTGACATAAGTATGTGCACCTCGTGATTATGGTGCAGTAACATCGAAATTCTGTAATGAAAAGAACCTTTGCAAGCCAAATATTAAATGAAAGTGTCAGTTTCACTATTTGACTATGTTCAGCAGTAAAGATAGCCAGAAATTTATGCCATATATTCAATAGAAAGCTGTTCCTACGAGTCGGAAAAATCTTGTCTTACAAAGAATATTCGCGAAGGTCTGTCGCGTGTTTAAAGCGTCGATGTGGCCTTCTTGACAGTTTCCAGCAGCTTTGGTTTTGCTCGCACCGTTATGTCAGACATAGGGTCGCATCCAGTGTCGCTAGTTCCTCCTATGATGTCGTTGTCAGACGCGCATGGGTGCGCATCAGCGCTGCAAAACACAAGCGCTGCTCGAAGCTGTCTTGCAAGCTCACCTGAATTGAGGGACGACGAGCTTAGCGTTCGAGAATGACAGCACCTCAGCTTCAAGTTTTATGGCGACGATGTTTTGCGTCAGCCTGATACATCCACAGCTGTTCATGGGTTTGTTTTGTTTACATCCTCAAGTAGTTTCCTCTACCGCAAGTTGCGTATAGTTCCTGACCTTTGTGCACAATCTTATATCTATTCTGGTTACGTGCGTGATCTACACTTCACTGGGGCGTACGTAGTGCGCTGGCGCTGGCTGCAGAGCTTCTCCCAACAACTAGAAAGATCCCGGAGCACCTCTTGGCCGTGACTACGAAGCAGTGCGAAACGTTTTAGAACTGCGGCGATATTGTCCTTTTTTAGTACGATATGCACAAAAATTAAAAAAAAAGCTTGGATACATTTATTGGAACGCCAACCTATGCGGTGTAAAGTGGCTCATGAAAAAGAGGCGCCGCTAGATGAAATAGCGAAGTTCATTAGACATCTCATTATTAGCGAGATAATTCTCATCACGGGCATCTATCTACCTCCATTGGAACACCAGGAGACTCTTGACGCAACACAACAAAAATTTGCTGAGAAAAAGTGTACAGGTACACTTGTGTCTCACAAAAAAAAAAAAACATGCAATGCTTCACCGCATGGCATGAGCAACAAAGCAGCCCCTCAGTTCTGATTTTCTTTGTTTATATGAAGAGAAACATTTTTGTACAACGTTCATTATTTTTATACTATTCCTGGGTCATTTATCAACAATATGTATATTCTGAAATTTCTTTGCTTTGAGTGTTTTCGCCCATAATATGCCTATGTACTTAAAACCTTATTTTAACGAAACGAAATTTTTGTCACAGTGGATATAACAAACCATTCTTCGTCTACAATGAGCATTGACTGATCATTTTGGTATACGTCAATTCAATTTCTTAGAGGGCGGGACGGTTTACGTCTTATCACGGCTGCTGTAGTTCAAAAGTCACACCTTGCGCTTCCGGGAGCCGCCTGCGGCCCGCCAACACACGTGGGCATAGAGTTTCTCACAATCATACCTAGAGAGAAATCTGGCACTAGTGAGCTGCTGGATGCAAGGGAATGACGGGACATGTGAGCTTCGAACTTGTCTCGGATTTCTATACCTCGAAGACGCGTCTGTCTTCACGTTGAAGTGGTTGAATTCTTACTAAAAGAGCACGTAATAAGCTATTTTTTTTTCATTGCACAGAAACGTGTTGTATTTAACATCAGAACCTTTTACGTTGATGTACAATTTTAGGAAGCGCAAGAAATAACGGCTGCTAAACTTGGCAGGCAGACGACAAAGCGAAAAAGAGCACGTAGTAAGCTATTTATTTCTGCCATTGCACAGAAACGTGGTATAGTTAACACTAGAACCTTCTACGTTGGTGTAAAATTTTAGGAAGCGTAAGAAGTAACCAACGGCCGCTAAACTTGGCAGGCAGACGACAAAGTGAGCGTTCCCTCCGCAACTTTCATGTCGCCTGTTTCTTTTTATCGCCGTTTGGTTGTGCCGTCAAGGTGAGTGGACTTTCATTTTAAAACATATTATGCGGGAATGAGATCTGCTTATAAACGTTTTGTTTTAGAGAAGCTTTATTTACGCAGTCATATTCGCTTTTGAGCCGAAGCCTCGCTCAACACTAGCTAACAGAAGCCTCGCAGACACATATACCGTCATTCCCTGCGCTCTAACATCGCCCCTTAAGAAATTCTCATAGATGGTGGCGCCACACTTCCCTCTAGGTATTCGTCAGAAAGGGGAGAGGGAGCGAGTCTAACATTACATTCCAGCACCGTTGCAGCCGGTGACAGCAGAGCCGCGTTGACTCACGGCGCGAGCTAATACGAGTGGCCACGCATGGGGCTTTTCTGGCGACCACGCGCTGCCTAGGCACCCAAATCGCGCGAACATTCTTAGGCGCTTTAGTCGCTAGCGGTGCGCCGACGTCAACGTTGATTTTGGTGTTGTGTGGTGGTGTGGTGGATTGCGGTATTATTCCTTGCGAATATGGTGATGTGGCAGTGATTCTCGGCCGACCGATCCTTTAAAGTGGGTAGATCGAGCGCCGTGGGTGTTTCGTGCAAGGGGTAGCGTTGAATGGCCAAAATCCCGCGTCGATGTGATATGCTCAAGTGCTGGCTGTTTTGTGTGTGCTGTGCGGTGGTTTGTTTGGCAAATTTAGTTCCCTGCACATTTGATGATACGTTAGTGTTGGCTGGTTCATGCGAGCCGTAGCGTTGGATTACTCCCGCGTAGGCGTGATCATGTTTGTGGAGACATATACTTCCGATTGAGATTTAGGGTCTGACGCACTGTACTGACAACACCACTATCACATGAGTTCTCGTTTGCTATGTCATACCCTTTTATATCGCAGTTAGATGACGACTGCGCCGTATTTGATCCGACTAGTTTGGGCAGTTAGTGGTGACTAATACTGGTGTCACTTCAATACTTTTGATCGAGATCAACAGGTCTGTCGCTGCTGCGCCGGATCGAGTTTGGCGCAGACGGCCTGGCTGATTGCAATCAAAAGTGCCCGTGTGACACCGGTATGATCGCACGTGCGAATGCTCAAACCCTTTCTGTACGCTCTTGTGGTCTCTAGATTCGTGGTTGCTGGTTGCATCAGTCGACGAGCATGTCAGAAAAACAGTTTACTTCATATACGAAGCTATTCTATCAAAATTACGCAGAAATGTTGCGTCATACTGGCTAGCTAGGCCTGTAGTAATGGGACGTCCGCAAATAAGCACATGTACACAGAAGGACTGAAAGCTGGGCCAGTTGGTGACAGTATGGTATAACTGTTAGTTTAAGCGCACGAATAAACAGAAAAGATGCGAGGACAAGCACTTTCTTGCAACTAAATGATTTATTAGAAAGGGAAGTATATATAAACAGGCAATCAAAAAACAACGCATGCGTGTGCAGGCAAAAAGTACACCCGTGGCACCTCGAGAACACAGGGTAAAAGAAGAAAGAATATCTCGGAACATAATCTAGAAAAACAAACTCTTTATCGTGCAGCAAAACCGAAGGCTGGCTGACGCGTTGATCGCCTCTTTTTCTTATGTGAAAAGCTTCTGTCAACTCACGAGTTAATTGAATGTTAGATCGAAAAACCACTTCAGTATCCTGAAAAAGAGGATAACAACCGCATTCTCTGCAATGAGCAGCGAGATTCCATGCACCCAAGGATTTCAAAGAAGAATCGTGCTCTCTAAGACGGACATTGACGCACCTTCCAGACAGACCTATGTACACTTTACCACAGCTAAAAGGAGTCATGTAAACAACGCCTATTGCGCAGTCCACGAACTTTTTGCTGTGTTTCATGAGACATTGCGGAAACTCTCTGCGCATGCGTCAACAAATACACTGCAGTTTGCTTTTGGCTGAGTAAAGCACATCGACTTTATATCAAATAGCGAGTTGCTTAAGTTTATGCGATGTCTTATGAAGGTAAGGAATCACTGCTATCATCCTACCTTTTCTACTCTCATCATGACGCCCCGAGTGGTTCCCTTCAAAGTTAAGTTTCTTAATCATGTTGTTACACACGGACGTGATGACATCATTAGGATGCCCTGCTTGTACTAGTTATTGTACTTGACTATCAAAGCTCATTTTCATTCTGTGTTGGCAGGACTTTTTTCAGAGAAAAACCCAAACTTGTAGTAACGATACTTCTCTTCACTAGCTTAGAGTGGCACGACCTGTAATTGAGTATAGGCTTTACGGATCTAGGACAATAATGCCCGCAAACATGCTGGCGTTCGAAGACCATGTTAAAATCTAGGAATTGCAGTTGCTTTAGACGCGGCAATTCAAAAGAAAAGTTTTGTTTCTTGCCTGTTTCTTTAAAAACCTTGATAATATTCACAACATTTCGCGTAAAATATGAGGCCGTAGTAAACACAAGAAAATTATCGACGTAACTGATTACGTGAACGGGGAGTCCTCACAAATGCTTTTGAAGTGCCACATCAATCTTTCCGAAAAAAGTTTCGCTTAAAACCAGAGCTACTAAAGAGCCTATGTATATCCCTGATCTCTGGACATAAAGATTACCACCCTAAGTCACGAAGGTGTACTTTAGGTAGGAGCTAAGTAATTCTAGAAAACTGGATACAGAAGTTCCACTCTTCAGGCTAGAAGACAATTCATCATTATCCTGCGCGATGCAGCTGCGAACGCTTGCCATCGGCTTATCTTGAGGTATCGAATAGTACAAGTCCTCAATGTCTATACTGAAAGCGCTACGTTTGCTAGAGCTATCAGGGCTCAGAAACTGTACCACCTCTTCGGAATTTCCGACACGAAAAGGATCCGGGATAAAAAGAGTTTCTAAATCCTCCTTGTCATTGCATATCGGTAACTTGTCATAGCCTCATGTTTCCCTGGTCTGCATCACCCAGACATGGTGTCCCTCTTCTATGTCAAATTTGCCTCTACGAATTTTCGAAACACAAAGGTCAGGCTAGAAGTACTTGGTGGTTTTGGGACGTTAAACTCCACAAATCCCATCCTAGAAGTACTCTTTGCTATTCTACTCGGTCCATGTTCTTGTAGAAGCCACAACGATATGGCTGTTTTATTGACAAAATAATGAGAAAAGGATTGTAGGAGAGCTCAAAGTGTCGACAGTTAATTCATAATCTCCTGCATTGAAAATTATAGGCACACATGTGTGGAGTAAGCTGGTCTCACAATGAGAGCATACTAACTAATCACAATTTGTGAACTTGTTCTCTACCTACCAGAAACACTAAGTATCACTGGTACCTAATGAACCTCGTGATTTTTATACAGAGTGCATCCATGCATTCTCGAGTAGTTGTGTCCCTGCTTCTACCAATAATCTAAACCTTATCCAGGCACGGCTCACACTTATGAGAATCGCAATGCGTCAGCAAATGTGCCCATCTTTATCTTTTAACAAAAGCTCATGTTTCCGTGCATGCTCATTCACGCATATTCTTGCCCGGCCAACGTTCCTCTTTTGCCGTAGGATTGTGGAAATTCATAAACGACCCCGTTGACACACTTTGTGTATGATTGGCGTGCCTCTTGCCGTACTCACCTTTGTTGCTTCCACCAGATAGTATACTAGTATACACAAAAAAGCTGAGAAGATTTTCGTGGCGCAGAAAAAAAATTCGGCATGCCATCTCTGTTTGCAATCATTTTTGGGTCATGTGCAGCTCGGTGCATACACTGTACAAGCTCAGGTTTCGCTGTTCTGCGCTGTTGCTCTACCCCAGTACCGTGGTGTCCTCTCTTGATAGTCTGGTGGAGCAACTCAGCTACAGCGTTAAAGAGCATGCGAAAGAAACCCACCACAGACAAACCTGTCCTATTTGTTTTGAAAAGTCTTCTGCATAACGTGTGAGCACGACCCTGCACTTGCATACTTAGGGCATTGTTCAGCTATGGCCTTTTTCACAGTATTGGAATGCGTCAACTCGTATGAAAGCAATTTTTCAGCACAACTAGACAAAAAAGCCAACAGCCGTGAAAACTGTGCAAGGTAAGGCGCTAAGCCAAAAACTGCAAATAGTCACATGCCTTCAACTCATGTGTAAACACCAATCGTTTTTCAGTCTGCGAAAGCCTGCTAGAACAGTGTTAACAATGGGCTAATATGTGACGGTGGTTAGTTGCTTTCAAATGATAAAAAATATCATCATACGTAAGAACTCGCAAAACCTCCCACTAATTAAAATGTCTGTGGAACGTAATAAAAGCGGTTACGGTCAAACACAAGAAATTGCACAACAAAGGAGCAACATACAAGCCTATAAAAATGCCTCGTTTTTTGAATATAAAATTGCTAATGAAGTTTACTTTAACATAAGACTTGAGAAGGGCCATAAAGGCTTATACTGCTATGCCCACGTCATTCCTGAAGGCAACCACACCACTCTCGTTTATGCAACTTCTGATGTAGAAAAACAATTCACCGTGCAGGACAGAATAAAATAGTTCCTCAACATCAACCAAGAACAAGTACCCATCCAAGGATTCTTTGAAGAAAGTGGATGATGCATAGGAAATTCTCAGTTTAAAATGGGTCTCTCATGACAACCAAGTCTAGCCGCTTCATTAAAAATGACTAATCATGTTCTGCCAGATATCTCAATTACTCTCAATTGTCCTGAATGAAACACCCGGCTTATTGGTCTTAGCCGTAAAAAATACAGAAAGGGTTTTCTTTCTGCAAGCTGCAGTATGCGATAGACTCTGCTAGTTGTGCAAGTTCAAGTCCTTAAAGGCAAGATCGAGGCTATGATCCGGCAAGCTTACAAGGCAGCGCTTGGATTGCCTAACAACGCGCCTACAGAAAGGCTGTCAAAACTAGGGGTGCACAACACCCTGGATGAATTATGGGAGGCGCATCTGGTGATGCAGCACGCTAGGCTTTCGACAACCAAAGCGGGCAGGATCATATCGGAAAGGATTGGCATTGGAGCAGAGGCTCCCACTGGGGACACAAGAATTCATGTGCGGCGAGAGTTACATAAGGCCCTGTACATAAAACCTTTGCCCCAAAATGTGCATTCTATTCACCATACGCAGCGCCAGCAGGCAAGAGCCAGAGCTTTACACGTTGAGCACGGCGAGTGCAAAGCGGCAGTCTGTACAGACGTTGTGGAATATGAGGACAAAGATGCTTTTGTGATTGTGGTGGTGGATAGGCGGGGACGCTTGGTCGCCTCTGGATCAGTCAAAACTCGCTCCTCCAAAACGGCAGAAGAAGCGACAATAGCGCTAGCTATAACTAATTCGCAGTCGCACTTGATCGTCAGTGATTCAAAACAGCCATCCGAAATCTGGCGAGGGGCAGAATATCGGCGACCACCACACGGTTTATGCATGGGGCCACGGGACAAGAAATTCGAGAAATAGAAATTGTCTGAGTACCAGCACACTGTGGGAACCCTGGGAACGAGGCGGCTCACCTAAATGCTCGAGGTTTCGTCAGCCGGGTAGGTGAGCCGCCAGTTCCGGAGATGTCCGCGAGAGATGGGCTGGTGTCCTTTCACGACATAACAAATCATTATAAACTGGATCGGAGGTTTTATCCGCCCCCGCACAAGCGGTTGACTAAGGCGCAGGAATGCGTCTGGAGAAAACTGCAGACGCGATCTTTTCCCAACCCTTACGTGTTGAATAAAATATACCCGGAGGAGATAAAGCCGCAATGCAAATGGTGTCAGCTGTGGCAACATATGATCATATACTTTGGGAATGTAGCATAGTGCCGCCGCCGGTGGATATTATGCGTGATCCCTCTCTTGGGTACTGGGAGGCCGTGTTGACCAGCTCAGAACCAGTCGTCCAGTTAAGGGTCGTGGAGTGGGCCACACAGGTCGTCACCAATCTTGGGTTGATGGCCATCTAACACGGATTCATCCGCAGTTGCTTTCTGACGAAATAACGTTTTACCATTCATCCACCATCCAAGTCCTTACTCAGAGCCACTGCCTTGTTTTCAAAACTCTTGTCTTGATGACATTTAACTTGAGGAAGTTCATGTAGGCTGCTTGTCTTGTCTTGAAGTTCAACAAATTTATATTCATTGCTACCGAGAAACTAATTTTATTGACTTGAAATGGACACAAATTGTTGCACTTGAAGAATGACAACACCCACCAACGTATCCTCCTGACGAAAGGGTTTTTCCCCTGTTCTTGCTAGAGCCTAGACACTGTCTTGTAAGCAATAGTCTCTAACTGCGGCATCAACTTTTGCCGCAACTCGTCGGTGCAATGCCAGTAATTAGTGAGCCAGCAACAGAGGTTCGTGGCTAAATTTTGGGCCTTTGTTGAGTACATTTGTTGAGGGCCTTTGTTGAGTACTTTCTGCAATGTGAACATTTTCCAGCCCAGGGAAGCCTTCGCAGGTCGTGCGAGCAGGCTTCTTCAGTATGAAACAGGAGGCATGCCTCATCTTCAGGTTCTAGTTTGCCAAAGTGATGGGGGCTGCTGAGCGCTTGGCATCGCGAAACTTCTTCAGTGCCAGCCACTCCAGGTCCAAACTGAAGCAAAGTGCACGAACCAGGTAAAGAAAGCACACCTGCTGCCACAAATAATGATTTCACATACTTTCGTAACATGACCAAATGAAGGTGTGACTTCCCCAAAAAGAGCACTCACTTCTTGTAGAACATGGCCTTTCGGGGAAGTCAAGCCTTCATTTGGTTGTGTTAGCAAGTATGTAAAATTTTAAAATCCTAATTGTGGTGGCAGGTGCGCTTATTTTTTTACCTCCTTCGTGCAATGTGCTTTATTTTAACTTAAGTGGTTTGTGCTAAAAAAGTTTTGCAATGCCAACCGCATTATACTTGACCAGGCACAATAACAAGTGCCTAGTCAGGCATGTGTTATCAGTCGAATCGCGTCATCTCGCTCAATTCACGTGCTGAAAGCGCCCTGAGGAACCATGCATCCACGGTTAAACAGGCGCACCTTTCAACATGGTCACTCTTGTGCAAAGCAGCCCAGCATGTCTATTGGGTCATGCGTGCTCCTGAGCACACCACGTCGGAGCCCACAACTTCCGCAAAGTACCACGGATTAGGCCTGGCTGCTGATGTGCTATACAGAGTCGGGGACATGGTTGTACATTGTTCTCCTAAATGTTCCAGATATGTTTCAACGTTGCTAGAAACCTGTCGAAAAGCAGTTAGTAGTACAACTAGAATACGTAAGCAGTAGCACTGCGATGTGAGTTGAACAACCTGTTGGTATTGAAACCAACCAGCGATGTGCAATAGCTCAATAACGCATACTCTTTTAGTACATTATGTCTAATGCTACACAAAGGCTTCCCCCCGTTACCTACAATTTTCCCGACCCCGTGCAAGCTTACTCGATCTTAAACATGCAAATTTTTCAATTCATCATCCTATCTGATCTTCTGCCTTTCTCAGCTATTTTTTCCATCCTTTCGTAGCCACACAATCTCTCTAACTGGTCACTTGTCTCTCCCTCACGTTGCTTGACCTGCCCAGGTCCACCTTTTTTTTTTCATTAATGTCAGCTAGATTGTCATCTAGCTCTGTTTGTTTTTCATCGAGCTCTGCTTTTTGATATCTCTATGTTATGGTTTGGACATCGGGACAAGTGCACTAGGGAAGTGATGGAGGCTCTTTTCATTGAAAAGGAGGGGGAAAGGTGTGTAAGTAAGCCGTCTGTGGCTCTTGGTGAAAAGGAAGTTCGGTACCAGGATTCAACGCTGCCATGTTAAAGTGAATATTAGTTTGTTATGGAGTGTTGCGTATGTTTTTGGCAAGTATGAAGGTGTATTTTTTGTTTGTTCTCTTGTTACCCACGTGTTGATGTTCAATATGATTAGACTTGTTTCGTACCTTCTTTGCTTTGATGCGCAGACGCCTTTGGTTTGCCACGTGAACGGGTCGAATGCTTGATATATGTGCGTGTGTCTTCCAGTAAAGTTTAGTGGCGAGTTCAGCGTGGTGTCGTCTCTTCCTCTGTCTTTGTCTATATTGTTGCGCTGCTTTTACTTCCCAAGTTATGCTAACCATTTTCTGTTTCTATTTTGCATAGTTCTTGATCTGTTCTTTTAGGTATTCGCTTTTTTACAGTTCGGTTGTACATTTTATTTGCCAGTACGGGAGGCATTGTGCAAAAAGTGTCACAAGCTTGTTAAACACGAGATCTCCATCTTTGACCGGGTCAACAATTTCGCTGCATGGTTTCTCGTTGGTCATGTTTTGTAGGGCTCTATTCCATTCTCTCAGGGTAGGGTATCCAAGAAGATTCGTTCCTGGTTGGGCTTCTGATTTTATGTTTCTTTTTAACTTTGTTTATATTTACTCATGGAGTTTTAGTGTTTTGTTGAACTTTGGCTTCTTTCTCTTAGGTGGCTTATTCATGAGCTGTAGTAAAAGTCTTCTGCCACCTTAATAAAGATGTTGAGATTGCTGATTATGTTACTCTATCTGTTGGAGTGTGCATTCGTAATTAGTTCCCTGTTCTCATGCTCTGTCCTTTTTTTGGATTCTTCATCTAATTCTTTGGTACTATAAATCCCCATGTCGGCAATTTTCTTTTTGTTATTCAGCCCTTTTAGCTCAGTTAATTCAACTTTAGATCTTGAGTGGGTAGCTTTTGCAGCTTGTTGTTTTTTTACATATTTTGTGATTTGGGAGAGTTTGCTTACTTCTTGTCCTAGTGCTTTAACCTAACTGCAGTTACATTTTAGGAATCAATGTAGTTATGGTTTTGTTCATTTCCTCTATGTCATAATTTTTCTCTTGTTCTAAGCACTCGCATATGAGTGTTCTAAGGCAGTGTTAAGAGTGCGCATGACTGTGGCTCTGCTCCATTTTGAGAGGAGCCTTGCAAGAAATGGCATTGTCGGGTGCTTTCAAGTCCCGCATTCAATTTTGGCGGGTTTACTGATGATGATGACTATAGAATTCAAACATGTCAAGAGATCGTTTTCGTCAAACATTTAAAATGAAAGAATAAAGACGAAAACGTATTAAGCACGAATCGACGGTCATCGCTGCTGTATCTGAGGTGGTAGCTGCGTTGAATTTTGCTCGCAACAACTTAGACTTACGTTGGCTCGTTGGCACTGCGCCTGTTTCCTGTGAGTAAAAGTGTCATGGCGGCTTCCGGTTTAGTCGTTGGACCAGTGCGAAGTTGAAGTTACGCGTTTATTTGCGGCAAGCACTCTTCCTCGCGATAGATCTACTCTTGAGTGAAGACAGTGATGAACACAAATGTTCAGAGCTTCATAGGGCACCTCGTGTCAAGGACGGTTAAGCTGTCAACCTCAAACTAATCTCCGAGTGAACGCGCTTTTGGACCATTAATTTCGTGGCAGTGATGGTCACACCACTCTGTGTTAATGTACCACAATTCGAAAACGTTCTCGCTGCGCAAGTTGCTCGGTTTGTACAGCATCCTGATGAGATTATTGTGAAGGCCAATACAGATCTTGACAATCAAAGTAAGACTTTCATTGTTTACCGTATTTCCACCGTACGTGTTGCGTATTTCTCTTGTTGCGATACGTGTAATCATGATGTCAATTTATTGTATGTGTAAATTAAACACGTTGCTGGTTTTCGGATCACGATTCACTCTCTTGCTGTGCCCAATCTGCAGCGGGAGCGTTTGAACCAGGTAAAATCGGCTGCGCTGACACTAAGTGACGGACAAGTCAGCTGCTCAGTGCTGCATAACAAATTAGGGTGATACATCACCTTTGGCCCACTTTTCAAATTGTTATGCTATTTGAATTATTGAACTACCAAAAAAATTTGCAGATGAGCGTCGGTGAGGGGGTAAATGTTTTTCACTTTCCCCAGGAATGAACTCTTCATTGGTTAGCCAGCAGTCATGCCTCCGGCACTTGAGATGCTGGTAATAAAATGAAGAGACACAATTGCTAAATATCCTAATTTTTCTGCTACAGTGTAAAACATTATTCTTTTTGTTTCTTTGATATTTTCAGTCTTAGAATAGTACGTACTAGTCTGTAGACGCAAGATGGCAGAAAATAAACAAAAGATGGCAGGAAATAAACAATGAAGAGCAATCGTTGGTTCACTAACTCAGTCAAATGATTGCTCAAAAGAAACCAAGACAATGGGTGCAATGAAAACCTACTAATATACAAACAAAAATGAGCTATTATTAACACGGAATATGCAAGGCAGTACCAGTTTTATTATTTTTTGTCAGAAGTGCCATGTTATGAAATCAAAAAACGCAGAAGTTGAGAGGAAGACAAGCTTAAAGAGATGAAACATTTGTGAACACGGACTGTCGCTAGCGCCATTGTCTCAACATGCAGATTTCTTCAAGGCTGCAACTGCCGACCTATGTGAATTGTGTAGGGCAGATTTATCAAGATGAAGGGAACCTGCATACACAGGTCCTAACAATCAGCAAAAGACCACAATATATTTTACAAATGTTGTATCAACAAGGCCGAAATTCATCCCTAGCCTACCTTGTATATTCTTTGTATATTTTTCATACCCTCTCCTTCAACTTAAACAAAGCAGGGAATGCCACATGTGAAAACGGGGAAATGAAAACGAGGAGTCGGCATGCTGAATTGGGAGAGTTAAAAGCGGATCCCCCGCAATGGGTTGCACCAGGGTAAAAGTGGCAATCAATCAAAAGCCCATGAAACAGAATGAAATTAGAGGCTGGACGAAGCAAGGGTCTTGCATAGATGGGTATAAAAGGAGAAGACATTTTGCTGAATTATCTTTGCCTCGAGGAAGCACCACCTGACAATGGGGATAATTAGCCTTAGAAACTCCTTGAGGAATGGCTTATTTTTATAGGTTTTCGTTGTGTATGTGCCATGTCAAATTGGTTCAAGTGCCACCTTTGAAACATTTATACTTGCTGGTTGGAATGTATTACACTTCTAAATAAGGTGCGGCAATTTTTTTTCTTTTCGAAAAACTGGTTACTGTATTTAGGGTTTAAGATCGTTGAAGATATGTCCTGCCATTATAAATTGCTGCGCCATTGCTTCCAGTTATTTGCCATGCTTGCTTGGTGCTTAATTATTTAAACGTTAACAGAGTGTGCTGTTTGTCCAGTAGGGTTCAGAGCTGGGCTAGTTGGTGAGATATCATTTTAACATGTGGTGTAGTAGCGCAACTTCGCTGGGGACACAGAGGACAAGAAAAGCGAGTGTCGTGTTTTCTTGTACTTTGTCTCTGTTGAAGTTGTGCTACTACACCATGTTAAAATGTTGTCCTATTTGTGACAATATGTATATTCAATGACGTTGATAATGTTTAAACTAGTGCAGGTAAAACTAGATTTTGTACTATGCATAAATTCCTTCTAGTGCTTTTAATTCTAACAAAATCTTGAAGGTATTTGCAGGTCTTAAATCTTGGATGACAACTAGGTATTATGTGTACAAAAATACGGGTTTACTTCCGCATGCACTGACATGTCGGGGAACGTTTTCCGAAGTGGCTCGTTGCTTGTTAATGTTGGGTAATACTTGCGAAGAATATTATTTAAGCTTGGAAGTCCGTTTCAGTATTTGATTGCAAAGGCTAGCGGCTGGTTAGGCTGCGCTATGGGACATGTTCAGCTAGTGATGATTTCCCGATTTTCAAGCTTAGTTTTGGATTTTGTTCAGAGTGTTGTGCAGGTCTTTTCACCAAATGTCTCCTTTCGCTTGCTTAATTGGTGAGCATAGTGATCGTTGTCGCCACAGACACTTCTTAAGCACTTTGCCTGTCTGACGAATATTTCTTCTTTGCCGTGTCATAGATGATGGCTTGTGTAGTCTATGTATTATAGTTGGCTATTTGTTAGCATTATTCAGAGCGTAACCTTTGATTTCTCTGTAAAAGAAAGAACTTCAAGACAGCCCCATTAAGATGCGCCTCGCAAAAATTCAACACAACACATTAAATTTGACCAAACATGTCAGCAGCAAGAACAACAATGTGAACCAAGCTAAAATCTTTTTTTGTCTTTTTGTTCGGTTCGACTGTGGGTGGAGTCCACTTCTGCACATCCTTCCTCCTCAAAATTTTTTTTTGCTCTGCCCTGTTCATTTTTCTTTTCTGATTGGCATTGCCTGCTATATGTTTATGGTGTGGGCGGAGCATTTGTCTTTTTTATACCTCACAATAAAAAATGTTTCAATAGATGCGGTTATATCCAGAAAGTTAATTTTATTAAAACGCTGGTGCATGGTAAATTTACTACTAGGGTGAAACTTCTTACAATTGCCAATGAATGTGATTGTCATGAATGCATGTCAGAAAAGAGGCTAGCAGCAGCGCTATTGAATTTATTCTTCAAAATTATTCTATTTTCAATAATATCAGTGTTACCTGAAGACAACCTTCTTACTGAAAGATCAAAAAACAACATTTAAACCAAGAAAAATGCACGTGTTACTTTCTGTTTATGTTAGAGTTGTAAAGAACAAGTGGAATAAATGTCATGTTTTGCCACTATCGAACCCACGTGGTTGAAACTGGAAGGAAACTCTGGAGGGATTTATAGGCCTCTGCTGCTGTAGTCTCGAGCAGTTTGGTTCCCTTCACTGCAGCAGTGGGGCGTGGTTGAAATCAGATTGTACAAACTCCGTACTCCCAACACCAATTTGCTGTGCAGCTTCGCACTTGATTCACAAGCTTCTTGTGTGTATTTTACATAAGCATTACAAGGACACTTAAGAGAAACAGTGGTTTTGTTTAGATTTACAAACTCCACTCTCAGAAATCTAATGTTATTGCCATATGTTTCACTATCCCAACTTCATTCTTGAGAGAGAAAATTAGGCTTGAAGTTTCACTATTTGAATTTGTGCTGAAATGTCTATCCCTGACGTCAAAAGTTTTTAAATGTATTTTTCATAGTTTTGCGATTGGCTCGGTGATATTTTCTGAAACTTCGTATGCTAGGTCTATGACGCCCACAGATAACAATGTCCTTCATTTTTATTGATTATAAGCTATGTAGAACCCAGTAAACGCCATCAAAGTTAATGATGTCATGGTGTTTGCTGAGACATTTTCTTCGCGCTGTTCTGCACTTGTCAAGCGTCGTGTCGTTGTAAGGGTGGTGTTGTGAAATCATACTTCAATAGTATGCGAAAAATTATTTCGCTGTTTAGTGTGCCTTCAACACCCAAAGAAAAAAAAACTAACAAGAATGATGTAGAGTAGCTGACCAGCTCATTCACCTGGCCCAAAGAGAAATGAAAGTCAGTGTAGTTGTAATGTTAGGTGTATCTCAATGCATATAATCCTAAGAGGATAGAGGATAGGAAGCGTGACACAGAGGACAATTTATTGCAACAAACACACATTACATGCACATTTAAACGAGCCCGTGGACTGCTTTTCTCAAACAAGAAAAAAAAGCAGTCTCACAAGTCTGCAGCATTGTGGTACGTTGTGAGGCGACGTTCATACGCCAGAGCAGTGCATTATGAAAATGTCTTTAAACAACTTAACTGTTGTGCGCTCCATTAAGAGAGGTTTACAGTCAAGATAACTGGGTCATTATCCACTCATTGCAACAGAAGAAATGACACGTATAGTTCTTGTGTCGATACTCTCTTACCATTATTTGCTAACTGAATTGGAACAACCAAAACAACTGCTAAACAAAGCACATCCTTTTTTTTTGAAAGCAACTATTGGCGAACAAAAGAATGAATTATGGCCGTTGGATAGGTGCTGATAAAAACAGAAGCGGCCACGTTTTATTCGGCTGTAGGTTGATGGGGCTGTAGCCAGTCACCGCTGAGCGCAGGCCACGTGCTCACGTTTTCCCTTTCATATAGGTTGACAGTGTATAGCCATGCTGACTATGACTGGTAACGTAGGAAGTGTGTCCTCACAAACTCAAAGGCTACACGTGGCTAAAGATTGCCCTCATATACACAACTTGTTTGATGGACATGCGAGTTTCACCATGGTGAACTGAAACTTGAAACAGTGCAAACATAATTGGCATGCTGTGTTTCTTCTCTTTGCGTAGGAGTACAAGCTGACCAGGTTCTTAGTACTTCAATGTGACAGATGCACACTGGCCCAAGCACTACCTCCAACTTCATACTACTGTGAAATCCCGAGAAATCGCCCCCTCGACGCGGAAAGATGATCTGGAAGGGGGCCCTTGCTTGATCTCGGAAAATAATTCAATATAGAAGTGCCTTTAGGGAAAATGCACACCAGTGTTTGTAATGAAATGCTGTATTGAAAACACACGCATTTACTGTTTTACAGACCCGAGAAGAATCTTTGTGTGAAAGTTCAGGTGTTATGACAAGGCGGGAAAGATGTTGTACAAATGTTCAGACAATTTATGACAACTCAGAATGCAGCCTCGAGGCATCACACTGAAAAAGTGTTAAAAAAATCTTGCGCATATATAAGGACTCTCAGAACTTTGGTTCCAAAAAACTGCTGCTGCAGAATTCCGTGGTGAAGAACAGCTTGAAAAATAAATGTGGGAGGGGAGAAGGCGCTTGCTCGGTCATTAGCACATATTCGAGATCTCTTGTAAAGTAAAAAAGGGGCGCTTGCTCTGTATTTTACAGTGCCCACTCGGGATTGAAGTTGGAATGGAGGCACTAGCATTTGCTTTTTTCATAGCATTGCCAGGGTTGAACAAGAGGCCCATTGATTGTGACTACCCGTTAAACCAAGCAACGCTTGTCACCAATTCAGCTGCTCTATCTGCGAGAGTTCTCTTCGCACTATTTTTACTGTGCTATACTTTACAGTAACAATGCACACTTAATTTCATATTTTTGTGTTTCAACAAATTGTGCTTAAATATCTGCAGTCTGAACAAAGTGGACACTTTTACAGTTTCTTATAAGGGTTTATGCTTTCAATTGCAACCTGAGTCATGCAGTGAAGTTCATGCATTCACAGCTGACTTACCGGAACCTTTATTTCGGATAGGCTGCTGCTTGAATCGTACAAGAAAATAAAGGAGGACCAGGGATAATTTGCCATGTCTGTTACAGGTAGGTGTACTTGCTGCCAAGGAACTCAAAAGAAGATAAGTGACAGTGGCGGAAATTAATATGCACTCCAACCAAGTGCACAACGAGCCGAGTCAGGAACATTATCGAAAAGAACCACAAGTTAAGCGTTTTAAGGACTGATAATAAAACGTTTTCTTGGCTTCATCATCCCACATGTAGGCATTTTCATAATTTTTTTATTTTTCCTGCCTCAAAAACCTCAAGATGAGCATTCTGTTGCTATTACTAGCGCATACGTTTGCAGGTGCTTATTATCCTGCAATCTTGGACAGGATACTTAGTAGAAGTCCTCAGTGACATTTTTGTTTATTTGCTCCCTCGTTTTCTTTTAAGATGCACTTTTTTCTAGATTTGGACTTGTCCCTAATTGCAAAATTCATATTGATCCTCGAGGTGTGTAGTAAATAACACGCAACTCTCTCAGGCAAGGTTACTTTATCGGTTTCGATATCTGGGGTTTAACGTCGCAAAACAACCATATGATTATGAAAGACGCCTAACTTTACATTTTCATGTCAGTAACTTTTATTAAACATTTCTATTTGTTCTGAACATTATTTCTTTGACAATATAGCTGCATGACTGCTGCACAATTATATACAGTTAGTTTGCCTAATGAAGATGAAGAAATTTTGTTGATTTGCAAAAAAAGCGTGTGTATGGGCCAACTTGAACACATAAGCAACTGTGTCAAACATCCTTCCATGCAGTAAATGTTCCCTTGTGAACTTGTCTTCTGATTTGAAGAAATGTGAAAAAAAGAGATCATGGCCATTGGGAAGACCTTGAAAAACCACACTGCTAAATAATGCCATAAATTCTGTGATGAACCACACATTCACATGATAAAAACTGGGAGCAGAATTTCGCAAACATCGTATATCCATGCTGATTTGGCAAATAATAAATTTAAGTTCTACGGTTTCATGTCGCGAAAATAAATCTGGTTATGTGATGCACTGTTTCTAGTGAAAGCTTAATTATTTTGACCTGACAATCTCTCTGTGTGCATGGAACTAGGGCACTAGTACATATTACAATAATTATAATGTTACTCCTCAGGTTCGGAATCAATCCTGTGATCTCGTGCAGAACTGCATGCAGTGGCGGATCCAGAAGGGGGCACTAGAGGTGATCTCTCCCCCCCCCCAAAGCCTGTCAGTACCCCCTCCCCCTCTCTACAGTGCTTGCCGTCCACCTGTTATCACCAATTAGGACAAATAAGTGGAATTCCTTTAAGCACACATTAATAGTATTTATGCTATGATAGCTTTGGGCTAGTAAAAAAACAAAAAGCAATGACAACGCCCCTCTCTTCGGTGTTACTTTAAGCAACCCCCCTTCCCCTGAAATGATTGGTTGGATCCACCACTGACTGCACGGCACCATTTCCCTTTACCTTAGGGTCAGAATAGAGATACATACTTTTTTTCTTTTAATGCCCTACTTCATATTTAAACCACGACAGTCGCATTTACACTGATGATGCTACATACGTAGACGAAAAAGGCATGTACGTGCGACCAATGGTATAGCGTTTCGTACAAACAAACAGTATTGCTCATATGCTCTACAGCAGAATGCTGAATAACGACACTGCCTTAAACAATAGCTTAAAAAGAAACCTCTTCATGGTGAATGAGAGATGTGACAATTTGTTTTGGCACCTAGCATCAAACACTCTGCGAAGTCGGAGTGAAATAAGACAAAGACAGGCAATAATAATATGACTTCCCCGTTGTTCAAATGTCTATAATAAAATGCACAGGCATAAAGAAGAGGATGAATATGGTGCTATTATATGTACATGCAACAAAATGGAACGCCATTACTATTTATTCAAATTTAATTAGTTCTGTGACTATAGAGATCACAAGCAATGCTTTTACTGAATGATGTTACCCTCTTCATGAGATACAATAAAACACCACATTTGAATTATACAAGTTTTCTGTGTACTAGGTTAAGGCATTTGTTATTACATCATTTGTTATGTGTTTGACAATTTGTCCAAATGCATGGCAATTGAAACAGCACCTGTTCAATCAGAGCAGAAATATTCTATTTATTACAGTGAAGTTCAATATGTTATGACAGCATCCTGACACGCTAAAGAAAATCCAAATAATTTGTGACAATCTTGACATCAGAAGTATTTGAATTTATAGACATGTGTAGTTCAGGTATTAGCAGTTTGTTATGAACGGATATGAAAGAAGCTATATAAAGTGTGAAAATAGAGCTTAGTATAACATTGTTCGGAAGCCAGCAAAAGAGCTTAAGACGTCAAAATACAGTTGACTTTCCTTGGTGTTAGCGAAGAGGGTTAAAACGCTATTGCCAAAGACCAGCAAATACTTTTTTATTCACAATCAAGAGAAGTCTTGCCTTGGTTTTTCTGCTAAGAAGGTATTTTCTTTTTGACCACCAAAGCCTCCTCAGGGGGTGTTATAGCATCTAAATATCATAAGTAGTTTTACCTCATCAACTATCTCTAACCAGACAAACTTCCTAGTTGAATTGTATGGCTCCAAGAGGTAAATCGAATTCTTTTATTATGCTTTAATGGAGAATAACGTAGGCTCCTTCTGCTCTGCTGTGCATGAGCCTGCAAGCACAGACTTATGCAAGTACAAAAGAACTGTACATGGTGACAGACTCCGAATAGTGCTGTGACCAAGTGCTCCCAGCTTTTATTTACCTGCAAATAACTTGCTTAAAGTGCCACAGCTGTAGTTTCGTACCTATTTACCACATATTTTAGACAAATGCTATTACGCTGTGCTATAACCAGTAGGCATGGAGTACCATTTGGGTGCTTTTTAAAAAATAATGAACCAGCTGTTGTTGATAGTCTGAGCACGTTTTCACAACCAAACGTTTACACAGACAAATATTGCAACAATAGAATTTATTATGCATTAAATATGCCAAGCAGTCGTCTTTGAGTTGCAGTTGAAATTGCAATATGGTAGTGCATGATCAAAGTGTCAAGGCCCTTCACTTGCCTGGTCCTTGTAATAATGTATGAGATGGGATCTTTTAATAGACAATTTGCATTATGAAGTGGGAAAAAGCAACAAGACCATAACTGATATTTCTTCCCCAAAATAAATTACTGCTAGATCATGAAATGAAGATGCACCGACCGAAATACGCTGTACTTAACTGCACTGTGGAATGTACCATAATGTTAACGTTATCGCGTGCCATAAACATATCACACAACACATTCACATACAATCAACACCTATACATAGCTTTCATAGAGTACGAGAACGTGTTTGACTCAGTCAAGACATCAGCAGTAATGCAGGCAATACTGAATCAGGGCATCGAAGAACGCTACATAAGCATAGTGGAAGAAATCTACAGCGGATGCAGAGCCAACATAAAGAAAGCGGCAGAATATCAATAAATAAGGGTGTAAAGCAGGAAGATACAATCACTGCAGCGCTATTCATCTCGTGTGCACAGGAGGTTTTCAGGGCCCTAGCTTGGGAAGAGTTAGGAATAAGAGGTAATGGAAAGTATCTTAGTAACCTGCGATTCGCTGATGACATTGCCTCGATGAGTAACTCAGGAGATGAATTGTAGCTCACGATTACAGAACCGAACATGAAAATCAAAAAAGTAGGACTGAAAATGAATGTGCACAAAACTAAAGTAATGTGCTACAGTCTCGGCAGAAAACAGCACTTTGCAATAGGTGGGCATACGCTGGAAGTTGTAAAGGAATATATCTAATTAGGACAGGTAGTAACAGCGAAGCCGAACCATGAGAGTGAAGTAACTAGAAGAATAAATATGGGGTTGATCACATTCAGCAAGCATTCTTTAATAATGAATGGTAATCTGCCACTAACCCTCAAGAGGAGGGTATATAACAACTGCATCTTGCCAGTATTTACCTACGGAGCAGAAACCTGGAGGCTTACAAAGAGGGTTGAGCTTAAATTGAGGATGACTCAGTGAGCGAAGGAAAGGAAAATGATGGGTTAGCAGAGTGGGTCAGTGAACAAACCAGGGTTCAGTATATCATAGTTTTAATCAAGAAGAAGAAATGGACATGGGCCGGGCACATTGCACGTAGGCAGGATAACCGTTGGTCATTAAGGGTAACTGACTGGATTCCCAGAGAAGGCAAACGCACAAAGGGAAGACAGAAAGTTAGGTGGGTCAATGAGATTAAAACGTTTGCAGGTATAACCTGGCAACGAAAAGCACGAGATCGGGTTGATTGGAAGATCATGGGAGATGCCTTTGCCCTGCAGTGGGCGTAGTCAGGCTGATTATGGCGACACCTTCAATGTACGACGAGGTTTAGATTTAGTTGTTAAGCAAAAAGTGAGCATGCTAAAGTTGCGCTGAAGCCAAAGCACTGGCTTTTTATGCAGATCGCAACTTACACGTGACCACTTGACACACGAATCACACAATATACACACAATATATGCATATGCACCGCACTATGCATATAATCACACAATATATGCATAGTGCGGTGGTCCACTGCGGCTCATGTCAGCAGAACCTTAACAACAAAGTTTACCTAAAGCGTGAGCAATAAGCTTGTTTGGAAGACCGAACATGTACGTGGGCTTCTTTGCAGACGTTTTATCTTGTCTAGAGACTTGCCTAAGTATGATGCACTGCTTCTGAGTAATTTTGATGTAATTAGTAGACTTCTTTTTTTTTTTGCATTGTCATGTAAGCCACATCTGAAGTAGAGACCACAAAAGTGTACAGAACTGAACGGTTTAACTTGGTATAAGCATTCACGTGTGATCACCGACAGGGGATATCACAGTCACAGCTTTTTTTTTCTCTGTGTTACTTGGACTACATATGCGAGTAGTGGAAGTAATGCGATATTCATACCGCCGGTGTCACACAGACACTTGTGATCGTGGTCAGGGCATCTGCGCCACCTCGATGCTGTACAGCGCAGCAGCGGCAAAGTTGTTGCACGCGTTCAAAATTTCTCGAGGAAAACTGGTATTAATCACCGCTACACGGTCTAAACTAATCCGGATCAAATACAGTGCAGCGCGACCACATGCCGCAAGTAACCCTGTGACAGCGTTCACTGAAGTGCTACAGAGTGCACCACACATTCAGAACTACCGTCCAGACAGAACAGTCCACACTCACGCATCACTATATTCGCCAGGAATATAGTTTTACAACTTCCAGCGTCTGCCACAATAATACAAACCGCCGCACAACACCAAAATAGAGGAAGCACTGACACACACATAACACAGCCAGCGTCGCTCTTTCATATCCGCACCGCTCCAGCCAGCGCGGGCGCACCGCTAAGGACTAAAGTGCCTAGGGATGTTCACGCAATTTGGTACCTAGGCCGTGCACGGTCGTGAGAAAAGCACCTAGCGTGAGGATACTCCTATTAGTTCGCGCCATGGCTCACCATGGTGCTGCAGTCACCCGGCTGGAACGGTGCTGGAATGTAATGTCGCCATCGGGGCGGTGGAGATCGTGGCGTTCGTCCTTGTCGTTCGCTGTGGACGAGCAACAGCACCTGTACATCAGTTTCTGCCGCTGTACACGAGATGAATAACGGCAGCGGCAAACGTAAGTGCAAAAGTGAACAATCGGGCAGAAGTCGGCAATGCTGAAAGCCGTTAAATCTGTCGTCAAGATTTAAAAAAAAAGTGGCCGAACATTTCGCCGAAGATTTTGGCGACCGGGCCCAGACGTCATGGGACGCTCTCCTAGATACCAGCGTTGCGCCTGACTGTGACACTTTTTGCGTGTACGTCGGTGCCGGTGCTGACGCAGCTACAACCAACGTTACTAGAATGCTACAAACGAAGAGTTGTCAGAGGCGGAAATTGTGCCCGCGGGGACGGGCGTGCATGACGACAGTGAAGAATTTGTCGACACCCCGGAGCCTAATGTTGGCGAACCCGACGCCTGCGCAAGTGCTGGATGCGACGGACCTGCCGTGCTGCTTCTTTGGTGCTTACGATGACGGCGAGGACGCAATCAAAATACCTGCTGCAGCTGAAAAAGCAGTCATCCACGTGAGGAAGAGTCGGCAAAGTCAATAATATTAGGGACTATTTTTCTTCGAAGGGCTCTGTCAGCTGGTGTGCTTTGATTGATATGTGGAGTTTAACGTCCCAAAACCACCATATGATTATGAGAGACGCCGTAGTGGAGGGCTCCGGAAATTTCGACCACCTGGGGTTCTTTAACGTGCACCCAAATCTGAATACACGGGCCTACATTTCCGCCTCCATCGGAAATGCAGCCGCCACAGCCGGGATTTGAACCCGTGACCTGCAGGTCAGCAGCTGAGTACCTCAGCCACTAGACCACCACGGCGGGGCATCAGCTGGTGTGCCGAATTTGGCGGAAATATCTTCGTTATTTTGCTATGTTTTGCCTTCCGAAAGCTGTTCCTCTTTGCGTGGCGGGCTGCTTTGGTGTTCATTTGTGTGTACATTCTTTCTTGCTGGCTAAATGTCGGTAGAAATGAATATTGGCTATAACGAACTAATAGTTGTATAACAATGTAATTACGTATCCCCCTCCAACTTCATTATAATGAGGTTTGATTGCACGCTGCTAAATAAATGTGCACACTATGGCTTTCGAGGGGTCTTCTTGCAACTCATTGGAACATACCTAATGTATTGGCAGCAGAAGGTAGTCGTGAGCAACATTGCCTCCAATTTACTAAATATTCCAGCGGGTCTACCACAAGGTAAGCGCCACAAGGTAAGGGTATCAGGGCCTTCGCTTTTTTGTGTATACATTAATGATATTGTCAAGGGTCAAAAGACACCGCGCGCGCACCTCTTCTTTCCCTCGGAAACGCCGCCGCCACACCGGCCGTTGGAGGTTAGCGCTCGTGCCCTTTGTGTTCTTCTTGTCTCTGTGTCGTCGTTTTGTTCTCGCGATATAACTATCGTCATGCCATAACAACTAGCCCAAGCTGCCACAGGACCAACCTCCTCGCATCTATCTCCGAGTGATCTCTAGAAATATCGAGAAGGAAGGGGTGAGTCACTCCGTAGTGCATCACGGGTCGCGGAGTATTCTAAAGGCTCCGCCCCTTCCACAGCACAACTTGGGCTGTGCAGCACGCCGACAAAAATTCGAGAACATAGGGTGAGCGTATATAAGCGAGCAGCGGACGGTGGCGATCAGGAAATTAAGAGAGTTTTCCACCCACGGTAAAGGCTTTTGATACATGTATACTGACTGAGCAGGTGATGCAGCGAGCGTGGTTTCGCGCCAGTGGACGAAGACGTGACCTGCAGTAGCAGCACGTGAGTGGTCGATGTGTTTCTGTCGAAGAAGTTTTGCTATTGAAGTGCGGTCAGTTGATGATGCGAGAGTTTCCTGCAAGGAAAATCTCGAACGCAGCGGGATGACAACCGGCGCAGGTTAGTCAATACACGAGAGTGTATACTGTAGCGCGTGTTGTTTGTGCCCATTGTTTTGAGTGTATTCGAATATTTTGTGATTGGTGTCATGTTGTATTTAATAACTGCCGAGTGTGCATTTTCTCTTCCTAATTATGGGACTAGTGACAGCGTCCAAAGATAGCAGCGCGTTGCATTATAAAATACTTCAAATACAAGAGTAAGACGCGTAGCCCTTTCTTCTGCGTCCTCAGTTCCACTCATCTCCAGGTATAAAATAAACATAACGTCAACTCATATTGAGTGTATTAAGTTTATACACATCAGTTAGTGCAGCCACGCTCCAAGCAGACCATGGTCATTCATCACAATCTCGTCTTTGATTTCTTGAAGGATTTCTGGCGGTGGGTTGTAACTCGCTGCAACGGCCTCCACCTGCAGTGCAAAAAACTATGGTGACGCTGCAGCTAACAATTAGCTATATTAAACCTGCTAGTTTGAATTTATGCCTTTCAGTGACAATAACAATGTGCAAACAGCATATACAAGATGCGTGAGGCTTCAAACTTTAGATACAAAAAGGTGGTTTTTTTTTTCAGCACGACATTTTTGCGCCCCTCTTTGTACACACCACCTTTGGCACAAAAGTGCGGTTGGGTAAGTCGGTCTTTTTGATTTCCGCTTTATGTACTAAAAGCTGTTCACCATTACACGATTTTACATGCTTGTTTCAAAATCTTTTAAATGTATCTTTTCTCACCAGTAAATCAAAACAGTATGTCAGGGACATTTTGCACTTGCATTTCACGCGACAGTAGGTTCCTACAGTATAGCTAAAAAAAGATACCCTACAAGAAACTACCATCGTTAGTAGTCGCGTGTGATGAATATCGTACAATGTTTTAAGGTCTTAGGTTCACAATGTGAACTAATAACGACGGTATTGGTTGAAACATTCAAATCAGAACTGATGGAAATAGCATTGCTGAAAAAAACATGACTTTCTTAGAGTGCAGCGAATGATTCATAAAAACAGAAAGAAGACCTTTTAAATATATATATATATTTCTTTCCAAAACGCAATACCAACCAGCCCAAGTAGCCACTCTTTTGCAGAAAATGGCTTAAATTAAGAATAATAATAATAATAATAATAATAATAATAATAATAATAATAATAATAATAATAATAATAATATTAATAATAATAATAATAATGGTGTTTCATTCCGGAATCCATCATATTACTCTGAGAGACACCACAATACAGAGCTCTAGAAATTTTGACCCCCTGGGTTCTTAAACGTCACCTATATCTAAGCACAAGGCCCTCAAGCATTTTCGCTTCCATCTAAAATGCGCCCGCCGCCACAAAGATTCCCTATATTGTCCCGTGACCTGTGGGTCAGCAGCGGAGTACCTTACCAATTAGACCACCATGGCGGGCAGAAAATAAGCACATTCAAGAACTTCCCCATAATGCCATGACGCAGTTACAAAAGCATCACTGGTGGGAAGATTTAAATCAGAACCGATGGAAATGGCATGAAATGAGCATAATCAGAAAGTTTGCCATATTGCCATGATGCCATTACAAAAGCATCCCTAGTGGGAACATATCAATCAGAACTAAAGAAACAGGCATGAAATTATAATATTCAATAACTTCCACATACTGTTATCACGATGTTACAAAAGCAACTGTGGTGGGAACATTTCAATAAGAACTGATGGAAATGGCATGAAACGAGCATATTCATAAACTTCGCTCTTTGCCCTAATGTCATAACAAAAGCATCCCTAGTGTGAACATATCAGCAGAACTAATTATGCAGTTGCAAATGAAACTGTGGTGACAACATTTCAATAAGAACTGATAAAAATCACATAAAATAAGCATATTCAAACATTTTGCAATATTGTCATGACACCATTACAAAAACATTCTTGGGGGAACACTTCAATCAAAACTGATGAAAATAGCATGAAATGAGCATTTTCAACAACTTCCCCATATTGCCACGGTGCAGTTTCAAAAGCAACTTTGGTGGGAATACTTCGATAAGAACTGATGGAAATGGCATGAAATGACTATATTCATCAACCTCCCTTATTGTCATGACACCCGTTACAAAACCGTACCCGATGGGAACATTTAAGTCCGAACTGATGGAAAAGACGTGAAATGAGCATATTCAAGAACTTCCAGGTATTGTCATTATGCAGCTACAAAAGCAACTGTGGTGCCAAATTTCATTGGGAACTGATGGAAATGACAAGAAATGAGCATCAACTTCACCTTATTGTCATGAAACCGGTACAAAACCATCTACAATGGGAACATTTATATCCTAACTGATGGAAAATGCATGAAGTGAGCATATTCAAATACTTCCCTATATTGTGATTATGCAGTTACAAAAGCAACCGTGATGAAAAATTTCATTAGGAACTGACGGAAATGTCATGAAATGAGCATATTCAGAAAATTTTCCATATGAACACCATTATAAAAACATCCCTTGTGGGAGCATTTCAATCAAAACTGATGGAAATATCACGAAATCAGCATATTCAACTTCCCAATATTGCCATGACGCAGTTTCAAAAGCAACCTTAGTGGGAACACTTCAATCAGAACTAATAAAAATGGCATGAAATGAGCATATTCACCAACTTCACCTTATTGTCATCACACCCTTACAAAAGCATCCCGGATGGAAACATTTAAATCTGAACTGATGGGAAAGGCATGAAATGATCATATTCAACAACCTCCCTATAATGTCATTATGCAGTTACAAAAGCAACTCTGTTGGGAACATTTAAATCAGAACTGATGGACCCCATAACGTCAATAAACAGTTACACAAGCAGCCTTGGTGGGACCATTTTATTATGAACTGATGTAAATAGCATGAAACTAGCATATTCAGAAACTTCGTCATATCATCACGATGATGTTACAAAAGCATTCCCGTTGGCATACTTGCCAACCTGGCAAATGATAAATTCGTAAAACCCCCGAGCGGGAAAGGCAATCGGGGGGCGGATACCGACTTTTTTTTTAATTTGTAGCTGTGATGAACAAACAAAAGGGGAGGGGGTCCCAAACACAAGCGCAAATATCACCGTTGCCGTCTCATATTGGCTTGAAGTGGCCGAACACACCAGAGTAGGGTTTCCTACTAAGGTGAGAGTCTCAAAGTGGGAGCCCAAATGCTCCCGAAATTTCAGGTCATCAAAACAATTAGCGCATGTATTCACACGTGAACGGCTGGGACGACGCAGCTGGCTAACGCAAAAGCGTGGGTCAAAATTTCGGCGTTGTTCGTTACTAGATTCTTTGGACAGGAATGCCAAAACGCTTCTAGTTTTTTTTATGTATATTTTGACCGCCTTTAGTCTACCTCTGCATCAGCCACGTGCCCTCAGAGCTCGTAGGTCACTATCGGATCGCTGTGAGTGCGGTTTTGTGCGCAGTGGTTGCGGCAAACAGTAGTTTTGTTTTCTATCCACGTGTCTTCAAAACAAGACGTTTTTATGCTATATTTGATCACAACTGTAGCGGTTTTGTCCACAGAGTTCGCAGAAAGCAGCGTTGCTTTCACTGTTCGAGCTTTGGCCGCGCGCACACTTTCGTAGAGCTCTGTCAGTAACTCCGTCGCCATACATGATCGTGTAGAACAACCGCGGTTTCTTCCACAGCGGTTGTGGCAACGACAACCACATGCACTGTAGAAAACTGTGCCTGCGCTGGTCGCACGCGTACTTTCGAAGCTTTGAGCACAATGCTCTCGATCAGCCTTCGTTTGATGGTTTCGGTACTCAAGTTCATATCGCACGCCGCGATTAGTAAAAAGTGTTCAGAACATTCCAATTTTTGGCCCAATGGACACGTGAATCAATAAGGCTAGGGAATTTTACGAATTCGTATCTGCCACGGTTTCACATCACTGAAAATCTACTGTACATTTAGATGAGCGCCTCTCAAATTCGTTTATAATAAAATGCGGTAGGCTCGCAAAAAGTCTGGAACTGACTGACCTGTATTTTTTTCCATGCGACCAGATCTTGTTCACAAATTTACGTTTCCTAGAGATTTACACGGCATCCGTACAAACGAAAGAAATGAAGGAAACGGTCAAAATTCCGGGAGTCTCCCGGATAATGCGAGAGACTTGGCAGGTAGTGATGTTGAGAACACCAATACATATTGTTCTCTACTGGTGGCGGAATATAGCACACAATGCCCTTTTTGTGGCCTCCGTAACTAGCTACGGCAATGTGCTGTAGCCAATCGCGGAGGTCACGTTATTTTACAAATATCATTTTTTTATCGAGAATACAACGTTTCTTTTTTTTGTAAAACTTCAGACAAGATTCGTAAAATTGGAAGAGCAGTCAAAATTCGTACATATTACGGAAAAAATCGGACGAGCTTGCAGGTGTGCGGTGGGAACATCTAAATCAGAACTGGTGTAGAAGGCCTGAAATGATCATATTCAACAACTCAACAACTTCGCCACATTGCCACGCGTGTTCCTTTTTGCGCCCACAAAGACTGTCAGCAATGCTCTGCACAACCGTGTCTCATTGTTCGAGAAGAGTCACAATTGTAGGAGATTGTTTTGTCAAGATGGCGCGCAGAACGCACACTGTCGAGCTCACTCAAGAGCTTGCGCAACGGCGAGTGAGGCGGCGCATCCTAGAAACGATCAGTTTTTTTTCCGACGGCCGACGACTATTCACGCCGAATTCATATTTCAGTGTGAATTCCTCCCAGGCTGTCCTTTCATTTTTCTGGCGAAGGTTCACTCAAATAAGAACGTTAGTTTGAACATCCGACCTGTGGCCTCATCCACGTCATGACCACGATGCAATATATTAAAAAGAAAAAAAATGCATTGAGACAGCACTCATCATACTCGCTTACCACATGCCAAAAAAAATTGATATTTGTCTAGGGAGTCTCTGGCTGCATTTTTTAAACAGTTTCGGGCACTCCTGTGTATGCACTTCCATAACGCATGGTTTTGGTGTTCAAGTAGTATGTTTTGTATTAAAAAAAAAGTCACTGCGGTCGCACTGATGTGACGTCACGTCAAGGACGCTCCTCCGCTGTCGCTCGTCTCTTTTTTTTTTCTGCGCCCGCCGCATATTGACACTTCAGCGATATGTTGGTGATTACTGTTTTGCATGCCGCTAATCTCTCAAGATACAAAGTGAGAGGCTTCGTAAAAGTTACTGCGACCGCAAATAGTATCCACTATTTAGCTTAGGATAGGCATACTCCCGTCTGAACGGAAGATTTATTGTGAAAATTGTTGTTTTCGTTGCCTACAACAAGAGATCTACCACCTTGTCACAAGCAGTAATGGTTGCTTCACATGGGAGCACCACTAATAGCAACGATTCCAACACAAACACCAAAAAGTCGAAATGAACTATTTCGATGGCACAGTCCGTGACGTGGCCCAAGTGATAAATTAAACAAGCTTCGCCTTGATGAGGTGACGACTGGTCTCTCACGTCATGTTCACGTATAAGTAATCAACTGCAAAAAAAACTTAATTTATGAGGTGGCCATCTAAACATGTAGTTACGAGTGGGACAACACCGTTACTATGATTCTGCACAAAGACAGCATCTGACAGCAATGAGAATTTCCGCACGTAACCTCAATAAACTCCGTGAAATGAAGCTTCAAAACTATTGCGAGAAAAATCAAACTTAATAACGTGTTGAGTGAGCAAGTACACGAGAAAAACAGACAACAGTGGCGGTACTATAGCGGCGGCAGTAGTAGCGCCTTTCAGATATTTTGCGAGACTCGATAATGCATGTGAGCGTAGGGCTTGGCACACCAGCGAGGAAACTGTCCGTAAATACGTGGAGTCCTCCGATACTAATTACCCTAGAGTAGGAGAGACCTTCACATCTTCTATCCGTAAAAATCTCCACCTAATAATTTAAATATTGTCTTGCGTCTCAAAATCACAGGATTACGAACCACCGAGTTTGTTGTACAAAAGTAGAAGCGTGTTTATGCTTTTCACAGCCGTCGGAACGCGGCAGCCGTGGCCAGGAATGGGATCCATCATAGGGGTTAGCAACGCGACACAGACCTTTTTATTCCTTTCACATTGCCGACGACCGAACGCGCCATTGTGCAAAAGCAAAAGCAAACATTAATTGTTTGACCAAAAACATTACCGATTCTGTTTTCGTCATTCATCTGGAGCTTTAGACGGGCCGAGAACACAAAGAGCGAAACAGCGCACGAAGTGAGCGCATCATTATGTAGGCGCCTGGCGGCGGGCATCTAACAGTCCATGGCGTGACGTCACCAGGCCTCCCACAAGCAGGTGCCACACCAACTTCTCGGAACTAATAGTGCCTTTATAGAAAACTCTACGACCCCCTCACCAAAGTGGTCTGTCTCTTCTGTCTTTGTTGTAGGTGTGATCATGCATTATGTTAAACACATGCGTACAATAGGCATACTTGAGATATAGCGTTGCCAAGCTTCAAAGGGTTACTAACCTCCATCAGCTCATCCATTGTGCGGATGAGATGAAAGGCTGCTGTAGTTTGCAGCACGGTGATGTACGTCTCGTTCCTGCATCGGAAGGAGAAAGCATCGGCTTGGTCAACACATTGTTAGAGTTGTCTAATAACACAACATTGAAACATACAGCAAAAAAATTCAGATATTTGGTTTAAGCATCTATACAAAAGACGTACCACAACACCGATACAAATAGTAAAAAAAAAGTTTCAGCTATTTTGTTTAGGCGTCTGTACAGGAGTCGTAGAAGCGTCTATAGAGAAGACGTAGAATGCTTCCAATTATTGACTTAACAAGATAACTGTAAGAATAACCTAAAATGTAAAGAACCATCAGAAAGGTATAGTTTACCGGGCTTAGCCGGATAGCGAACTTACTGGGATAGAGGTGCGCATGCACAGTAGGGTACGTAACCTGTACCGCTCGCCGTACGCCCGCTATTTTTCAGATGTAATCTTACCGTGTTAGCGTGGTGCATGTAGTGTACATAAACATGGCGGCACATTGGGACGTTCGCTTCCAAGTGATTTTGGCATAGCTTAACCCTTTCGGCCCTGGCGGAGTCAATTGACACCACCGCACAACATTTCCCCTAGTATCTCGGAAACGTAACCAATACTGCTCATTCTTGGGAGCATAGTTCTTCAATGATTCCCACTGCATTTGACATAAATATTGCGGCACATTTGTGGAGCAAACGGGTGCTTAAAATGCTTACTAACAAACTTGCTAACCCTTGGATAGGTGGCGCCACCATCTCAGCTCGGGCACGTAAACCAAAAAAACAGCGGTGGCGGTATTCATGCTCAATAGACAGTAAGAGCATTGCGGTTGGCAAGGTTGGTGAAAACTCCTGCCTTCAGGTCTACCCCAGAAGCTAGCTTGCAGCCTGAGATATGAAGGGGAGATTCCCACGGCAGAAGGGCGAGTCACGCTCCCTTGCGCACCATTGCCCACCATATAAGTTGTTCTGTAGCTGTAGAAAGCGTGTTGACAAGTATGAGAAGTGAGCAAAGAGATTATCAAGAAAGAGCGTTATACGTGCACTGTGGGAGCTTGAATAGTATGCATATTAAGGGACTTCAACAAGGACGCGCTGGCTAGACCATAGTTTCTCACCGCCATGTGTGTTGAGGTAAAACTCCAACTGAGGGTGCCCATTGAGGTGACGTGTCTTTAGTGCTCCAGGAAATTTTTAAAATGTAGGCCGCTACCAAAAAATAAAAAAGGATGATGGCAAAGAGACACCACGCGTAATTCTGTATGCTAAACCGATCATTAGGCGCTATGCAGGGTGGCCAGAGCTTGCCGAAACTCTGGAACTTGCCGAGCTCTTGCGAGACGCTCTTTTCAATGAGCCATCAGTACAAAAAAATTCAAATCTGCCCCTCATCGCGACGCGTTTCATTGGTTACGATGGAACCTGGCACTCGTCAAGGACAGTCGACAAAGTAGGGCGGTGTTTCCAAACCAGGGGTATTGACTTTCATTTGTTTGTCGTTCTAGTGATTGCAAAAGTGAACCCATGAAATAGAAGTGCCGGAAATTTTCCCGATTATATTTTCTAAAAGCACGAGATGTTTAAATTTATTTTGAGGCTTTTAATGCCTGCACTATACTCTGCTTTAGAGTATAATAAGCATCGCGATGTTCTAAGTCTGAGTGCCTTAGAACATCGCGATTGCGGTTAAACCTGAGGTCAGGTGTTAAGTGGACACAGAAGCCAAACAACAATTTCCGTCAGAGTGAAAACTTACTGTATGACAGCATCTAAAACGACAATATCATCAACAACTGTGCCTTATGCACCGAGAAATCAAAGTAAATGCACAAGAACACAAGCGCCGCAGTAGCATATTTTCAAAATGATCGCAATCACATCAGAAGGACAGCCTACAATTAATCACTAGAAATCAATCTAACTGCACTACATAAAGACCGTTCTGTGCATTAAGACACAATAAAATGCTGCTTGTTCGTTTATGTTCGATTCCTGAAAAGAAAAAGAACCATGGGACGTTACTCTACGGAATGGCGCGAGTGGTTCGAAAATTCAATTTTCGCGTGATTACACTTGAGAGATGGTACCATCTAGCGGGGCACAGTTGAAGTAAAAGCGTCTGCTGCAATCTCAAAGCCAATGGCAAGAAATTGATCAATGGTTCTTGTTACTGCTGTGGCTCCCGCTGCTTCCAGTCTGCTGCTACTAGCGCAGTAAAGCCGGGCAACGTTGTGCATGCCAACTATGACATGAGACTGCCCGGTCAGTCCGCTTCTTGAGGCGGGTAATTTGAAGTGTGCTAACCCGATGAGGAGCACTAAAACGTAATTTTATTTCAAAATAGGCCCTTCCTTTGCACAAAAGTAGCACTACAAGGTTTCTCGACCACTATTTCAACAATCGACGTTTACTTAATAGTCGACTTTACTGTCCCTTTGATCATCATGGTTAGCCTGTATAAGTTTCAGTACACTACTCGGGTGGTGCGGGCCCTCTTCGTGATCATCATCATCTGCTACAGCTACCGAGCACGTGTGGCCGGCTAATTAGCAATTGGGCTGGGTGGTATACTGGGCTAGTTAGGCAATGACATGCTACGATCAAGCTGATTAAGCCAAGTCATGTTAAGAGTCATGCAAGCAATTACTAAGTAAGAAGACCATGTTAATGAAGTCATGAAGCTAGTACCATGTAAATTAAAGCATGTAAATTCACGTGCTAATCAAACCATGCTAATAAGGCCTTACTTATATGATGACACATAGAATCGTGTCACGGGATCATGCTAATTAGGTTCACAATAAATAGCTCCATACCATTCATGACTTTGCTAATTACACCTGGGATAATTATTGCTACCTTGTTTGAAACCTTACAAATCAATACAAAACTGTTCAGTGTTATGTTCATTAAGTCATACCTAATTAAAAAACCAAAAATAGGAGAGCTGATGCACAAGCAGACCAAGCAAATGAGTAGAAGACCCACTTAAAAAGCTGGAAGAAGCTACGTTATCACAAGCTCCTCAATGGCTTCAGCTTTGTGAAAAGTACTTCATGCAAACCAAATAATTTTATAAGCAAAGGAGCTGTTAATATCCAACACATCAAAAGGTTGACAGTCACACCGGTACCATGAGAGTCACGAGTTGAACAGGGGCATTCTCAGAATCAACTGTTTTTTATTCGAGTTCATACGTCAATCAGTTTGATTGATAGACACCCGCGGTGAAGAACGGGTCCATCCACCGTCGTTTGCTGTTGCCCAGGAGACGTCCTCACACCACAACGCCAGCGAGCGGCACAATTGATCTATTAGCTTCGCGCAGACTATGCACACATGCACGCAAAAGTAAAAGCTATATCATCATGTGGCTTTGATGTCTGGCTTTTAATTTCACCCTGCTCATGACGTATCCACTCACAGCCACGTTGCCACCATGATGTGAGCCCCCCTGGTGACTACCTGTCCCTATATTTATCAGCGATATTTGTTAGAAGCGAAACAAACAACACGAGAAGACTGTGTGTGCACCCATGCTGGCTTCGAGAGTGGAAGTTTTATGTGGCAGGTTGAACGACACAGCCTGCCTGAAAGAGGACAGACGCCCACGAACACGCCTGCGAACGGCACGTGTTCAGTTGGCAGAAAAAGAAATGTGGTTGAGCCCTGTTTTTATAAATCGGTGTTACACAAAAGCGAAACGTGTCCTTGCAGGGGACATTGAGCACTCGTGGTGCATTTTGCCACAAGAGCAATGCAATGAATGCTACAGCAGCAAATTGCAATGTCACGCGAAAACGGCAAGCAGCTCAAAACTTGCAGCGCACACATCAAGCAGAAAGCATGTACGAAATGAGCATACACTACTAGAGCCCGGACAAACAACTGCCAGAGCTCTACACTTGGAGCACGCTGCTCAAGCAGAAAAACGCATTTAATGAAAGAACAGGAGAGGCACCAAAAATTGTCACAATTTCACCTTCTTCGTGTGTGAACAGCAGTGTTGCGTTTCTACACCGGAATCGGATGGAATCTGTAATCATTCCACATTTTAGCGACCCCGGCATGGGATTGAAAGGAAATGGCCACAAAGCTTGAATGTGATGTGACGGAATGGAATTATGTCTTTTTACGAAAAAAGAGCACATTTTAGTCAATTTGCTGTTTCGAAAACGTCAGACAATAATAAGTCAGACCTTCAAATTTAAAAATTAAGCAGTAACTTGAAAAGGCTTGGCTTATTATAAGCAGGGTACCTTTATAAGAAACACACGTAATATAATTGTGTGCTTACATAGACTGTTGCTCCAAAGCTTTTCTCTATTCTTCGCGTAACCACGGCTCTATACCATGGTATCCGCCTCGCGGAACTATATGGTGGCGGCATACCAACCTTACAATTTGTGATTTTCCCCCTTTTTTGGGCCTCAGACGCCTGCTATTTCCTCATCTTTCACTTTGTTTTTGCTTCTGCCACAATCGAATACTCGAATGCATGTTCGAAAAAGTGCTTCTCTTTCCTACGCCTTTCCTAGACAGTGCCGAAATTGTAGCTGGCCTCAGAGTCGACTCACAATACACGGTCCTTCGCGCTCGCAAGCTTGTTCTGTCTTCCACAGTGGTCATCACTTTCGATGGCCCACACGTTCAGTACTACATCGTCTACCAAAGTGGATACTACCACGGCAAACCGTATCGAAAGTCTGTGCAGTTCTGCAGCAAATGCGGTGCCATTGGGCACCAAGAAGACATCTGTCCCATGCACAGAGAAGACTTCTGTTACAAGTGCGCACAAGACACAGTCTCCACATATCACGAATGCATTCCCAACTGCTAAATATGCGAACAACCCCATGAAACCGCCGGCAAGGAATGCAAGAAGAAGCTACGACCAAATCCACCACCTAAACAAGTTAGACAACAAACGATCGAGAAGGCTAAACCTGAGACAATGGATGTAGTTCCCGCAGTGAAGACTTCCCCGAGCTTGACAAACCATCGCCTAGCCTCAGTGGCACACTGCACTACAAGCGCGGCCGAAGCAAGTCTAGGTCTATTTTACGATCGCGCTCCAGGTCTCACACAAGATCACGCTCACTTTCCGCCCAACACCTCAGCTATGCTGATGTAACACGTGTAGATACAACTTTCCTGGACAACGAGACACTCCAGATTGCTCATCTACTGAATCAACTGCATTCAAGAATTTGGAAAAAAATGTTTCGAATCAGCAAAAAGCTCTGAAAAGCCAGCGTGACCATCTCCAAGAACAAGGTGCAGTTGTTTATAAGCCCGTAAACTATGCCAAGAACAAGAATATATCATCGAGAAGCCGAATATAGGGAGGCTCATTCGACTATTCGAAGAACAGCACCAAGCTAAGCAACTGGCCACGGAACTCATCACAGCAGATATTGAAGCTGTCGTGAAGGCCAAAGTACTCTCAATTATAGAAACAAAAGTCGCCGCCCTTGTCGACTCGCAGCTCACGGCGACAGTAGTGCTACAATGCACAGCAGCAGTCGAGACGACACTCGAAGCATTTGTCTTGGCGAAGTTGGTGCCCATCTCCGACCGAATTGGTGACACGTTCACGACGCTCAGCGATAGGATGGACCCTCATACAGCCCAAATCAGCGATCTCAAGTCACAGTGAACCAACTTCGTGGCTCATGTCAAGAACAAATGCATTAGTCACGCGGAATTTGAAGACTGCCATGACAGGAAAAAAAACCACGCCCACAGAGAGAAAAAAGTTTCTCACTCTTTCTCTCCCGAAGGCGAGCAGGAAGCGTGCAAGATATTCATGAAAATTGCAGGCACTAAGAATAGCATTTCTACTCCGCAACCAACTTTTCGCATTTGGCAGTGGAACTGTCGCTCATACAGACCCCGGCTGGCGAATTTACACGAATTTAGAAAAGTAAATCAACCCGACCTCATCGCTCTACAAGAGAGCAATACTGAAAAAATGCGGCTCGCAGGATACAACACTGTCGCTCTGACCCCGAGAACCGCCATTCTACTCAAGAAAGCTGTTGTGGCTTAAGTACGCAAGATAGAAGACACTACAGCTGAACACTCCATCGTGGAAGTCATACCGGAACGAAAATCACAACAAAGCCTCTACGTCACTAACGTGTACAGCCCACCACAAGATTAGCTCAGGGACTACAATTACTTCATCCGCGAACTCAGAAAATGCACAAAAACTCACTGGTTAGTGGTCGTAGGGGACTTCAATGCGCCCCGCGAAGCTTGGGGCTATGCCATCACCACCAAGAAAGCCGCGAGTGTCAACAACTCCGCTCATCAGCACGGCCTCACATTGTTGAATGACCCGCTCCAGTCCACGAGAGTGGGAAACAGCATCTCGAGAGATACCACCCCCGACCTCACCTTTACACGAGACGTCAAGAAGGTGGAGTGGACCTATCTCCACAAGACGCTTGGTAGTGATCACCACATAATTCAATTCGGAATCGAATATGACCAACGACCTACAAAACAGGCACAGCAAGACTGACGGATTGAAACGTTTCAGAAACGAGCTCGATGGTGACAACGCAATAGCGGACATAGACACCTGGCTCACCAAGATTCTGGATACCGCCAAACTGTGCACCGACGTAATGCAGCTTAACGAAGACAATCCAGCAGTGAATTCCCACTTACTCCACCTCTGGGAGGCCAGACGAGCCTTACTGAAAAGATGGAAGAGAAAAATTGAAAAATAAACTCAGGAAAATAATTTTTCTATTGACAGAGCAGGTGCAACAGTATGCCGAACACCTAGCGAGACACAACTGGCGCGACTTCTGCCGTAAGCTGCAGGGTACGCTCAGCACCAAGAAGACGTGGCGCCTGCTGCGGACTCTCCTTGGTGACCACCTCGCCAAGACGCAGCAGCGGCAACGAGTACGTCAGCTAACACACAATTACGACGGCTCAGAGGAAGATCTACTCCACGAACTATGCAACAAGCAGTGTGGCCCTGTCTAAATAGTGGCAATGCCACCACTACACAAAGAATACGAAGGCATGCTCAGCTCCGACCTTGACAGGACCCTCACACCAGCAGAGCTTCAAGGAGCTCTTTACAAGTTTACAAGAAACACGAGTCCAGGCAATGACAGGATAGTCAACAAGCACCTCCGACAACTACTCAATCAGGTTACGACTGCTCTCCTACAGTACTACAATGACTGCTGAGACAAAGGAGAGCTTCCAGCCGCGTGGAAGCATTTGGAGGTTATCATGATACCTCAGCTCAGCAAGTCCATAGCTGTTGACGACCTTAGACCCATTTCTCTGACCTCGTGCGTTGGCAAGCTGTTTGAGCATATGATCCATGACCGGCTCACGTTGCACCTTGAGGACAACGGGTACTTCCCGGACACCATGTTCGGCTTCCGCCAGCTGCTTTCTACGCAGGACATCCTCTTACTCCTCAAAGATCTAGTTGATCGCTTGAGCAAGAATAGCAAGTCGTCCCTTTTTGTCATTGATGTCAAAAGCGCCTCCGACTCTGTTAGCCACAAAGCAATAATACAAAATCCCGAAAATACCGGCTATGGTTCCAAGATTCATGGCTATGTTCGAAGCCTCCTCACCGGTCGTGCGGCCACGGTGGGAGTATACAACATATGGAGCGAAAAATTTGAGCTGCCGAACAGGGGTACACCTCAAGGCTGTGTGATGTCACCACTCTTTTTCAACGTGACACTTTTTAAGCTCCCCCGGCTTCTCGAAAAAATACAGGGCCTACGTCACGCCATCTACGCGGACGATATTACGCTTTGAACGCGAGGCAAGTGTACTGGAGAGCCAGAAAGCTGCCTTCAGGAGGCGGTCAATGTCATAGAGAACTACCTCAAAAGCTGCGGCCTCCATTGTGCACCTGAAAAATCGGAATTACTGGTACTCAAGGCCCGCACGTGAGGAAGACCTTCAACGTGCGAAGCGTCAGACCCATGCATCATCCTTCGCGGGGTCCAAATACCGAAGGTCACCTCGTTTCGCATGCTCGGCTTGCACCGGCACCACGACGGTTCAGGGGCCGCCACGCTTCCTGGACTTCGACGCACAGTCTTCCAGCTCACTCATCTCGTATGAAGAGTCGCCTGAAGGAAAACGATACCCTGAGAATTGTGCAGGCTCTTCTAAGCAGCCGAATCACCTATGGAACCTCTTACCTCGTCCAGAAGCTGAATCTGCAAAGCTAGCAAGCTCGCCATAGGGCTACCTTGACATCGACCACCAGACTCCTAAGAATGGGTATACACAACACCTGGCAAGAGCTGGTAGAAGCCCAACGGACCAGCCAGCTCAATAGACTTAAGCTTACGTCGACGGGCAGATCAGTCCTTGAGTGCTTGGGCTACAGCGAGAGCTACATCTGCGAGGCCGACCGCAAAGAGAAGATGCCGCTATACCTGCGAGAATCATTAAACATCGCCCAAGTACCGCGTAACATGCATCCCGAGTACCATCGAGAAAGGCGAATTGCTCGAGTCGATACCATCCGCAGAAGACACCAGCACGATCTAGACGCTCGCTACGTCGACGCGGCTAAATACCCGGGCAAAAACGCCTATGCTTTAAGTGTGGTCGACGCAGAAGGACAAGAGCTAGTATCCGCCACCCTCCGGGTGCGGAGCTCCGAGTCTGTCGAAGAAACAACGGTCGCCCTTGCCACTACGACTGGTAAGGACGCGGTCGTAGTTTTCACAGATTTCCAATTCACTGTCCGCAATTACACGCGAGGCCGGATCTCCACTGAAGCTCTCGAAATTCTAGGAAAGAGCTGATCTTCGCTGTGTTACACCTGCCTGGTATGTGTGCCGGAGCACGAGGGGCCCGAGAGAAATGAAGCGGCTAACGCCACGGCCCGTGGTCATGTCAACCGGGCCTTCCTCAGAGCCTTGCTTTTCCCGCGGTTAGTCAGTGCTGCAGAAGAATTGAATACCGTACCACCGACGTACAACGACATCCTACAACACTATCGTCTAGCTCGTAGGGTGTACCCGCCACATCACCCGAAGCTGACTAAAGAAGAGGCCACAGCATTTCTAAGACTTCAAGCTAACACCTATACACACGGCACCCGACTGCATTGAGTCTACCCAACGCTATACGCCTACAACTGCCTGATATGCGACGTGCCAGACACACTGGCCCACCTATTATTCGAGTGCCCGTGGCGCCACGAAGATGCCAATACCAAGCCCGCAACGACTGCAGGTATCGACCCCCTAGCCGAGACGGGGGAGGCCAAGATTGCCGCACGTGACCTAGACGACCAACGAGGACTTGTCGCCACGGCCCGGGAGGCGATTGTGGCCAGAGTATTCCTGGAATAAGGGACTCTCCCGCCTAGGGTGATCCCGAGCTCACAAACTCGGGAACACTGTTTCGAAAAATAAAAGTGTACATCATTATCCTACGCTGGGGTATTCTAGAAATGAAATTTGCTTGCCTGGTCATTCGTTCCGAGGAATTTTTTTCTTCAGTTTGAGGAATTGAATAGAATGACATTGCAATAACTTGTAATTCCCCGTAATGGAATTGGAATGGAGTGAAGGTGCCATTCCGCAACACTGGCGAGTAACACGCTCGTTTGTAAACACCGCCCCTGAAATGAGCGAATTTATGTTCGCGCTCTATAACTACTGTAACTTCCAAGCAAACTTGCACAAGAAGCACAAGAAGCACAAAGCGCCCGAATGTCAAGATAAGCGCGTGCACGAGCGGGCCAGCACGCTACAGAACATCTATACGCACTTTGACGCCATGTGGAGGCATGCGCGCACAGCGACGCGGGGGCGGTGCAGCAAGACGACCTTTTAAGCGCACGTGCTCATTTAGCGCCCGTTGTACTATCTCGTTACTGATGACGAAAACATGCTTGAGTTGCTAAGCTCTCAATACTGCCAGTGGTATTTGGTGTTTATAAAAAGCTTGTCGTTACCAAGTTGGCTTAGTAGATAGCGGTGCGCGCTGAGGAGCGCGAAGTCGTTGCTTCGACACCCAATTGCGGAACTTTTCCTCATTTTTTAGACGCGAATCAGCTCTTTGACTAGCCTGTGTAATGCTGTCTCTCCGTACGAACACTCTGCGCGCTGCAGGTGTTGCCGTGGTGCAAAGTAGATCACACCTGTGCTGCGTGCTGACGTCAAGCTCCCCTCACCGTGCGCACTCGTCTAGGTGCCTGTAGCCACTGCCTCGTCCGTCTGCCCGCAATACATCACGCGACCGCCACTCGCTACTAGGCGGATTTGTCAGTTCAAACGCAATAAGGCTGACGCGTGCCTAACGTATGCGTTGAAACATGTCTGTACGCAAGCCATCGCTTCAAACGCATCTTCCTGCGCTCACCGCAGCACCAGGCCTCTACAGCACCAGGCCTCTACAGCACCAGGCAGCACCAGGCCTCTACAGCCATCTAGCGATGGCTGTAGAGGCCATTGATTGCGGCGAGTTTCATCATGTGCGCGTATGGTGGAATTACTAACACTTCTCTCAGCGGTCAGAGAAGTTAGTGTGCGATTTCCTTGTTAGGGGAGCTCAACGAAGCTAAAATTGTTATTTCAGAATGTATCAAAAGAACGTTAGCAGAGTAGTTACCGCGTCATTTTTCATAAAAGATGACGAAAATATTTTTGTATTACTTTCAATATCAATAGAAGAGCTGTGACTGCTCGAGTTCCAAGTATCGAGATTATCTTGACGGTCTAAAAGCAGCAGCTCATTGACATTGATTGCATTTCTGCCGGTCAATTTGTTCAAATTGTACTATGGTTAGCCGCGATAGTTTTTATCAATCGGCATTACGAAGCTCCGTTTTAATTCAGCTTTGATATAACAATGTGAGCTTGTGTGTCGGACTTTACGTGCCGCTACAACGGAGCGAACATGTGTAAAGCCCGTGAACTATGTCAGCTGCTGTGCTTCACCCACGTCCGGCTGCGCAGCCTCCACCATGAAAATTCAATGCCGGAAAATCACCCGGAGACTGCCTTCAAAATCGGAATAATCGTGTACAACGTAGGCGTGCTCACCCCTGAGCTAAAATGTGCTGATTTACATCTTAACATGGTCCCTTCCTTTCGCATTCGCTACAGTTTTTGCCATTTCATAAGGCTTTTCGACTTGTACAGCTAATGAGATGCACGCCTTGTGAACGTTTGAGATTGTTTACTTCAATGTCACATTCGCTGAAAATATTCATACTGCTGAACTTTTTAACACAGATGTAACTTGTAACATCACAGCATAAGTTTTACCTGTTTATGCTCTAAATGAGTCTGCTACATTACATGCTCATAGATTGAATACATGGTATAGTCAAGTGAACTTTTAGTACATATACGCATTCGTACATTTTTCATACGTTTACAATCAAGCTTATTACATTTGCATGGACCACACAGCCTATACAGCTGGGCAAAGAGCTAGCTTTCTCCTCTGAAGCACACCACTAAGACAAATTCATTAAAATACCACCTAAAAGACAAATTCACAAAAATAGCATTGTTATATGTCCACATTACCTTCCTTATACGCAATGTCATCAAACACCGCAAATCAATTGACATGCATAGTCTGCATGCCAACAGTCATGCATCAATAGTCATGTCAATAGTCATGCATCGCAAATCAATTGACGCTTCTGATGAGTAACCGCGACTGTTGTTTCCCCTTACAAGCCAAATGCAGCCTCCGAGGAACTGCTCATATCAGTGTACGCTTGGAAGCTCCATCACTGAACCTATCTCAAGTCTGCGAGGAATGTGTCATCACTGAAAGCAAGCTCATGGGCCAAGACCCTCGCATGGTATGGTTGAAAACACTTTAGTTATTAGACCTATTTTTATTTAACCATTTCTTTTTTACCCTCCTAATGACTCTGTTTTTTCTGTTCTTCTAAGAACACTCGACAAAAGAGAGACCATTGATTTCTAAGCTACCCTCATCAAGTCATTAGAAGCTCAACAGTTGCGATAATGACAACCCCATGTGCCACCAATATGAATGGAAATCTATCACTAACCCTCAAGAGGAAGGTAATAAGAGCTGAAGCTTGCCGGTACGTACATACGGAGCAGAAACCTGGAGGCTTACAAACAGGGTTCACATAAAATCGGGGACGACACAGCGAGCAATAGAAAGGAAAATGATAGGTGTAACCTTAAGAGACAAGAAGAAAGCAAAGTGGGTCAGGAAACAAACTGGGGTTAAGGATATCGTAGTTGAAATCAATAAGAAATGGATATGGGCTGGACAAGTAGCACGTAGGCAGGATAACCGCTGGTCATTAAGGGTAACTGACTGGATTACCAGAGAAGGCGAATGCACGAAGGGGAGACAAAGTCCGGTGGGCCGATGAGATTAAAGAGTTCGCAGCTATAACGTGCCAGCAGAAAGCGCATGACCATGTTTACTGGTGGATCATGGGAGAAGCCTTTGCCCTACAGTGGGTGTAATCAGGCTGATGATGATGATACACCAAAAACAACCACCAACATTCACGCAAGCAGTGAGCCTTAATGTTAAAACATATGTCAATATTTATGCTTCAAAACATGTTTGTTTACATGACAGAGTTAATACAATCAAAATGAGAAGTAATCAGTAATTTGTATTCGCTTGCATTTCTCCTACTGTGACTGCATGACCATAATTCGTAGCTTGTCCAAGGGCATCCGAAATCTCATCTGCTGAGAAATACTGCAGTTCGGATGTTTTCTACCTGTCGTAAATTTAGTTTAGTTTGATTTTGCAAAATGTTGTGATAACTCCGGACATACTTCTGTGAACAGCAACGAAAACAAGAGGCTTCCAGCTTTAATTACCCGTTGTGGATACCAATGTGTTCAAACTATCGAGAGATTTTCCCCTATAGAAATAGACAGAGCTGTGCGCTTTCAGTTAACAGAGTTCAAATAACGACCTTTTACTGTAATATTATATGTTCTACCTAAAAGACCTGACACGTGAAAAATATTTTTAAAAGTATGTTAATTTTAACAGAACAATGAGTGCACTCAGTAGGTATTTCAGAGTTGTTTCATCATTGTTAATCACCAGTGTTTGTACATGTTGATGATTCGAATGCGTACTAACATAATATTGCTGTGAACTATGTAGCCAAAAGGACTAGAATTGTGTGATACCCATGTTAAGAGTGAGGCAGACAGTTAAGAACTAGTGAAGAATAGAAATGTGAATTCAGCTTCTGTCGTTGTCCATCATTTGAGCCGTGTCTTTGATGACTAAGCGCCATTGGCGCAAAAAGAAGCTCATTATTCATCTGTCAATGTACAGCATAAAAACTTTGAGGATCATTAAGAAAGTAAGAGTGATTTGGTTCCAAACAAGTATATATCCAAAAGTTTTTATTGGTGGGCTCAGTTTAACGAAAAACAACTTCACTTTTCTACAGAATCACTGCTGACTTTATAGCACTTTTAGTACCATCGCAGTAGTTTCATTAGTCGGTCTGCATAAAATATTGCCACTTGGTAATTAAACCCGTAGCAAACGGTGATCTTGAATTTCTCGTTGTCTTTAAATTCTACCCCGATCCACTGTTTCAAGTGAAAGAGGAGGAAATAATCACATGGTGCTGGCTCAGGACAGTAGGGGCGTGCAATCAGTGTTCCCAACCAAAATACTTCATCTTTCCTTTGGTTTTGACTGTGGTGCAAGGATGCACGTTGTCATGTAGGAGGACGATTCCGAATGAGAATTGGTGATGTCATCAATGTTTATCGTACTTATCGTATTTATCGTACTGTGGTGGTGAGTGTTTCACAGTATACGTTAGCTGTAATTGTGGCCCATATTTTATGAAACTAAACACTAAGAATGCCCTTTTTGACTTGGAAAGTTATAGCCATCATTTTCTAATGGGAGTAGGCTAGTTGCTTATCTTTTGTTCGGTTTTTGTAAAAAGTAGTGGTGGCACCACCGCGTTGTTTCTGCAATTGCGTACACTATCAAGTGTCGTCACCCGTGCAACAGTGTGCGAAAACAAATCACCTCTGTCTTATTAGTGGCAGTCCAAAAGCGCTTGTCCACTTGACGTCCTTTGGTGTTTGAGTTGGTCGGTAAGCATTTTTGTAACCCAGCTTGAACAAGCTTTGCGACATACAATTATGAAAATTGTAGTGAGACCAACAAGGGGGACTCTGTCTTACAGACCACTATTTGTTAGTCGTCAATCTATTGCAATATCCAGCCAACTTGAACAATTTGGTTCGTATGGATGCTTGGCTTGGCGCTTCTTTGTCGTACACATTTGTGCAGCAATTTCAGAAGTCTCAACACCATGTTCTAACACTTGTTTCAATCCTCAAAGTGGGTCCATAAACAAGGCACAAATCCCCGTAAATTGGAAAAGCTAGGGAATATTTTGCATACAAAAATGTAGTTACAGTGTGCACCTCACAACACCTGGGAGCAACGATATTCGCCAACATTGTTGTCTGCGTTCTCCGACAAAGAGATGACTGCCGAGCCAGAACAATCCTTTCAGAACTGTTGCTGAAAAGTAGCAGATTGTGCTTTGCATATAGCTCTTCAGTCTGATGTGCGAATATGAAAAAATTATGAACTGGCTTTTACTTTATGAATAACCGTCGTAGAAAATTCTACTATACAAATTTGACCGAAATGATTACTCACTGCCTATTTTTTCAACATAATTGCTGCCATGACTTCCAGCACCTCTAGGCTGTCTTGTGTTACTTGTGTTCCATATGGTCCTATTGTATACGTATATATCGTGTACATTGTATTGCGAGTGCTGTCCACTGGTGCATAATTTCTTTTTTTTTTACAAATGAGATCTGGAGTATACAAACAGGCATTCATTACCTGCGTCAGCGGAGCCAAGGGACACCCTAGCAGACAACACTTTTGTATTAAACAACAGCGCCACTAAAACGTTGAGGTCGCTGCACACGGCTGAAAAGTTGACTGATTGGCGGCGCCGACGTACTGGTAACAGTTTTTTTTTTTTTTTTTTGATAACCACTGCACATGTTTCACATACATTTCTGATGCCACACGCGTTTTTGTAGTCATATTTATTGGCACTGCTATCACGCACTCCACACAGTCTTCATGCCGTGGCTATTATAGAGCGAGCTCGGAGCAAACTAGTCTGCCCGAGAAGCTCGGTTCATCCTGCCTAGCACCACTGTACTACCGTACCCCGGAGCCAAAAATAACGCTAACACAAATAACTGCGAGACAGCGAGACGGTACAGACAACTTCAAAACCTATGTTTCTTCCTAACTCACCGTAAAGAAACCGGAAAATGCTAATCTGTAACACTTAAACTAGCCATGTTGCAAACTGCAGAATGCATTGACTAAAACATTGATTGATTGATATGTGGGGTTTAACGTCCCAAAACCACCATATGATTATGAGAGACGCCGTAGTGGAGGGCTCCGGAATTTTCGACCCCCTGAGGTTCTTTAACGTGCACCCAAATCTGAGCACACGGGCCCACGACATTTCCGCCTCCATCAGAAATGCAGCCGCCGCAGCCGGGATTTGAACCCGCGACCTGCGGGTCAGCAGCCGAGTACCTTAGCCACTAGACCACCGTGGCGGGGCGACTAAAACATTCTAGCTACGTGAAACAGGAAAAAGTTTTTGAAAATACTATTTTGTTTTGTTGAGCTAGAGAGAGATTAGCAGGTTGTGGAAAGAAAGTTATAGACGCTTTGCTAAGCTAAGCGGTAGGGAATCAAAACCACATGTTCTCTGGGAATACTACCGCTTAGTTTAACGAAATATGGCAGTACTTCAGGAACTCCCACCTATTCGCAATCGTTAATACGTATACTATAATTTCTGGAGCCCTCCACTAAATAATATACTAGTGGAGGGCTGCAGAAGTTTTGACCCCCTGGGGTTCTTTAACGTGCACCCAAATCTAAGCACACGGGCCTACAGTCTTTTCGCCTCCATCGAAAATGCAGCTGCCGCAGCCGGAATTCGATACCGTGACCAGCGGGTCAGCAGCCGAGTACCTTAGCCACTAGACCACCATGGCGGGGCTACCATCTCAATCGTATGACTTTATTTGGCAACGGTGCGTTAATCAAAGCACATACTTTTTTTTCTCACGAGGCTCTGCTCGCGTTGTGCTTTCATAGTCACATTCCTGGTCACATTAACTATGGTATCGCTTCATGGGGAAGCATGTACACTTGTCACTTGTCATCAACTCAACACATCCAAAATCAGTCAATATGCATAATCACTTCTACATTCACACAATCTTTGCATGCGTCTGTATTACTCCGCTCATACAATATCTTGCCAGTTATTTATTCGTTTCAATTCCACATAGTTGTCTTATTCTACAAACTGTTTCATAACAACCTGCCGCTTCCATTAATGTCACGTGATTTTGGCACAATAAAAACGTGACGAGATTCGCAGTTAATAAAAATATTTGGTTCCCCATAGCTTATAGTAAATACGGCAAACAAACATCTGCATTCACAGCAATTTTATTTTGGAATGATTCGCTTACAGCCATCAAATCTCGTGTTTCCCTGGCAACCTTCAAAAATAACCTCAAACATCACTATCTGAACCAAATGTCTCATGTCATATCTCTTTTCAAATCGACTTTTTTTCTTTACTTGTACCTTTGCTTTTTTCTTGATGTGCGCTTTTTTTATGTTCCACTGACGTAATTGTAGATGTTTTACATCTTATTTGTTTTGATTTTGCTCTATAATCCGTTCATTTGCTGTATTATTAATTACGATCTGTATTTGTATAATTAACCAAGGGTCCCACTACAGCTTCTTACTTTGGGACTTTTGCCTGTATACATGCTGATGTTGTAACATTTTGTTTTGAAAGAAAGAAACAAACTCAAATGTGGCGAATTGGCGAATGGGCTTTGAAGCTACTTTTGAATTCACACTCATAAAAATAGGCTACTGGAATGAAGCTTCAATATAAAGCGCAAATATAGGACAAACCTTGTCTAGGTTTATATAGCATAACCAGCCTGCTGCGCAAACAACCCGAGTTTGATCACGACTCAGACTGGGATTTTTTAGTTTATTTGCATTTTTCTCGATTAATATGTCACTCACAAGATGATTTCTCGCTCACAACCATCGACGCCGATGCCGAAATTTCTAGGAAGCGCGCCTTTTAACGCTATCATGTTAATAACAAATCTAGGCCCTGCTGCGGTGGTCTAGTGGCTAAGGTACTCGGCTGCTGACCCGCAGGTCGTGGGATCGAATCCCGGCTGCGGCGGCTGCATTTCTGATAGAGGCGGAAATGTCGTAGGCCCGTGTGCTCAGATTTGGGTACACGTTAAAGAACCCCAGGTGGTCGAAATTTCCGGAGCCCTCCACTACGGCGTCTCTCAATCATATGGTGGTTTCGGAACGTTAAACCCCGCTTATCAATAACAAATCTAACCCATTAAAGAGGCAAATTTCAGTATTGCACTACGCAAGTGTGACTGTAAACGGCGCTTCTCAATCAGAGGTCACTTACGTCGCCCCTGGTTCTTGCGTAGCGTTACTCAAGACCTGAAGGGCCCGTTCTCTTAGGCCATAAGGCACCCTCACAGATGCAGCCGCGGACTCGTTCCAGGTTGCCCAGAGCACTTCGTCATACACCCTGAAAAACAAGAAAGGTCATTTGGGCATGAAATACATGTACGACAAAGAGAAATGGCATGTCACGACACGAATTCTATAAACAGCTTGAGAACATCAGTAAGTCATTACGGTCGTGTACATTTGTACCAAAACGTATTTTGCGTGCCTTGCAGGAATGAGTAGTATGAATCTTGACACGCACTGAACGAATGCAACTGGCATATCGGATTAAGGGAATATTAAACAACTGTCATGGCATCAGAGAGTATATATGGTCCTATACTAGCATTGGTGTGCTCGTGGTGGCCCATATTTTGTTAAATATTACTAGCTTATATCCCTGTTTAACATTGAATGGCAAATGTTAAATGCTCTGCAGCAATGGATAATGTCTACTAGTACAGATACAGAGTAAATGTCACCGTTCTTACTGTTCCCATATAGTAGCATAAAAATCGCAAATGTGCTACCTCCAGCCAAAATTGGCGGAGCTATGCTGCTTCACGCGGGCCCTAAAAGGTCAACACATACTCTGTACAAGAAAAGGTACGTACTAGCTATCTGCTACAGTACCTTTTGAAGTGTAATATACATCATGTGCCTTTGTGACGACAATTGTGGCTTTCACTGGCTCGCGTCGCGGCTCTAAATCTGTCTTTATTGCCTGCAATTCGATGGTCAGATATCCTTGGGCAGGATCTGGCATGAATCTGATGCAAGAGAAGTACACATGTCGTCGACGTGGTGGCAATACTGATTCGTTTGCTTGTTTCGTCTGCCTCTCAGATTCGCTGCTGCTTGGTGCGAACGCTGGCATTATTTTGCAAAGTGCATATTGCATTCATCATTGAAACCTTAAATTAACGTTTGTCGCATTGTGCTGTTTGGTGCAGAGAACTTTATTGTAATGTTCACGTCGCGTATCATTTTCGTGGATTGCTTAAAACCAGTGCCACCTCTATTTTTTTCTGTTCCTGTTGCGTCGCGCCCGTTCTCATTGCTCTACGATTGCCGCTATATTTCTCCGAGTGACCGTGTGGTGGCGTCAGGTTATTACCCTCTCGCGTGGCCTCTCTTTGCTTGATTGGTATAGGTGGAAGCGGCACAGCCACTGGCTTTTTTCAATTTTATGCGAGTACTTTCCTTCGTATTCGGTAATTTTGCGTTCGTGCGTTTGTTTTGGTAACGTATTAGGAAAAAACGCGTCGTAAGGTGCCTTATTCTGTTTTTTTTTTTGCAAGAGCTCGAATGAGTGCTCTGCTAAATATCGATCCCGATTGAAATATAAGTGGAATTCACAGATTGAAGTAATGAAACAAGACATTATATGCACAAAAGTCAAAAATTAAAAGAAATGAGTCAGTACAAGTTAAGAAACAGCTGGTTGAAACAAACCACTTGTCACTCCAACGTTGAAGGTGCGCGCGTGTCGTGCAGGCTTGTTAAAGCTTCAAAAACTTCCATGACAACGGCTTCCTTTGATAAAGCCTGGTCACAGATTTTTCATCGGTGAAGTCGACAGCATAGTTTGTGAACAGTGGCTTCATGAACTTTCTGCTCACAAGTTCTATTAATTTGCGCCTTTGGATTTAGTCACAACGGTCACGCGGCAGTACTGGCAGGCCAATAATTACTCTTCACGACGCACGTCTGTGGAGGCTTAATTAAGTAGAGCTGCGCAGTGCAGAAGCACCACGTCCACAAATCTTTTCATGGCATGCAGCACACGCACGAGCTCGGCAGTGTGGTAGCACAAGCCACCTCTGTCCTCGTAGAAAATCAAGCCGTCTGTAGCTCTGGTGCTGCTCTATTTTGTCTTCAATACTAACGACACGCAGCCCTCGCAGCCAGTCTTTTAACTCGCGACGCCAGATATGTACTCTGCGACGAGAGAAACTCCTGCTATATCTGGCGTGTGCACAAACGGCTTCGTCAAAGTGCAGAGTTCCTGCAGTATGTGCTGCGCCGAGTCCACCGCTGCGACCGCGCATCATGTTGATGTGCTGCTTGACTCGCCGTTCCTAATATTGCTCCCCGAGGAAGCGAATGAAGCTGAGCTCTGCACATTGCTTGTGCGGGAAGCCGCAACGATGCCCGTCTTCAGCGTCTTCTCAAGGCCCGAAAGAGCGCTTGTGACATAAAGCATATCATTGTAGCCAGCGCTGCGTCGAAGCGTCCCAAACAGAGATTCGATGGGGTTGCTTGAAAACTTTCTAGTCAACACGAATTAGAACCCTCTATCTGACAGAAGTATGATGCCCTGGAGGTTAGCGAGTGGGGTGAATACCCGTTCATGGTGAGTTTATTTCGTTACAAAGTTCATTGGTACGTGTGCTATCTTGAACTCTTGAATGCATTCTAAAAAAACAAGTTCCAGCCAATGAAGTCTGGAGTCTTCCAGATCATCAAACTTCCTGGTGTCTGGATTTTTCTGGTGAATCTGCTGCTCGCAGTTGCTGACGTCCATGAGAGTAAACCATCTGCCCACATTATTCATGAACTCAGCAGTTGGACCGACGCTGGCGAACTCTGCGTCGCACGTGTGCCCGGCGTGATCTTTCATGAAGGGCGAAGCCGTCACGGCTGCATGGTGAAAAGAACTAAACGACAGGCTTGACTCCCATTTTTTTCTATATTAGACGGACAGACGTGTTTCCTCGTGAAAAAATGGCCCGGCTTGATAATCGAGCCCCCCTGCGCCATGTAAAGGTTCTCTATGTAGGTTTAGAAATTGCGATGGGATGTTTTGAGGATGTGACTTTGATCGAACGCCAGAAACAAACTGTGGCTTGGGTCGGCGGGATGAGGCACTCGGGTTTTCGGTTTCTCACCTGATAATATTTCTATTGCAGCAACGTTTATTTTGTGGTTGTCTGTCACAACTCGAACTATCTCGAACCCCATTTCTTCAGTTTTCTTGATGATGTGCTTGGTCATTTCCGCAAGTAGTTCGCCAGTGCATGATCTGGTAAAGAAGTTTCCCACTGGCATCCGAAACCTAGCGTGAAGGCCACTGATCAAAAAGCACAAAAGCGAGTTCGCAAGTTCACTTCTTTCCGAGTCTGATAACACTTGGTTGGTTGAGAGGGCCCATGTCTGTGTCTCCCAAGAAGGCGTCTCGTTGTTTGTGGTATTCAAGCCCTTGCTTTATTCTCATTTCGTCTATGATGAGACTGAGAATTTCGGCTTGCTCCGTCCGGAGGCACTTCATTTCAGTGTTGAGCCTCTGCTTCACTAGCTCACTGTAGCCTACATCTCTGGCAGTTGTTCTCATGTGTCGTTGTAGCGTAGTTCTGCACGGGAGTGCGAGGAGCTCGGTCCTGATACACTCGTATGACTTTGTTGAGAAGCTTCTCAGAATCACGCACTGTCCTATAGTAATTTCACATCACTTTGATTTTTTTTTCACCTTGTAGTTTAGGACTTGGTCCATCATCCCTCTGGCTTTAGAGCAGCCCTGATCGCGGTCTCTGGCTGCTCCAAGAAATTCGCTCACATTGCACTACTCTTCTTTAAATATATGCAGCTCTTTTTTGTAGGCATCTACTGTTGCCTGCAGCCTTTCATTTCGTCGCTTCCACGCCCTTTCTTTGTCGCGCTATTTTTTCCGCTCCAAGAAGGCTGTTGCGGAGATTCTGCTGTCGGCTTGAACACCAAAGGCACTCAAGGCATGCGCACCTGCACCCTCTTCCACTGGCTTCGCATCAGTTGGCTCAAAAAAGTTTGCGGAGTGACAGTAGTGACTAGCTGCTGCTACAAAAGGCAAGTCTTAGATGTCACTTGGGGCAACACTTTCTGGTTGTTGCCAGCTACTGGGCTCAGTGGCTTCGTCAAGCGTGTTTGCCCTAACTAACTTCTGGATCCGGTTCCGGGCGCGACTTGGCAGACTTGCCAACGTGTCCGTTGAGGAATCGCACTTTTTTTCTGAGTGCTGCTGCAGCTTCTCACCCTTAGTGGTTCCTTTTTCATGTAGGATGGGTAATGCGGAAAGACACTTGGCACCGCAACGGGCTTTAGCATGCGTCTTTTGCTATTTTCCCTAAAGTTATTTTCCACAAAATGTAGGCTGCACACGGCCGAGTAATCCGAAGTGGAATTCGGCACCAAGTTCTTCCGCGCGACAACTCATAGCCACAGTTCACGTAGCTCAGTGTTCACTGGAATTTCGTGAAAGGACACACCTGCTTCTTTCTTTCGCTGGCTAGAAGTGCAGAATGTAACACAACAGCAGCGCATGGTGACCGATGAAAAAGCAGGATGACATCACCACTGAAGCAAACAAGTGGACCATCAACTGCCACTGCGATCCAACGACGGGTTAAACTTGTTGTCTGCAAGGTGAATGGGACGCGAATTATCCCTCCGGTAAGAGGCATATTGCCAGTTTATTTCACCTTTATTATTTATTATGCATGAGTGCTGCTTCTTTTATTGTGATGGCAACAACTCCGAGCAAGGTTCGCGATTACTTTAAGCAGACGACAAAGAAAGCGCAAAAAACCGGCAAGCGAGCGGCAACGAGCGTCGTCTGCTAGAGAGTAATAGCGCATAGCCGCCAAGCGGCGTCGAGGGGCAGAATCGAGAGAGTAAAGGAAAAGGACACGGCGGGCGAAGCGGCGCTCACACGGCAGGCACAAAAATAAGGAGGCACTGTTATAACACACACACACGCACAAACACACATAAGCAGCTGTTTGGAACGCTGTGCCACTCGTTTGCGGAAAAACACTTTCCTTGCTCAAGAAAGCGAGTCACGATTCGGTTTGTTAGGTTGTCTTTTTGCCGATACATTTATTAAAATTCAGTGCATGTGTGAAATTGTTTGAAAAGAGCAGTTATGCTTAGTATCGTTATCTGTGGCACGCCCAAATTACTTGAAGCTCTTGTAACGGGCACAATAAGAAAGAAGTGGCAAATTGAGAAAAATTTTTGTGAGCTAAAGCTATGGCACAATCTCAAACACTCCTGCCTCAATAACAGCTTGCATGGCACCTAAAATTGCTTTGTTTTAGCTGCGGCAACTGCCTGTGGATGTTTTTCGGGAAAGAGCAGTGTAAAGTGAAAAGCAACAAGTTTGTGCGAAGGCGACAAAGAAAAGGTTGCGAACATTTTTTTTCTGTTTTTCTTTTCTTCAGTTTATGTCACCCGGAGTAGAGTGGTGAGGCAAACAATGCAGTGTTGCATTGTGCACTGTAAATGCAGTGTGCGTTCAGTGCAGTTTTACTGTTCTGTGGGTCTTTTCATAATGTTGCCTATATGTGTAGTCTATACTTATGATATGGAAGCTGTATTGCCACGCGTTTCAGTGCAATGAACCTATCTCTTTGTGGCCGCGTACTTCAAATATTGTGAAACTGGGCACGTGCATAGCAATAATATGGATTCAAAATTAATGTTCTCACTCATCGAACGATTCTCATGATTTATTTAAAATCTGTGCATAGACACGCAGTGGCATCGTGTGCTTGCCGCACTGATGATGCAGCCTACACGAAGCTAATCGATGAATTTAAACGACGCTTTGTGGCTCACGAAAGAGTTTCGGGTGCTGTGTAATTTTTCTAATCACTTTAAAATGGCCTCTGAGTTCCACGTTTCTGCGGTCCCCATTTCTGAAGCTGCAAAAGCTTCCCCGCGCCTGTTTAGTTCGCTGCGAACCAAAATCAGTCGCAAAGGCTCATGGGAGGGTCCTGTCTTAACTTTTTATATATTACTCTATGCTGTTCCTTTGTCTTACTGTGTCTGCATGCGTGCTTTTCTTGTTATTTCTCCTAAGCACTGGCAATGCATAGAAGTTCATTCTTCCAACTAGCTCAACAAGCTGTTTGGAGCATATTCACATTGTGTAGCCCACTGGTTGAGTCTCTCGTCCAGGGAGGTTGGTTCAGACGGCTATAACGTAAAGAGGCTATTTGCATGAGCAGGAAAATATTCATAACAAAGTGCACACACACACATACAAGAAGGGCGGAAGTAACTAACGACACGAACGCCGACTGTTTCAAACTGATCAAAAATAGCGTGGCCTTCAGGTGTTTAACTCTCTCGTGTCGTGACACAGTAGTATAAAGTTCTTTAGAGCAGAGTAACATAGTTGAGGATTATTCTAACTCTTGTCTTTAGCATGACTGTAATAAAACCAGTATAAGTGGTTCATTGACCCGAGAACAAGCTCGTGTGCAAGGCTATGATTCGCAGAACTTGATGCGCTACTTACTCGTCGACCTTGTCGTCAGCTACGCCCCTCGGGAAGCAACCAGCGTAGGCCAGGCGTAGCGTCAAGGGTGCCTCCCCGCTTGTAGCATTTGTAGACACGTTGTTCGCGTTGAATTCAGATCTATTATCAGTCAGGGAGGCGAGTTTGCAAGCCAGTGCCCTAAAGAATGCAAAACTGTGCTAAGCATGTGCTACACACGGCTATTAATAGTCAATTAAAGGTTTTGGAAAAAATTAGACTGCCTATACCAAACCCGAGTAATTGTGAGAATACAATGTTTCATACAGAAAATACTGCACTTATTCACAATAATAGCATAACGGACATAAAAAAGTCTTACCGCTAAAATCATGAAACGTATCATGATCCTGCCGATTGCCTATAGGCACTCAGGTGGTCCTTCCGTTTAATCGATTAAACATTTCGATAGAGTGGCACATATCAGGTGTGCGAATGACACGTCGTCGTTGGAGTATTGCTGCTTGCATGTAACATATGGGCGTGACAGCTTTGATATCATTTTATTACCTTGTTGGGCCCCATAACATGACGCGCGTTTGCTGACGCGCATTTGATATAGTACATTTAATACACCACAACAGCTTAGTACAAATGAAGATACATATGTCCCGAAGCCGCCACGGTCATAGCATAACTAGCGCGATTATTTTGATGTAAGCATGTTTGTCATGTGTACATCAGCATTAACACGACAATATGAACGAGAGAAAAGATCAGGTTAGTTTCTTTCCGTTAGATACGACCTAATGAAACTAACGGAAAATAGTTGTCGCTTTGCAATTTATTTGATTGGTCACATGTGTTTGCGTAGTCCTGGGAGTGTTAGCTAGTGCCACATGAGAGACATAACGGTGAGTATGGAAAGTGTCCAACGAGGCTGCATTAGGGGATGACGGGGTGTTCGTTGACAACTAGAGCGCGAAGAATTTAATCGGCAAGGATAAATTCAGCACCAAGAAGAAGATTTGAAAATTCAGAGATGGTGATTTACGAGGCAGGATAGAGTCCCGCGATGCCGAACAGGCCGTCGCTGGGGACGTTCAAAACCGGGAAGGAGCATCTGATGGCGACGTTAAGGACAAAGACGACGAGACCTCGCAGGATGTAGGCGTCAGCATACAGTGTACACAGCTCTCGTCAAACAAGCCGGCCTCCATCGTTACCCAATAATAATAACAGCATAGGTGTTGAACGTCCCAGAAGCACAATATTGCTACGTAGCTGACATTTCAGTGGTCAGAAGACGACAATGCGGAAGTGGTCTGAGGAATGCGCCACCGTGCTTTACTCCATCTTAGTTGATGCCATACGCATCAGTGTCAATATAGATTCCAAATACACACGTCTCGTGCTATTTTTACGTAACATCTTTGTGGCGGAGGTGCGAAGTACTTCCCTGTCTTCATCACGAAGCTCCGCAATGGCCTCATCATCGTAGGTCCAACCAAGTCACAGGTTGAACAACCATCGTCTTCATCACCTGCCCCTTCCCTGAAATGTACGTTGCTCTGCCTCCTGCTTGTGATCCCGGTGTATTTTCTGGTCAGCGCAAGCTATAGGTGGGACCCGACTCTTATGTTTGCCAATGTGCTTTGTTACCTCGATGGCCCACCGCGGCTGTGGTTCAAGACGCACGTACGAAGTGGATATTACAAGCTGGGATTCCTTTAAAGAGAAGATCCGCGACCTTTTGGAAACACCGGTGAAGGCAGATCGCAGCGCGGAATCAACTGGCGGCTCGTGCACAGACGTCGACGGAATCGTACGTCGCGTACATTCACGACGTCATCGCCCTATGCCACCAGTTTTACGAGCACATGAGTGAGTCTGAGAAAGTGGCCCATGTGCTGAAAGGCATATCAGACGACACCTTTAATCTGCTAGTGTACAGCAACGTTGCCACCCTCGACGCCATCATTAAACGGTGCCGGCGGCTCGAAGAAGCCAAGAGCTGCCGTATTACTCAGCGATTCACCCGGCTGTCCCACACGGCCGCAACCTCATCGTGTGAAGCCACCCGTCAGTCCCCCACGTATGACAACGTCACGCGCATTGTTCGTCGGGAAATTGAAGCCGCCTGTCCGGCTCCTCTTCAGCCACTCATTTTCACAACGCTCGCCTCTGACCAACAGCAGTCGTCAGTGGCGTTAATACAAGCTGTGGTGATGCAGGAGTTTGCGAACACGGCCTTTCATCAGCATGTATCTGGACTCGCCCTAAAGGCCCGTCTCACTCCCCAGGACACGCTCGCCGTTCACCTCCAACAATGCCCTTCCGTAACCCTTCAGAATAGCGAACACCCGACGACCGGCCTATTTGTTTTTCCTGCCACCAGCCTGGGCACGTTTCTCGCTATTGGCGCCGCCGTTGGTCAAACCAACTACGCCAGACCTTCTCTACCTATGCAGACATACGCCCGATGACCCCTCGACGTTCAGCCGCCACACCCTTCTATTTCTATTCGTCGTCATCTTACAAGCTTTTCACTGACGCCCCTTTTGCCCGGTCGCCGCTACACTGATGCCCCTTCGTTCGGTCGCCGCAGCTCCCGCTCACCGTCGCCGCTGCGTCGCCAATCCTGCTCTCCGCCGCCTCGATGCTTTTCCTCACCGAGTTCTCTAGACGATCGCAGCAGGAAAACTAGATATCGCAGCTTGTGGAGGTGAAGCTGCAATACTAATGACGGCTGAAAATTTTCTACTGATGCTTTCCACGCCTGCTTGCTTGAAGTATATAAGTCAACCATGTTCCTGTGACCGCCCTCATTGACACAGGTGCGCACCTGTTTATTATGAGTGCTTCTCTACGCCGCCGCTTGCAAAAAATTATGACGCCGTCTACGACGCAGGCAATACGCGTTGCCGATGGCGGTACTGTACCAGTAATCGGAATGAGCACTGCTCGTGTCAGCATTGCTGGTCATCACGCCATGGACCTTTTTGCCGTGCTAGCCTGTTGTCCTCATGACTTCATACTTGGCCTTGATTTCCTTTCGACACACTCGGTCTTGATCGACTGTTCATCTGGTATCCTCAGCCTCGATCTTCCAATCTTTGCCAACCACTCTGCAAAGCCCACCAGCCGCTTGAGCCCAACCACTTTCATTCGCCTGCCAACTCGTGCCGTCGCGTACGTGTGTTTGTCATCGACCCTGTATCGCGCGCTGCGATAAAGCAAGACCCCAGCCTCGTGTTGCTGGAGAACGACCCACTGCCTTTAATCGAGTGGGCTTATATACATGTGAATGGCAAGGGTGAAAGCCTACGCGGAGCACCGTCTGCGCATAGCACTGGTTCGCTTCAGATGACACACTCAATACAGGCCCCTCTGTTTGAGAGGAGACAACACGGAACTGGAGAGGAACACAAGAAAGTGCAGTTTGCGTAGATTACGTCACTGGTTCATCTGTACGACGGTCCCATCGTTAACACAGGTTGCACATATGCTTCATGGCGCTTGCACAAAGTTAGATGGCGAGGGGGTTTACGCTGCCATAGCGACCTCCGCAGAGCCGGAACAGGTGACGCAGAGGTTGGAGCTCTGGGCACAGTAGGCGCTGTGGGCATTGACACTGGTGTCACTTGTGTTGAAGCACTTTCGTCGTCGCATTTCACAAGCTCTGAGGGATCTTTGTGAAAGGCTTCTTGAGTGGGTAAAGTGTGTTGCCGGTTACGTCGCAGTAACCTCCCTCCCTCTGTGAAGACGTTCTAGGACCAGGTTTGAGCCAACAGCTCTACGATCTTTGCTTTTGTAGTCCACGTCTCGTTCTTCACTCGTACGACATCTCCTTCCTTTAGATGAGCCAGTGGGCGCTTGTTGGTCTCCATTTGGCGGCGTTCGAAGACTGGGGTTCCGGGGTTCCGGGCTTCCTTGGGATGCACGGCAACGTCGAGCGCAGGATCCGACGCTGGAGCAGCTCCGCAGGCGATCGGCCGTCGGCTTCCAGCGGTGTAGTCCTGTACGAGAGAAGCCCCAGCCAAACATCTTGTTTAGCTTCCATGCTTTTTTTTTTGAGATCCTCTTCACTATTTGTACCCCTTTTTCCGTTAGCCCGTTGGACTGCGGGAATTCTGGACTGGAGGTAACATGTCGGAACTCGTACGCTCTTGAAAATGCAGCAAATTCTTTGCTTGCAAATTTTCGGCCATTGTACAGACCTTTATGGGGATACCATATCGGGCAAAGATGGCCCTGATTGATTCGATCACCACTCACGCCGACGTTTCTTTGAGCATATTTACTTAGGGGAGGTTTGAATAGGCGTCGTAGGCGCAGAGATACGATTTTCAGCCGTATTGAAATAGGTCTTTACCAACCCCATACCAGGCTTGGTCTGGCACAGGACGCATTTCAAATGGCTCTCGTGGCTGGCAGTACGTATGCTTTTTGCAAAATGCGCAGGCCTGAGCAAATTTGTCAATATCAGAATTAATTCCGGACCAAAATACTGTACGGCGTGCTCTTAATTTGCTTTATTCAAGCCAATGTGTCCTTGGTGGATCTTTTCCACGATTTCCTTCCGCATGTTTGCTGGTGTTATCTTGCAGCCTTTAAGATCGACGTCTTTGACTTCAGATATAGCTTGCCAGCAAATGACATGAGCTCTCCTTTGATGGGCCGGCCGGCAACAATGCTGTTACGAACAGAGCTTAGATATTGGTCTTTGCTGGTTTCCATTACAAGCCTGTTCCACGTGTAGTCACTGACAAGTTACTGCACTAAACTTACAGCGTGCACGTCTGCGTCGTCACTCGTGATGTCAGCCCCGTCGTCTTTCATTGAAGCCCTTGATAACTTGTCGGCGAGCATCAGCTGCTTCCCTGGAACGAAGTATAGGTCGATGTCGTAACGCAATAACCGTAGGAAAAACCGCTGCAGCCTGGATGCGATATCGCCAATTGCTTTTTATAGATGGTGATCAAGGGGTGATGATCAGTTTCGACTATTACTTTGTGTCCGTATACGAAGTGGTCAAATCGTTCACAGCTGTACAGAATGGCCATTGTCTTTTTTTCTATTTGAGAATACCGCTGCGCCGTATCCGATAATAGTGAGTTTTAGAATAGCGCACCGCGAGCCCTTGCGGTGCGGTCGCTTCCACTGCGCATGCGTCGTAGCGCGAGTCGGCGTTCACGTTTGCGGACCGCACGCAAGAAAATCCAAAATCGCGTGTGGTGATGGCGGCCCGCATGTGTTCCGCAAACGCTGGTTTCGACGCTACGGGCGTTGATGCTGGCCCGCATGTGGCCCGCAAGCACTGGTTTTGAGGCTACGGCGTCACTGTGATCGTGCGTGCGGATCGCAGTAGGGCAAACGCTATTCTAAAACTCACATGACGCCCGCTACGCCCGCAACGCCCGCAGCGCTTGCAAACGGTATTATAAAACTCCCTAATACCTTTGACGCATATGCCACCCGGTTTCCAATGGTTGCCATGTCATTGCAGAAGCGCGGCACCCATTCCATTTTGCGACACGTCACAGGGCATTTTAATTTCTTTTTTGGGATTGAATATTGCTAGCAGTGGGTGCTTGCTCAAAGTATCGCATAGTTGTTTCCATTTGTGCGCTCGGTTTTCTGACCATTCAAAAACAGCGTCGTTCTTGATGAAGCTTCTGAGCAGCGTTGTTTTCTCAGTGAGCGACGGCACGAACTTGGCAAAATAGTTTACAACACCCAGCATTCGTTGGACTGTGACCTTATCTGCTGGTGGCGGCATTTCAGTCATACCCTTTATAAGGAAAGGGCTGGGCCTGATGCCTTCAGCACCGATAACGTCGCCCAAGAATTCGATCTGTTAGACGCCGACTGTGCCCTTTGCTCGATTTAACATCAAGCCCGCACGTTCTGCAGCCTGTAATGCAAGTACCCCAAATTAGTATGTCGTCAACATACACTTTTACACCAGGGACTGCTTCAAAAATGTCATCGAGCATCTGCTGAAAGATGTATCGCAGATTATTATGTCGTCAACATACACTTTTACACCAGGGACTACTTCAAAAATTTCATTGAGCGTCTGCTGAAAGACCTCTGGCGCCGACGAAATGCCAAATGGCAACCTCAAAAACCGATAAAGTTGAAACGGTGTTGAGAATGTACAAATCCTCAAGTTTCGTCTTCTAACGGGATTTTATGAAACCCAGAGTTCGCATCTAATCGTGAAAAGACTACGGCGTCTGCGAGTTCTCCTTCGATATCTTCGCGTCGAGGCATTTCGTAGTGCTCCCGCTTTAGATTTTTGTTAATATCTAAAGGGTCAATGCAAACATGAAGCTTGCCGTCCTTCTTTCGTACAGGAACAAGTGGGCTCACCCAATCTGTAGGTTCTTTGGCTTTGACGGCTATTCCGGCTGGCTCCATGCGCTGTATAGTTCTTCCTTGAGTGGTTCCTGTAAGGCCAAGGGCACCCGGCGAGTCGTTTGGACGACTGGTTTGGCTCCCTCACGGAGCACCATCCGGTAGCGTTGCTGGACGCAGCCTGTGCCAGAAAACAAGTGTGGAAAGTATTTAACCACCTTCTCTGAGCTATTTTCAGATACCCTGTGAACTCGTCGAGACAGGAGTCCTGCTTGTTTACATGCTTGCAGGCCAAGTATCGCTTGACGTCCGTTGCGCACGAGGAAGAAGTCCATTATGGTTTTGCGACTGTCAATTTCCACTTCTGCCCTGATAACGCCCAAGTGTTTAATCAGACCCCTACAGTAGGAACGCAAAACTGCACTGCTCGGTTGAAGTAGTGGCATCGGGTGCATTTTTATAAGGTCCGATGGGCAGCAAGTTAGCTTCAGATCCCGTGTCCTTTGAGTTGCACTGACGCATTGTTCACGCGTGCTTCTACAATCCAGTCGCGTTCCTTGTCGATTTTGTTACCCGAAATTACGAGGACGAGAAAGTTGTCTTCAGACTCTTCAAGTTTGTCGACATTAGCAGTCACCATACAGCAAACTGTGAAGTGGTCCTTTTTTGCACTTTCTGCATGTCTTTCCAAACGCAGGGCAATCACGCGGCTCGTGTGTTCGCCCGCATTTCCGACACTTGTGGTCTCTGCGCCTGTCAGTACGTGCCACGTGGCTTTGTTTGCACACCGGGTCAACCTGCTTCGTGTCTTTACCCCAAGCTTTTTGGTGTGCTGCGGATATTTCTGCTGCTTTGCAAGTTTTCTCGGCATTTTCCAAGGTAAGCTTGTTGTCTGCTACGAGCTTCTCTCTTACTTTATTATCCTAGTTCCGAAGACGATTTGGTCTCAGACCACTGGATCAGTCAATGCGCCAAAGTTGAACGCTCGGGCTTGAGTCTTGAAATCTCTCAGAAAATGTTCGAAAGGCTCACCCGGCTCCTGGACTCTCTTCCGGAAGACGTACCGCTCGTAGACTTCGTTTTGTTGGGCGTCACAGTACTCCTCGAACTTTTTGACCACCGTAGCGTAGTCAAGGCCGCTTTCGCCCTCCGCAAAAGTGAAGGTGTTGTAGACCTCAATGGCTTCTTTGCCTGCGATACTCAGAAGGGCACCTTTCGCAGTCTCTGGGCGAGGCTTCTTGTCGGTGGTTTCGGACGAGAACAGGAACAGGTTGAATTTCTGTATGAGCAACTTCCAGTTCCTACTGATGTCCCCTGTAAAACGTAGTGGGTCCGGTGGCTTCGCGAATTCCATCACTGTTCTTTTCCAGGCGCCCCGGGACGCCTATCAAAACCGGTTACTCACAACTTCTGACATCATGTATCGCACGATGCGATAAAGCAGGACGCCAGCCTCGGGTTGCTGGAGAACGACCCACTGCCTTTAATCGAGTGTGCTTATATTCATGTGAGTGGCAAGGATGACAGCCTGCGCGGAGCGCCGTCTGCGCATAGCGCGGGCTCGCTTCAGATGACACACTCGATACAGGCCCCTCCCGTTCCTGACGGCGGTTATATCGTTACGCCGATTACTGACGTTCGGCTGACACATAGTGTTACTTTGCCTCATACTATCGCGACCCTAGCGGATAACTGTGTGTTCCTTCCGCTCCTTAACTTTAGTTCACCCCTCAAGTATTGCCCTGCCAGATGTCTCTAGCCCAGCTAACTGCCATAACAGAGGACGCCAGTGTTGTCGCTGTATCTGCTCCTGATGGAGACGCAGTTTCACGGTCACCCAGCTCAGACGATGCTATTTTTTGAAACATGATTGGATCGAAGTTTTCGCCTCACGAGGCCGACGCTCTCCGCCAGATTTTGACCCCATACAGTGACATTTTCAAAACCGACAATCGTTCCTTGGGCCAGACTAAATTTGTCACTCACTGAATCAACACTGGTGACTCTGCCCCCTTCACCGTCGGCCATACCGCGTGTCAGCGTCCGAGCGAGAAGTGATTCAAAAAGATTTGGCAAAAATGCTTACGAAAAACGTAATCGAACCATCATCGAGCGCTTGGGCATCTCTCACGCTATTGGTAAAGAAGAAAGACGGCTCATGGCGTTTGTGCGTTGATTATCGCCACCTCAACAAAATTACCAAAAAAGACGTCTACCCTCAACCACGCATTGACAATGCCCTCGATTGCCTCCAGGGCGCCACCTTTTTTTCATCTTTTGACCCCCGATCTGGCTACTGGCAAATTGCTGTAGAAGGCATGGACCGAGAAAAGACCGCCTTTGTTACCCCTGATGGTCTTTACCAATTCAAGGTCATGCCCTTCGGTCTCTGCAGCGCTCCAGCGACCTTCGAGAGAATGATGGACACGCTCCTACAAGGATTTATATGGTCGACATGTTTGTGTTACCTGGACGACGTGATCATTTCTCACCTACCTTCGCAACCCACCTCTAACGCCTTTTGACCATTTTATCCATATTTAGACTGGCCGGCCTGCAGCTCAATTTCTCCTAGTGCCACTTCGGTCTTCGTCAGATTACCGTTTTGGGTCACCTTGTTGACGCTGCCGGCGTACGACAAGACCCGGCGAAAGTACGCGCTGTAGCAAACTTCCCAGTCCCCCGCTCTGCCCATGATGTTCGCAGTTTCGTGGGCCTCTGCTCATACTTTCGCCGGTTCATGAAAAACTTTGCGGCACTCGCACGGCCACTCACCAACCTTCTCAAAGAAGACGTCCAATTTTGTTGGGGCCCTCTTCAAGCTGACGCCTTCTCTCAGCTAATTACCGCTCTAACGACCACTCCTATTTTTGCACATTTCGACCCCGATGCTCCTACAGAAGTGCGAACAGACGCGAGTGGTGACGGAATTGGTGCAGTTTTGGCGCTAATTCAGCGGGGCAACAACGATGTAATCGCGTATGCAAGCCGTCTGCTTTCAAAGTCTGAACGCAATTGCTCTATAACAGAACGGGAATGTCTCGCCCTTGTCTGAGTGGTTTCGACATTCCGTCCTTACTTGTATGGCCTCCATTTACGTGTCACAGATCATCACGCGCTGTGTTGGCTTTTTTCTCTCAAGGACCCCACTGGCTGACTTGGCCGTTGGGCATTACGCCTACAGGAGTATTCCTACTCGATTGCTTATAAGTCTCGGCGTCTTCATCTGGACGCCGATTGCTCATCCCGCTACCCTGTTGATCATCCCGACGAATCAGAAATCGAGCCTAGCCTCAGCGTCATGTCAATGTCCAAGTTTATTCAGATTGGTGATGAACAACGCCTTCATGCTTCCGTGCGACAACTTATTGAGCGTCTCGAATCTGCTCCGAATGACGCATCGCTTTGCATGTACGTCCTCCTAAATAGCACGCTGTATTGTAGTAGCCTCCAACCAGATGGCTCTGAGCTCCTTCTTGTCGTGCCAAAACATTTGCATTCAACCGTGCTGCACGAGCTTCAAGATGAACCAACGGCTGGTCATGTGGGTGTATCTTGGTTGTACGACCATGCGTGTCGCCACTTTTTTTTTGGCGCGGTCTCGTCAGGTCCGTTCGCTGTTACGTGTCCTCCTACGATGAATGCCAAAGTGGGAAGCGACCTACTGCACCCTCGGCTGGACTTCTTCAACCGATCTCCATCCCAACCGAACCTTTCTTCCGTGACGATGTAGATCTCCTCGGTCCTTTTCCTGAGTCGAAATAGGACAACAAGTGGGTCGCCGTGTCTATAGACTACGCCAATAGGTATGCCATCACTCGAGCGCTCCCCACCAGCACCACTACTGACGTTGCGGACTTTTTGCTCCACGATGTCATCCTACACCATGGCGCTCCTCGCCAATTACTCCCGGATCGCGGCCACGCGTTATTGTCTCAAATAATCGGCAATTTTCTGCGATCTTCCTCAACGCAGCACAAGTTGACCACTTCCTACCATCCTCAAACAAATGGCTTTACCGAACGCCTAAATCGCACCCTCACGGACAGCTCGCGATGTATGTGTCCTCCGACCACCATGACTGGGACCTGGCGCTACCTCACGTGACCCTTCGCGTACAATTCTTCGCGCCACGACACCACTGGTTATTCACCATTTTATTTGCTCTATGGCCGTGATCCGACGTTACCACTCGACACCGTACTTCCAACCACTACAACGCCGTCAACTGAATATGCACGCGATGTTATTGCTCGTGCCGACCGCGCACGTCAGATAGCCCGCTCTAGACTTTCGCCTTCGCAAGCCACCCATAAAGTCATCTACGACAGCCGGCATGTTGACATTCGCTTCTCACCCGGTTCTTTTGTTTCTTCTGTGGTGCCCAGTTCGTCGAGTTGGCTTATCAGAGAAGTTGTCTCGCTACATGGGTCCTTACCGTATCATCTGCCAGGTAGCCGACGTAACCTATGAGGTCATTCCTGCATCTGAGACCACAAGCCTGTCTGCAACCACACCCAGTGATGATGTGCACGTCAGCCGGCTAGAACCTTACCACCTGCCTACTGAAGACCGTAATTAATATGCACCGAGACGGCCCTTAAACCGCCGGGGGGGGGGGGTAATTCTACGTAGCCGACATATCAGCGGTCAGAAGACGACAACGAGGAAGTGTTCTGTCGATTGTGCGTGCTGTCCTCCATCTTAGTCGATGCTGTAACATATCATTGTCAATAAAATTCTAAATAGACACGCCTCGTGTAATTTTTACATAACAATATCATTAATACAGATATCGTAGTGTAACGCTTCCGAAATTTCGACCACCTGGGGTTCGTCAACAGGCACCTAATTCCAAGCACACAGGCCTCAGGCATTCTCGCCTCCATCGAAAATGCGGCCGCTGCGACCGCGGTTCTATCCCACCACTTGCGGGTCGGCAGTCTCCATCGTTATCAGCGTTTACCTGAGTAGGTGCCACGAACTTCTCTCCGTGATTCGAGTTCAACCCTGTGATCGCAAGGGAGGAGATCGTGTGGGGGCACTGGCCGCTGCCAAGGGGAGGACAACGAATTGCAGCATGTGGCATGCTAGCGTTCAGCAGGGTGGCGGGAATTTGGGGTCGTGGTTTAGAAGCAGCTAACTTTTTTTGCGGCAGCCTTGGCGTTCTTGCCACTCTGCTACAGTTATCGTTGGATAACGTCATGGTGATCTCTGTAAGTTTTCCCGAGCACGTGAATCGGGTACATGCGGTATTTTGGACCATACGACCTACTGAACTATCGCTAAAGCTGCAGACCTGTCAGATTTCTTGCGGGCACGACCACGAAATAATATTTGTCACTGCATATTATGAAGCACTTTTTGACGAAAAGATAGCCACATATATAAAACTGATACCGACGTTTTATCGGGGGTTTTTCGCACTATGAAAGAAAAAGACTTTCAAAGAGCCGTTGCATCAGCTCCAACACAGTCATCCCTTTCGCACTTCGATGGAGACGCTCGAACAGAACCTCATATCGACACCGGAATTGTAGGCTTATCAGCGCCACACGTCCAGTCCTAAGTGCAATGCACTGCAGCACGGAAGAAAATTCTCACACCACAGCATAAACTCTCTTGTATTGCCCGGATTTGTTGAACTACCTCCAAATACAACAATACAAGCAATGCAGCAGATTAAGATAGCGCAGTTTTGGGTGCAATTCGCACGGCTACACTCTCCGCAGCACCACGACCAAAATTTAGTCTTTTAGTTTGCTGAAGGATCTCGCTTAGGGTTTCCGAGATGATTATTATTTCCCTTGAGTGACGACTTCCTGTATAAAGGTAAGTTTAAGCTAAAAAAATTGCCCGCAGCTTCCCTCGGGGGAACACTGAGGAGGATGCGGAGCATATAATTGGTTAACGGGGTGATAAAGTGCGACTTACTTGGGTCGATGGCTAAATTGGTTAACGTGGTAGTTAAATGGGGTGTTAAATTGCGACTTACTTGGGTCGATGGCTATATTGGTTAACGTGGTTGTAGGAGGGGGTGTTAAATGAGTGAACACGTACACACGTATGCGAAAGGGCGGCGCTGGTCGAAGGGACGTCGATCATTGTGTTTGTGGATTCGTTGGAATTCATTTCACCGCGACCTTGGACGTCGACGCGCCGTACAAACCAACCGCCTAGCGGCAACTGAGCGAGCGAGCGCCGACCTTGAGTATATATACAGCACGACGGCGCATGCACTGTCAGCTGTTCAATGTTCTCGAAGCGCGACGCCACATGCGCGTCCACTGGAGAATCAGGAGAATTGTAGATGTCGAACGCGGTGTGTAGAGGAGGAAGGGTGCACAGATGGTGGAGGAGTGAAGCGCGCGCGGTGTGTAGAGGAGGAAGGGATGCACATATGGTGGAAGAGTGGGCGACGGCGCATGCGCGCGCGTCAGCTGTCGAATGTTCGAGAAGCGGTGCGGACGGCGCACTACAAGGCGCGAGTATAAGATGCTTCCGCATCTAAAACTTAACACCTCTCTAGAGCGGGGTATAATAGACACACTGTTATCATTTTAACTACACCTGAATGTTATGCAGTAGCAGATACTGGGCAAGACTAACAGTTACATCCATAATTGCCAGTGTAGTAAAGTGTCAGCTCTTAAACCAGCAAGCCTATTCCATCCGTCTTTAAAAAGGGACTCAACAGAAGCAGCCTGGGTTTTACTGAGAAATGTGGTATTGAGATACTGCACTCCTTCAGCGATAATAACTGAGAGGTAAAATGCATTCACAGCCGAACTATATTGCACCCAGTTGTGAGGCTCAGTGGTGCATCTCTACAGCGAGAGAAAGCGTGCCATTCCACAAACGAAAACACCTTATAGCACTAGCGGACGTACTTTGTATGCCTACGTTAGAGCATAATAACTCGGACAAGATCTTGCTGTATATCGCATTCACTTACAACAGTACTTACAACACGAATAACATATCGGCAGCGTAACGCCATCAATGAAGAACGTTATAAATACACACCAGCTTCAAAAAACTTGCAGTGGGCATGGTGGAAAGACAAATAACAAAGCATTGAAAATGCGTCGTCTTTTTGTCCCTCAGGTTAGCTATGACACCTCTTACAAAAATTATAGTCGTTTTTTTTATTGTACTCCCATGCCCACAGCCGCTAGTGCTTAGTACTTGCTTCAATGTTTGTAAGCTGTTGTTGTGCGGAGATATTGAAGAAAATTCTCGTTCGCCTGCTAAAGAGATGTTTGAAAAGCTTTTAGATGGTCAAAATAATATAAAAGACGATCTGGAAGAAGTCAAGAAAAGGTTTGAAGAAACTGAAAAGTCTGTGAATGCCTTCTTTGAGTAAATGAAACAGGGTAAATGAAATTCTTGTGAAGGCTGATTATATCGACATACTAAGCGTTTGCGTTTTGAATATTGAGAAATATCTGAAGTCACATGAAAGAAATCTTGTAAAATTATAAGATCGGGGTCGAAAGAATAATATCGCAGTTTTTGGCATTTAAGAAAACGAGAATAAAATGGAGTCCGAGCTACGGCGTAAAATCGTAAAGGATGCTAAAGTAAAATGTTCCTCTGTAGCCAGAATACACCGGCTTGGTAGTGTTTTGAGGAACCATTCAGCTATACTTTATTTTCAAGGTTAATTTGAAAAGCAGACAGCGTTTCATAAATAGAGAAAACTGAGAGGTACGCTGATGGCTCTGCAAAATAATTGTTCTTCTGATACCCTGAGAAGGCGGAAACAACTTTGGAAGAATGCAGATGCTGAAAGAAAGTCAGAAAAACTGGTGTCATTGATACACGAAAGACTACGCATCGATAGCCGGTACTATGTGTGGGACGATGCGACTAATACACGCTGTGTCTGAAAGAATCCAGATGAAGTTGAAAAAGTTGCGTAGCTGAAGGAAACATCAGGGCCCAACTTTCTCATCCTTTCTTTCAATGCCTGAAGTGTAGTAAATAAGATGGATAAAATTGAAACACTGCTTTTGTCCTGCAGTTTTCATTTGATTATCATAACTGAAACTTCGCTGCATGACGGCATTAAGGACGACGAGATTATTCCTCTCGGATATAAGATATTTTAGGCGTAATTGTGCATTACGTGGTTGGGTGTGGCCATATTTGCTAAATCAGATATTACTATTAGAGTTATGTCTCAAATTACCGATCATGAAAGTTTGTGCGGGTATTCTTGAAAGGTTTTTCATTTATAGTTTCTGCTGTATATCAAGCCCCTGATTCTAATCTGTCTTTCCTTCTCATGTTGTACGACAATTTCTTCTCACTTTATTCTAACAATGTAACTGTGACGTGTGATTTTAACCAAACTAGCAATGATTGGAGTAAGGTGCCGAAGCAGATATTACTATTAGAGTTATGTCTCAAATTACCGATCATGAAAGCTTGTGCGGGTGTTTTTGAAAGGTTTTTCATTTATAGCCAGTGCTGCATATCAAACCCCTGATTCTGGTCTGTATTTCCTTCTCATGTTGTACGACAATTTGTTCTCGCTTCATTCTAAAAATCAATTTTCACGTGTGATTTTAACGAAACTAGCAATGATTGAAGTAAGATCTGAAAAGGGGTTTTTTGTCGACTGTTGCGACGGTGGCCCTACAATGAAAACACGATCGGGAAAGAGCAACGGTCAAGCAGATGCCGGCGATGATCAACAAGAGCCGAGCGAGAGAAGCCCAGCACCCAGTACCCAAGCGCTGGCGATGTTGCTTGCCGACGATGCGTTTTCTTCACAATTTGACCCCGCCGAAAAAGAGCCATCCTGGCGACCTAAGAGTCTGAAGGCAGAGGGCTATAATATGGCTTAAGGCGGGTGACGTGGACGATGTCACGTCCACGCCAGCGCATGTCGACAGATGGGGGAGGTGGCTCAATGAGAAAATTCACCGGCGAGGTTTGTTCCAAAACGCGGTATGGGCCTTCGTACTTTTGGACGAGTTTTGAGGAAAGGCCGGGGGTTTGGTAAGGAACAGCCAGCCATACAAGTGATCCCGGGGAATAGCTGTGGCTTCGTGAAGAGTCGGCGTTGTTTTCTTTCTGGCACTGCTGTTCTTGTGACGTAAAGGTGCGTGCGCGTTCACGACACTCTTCCGCTTTTCGGGCAGCTTCAGACACAGATGGGCATTCGGATGCGTCAAAACAGTATGGAGGGAGAGTGTCGATGGTGTGGGAAGGTTCGCGTCCATAAAGAAGAAAGAAAGGAGAAAATCGAGTGGTAGACTGTGCCGCGGTGCTGTATGCGAATGTGATGAATGGTAGAATGCGATACCAGTTTGTATGGTCAGATGTCACATACATCGCGAGCATATCGCCAAGGGTGCGGTTAAATCTCTCCGTGAGCCCGTTAGTCTGTGGGTGGTATGCCATGCTCTTGCGATGAACAGCATGGCATTCATAAAGCAGAGACGTGACCACTTCTGATAGGAAAGCTCGACCTCGGTCACTTAGTAGTTCTCGAGGTGCACAGTGTTGTAGTATGAAGCGATGAAGGACGACGGATGCTACGTCCCGCGCAGTGGCACTTTGAATGGCGGCGGTCTCATCGTAGCGTGTTAAATGGTCCACAGCGACTATGATCCACCTATTTTCATCTGATGTCGGTAGAGGGCCATAGAAATCAATTCCAATCCGATCGAATGGTTTGGCAGGGCACGGAAGTGGTTGAAGCGCACCGGACGAGTGGAAAGTCGGTTATTGGCGGCGTTGGCAGTCAGGGCCGCCCATAACAAATTTTCGAACAAAATTATACATTCCGCGCCAGTAGAAGCAATGGCGAATGCGTTCGTAAGTTTCTAAAACTCCGGCATGACCACATTGGGGATCGTCGTGAAAGGAGGCGCAGATTTGTGATCGCAAGCTGCGCGGGACAACCAAGAGCCACTTACGACCTTCAGGGGTGTAGTTGCGTCGGTGTAGCAGCCGATCACAAATGGCTAAATTAGCAGTTTGACGTCGGAAAGATCGTGGTACCGCAGTGGTTGACGATCCAGAAAGACACTCAAAAAGGGAAGAGATCCACGGGTCCTTGTGTTGTTCACTGGCAAAGGAGTCGAGGTCGAGAGATGCGACGGAGTTGGTACCAGTGGTTTCGCAGGTCGAGTCTGGAGGTAAAGGCGAACACGACAGGGCGTCGGCGTCAGAATGCTTACGTCCGCTGCGATAGAAGACGTGAATGTCCTACTCCTGGATTTGCAGTGCCCACCGAGCTAGGCGGCCAGAAGGATCCTTCAATGTGGCGAGCCAACAAAGTGCATGGTGGTTCATTACCAGGTCGAATGGGTGACCGCACAAATAAGGGTGGAACTTACGAAGCGCCCACACTAGTGCCAAGCACTCCTTTTTAGTGACGCTGTGATTGGCCTCAGCTTTAGTAAGCGTGCGACTCGCATAAGCGACGATGTATTCGGAGTATCCCGGCTTGCGTTGGGCGAGGACAGCGCCAAGACCAACCCCGCTAGCGTCTGTGTGAACTTTCGTTGCAGCTGTTGGGTCGAAATGCCGAAGAATTGGAGGAGATGTTAGCAGACTACGCAGCGTGGCAAACGCAACGTCGCAGTCACGAGACCAGCATTAAAGTTCTGCGTCACCGCGTAGGAGGTTGGTCAGTGGTGACATGATCGACGCAATATTTCGCACGAAGCGCCGGAAGTACGAGCATAGTCCAACAAAACTGCGTAATTCTTTCAGTGTAGTAGGTTTCAGGAACTCAGCGACTGCTCGCAGTTTAGCAGGGTCGGGTAGAACACCATGCTTGGACACGATGTACCCCAAGATGGACAGCTCTGGCGCTGCGAAGCGGCACTTTTTAAGGTTCAGTTGGAGCCCAGCGTTGGTTAAACACGTCAGAACCAGTTGGAGCCGGAGCAGATGTGTAGTAAAATCGGGAGAGAAAACGACAATGTCGTCGAGGTAGCATAGACATACAGACAACTTCAGTCCACGCAGTGTGTTGTGCATGAGTCGTTCAAACGTGGCAGGAGCATTACAAAGCCCAAATGGCATTACGTTAAATTTGTACAGGCCATCTGGTGTAATGAACGCAGTTTTCTGGCGATCAGCTTCTGCCATAGGAACCTGCCAGTATCCAGATCGTAAGTCTAAGGAGGAGAAGAATTCAGCTCCTTGGAGGCTGTCAAGGGCGTCGTCGATGAGCGGTAATGGATAGACGTCTTTCCACATCTCCTTGTTTAATCGCTGGTAGTCGACGCAAAATCAATTCGATCCATCCTTCTTTCAAACTAGAACGACCGGAGATGCCCAAAAAATGAGCGATGGTTGAATAACGCGATGGCGTAGCATCTCTTCGACCTGGTCGTTGATGACGTGACGTTCTGCAGCAGAGACACAGTACGGTCTTTGACGCAATTGCTGGTGCGAAACAGTGTTAATGTAGTGGTGCACTGCAGAAGTCCGACCCAATTGCTGCTGAGAAACGTCGAAGGAATTCGCGAAGTGCTGGAGAAGATTAAGGAGCTCGGCCCGTTCATGTGCACTTAAGGTGTCGGCGATAGAACTCGAGAAGGTGTCACTCGACGAGTATTCCAGTGAGGAGGGCATGAAGTTTGGTCGAGGCGCTACTGCACGATTCGTCTGGCATGTTAAGGAATAAAGAGGAATCGAGGTATCCCACTAGACCGAGGCATTTGCCGGCAAGTAGCGTAAGCGGTGCAGAAAGGGGGTTGTTGACGAAAATATTGCTTCGGCCAGCAATGACGTCAAGTGTAGCGAAAGACAAGGAAATGGCTCTGCGGCTCATGAAAATTTCGGAAGGTGTAAGCATTACTGTAGCATTGTTATGGTCATCGCAGCAAACAGGAACAACGGCAAGAGAGACTGGCGGAATTTCAGTGTCTTCACGCATGACGAGTTTTGGGGACCGCTCAAGTGTTTCGTGCAAAGGTTCGTCAGACAGGTGCGAAAATTGAACTTCAGCGCGTGCGCAGTCGATGGCGGCATGATGATGTGACTGATGTGACAGGAAGCCCCACCCGAGGATAACGTCATGGGAGCACATTTAAAGGTTGGTGAACTCGACAACGTACGTAGAGCCTTGGATGAATATGCGGGCTGTACAGGTGCCGAGAGGTCGAAGTGGTTGTGCGCTAGCCGTACGAAGCGATAGTCCAGAGAGCGGCGTAGTCACTTTGCGTAGGGAGTGGCAGAGCTGGGCAGCTATAACAGAAATGGCAGCACCTGTGCCGATGAGGGCAAAGGTAGAAACACCATCGACAGATATGGCGACGACGTTAGCAGGTGAAGTGCGAGGACTTGGGCAATCCGACGACGGCACAGTTCTTGCCTCTGGAACTGCGGCGTTCAGTTTTCCCGGTTGGAGGAAGCGGGTTGGGCACACATTGGGACATAGATCGCCTGCGACGAGACGGTGAGTGGGGAGAGTGAGTCGGAGATGGGGGCTGGGGTGACTGAGACTCGGGAAGGTTAGTGTAGCCATACTGCGGTGAGGGGTAGGGGGCAGGTAGGTGCGTGGGCTGCGGGTCATACGGTAACGGCCAAGTGGCGTTGTGTTGCGATTGGAAGCGACAACGACCATATCATGCCACGTGTGCTGGAGTACCGCAGGCGTAGCAGATTGGTCGATTGTCAGCAGTGCGCCAGGAATTGCTGACTCGTGGTGCGGCTCAAGGTGTCGAAAGAGGGGTAGAGTGGGGAGCAAGTGCAGACATGGGTGGCAAACGCTGCTGGCGGGGTCTGCTGCGTACCACCTGGGCGTAATTAAGAGGCGCGGCCACGGGCTGCATAGCCGGCGCATGGGGAACAGGCATGGCCACAGGCTGCTGGTGGGCAGCGACGAGAACAGCCTGAGCTACATTTTCGGAAATAACGTCGCGGAGCGGTGAGGGCAGACGAGAGGACTGCGACTGCTGCGTGAAGAGAATCAACGACAGTTGCCGAGCTACTGTGTGAGGAAAATGGCCGAGTCAGGGCGCGCTGCTTCCTCAACTCGTCGAAACTTTGACATAAAGTCACAAGTTTCGCAACGATGGCAGGATTGCGCGCCAGGAGCATCTGAAGTGCACCGTCATTTATCCCTTTGAGGATGTGTTGAATCTTATCCAACTCGGGCATGGTGGTGTTCACACGGTCGCAAAGACCAATAATGTCTTCGATGTAACTGGTGAACGATTCAGATGGCTTCTGTGCGCGAGTCCGCAAGCATTGTTCGGCTCTGGACTTGCGGACAGCGGGTCGGCCGAAAACGTCAGCAAACGACGTTTTGAAGATGGACCACGTCGTAATGTCGTTTTTGTGGTTGTTACACCACATTTCGGCCACCCACGTCAGTGAAGTAAAAGATGACGTTATTCAACTTGTCCGCGTCATCCCACTTGTTGTTTGCGCTCACCAGTTCGTAGTTAGCGAACCAGTCTTCCACGTCGGTCTCATCAGCTCCGCTAAAGACCTTGGGCTCTCGCAAACGACGAACGCCGGGGTTGCTGGGGGATGGAGTAGAAGAGCCAGGTTGCGCAATGTTGGTGGCCCTGATGGGAGGTAGCGTTCGGTTGCGCAGCTCCAGGTTTAGGCGACGGCGAAGGGCGGCACCCAGGTTCAAGCGACGGGGAATGTCAGCACCCTCCACTAATTGAAAAGGGGTTTATTGACGAATGTTGCGACGGTGGCCCTACGATGAAAACACGATCGGGAAAGCGCAACGGTCAAGCAGATGCCAGCGATGATCAGCATGAGCCGAGCGAGAGAAGAGCAGCTTGCCGACGATGCGTTTTCTTCTTCACAGCTCTTATATGGTCAGTGAGATTGTGGTGATGTGTGAGACATGATGCTTGCACTAAATCTAGAGCAGGCTGTCTGTGAGTGCACCCGTGCAAATGCTGTCTTAGACTTGATGTTTATCGGACAACACTTTTCATCGGGAGTTCTAAGAGTTTAGCCTGGTATTTAAGATCACCGCTTACTTTCTTTTTGTTGCAATGTGAACTCTGCTAATGATGCAACGGATCAGAGATTTGTTCATGTCAAGGAATACGCACGTTGCAGTGATTCTGATATCATGAATTTGGCCATGATTGCCCAATCAGATATTACTATGGTAGTTTATTAGAGCTATGTTTCAAATTACCGATCATGAAAGCTTGTGCGAGTATTCTTGCAATGTTTTTTATTTATAGCCTGTGTTCCATATCAAGCCACTGATTCTGGTCTGTCTTTCCTTCTCATGTTGTACGTCGATTTGTTCTCACATCATTCTAAAGATGTAAATTTGACTTGTGATTTTAATCAAACTAGCAATAATTGCAGTAAGCACTTATATGGTCAGTGAGATCATGGTGATGTGTGAGACATGATGTTTTCACTAAATCTAGAGCAGGCTGTCTGTGAGTGCACCCGTGCAAATGTCTTAGACTTGATGTTTATCGGACTACCCTTTTCATCGGGAGCTCTAAGAGTTTAGCCTGGTATTTCAGATCACAGCTTTCTTTCGTTTTGTTGCAATGTGAACTATGCTAATGATGCAACGGATCAGAGAGTTGTTCATGTCAAGAACTACGCACGTTGGAGTGATTCTGATAACATCGATTTTTTTAGCACTACGCCTCAAGACCGAACAAATAATACAAATACTACTGTTGAAAATATGTGGACTAGCTCAAAAGTCAGATACTGCATCAAGCATTTTATATCAACTAGAACTGTGCACACATGGCGTAAAAATTCATGGGTTACGAAATATGTTATGCACTTGAAACTGAAACTTAAGCACCTGCGCAAATACAGACACATCACCTCAACAACGGAAGAATCTTAAAAGGGCATTATAGGGAAAAGCTACAGCAGCCACAACTCATTACCAAAATGTTACTCTGCCATAATTCATCAAATTGCTCTTCAAGCTCAAACTAACAGGCGTAAATGAAAATATCCTGAAGTGGATAGAGGCATATTTAACGAACCGCAAGCAGTTGGTACGAATTGATGGGTTTGAGTCTGAATCACTTGATGTTTATTCCGGTGTGCCCCAAGGCTCCGTGTTGGGCCCATTGCTGTTCTTGGTGTATATAAATGATGTTGTTGACATTGTTAACCCTCCTGTAAAAATTAAATTGTTTGCTGATGATTGTTTAATCTGTGCCCCGGTGACGTGTGCGAATGACCAAATTGTAATTAATGATTGTCTTGATGATTTTCAAACGTGGTGCGATAAATGGGAGATGAAAGTAAATTATTCTAAGACAACATATACGCATATAACTACCAAGAAACACGTTTTACCATTTACGTACAGCATTGGACCTAATTATTTACCGCAGGTGTGTGCATTTAAACATTTGGGAGTGCATATTACGAATGATTTGAAATGGCGTGCACATGTCGAGAATGTATGCTGTGCCTCTTACAGAAAACTGTGTTTCTTGCGTGCTAAATTACCGAATGCTACGAAAGACATCACGTCAAGCTGCTTGCATATAAAACATTTGTGCGCCCTGTTTTAGAATATGCTTGTGCAGCCTGGAGCCCCCACCAAAAGGATTTAATAGGCAAACTGGAACGAATTCAGAGACTTTTCGCGCGATTTATATGTTCGAAGTATAAAAGGACTAATTGGTTACCGAGATGTTAAAATTAAGTGGTTTGGAATCTCTAGAAATTAGACGACAAAAGCAGCGCCTAAAAGTATTTTTTCAGATATTGCATGGTCAAATAAAAATAGATAAAACAATTTACGTACACCCCCCGCATAAGCTCAGCAGCCGGATCAATCATGACACGGCAGTTCGCCCCTTCGGTGCTCGCACGGACGTCTTTCGCAAATCTTTTTTCCCTGATGTTATAGAAGCGTGGAACAAATTGCCGTGACATATTGTTGAAAATTCTGACGCTAAAAAATTTGAATGTGCTCTTGATGTTTACTTTGCCGAGCAATGAATATGCTATTGTGTTATTGTTCAAAGTTGCTGAAAATATCGATGTCTGTATTTACTATCCATATCCTATGCTTCCCTCTCTGTAATGACCCTCAAGTGAGGGTTGGCAGTATAAATAAACAAAAAAAAGATGATCCTCATAAATTCTAAAGAAACTTGAGTAAACCTACAGGTAAGGTAGAAGAAATTATGTTAGTTGATGCGAGTGTTACGGAGCCACAAAGAATTCCCGACTACTTCAACAACTTATTTTACAGTGTCTTGACTATCAATTCCATGTGCACAAATGCAGGTGTGTAATGGATGACGCTAATGTACCAATCAATGATTATACGGAGTGCTGTTATGCCCATGCTGTTAAAACTGAGCGATAAAAAAAGGCTTGGCTTTGATGGCCTGCCTAATGCCTTCTTGAAACCTTTTGCTGGTCAGCTATGTGTGTTCTGAGGAAAAATATTCCAAGTTTCTTCGAATTATGAAGAAGTTACAAATCATTTGAATAAAGCGCGAGTTGTTACAATTCACAAAAAATGGGAATAAACTACTACTTACAATTGACAGGCTCGGGTCTATTATTTCATCCTTCTGTAAGGTGTTGAAGCATATTGATGTAAAAGAAATTAGAGCATATCTCAGCAAGAAAAACATTTTGTCGTCATAGGTTCCGAGCAGGTATGTCGACAGTAACGCCGTTAGTGAAAACCGTAAGAAAAATCTACGTGGTTCTTCATAATGGTGGCCAAGTAGATATGTTATTTCCCGACTTTTGCAAGACATTCGACAAAGCGTCGCATTCAAAACTTTTGTATGACCTTGAACTAATTGGTCTCCAGAGTTATGTAATTAAGTGGACGGCATCATACTTGAGCAACAGACAACAATTTGTAGATATTATTGGTTGCCATTTTCGGGTGCTTCCTGTTAGCTCGGGTGTACTGCAAGGTAGTGTATGGGGTCTTTTGTTGTTTTTTTTACTTTACATAAATGATTTAACGGACGGTAATACATCATCAGTGTCAGAAAAGCTGTTTGCAGAATGACTGCATTATTTTTCAAGAAATTACTTCTACTAGCGACCGAATTGGCTTCAACAAGCAATTAATAACAAGTTCTTGGTGTCACTCCTCTTAAACAGAACTCGAATGGGATCCATAAACCTGTTCAGTTTATCAGAAGTTTCATTTAAGCAAAGTACACTTATTAAGTCATCCAAGACCTTTATTCAAATTACACAAACCTAACTCACCTTACTCATGAGGATGAGTAGGAGAAAAAAAAGGAGTGAAAAGTGGTTCGTTTGGCAAGCTTGATAAGATACGCACTCATGCTTGACAAACTAGCAAGAAATTCTGGACAAGCCTCGTGCTCAAAATGGCGCTGCAAAAGTTTAACAGCCTCTTCCGCTGATCGGTCTGGTGGCCCCACTGCACTGGCAGTCTTGTCATCACATTCATCGCTGGCAGGTTGATTCTCATCTTGCACTTCGGCAATCATTTCCTCGACAATCTCTTCACAACAGGTACGAACATTTTTATCAATTGATTCTTAGTCCTGCAGCGTGAAAGGGGCAAAGGGCACGACCTGACTGAATATTGTTTGAATGTTTGAATGTCGGCATCAGCAGGGCTTTCTTCTTCATCAGGTTCTGCTTTCTTGCGCTTGAAAGCCACCATGGTGAAAGCATCTGTGTACTGTTGTTGCCTTCCCTTGCTCCCAGGCACAAGCCATAATGTGGATGGCTGCCAGTAAATCTATGCTGTAGCATTTCCCGCTGCCTGCTCTAAGCAGCATTTGGTGGAGAAATCGTCTGTGGTAATGAACTCTAATGTTCTGAGTAACCCTTTGATCCATCGGCTGGATCACTGCCGTTGCAATGTCTGGCAAAAACTCCAGAGTGATGGCTTGAAGTCCTTGAACCTGACCATGGGCTGGGCAATTATCCACCATGAAGACAACCTTCCTGCCTTGCCTCGTAAATCTTACGTTTTCCTCCCGAAGTCAGTTTTTGAAAATGGCCATGGTCATGCACGCTCTTCCGTTTTCATGGTACGTGACGGGAAGGTGTCGAACGTCTTTGAAATAATGTGGGTGTCCTAATGTTCCTATTTTCAATTTTTCATCTCCTGCAATGTTTGCACACACCAGGATAGTAATGCGATTGTTACTGCGTTTTTCTCCCCTACAGGCTTCGCATTTGAAGGTGGAGAGTCTTTGATGGAAGCTCCCCGCCACGGTGGTCTAGTGGCTAATGTACTCGGCTGCTGACCCGCAGGTCACGGGATCAAATCCCGGCTGTGGCGGCTGCATTTCCGATGGAAGCGGAAATGGTGTAGGCCCGTGTACTCAGATTTGGGTGCACGTTAAAGAACCCCAGGTGGTCGAAATTTTCGGAGCCCTCCACTCGGCGTCTCTCATAATCATATGGTGGTTTTGGGACGTTAAACCCCACAAATCAATCAATCATCAAATCAATCATCTTAGATGGAAGCGCCCTATAAAAAAGACCCATCTCATCGACGGTGAAGAGGTCTCGTGGCTAAAAGCTCATCAAGATTTCCATAAGCCGCCCCTTTTGCCAGTCAGTGCAAATGTCTCTGTTGGCTGCACCGCTCTCACTTTAGATTACTTTGAAGACTAGGCCATGGCGTGTTTTGAAGTGGCTGAGCCATTCCTCGTTCAGGACAAAGTTCTTGACACCCATTTTCATGGCAATCTCTCGAGCTTTCTGCTCAAGAATTGGTCCACTTATGGGCAAATTGGAACTCCGTGCATGCTTGAACCACAGAGAAAAATCTTTTTCAAGTTGTTCATGAGGCATTGTCCGCATCAGCATCCGCTTAGATGTAAAGGTGCCGTTCTTAACAGTGCCTCAATCTTTTCTCTGTCCTTCCAGATCCACGACAGCGTCGATTTCGGGATGTGTTTTTTCGCCACCTCTGTCTTGAGCAGGCGGCTTTGATCGAGCTCCTGAAGGATTTGCAGCTTTCTTTCAAGCTAGAGTGCATGATGCGGTCATTTCCTTTCCATCGGGCTGAAATAACACCGTGATCCACCGCACTTAGCCGCACAAATAGGCCTAAAGCACAATTGACTCGCGGACTCGGTCCTCACCAAGGATTTTTCTTCCTGCATGGCTCCCACAGCCCCAATATAGTGTACTAGAATATGGGGTAGTGTGTTCAGGCACCCTCTCTCGCCATACATTGCGTGAAGCGATGCACGTGGACAAAACAACGGTTCTCTACGCGGCGCTGCCGTAGCATGGGATGGCAGGATTGTCAGCTCCGCGCCGCTCTGCCTTCTCGGGTGCTGTTCAGTGACCTGTTGCTTGCGTTCGCGCCAGCTTAACGAAAGTTTTTTTGGCAATGTTTTTGCTGGCCATGTGACAATGAGGCAATGCCGAGTCATCGGCGGCAACGACACAACTTTGCCTTTAGGTGCGAAATAGGGTATACCATTGGAAAAAAAGGTGAGCAGCCGTCGCTTTTCACTGCACCCAAAGATGAAGCACCAAGGAAGGTTTGGGAATAGAATTTACATCGAAAAGATGGGACCTTGAACGAAAGCTGCTCTGTATGTGAGCTAGACTTCGAGCCTTCATGTGTTGTCGGAAACTACGTGCACAGTATAAATGGCGAAAAGTTCGCGTACCACGTAAGAGACCAGAGCTAACGCTGGACGACGTGCCGATGTTACTGCTCAACGCTTCAAGCTACTTATCGAAGAAAGCGTCGCATCTAAGACCTCTGAGAACGCGGAAAAACTCGGCAGTCGAATCTACCATCTCAAAAAAACTGCAGCGCCCTGTGTTGACGGAGAGGCCACTGATTCAGATGCATCGAAGGACATTCCTGCTGACTACAAACACGAGGTGGCGAACACTACGGGGACTGCAGCTTCACTAAAACGCTTACTCAAGCTTTGCTTACCTTCAATTTATATGAGCTCGATCGCGCTGCATCTCGTGTCAAAAAGAGGGGTAATTTATGTGCTTTCACGACTTCATTTTTTCGTGAAGGGTATCAACCAGTCTCGAGAAGAAAAACAAAAAAAGCTGCACGCGAAAATTGGTTGGCGTTTATAAAGTGCCACCCTGATAAAATTATCATGAACTGATATTTCCACGGAATGTCGACAAATTTAATCGGTGTTACTGCTCACTGCAGTGCGCGCGCTAGTAAATAAAGGGTTTCTTCTTACAGTGGTGCCAAGTAATGTTTCCTTTTGACTGTGCAGTGCAATATCTCGGCCACATCAGCAGTATTTAGGTGGGCGTGTAATCGTTTAAGGACCCAAGATTGTCAAAATTATTCCCAAGTCTTTAGGTGATGCCATATGGGCTAGGCAATGCCCCAGCCACGTTTGAGCGTATGGTGGACTCGCTATTGCAAGGGTTCAAGTGGTCAACATGCCTGTGCTACCTGGATGATGTCCTTGCATATTCGCCTACATTTGAGACACACCTCCATTGTTTGTCAGCGGTTCTTAGCATCTTCCGCACTGCTGGCCTTCAACTAAACTCATCAAAATGTCACTTCGGCCGCCAGCAGATTACGGTGTTGGGCCACCTTGTCGACGCATCAGGTGTGCAGCCTGACCCAGAGAAAATTCCCGCCGTCACGAGCTTTCCTGTACCCCAGTTTGTCAAGGACGTGCGAAGCTTTTTGGGACTTTGGTCCTATTTTAAAAGGTTCGTGAAATACTTTGCAACCATCGCTTGACCACTCACCAACCTTCTGAAGAAAGACGTGACTTTTATGTGGGGTTCCGCTCAAGCTGCCGCTTTTTCTCAACTCATCACCCTCCTCCACCTATATTGGCCCACTTTGACCCACTTTGGCCCACTTTGACCCGTCCGCTCCGACAGAAGTCAGAACCGATGCGAGTGGTCACGGGATTCATTCAACGCTACCGCTTGCACGAAACACCCACGGCGCTCGATCTCCACCCCACCCTTGGAAGGATCGGTCGGGCCTAGAGGTGTTAGTGCAATTTGGTACCTAGGCCACATGCGGTACTCCGAAAAGCATCTAGCGCGCAGCCACTCGTATTAGTTCGCACCATGACTCGCGGGGCGCTGCAGTCACCGGCTGCAACGGTGCTATAATGTAAAGGCGCGACCGGCTATTCTGAACCAACGTTACTAGATCCTGCCCGTTCTCAAGCTCCCACAGATGCGCGGCCCCGTTTCGTTTCCGCTCACCAGATGGCGCAGTGGCCAGGGTTAGGGAGGTGGCAGGTTCAATTCCACGCTATGGCACCTTCTTTTTTTTGGCGTTCAGTTCAGACTGGCACGGTGGATGGACATGTTTTTTCAACGCTCCCGATCGACTGTGCAGAGAAGTCGTTTGGCACGTTTTGAGCTTGCCTTTATAATTAATAAGGCAGCAGTTAAAATCTTTGTAGCACTTATTACATTGTATGGCTTTTTCGAGGGTCAGTCACCAGGTACTCACTAGTTTGTGCTTGTGTGTGTATGTTTGTTTTTTTTGTGTTTTTTCTCTTGCCACCCCGTGGGGGAGATGCACGTACATTGAACACGAAAATTTTTGTAGTAGAGCTTAGACTTTCTTTTTTTCGTAAGGCAGGCATCGTGTTTTGTTATTATCGAGTGACACAATTCTTAAGAACAATTGGTGTAATAAAGACATGGTTAAAAGGCTGTAAAGTGTTCAGGATGCGGGGTGAGTTTGAAAATGGACCCAGGTGCAGAAGCAAATGGAGAGGAGGCTGACGCGAAGTGTAGGCAATGTGAGGTCGAAGGAAAAAAGGAGAAAACGATGGCTGCCCAGAGTGAACTGCTGTTGAGAATCACCGAGCTGGAGACTGCGTTGGCGGCAGTACAAGAAAAAACGAGGGTAATGGGAGAAAACCTGAAGTCCGCCGAGGAAGCACTAGCAACGCCACCTAAGCTACTGAAGGCCCCCGCACTTCTCTTTTCCAGCCGTGTGACGTCACCCTACTTTGCCCGAGGAAGCAAGCCGCCGCTCCTCAGGCAACGTTCGGGCGACCTACGTGAGATGGCACTAGCTGCAACTTTCCCAGCATTCCTCGCTTTTACTGCTTCGGTGTTGTCGGTGCTGTGTTGCTAGAGAGCTCCTCGCTGGCCACGTGTGCCATTTTTCTTCGCTGTTTTTCATGTGGTGCTAACTATTTGTTTTTCGTGCCTGTCTGCCGCATATACAGAAGAATGGGACGTTGCTGTGTACCGAACTGCAAGGGGAATTACGACACTGGCCCCAAAGTACGACTGTTCGAATTCACTCGCGATCCTGAGCGGAGATCACAATGGCAGCGAGCTGTGCGGTGCGGTGACATAGATGTTGCAAAGCTTAAGAATCCACTGGTGTTTGTGTTTACGTATGTCGCCCAAAAATATTTGGGCACAGAAGATTACTAGGAATGTAACTTTTTCCAAAAATGCGGCTGATAGTAGGACCTATCAATGTGGGAGGAGGGAGCTTTCTGTGTGAATATTTTCCACGTGGTACCTACGAAATATGAGGGCATTTACGCATTTTACATGCATGCGACTTGCTGTCATGAGGTTATTCCTCTTAGAACTCGTTGTTGAGCTAGTTGGAAACTCGTCATGTAGGTACTTAGCGCAACTTCGCATTCCTTCGAAAAAGATGCTCACATTCACACACACATCTACGCAAATTTTAGGTGCGTTTTTCGAGTGGATGCGTATTTTTCGAGAGAATACGAAGTTGCGCTAAGTACCTGCAACATGGGTTGTTTTTTCGCTTACTAGAATTGCAAGTGTTAACTTGAGAAAGCCTGTATCAGACCGGAATTGTGGCATCATTTTGTTTTGTTGCACGCATCAGCGCAATTTTGTTTACAACTGATTGTGTTGCTGCACCCGTCCAGGTATGGAATAAGACGCCGCGATTTTTATAGCGACGCCTGAACTGTCCTAGTTTCGTTACATGTGCACAGAGGGCCAATTCACGTCAATACAAATTGATAATAATTTATGTCTTTTGTGCAGGTATGCGAATGTCACTTCAAAGAGGAATATCTCCACACGACGACAAAATATACAGATTGCGACGGTTGCACTACTGAAGTCAAGATGAAATTGACGCGACTCACGCACGATGCTGCACCTACAATTTTTCCGGAAAGCCCTGACTACCTGTCGCATACTCACAAATCGAGAAAACAACCAGGATTGAAGAAAAAAGGAAGAGAAGAAGAGCAACTTCAGAAAGCTATTGGGGAGTCCGTGCTGGCGCACAAGAAGGAGTTGGAAGAAAACAAGTTAACATGCCTAGATGACATAAATTCTCGCTTGCACCTGCTACAAGAAAAGAAGTATTGGTCAGTTGTGAACGCCGACGGCCATGTCATCTTTGCGCACATAGAGGCAACAATAGCCCTATAGCAACAATAGTCCTCCGAGTCCTATTTCGTCTATAGTCATATCATCGGATATGTCTGTGCGCGTTTTTGTGGAAGGTGCTCGCCTTACGTCAGACGAATGGCTTGGCATTCCAGAAGCAGTTCACTACATGCGTGTGCTGGTGCAACTTCTGGATGGGGTACAAGAGTACTGTCGTAGAAGAGAACTCGGAAAAGACGAAAAAGTGAATGGAGTGTTAAAGCTTGTGGTTTCCCTCCTCGAGGATATTTCCAAGGAAGACCTTCTGGGGGATGAAAGAGTAGAAGCAATAATGTTTCTCAAGGAACAGTGCCAGTTCCTGATGTGCCGAAGCAAAAGGTATTCAGCTGAACTGTTAATACTTTCAACTGTGTTTTACACTATTTCTCCCCATGGTTACAACTTTTTGCGAAGCAGTGGTAACACCGTATTGCCTCACCCTTCGACAATCAAACGTTTATGTGCCGTCCATGACGCGAGTCCTTTGAAGGAAAAGAATCAAGAAGGGCTCTTACGGTAAATGAAAAGAAGGGCCAGCCTACTGAAGTTGCATGAAAGACATGTCAAGTTGATGCTTGATGAAATACACTTGCAACTATTCTTTGACTACAAGGCAAGCAGGTTAACAGGAGCTTCCGTTAACAGCACTGAACCAGTAAAAACAGCGCACGTTTTTATGGTTCAGAGTTTACTGTCAGCATTTAAAGAAGTAGCACACATACTACCAATGTATAAAATTACAGCTGAAGAACTACATAAGGTGCTAAGAGAAGTAATAATCATTCTTGGAGATTGTGGTCTTCGCGTAGTGGGTGTAATAACAGACTATAACTCAATTAACAGAAATGTAACTTCACTGTTCGCAGAAAGCAATCACTTAGAAATAGTGTATCCTTATCCAGCGGATCCTCAGAAACCTTTATTTCACATTGTTGACAAAGTGCATTTGCTTAAATTCATTCGAAATAATTGAATCAACCAGAAAAATTCTGACAAGTGCCTGTATTATTCGCATTTTGATTGTTATTATGAGGAGAACATGAGGCTGGAAGGTGCATCGTTCACAACATTAAGAAAACTGCATGAAGCTGAGGAAAATATAGGTATGAAAATTGCTTATAGGCTAACTTACAAGGCTCTGAGCCCAAGTAACCTAGAGTGACAAAATGTTAAGCTCGCTCTCAAGATATTTAACACCTTCGTGTCGTCCGCTTTGAGAATTCAATATGAAAGTTTGCATTTGGTCCTTGCTGATGGTACAGCAAATTTGCTTAATTTAATTGTAAAGTTGTGGAACATCGTAAATGTGAAGACTCCTCATAAAGGCTGCAGGCTAAAAGATGTGTGGCAAGAGCCAGTGCACAATATGAGCTGCGAGCATTTGCAATATCTGGACAAGTTGACAAGTTTGTTGGCTGGCTTGATTCCTGGAAGGACAGAAACGTGCAAACAGGCGCTCTCACAAGAGACCCACACAGATTTACGGCTAACTACGTATGTCCTGATCGAAGTGTCGAGGTACTGCTCGGAGGAACTTAATTTTAGATGCGTGCTCCTCGGTAAATTCCAAAATGACTCGCTTGAGGATCGGTTTGGGAGGTACAGGTGACTATGTGGTTCGCACTATAACGTGTCGATAACACAAGTGTGAGAGGCTGAGGCTAAGATCCGCCTACAAAAAACATTGATTTTGGCAGACATGCCTGAATCACCCAGTCAGAATGAAAATGAGCCTAATGCTGAGGAGACAATCAGGAAGTACGACAAAAGCTTGACCAATGCTGAATTAAACAAGCCACGACATAATATGGCTGCATTGGTCTACATCGCCGGCTCCTGTGCACACGCAGCTCCTAAATGACAACCATGTGATGACTTCCGTGACATATTGACAGTCACGGAACGAGAGCTAGAAGAAAGTGAATATGTGCTGATTGACAGCATCAGTCGAGGTGGATTGAACTTCCCACAGCCAGCTGTAATTTATGCAGTCCTCTGCGCGAACGTTGTTTTCGACCGTGTCACTAGTAAAGAGCATGAGCTTCTGTTTCATGCCGAAAGTAATAATCGGTTGACTCTACTTAGTGTTCTTATGTAATTGTTGATTGACAACGAAGAATTTGATGCTTTTGCAGCTGGCCACACTCCAGATTCAGGAATGAAAATGTTTTTCCGCCAGCCATAAACATCCTACTCAAAAACTACGCTTCTCTGAGAAATGTAGCGCTTAGCAAAAAGAAAGCGAATGGAACGTTAGTTACTTTGAAATGATCATGTGTTTGCATTTCTGTGTGTATGTGTTTGTGTGTGTATGTGCATGTATATTCACTCCCGAAATAAAGTTTATCGTTTGTTCTGAAACTATAGTATGTTTGGTATCACTCGCCGAACTGCTTGGAAATGTGGATAGTGCACAGATTTAAAGAACAGTGATGACAGAATTCTCCCTGCTGTAAGAATTATGCTTGGTAAATTCCAATGACCAAGGCGACGAGATATTACAACTCATAAGATATTCCAACCTGTAAACCCAACTACAAAACAACAAAAAAAGCTTTCAAGATTGTTCATTAGAATAAAAGCGTGTCTTGCGTAGCATTCGGTGTCAAGCACCAGCTGTCATGTGCCGCAAACAGATAACAAAAAAGGCAGCGAAAAATACGAGGACGCACTACAGCTATATGTGCGAATGTATATATGCAGTCGAGACAAAAGGCACCTCTACGGTGGAATGCCCCAAGATATGACCCAGCCTTGCATTAGCCTCTTGATCATCGCATAGAGCTATTTAACGCGAATTAAAGAAACAGTTGTGTTTATAGGTAAAGTGATCGCAGTCAAGAAGCGCCGCGTACGGGCTGAGTGTGGTGACGTCATGGAGGAGTTCGGGGGCCTTCAGTAGACTAGGTGGCGTTGGCACTAGCCAAGATGAACAAAGGAGCAGCCGACGGAGAGAACAATAGGGCACCGGCAACCAGAACGGCGGTGAAGAAAGAGCAAGGAAGTTTAAAAAAACAGGTTCAGTCGGTTCAATTGTCGCAAGGACCAGATTCAGCCAACTAGTTGTGGGGCTGGGAGGGGACAAAGCAGCTGGCGTCACAGGTGCAAGTAACCCCCAGGTGCAGGACGCTCCAGCTGAAAAGTCACAGCATGTGATAATCGCCGGGGACTCGAATTTAAATTGATGCGCAGAAGCCATCAAAGAGAGGGTAAGACGTGACAAGAGGGTTGCAGTAGGGACGTTCCCAGGACGCAAACTGGAAGCAGTCATGAGGCAAGCGAACGCAAAACTCAATACTACCGCTGATAGACGAAACCTAGTGATAACTTCAAGCGGTTTAAACGACGTCGTAAATAAAGATATGGCAGGACTAGCGACCACACTGGCGAAAGGAGTCAATGACATGCGCGCCACTTCTTCTCAGGTACAGGTAGTGATAAGCACGATACCGGAGGTACCGGTGCATGACAACCTATAAAGAGCGGTTGTCAACGCAAACCGAGAAATATGGCGGATGAGTCGAGAGAAAGGCTTTGAGGTGGTGGAAATAAACAGAGAGGTGCATAGGTGGGGTGGTTTTCAACGAAACAGAATTCACTTTGATGGGCGGCTAGGTCATGAGATGGGTTGGCGACTTGCAGGACGCGCAGTAGCTTTTTGGGGGGCACGTGGGCCCTTCGGGGTGCAAGATAGCTAGTAACTAGAAAAACAACCAGAGAGACTCTTTGACATGTGGTATGAAGAGATAAGATTCCAAAGTTGCACCAGTAGCTAAGGTAGGTAGAGTCCGGGGCAGAAATAGACGTAGCCACGAGCACCGAGTCCAATCAGACATAGGGTAACTTAACATGCAGGGTGGCAGAAACAGGCTGAAGTGGGAAGAGATAGAAGAACAGCTAAGGGAGGAGAGGCCTATGGCATACGGTTTTGTAGAAACAAATCTTAGGCACATAGAAACACCTACTAACAATCCGGACTAGCGTAGGAATATTGTAATGAACAGAAGGCAGAAGAAAGGGTGTGGTATTGGGGCATTCATTCATAAACATACAGACTGGCAAAAGGTCAAGCAGGAATTCAAGGAACATTTACGGCTAAAAGGAAAAGTGACAGGGCAAATGACATTCCTTGGTTTAATGTACTTGTGGACAGGAGCAAAGGCCAGAGAGGCAAAGCAGGCAATGGTAGAGTGTATATCAAAGCTCATTGAGGAATTAGGACGAAAGTGCGAGATGATTATACTAGGAGATATGAATGCGCACATAGAAGATATAGATGGGTATACCGACCCAACAGGCAAAATGATCATGAATATGTGTGAAAGGGATGATTTTCATCATTTGCAACAGTACTGAGAAGTGTGAAGGGCAAATTACATGGGAGGTATGAAGGCTGCAGTCGACAATAGATTACGCACTGATGTCACATAGGATGTATGATAGGCTCAGGGGAATGCACATAGATTAATGTGGCTCCAGAAGTCTGGGTAGTCATCACAAACTTATCAAGCTAAGTTTTGGAAGAGCAGTGAAAGTGGGAATGAGACAAGATGAGCAACTTCAGGAAAATTTTTATTCAGAAAGGCAAATAGAAATAGCTACTAAACAAATTAAGAAAGTAATCCCTGAGGATAATAAAACAGTGTGGACATATGCGAGTGTCATTAGACTGTTTGAGCTAGAGCTTGCTAAAGCACGTGACTAGTCACCCCGGGAAACAAGACATAAACCCAAGAATAGGTGGGATGAGGAATTTAGGAGAGCCATAGCGAAACGTCAGGAGGCATCTAAGGAACACAGACATGCTAAGCAGCGGGGTGAACCGACAGATGATGTTGAAAGAAAATGGGAAATATTTCTAAGCTGTAGAAGGGATGCATCCCTTCTGATCAATGAAAAGATTAGAAGAAAGGGGGCTCAGTGGATGGCAGAAGTACATAAAAAAGATAGAAAGCTAGCTGCGAAATTTCGGAACCATAGAAACTCCCTAAGAAATGAGACGAGCCTAGAGGATATGTTTATAACTACAGCTCAAGGTGCTAGGCTTGAAGGGGACAAAGTATTAAATAAGAACAAGGGTGACAGAAAAATTTCAACAAAGAATTGCTTTATGCACAACAATAGACAAGGATGAATCAAATGGCGCAATGGCTCCATTTTCACAATGAGCGTGGGAAAGGGCTGAGAAGAGGGTTCCTAGTAGTACATCAACACGCTCAGATGGCATTTCAATTTTGCTGATAAAAAAATTAGGTCCAAAGTCGAAGCAGACATTGAGAAAGGCAGTGAGCAAATAATAATGTATGGTGAAGTCTCCGATGGATGGAAACTTAGTAGGATGAACATGATTTATAAAGTAAATGGGGACAAAGCTGACATAAACAACTACCGTCCTATAGCAGTGACATCAGTGGTCTACAAGCTGGCGATGCAGATTATAAAGGAAAGACTGCAGGCATGGATAGAGGATGAGGGGGTGCTAGGGGAACTGCAGAATGGGTTTCGTAAATACAAGAGGTTCCAAGAAAATGTGTTCTCACGGACGCAGTGCATCGAAATAGGAAAAAAGGAACACAAGCCCCTGTGGCTAGCATTTTTGGATATTAAGGAAGCGTACGGTAGCGGGGTTCAAGAGGACTTGTAGGAAATACTGGACACACTAGGTGTGAAAGATGGAGTCACTTATCTTTTAAAGAATATCTATAAAGGTATCAAGGCATTTATAAAGTGGGAAAAACAGGTATCCTAGCCTGCAGAGGCAAAACGGGCGCTTAGGTAGGGGTGTCCTCTGTCACCCTTGTTATCCATGATGTACCTACAAGAATTAGAGGCCAAATTAGAGGGAAGTGGACTGGGCTTCAACCTCTTTTTCGTCAAACAAGGAAAGCTCATTGAACAGGCTTTACCAGCATGGATGTACGCAGATGAATTTATGCTAACGGCCGACAACAAGGAAGATTTGCCGAGATTGGTGGACATCTGCGAAAATGACGGAGATAGGTTAGATTTCAGATTCAGCAAGGAAAAATCTCCAGTCATGGTTTTTAATGCTAACGAAGGTAGTGAGCCTAGAATACTGGAGGTCATGCTAGAGATAACAGATAAATACAAGTATTTGGGCATATGGGTAAGCAATGGGGCATAGTACCTAAGGGAACACGAAATATACGTGACGACTTACGGTAACAAGAATGCAGCGGTGATGAAAAGCAGGGCACTGTAGAATTACAATAGGTATGGGGTTCTGAGAGAAATGTGGAAAGGGGTCATGCTTCCTGGTCTGACGTTCGGCAATACGGTCTTGTGCGTGAGATCAGAAGTTCAAGCAAGATTAGAGATTAAGCAACGTGGAATAGGTAGGCTTGCCTTAGGAGCTCATAGGAATACACCAAATCAGGGAGTACAAGGTGATATGGTATGGAAATCATTTGAGGGCAGGGAAGCTAGCAGCAAGATAAAATTTGAGAATCGATTGAGAGAAATGAGGGAGGAGCGTTGGGCTAGGAAGGTATTCAGCTACTTGTACATGAAGAATGTCAATACAAAATGGAGGAAGTGAACAACAAAATTGACTGATAAATACTTAGAAAACAGCAGGGGGCCAAACCAAAAAGAATTATGGGTTAAGAAGAAGGTGGAGGTAGCTGAGACCGATATGTGGAGAATTGTCATGATTAAGAACTCAGCACTAGAGATCTATTGAACTTTTAAGCAGGAAATTGCCAAGGAAACAATTTATGATAATACTCGGGGTAGTTTACTGTTCGAGGCCAGGACGGGAGTATTGCGAACCAAGACATATCGGGCCAAATACGAAGGGGTAGACACGGTATGAAGTGCGTGTTGAGAGGAAGAGGAAACTGCCGAACACTTGATAATGTTCTACAAAGGGCTTCCTCCTATAGTTCCGGATGATGGTGCAGAGTTTTTCAAAGCACTGGGGTTTAGGAACAAGGAGCGCAAAATTGACTTTAAGCGGGTAGAAATAACAAGGAAGAGGTTATCTGATTGGTGGCTAAAGTCAAGGCACGATTGAAAATTAAACCCTTCATTGCAAAGTGTGAGTCCTCAACCTCACCATTTAGAGGCAAAAAATAAATCTAGTTTTTGGTTCACTAAGTATTACGGCTTGGTGGCGTTAGCCACCGCCCGATCTAAAGGGTACAGCCATATTAATCCATTCATCCATCCATGGAAAGGTGCTGGAATGTACTGTCGCGACCGGGACCCAACTTTACCTTTTGAGACTATGCTACCTGCGACAACTGAATATGCCGGGGAAGCCATCGCCCATGCCGACCACGCGCTCCAAGTCCCCCGTAACCGTCTACAGGACTCACAGGCGTACCAACGACTGCTCTATGATTCTCGCCATAGGGACTTGCACTTTTCCCCGGGTTCTCTCGTGCTCCTCTGGTCACCCACTCGTCGTGTGGGACTGTCTGAGAAACTGTGTTCACCTTACACTGGACCATTCCGCATCGTTCGCCAAGTGGCAGACGTCACAAATACGAGATTGTCCCCACCAATCCAACAAAGTCATCGTCAGCTCGAAGCGACACTGCTCACGTGGCTCGGCTAAAGTCCTATTACCCCCTTCGACATCATCTGCGTGGATTTACCACCGGAACGGTGCTTCTAGCGCCGGGGGTTATGATACATAACAGCTGTAAACGCGGCTGCATGAAAGAGGAGGACGAAGTGAGTTTTTGGTTGATGCTGGACTGGCGCCATCTTGCTCATCAAGTTGTGTACGTTGTAAATAGATTATTGAACAAGTTACTCGTAACATTATAAGTCATTTCTACTCACTGTCGTAAATCCAGGTCGAGTAGGTATCCCGCTTCGACCATATGCATGCATGCTTGCAGACTCATCTCGCACGCCAGCTTGCTCAGATGTATTGACACCTTGCGACTGCAGGGAGACAAGTGATAGAACACTTATTGTATCGACACATTGAGTAGTCGTGAACAACTATTCTGCTACATGCACGCAATTGTGGCATCCCGTAAATCGCATCTATCCAGCCGCGTCTGCCGCCTTTTTGTGTTGGCTGCCTCACGAGTGAACCGCCTATATGCGTCGTGCTGGCCAGATAGCCGTGCTGCCATTGATTGCCGAAAGCGGTTGGAAGACGCGGCTGATAACACAGGGCACGTTGGAGTGCTGGTTACATGCAATTTGCGCGGTGCAACTTACAGCCGCCCAAATTTACATGCGCGAGCGCCGACTTTTTTTTTCTGCATCAGCGCCTTACGATGGAGCTAAGTTGCAAAGAGGGGCGCGTCTGTCATAATCATATGGTGGTTTTGAGACGTTGAATCCCACAAATCAATCAAATCAATTAAGTTACAAAGAGGGCGAGAGTAAGCACATGCCCGCGAAGCGTGCTCAGCGGATCCCGTCGTTTGATTGGCTGTCCTTTCGTGAGAACTTCGCCCCATACCAACTCACTTCGGACAATCGACATTCGTCAGCTTATCTCAGGCGAAGGGGCGTGTGACGTATCTGCGGATTTAATTTGCTGAGTTGCTTGCTTATCATCGGAATATTCGAGCAAGACGCGCAGGAACAGCCAGGCAGGCGATGGGCTTAGTTGAGCACGCTTCGTGGGCATGCACTTATTCTCGCTCTGTTTGCAACATGGTTCCATCATACGACGCTGACACACAAAAATGTCGGTACTCGCTCGGGATAGTTAGAAAACTTGGGCGGCTGGTACTTTGGCAACCACACATACTGACAGTTATATAATTCATAAAGCAAGCGAATAGCGTTAAAAGTTAGGCAATCGAATCAGCTATATTTCAATATCTAGGATATTGACGGCGTTGGAGCTACTGGGCTATCCATCAGCTTGACAGCACGTCAGCCATTTAGATGGTGGCACATTCATGGCAAGATTCGAAGCTGCGGTCCCTGGTAAGCGATACGTTGACTGTCTACATGCGTGGAATTGTTTCGTTTGAAACTTCGTGTTAAGCGCTACACTACTCTAACGCATGAATTTAGTCACATGGTTTTATTTCGTATTTCTCGGGCTTTTTTCAAAAAGCCGGCCAAAATCAGCACGCCACATGTGATTTGTCGGCATTAAGTTTATTGCTATGAAACACTGTGTTTGTCACAAGAAATTGGAGCGGGCGTTTTGGGATGCCCTTTTAAAAGAACGCGCACTAAAGTGAATTATAAACATTTTGCATAATTGGTCTCCTTTGCAAGCGTGGCATGACGGCAAACTACGATCAAACCGATAATATTTGTTGTTAGGTTAGCATTTCAAGGACATCATGTATACGCATTCCTAGAGCATTTTTGTCCGTGTTTTTAATTACTGTTGATTAACAAGGAAACGTGAAGCAACTAAAGATAGCGCGGTTAAGTGCACCAAACTCCTTCCCCTTTTTCTAGTTAACCTTGTGGGAATTGAGGCTAGCCCACTGCCTTTACGTGGGCTTTGCCTCCTTTTCTCTATTCTCATGTCCCGACATGTCTTTCCTCCTCCGATATCTGCCACGCTGGGAGAGCGGAGTGACGTTTATTCCCTCACCCGGTAGCGAATGTTGACTGTGGCGCCATTCGCGGAGTCTCCCGAGAGGCCTTGCGCACGCGCGTCGGGAGGAGAGAGAGGCCTCTCAGGGGACGACATGGGGGTAAGCACGCTTTTCTTTTCCGTTCGTCAGCTCCCTGTGGGGCTCGTTTGGACTTTGCCAACAGCGCCTTGCGCCCACGGTGAACGCTTACCTTATGTCGCCCCCCCCCTTCCCCTTCCGAACGCTAGGCCGAAGGGTGGTACGGTGTCCTAGTGCGAGACCTAGCTACGCCGACCCGTCTCCCTCCGAAGCCAACGTGAGCGCCTTTGCCCTCGCTCGAGCAAGCGGGCCTTGGTCCCGGTATCTCTATGGATCACCTTTACCACGGAGACGTGCTCGTGGCACCCTGCGTAGTACTTTTATGCCCATGGTGTGGGTAAGCCCATTTGCTTTCCCGCCACGCCTCTGCAACGAGCTGTACAGCGTTTTGGTGTTGCCACAGACAATAAAGGGTTGCGACTTTGAGCAGTATCGTGTTCTTGCCACGGCGACGGTTAACACGTGCCCTGCGGCTTGCTAAGACCGGACCCACGCTAGTGGTCGTACTCCTTCGGGATACGTGTCACTACACTGGCGCCCAACGCGGTATCAAAAGCTCTCAGCTTTTGACTGCTCTTAGCGCGTCAGTTAGCCTGCGTGATTCGGGCTTCTCGCAACATGTCTGCTTCGTGGCATGCCGCGTTGCACAAAGCACATCGCCTCTATCGACGCGCACTCTTCGGCACCCGTCCGTGTCGTCACCCCCTTTAGTGGTGAATACACAACCAACGTGGTAGCTGACGCGCTATCTCGTGCCCCGTGTTGTCTGCTGAGAACCTGGATTTTGGTGTGACGGCCGCTCGCGGTGCCTTAGCACATGCAAGCGTCGGGGGCGAAACAATGGCGAAAAGGGGGAGTCCCCATGAGGACGACCTTCGCTGCTATCCAGGTAAGCGGCGCACTGCATAGCGGCCGGCCGGGGAACTTTCCGAAGGCCACTGTGCCGAGAGCGAACCCGTGATGCCATGCACGCGGCAGCTGCTGCGGTCCTGAGTGGGCGCGATACCAGACTCTCTCCTTTGGGAGAATGGGAATCGATTTCATCAGCAAAGAGCTACTGAAGGCTCAGCAAAGTGATCCATTTCGGGTCTCGGAGGGACGGAGCGCCGTATACGCTGCTTGCTTTGCGACGGGCGCCGATAAACCGCCTTGAACAGGCGCGGAGCGCCGTTACGCTGCTTGTTCTGTGGCTGGTGCAATTAGGGGTCTGAAACAGCGTGTGTCGCTGAGTCCCCGGCGGATTCATTTTGCAGGACCATGAGGGGCTCCTGCTTAACTATTTAGCCACTGAAAACGAGTGCATCGATCTGTTTAAGGTGGCTATGCCCAAACACGTCTGAGAGCCACACTGTTGTGATCCTCTCACGACTAAATCGTGGCCGGTCACCTGGTGGTTCGAAAGTTTTTGCAAACCGAGCAACGTTGTTACCTGGCCTGGCACGAAGCTTGACTTTCATCACTATTCCGTGCCTGCCACATCTGACAAACAGTTGGACCGATGGTTGGCAAGCCGCCCGGTCTTATGAACAGATTGTCAGTGAACGTCCGTGGCGCATACTAGCTGAAAGATCCCCTTTGGGAAAACGCAACCGTGCCCACATCTCAGACCGCCCTTTGTCATGGGCTGACGAGCTCGCGCCAGCGCCCTGAGGCACTTCACGCTAGCAACGGGCACACCCGGAGCGGCGGACCGCATTCGGATCCCGCAGCGGTATAATCAGAATACGCGGTCACCTTTGTGATTTCGCGCCGTACGGCGTACTTCTCCGCAACCGAAGGCCCTCAGTTTACAGTCTAGTCTCAGTATAGGTTAGCTTCTTTACGGCCTTTCTTGTAAAGAAGTTGACCCTGCCCAGTCTGCTGCTACTCTTTCTTTTTTTGAGTGTTCATGCGTATTTTTTTGTTTCTTTTGCCTAATATTAAGCGTTATTTGTATTTTATGTTTCATTTTCTTTTGGCCAGAGATTAAGTGTCTTTTTGCTCTGTTTTACTTTTTTTCGTGTTTATTTCGTCTACCGCGAAGGGAGTCGGGACCTTGTGTCGGTGCTTATGCCGGGAGAGAGAGACGAAGGACGCTGCTTTGCGCCTACGCTCGCGCAGCTGTCGGTGGTGTGTGTGCGTGCTTCTGTGCGTGTGTAAGTATGTGACGCTTCAGTGCGTGCCCGTGAAGAGTGCCTGTGGTGGCTTCGCCCCATCGATGTGGACACTGGAGGTGCTGGGAGGCATTGACCTACTTATGTCAGACAGTCCGGCTGTGCTCTGCTCTCGGCTGTCGTCGAAGAAGCCCTGCTGCATTTCCCACCATGTCTCTTGCGCGAGGCCAGTTTAAAGCAGCTATATGCTGCCGGCCAATGCCAGGGCGCCTCGCAGCCAATTCTGGTTCGGCCTCCCTGATCACTGGACAGTCCCGGCTTCCCGCAGCATCCCAGCTCCATCACCGAGCCAGAAATGCGGGGCCTCCGAACCACAACGGAAGCAGCGTTCGTCGGACTCGCGGCTAATCAAGAGCACCAACGAGCCATCAGAGAGCCCCATTCCGTGCATCTGACCTCGCACTCGGGCATCGCATTTTGTCACGCTCTTCCACCCCTCCGCGCGATGGACGCTATCCCGCTTCAGCACCACGAACACTACTACTACGTTCCTGTGCTCCCTTCCGCAATTAGTTTTACAGGGTCATGTGTTTACTTTATTATTATAGTTTTGTTTCTCCTTTGTCATTTTTTTCTTGCAGCAGTTACAGGGCTGGACTGAGGTTAGCTGTCGCTCATAGCAGTGTCATTTTAACTGCATAAGTGACATCCGGCTGCCTTTTGCAGACCGGTAAAGGTCAAATTTAGGAGAGGGGGATGTGGGAATTGAGGCTAGCCCGCTGCCTTTGCGCGGGCTTTGCCCCGACATGTCTCCCCTCCTCCGCTGTCTGCTGAACTGGAAGAGCGGAGTGACGTTCATTTCCTCACCCGGTAGCGAATGTTGACTGTGGCGCCGCGCGTGGAGTCTCCCGAGAGGCCTTGCATGCGCGCATTCGTAGGAGAGAGAGGCCTCTCCGGGGACGACATGGGGTAAGTACGCTTTTCTTTTCCGTCCGTCAGCTCCCTGTGGGGCTCGTTTGGACTTCGCCAACAGCACCTTGCGCCCGCGGCGAACGCTTACCTTATGTCGCCCTCCCCCTCTTCCAAACGCTAGGCTGACGGGTGGTATGGTGTCCTAGTGCGTGGCCTAGCTACGCCAACCCGTCTCTCTCCGAAACCAGCGCGAGCGCCTTTGCCTTCGCTCGATCAACCGGGCCTTGGTCCTGGTGTTTCCGTAGATCACCTTTACCACGGAGACGTGCTCGTGGAACCCCGTGTAGTACGTTTATGCCCGTGGCGTGGGTAAGCCCATTTGCTTTCTCGCCGCGCCTTTGCAACGATCTGTGCAGCGTTTTGGTGTTGCCACAGACAATAAAGTGTTGCGACTTTGAGCAGTATCGTGTTCTCGCCACGGCGATGATTAACGCGTGCCCTGCGGCTCGCCAAGACCGGACCCACGCTAGTGGCCATACTCCTTCGGGATATGTGTCACTACAACCTCCGTGTATTTAGTTTTGCTCCTCCTCCTAAATGTATTATTGACACTAGCACTTTGCACTGACACTACCCTATTGCAGGCCTTATTAGTGGCTGTCAAGCCTCGAAGCTAAAGTGGATACAAAGTAAACGACATCGTTTAAATGACTCGGATTCGGGCTGTCTGCTTTACGGCAGGCTTTATCACTCGTGGTGTGTTTGGTTCGGACAACGCCTCCTTTATTTCAATGCCGGTTCTAAGGTGTACTTTTCAATTGGAGCTGTCGGTCCGCCCTAATTCAGGGAGTGGTCATGATGCGGCGCTACATGGGGAGTCGCGCTGCTCACGTCACACGTGCGTTCGAGCGCTTTGCCCCGAGGATGCAATAGACGTGTTTCCCACACCAATATGGTACGTCTGTCAGATTTGCTCCTTCATGCCGCTTCTTTCTGGCCTGAGAAAATGCCGAAGCCCCATCACAGAGCAGCAGATGCATAAATGTTGCAGTGACGCTTCCCCATTGTTTGCCCGCATAGTGCCGCCAACGGTGACTCGCAATCTCAAAACACCTTCTATTTCACAGAACCAGCGTGACTGCGAATATTGTGAACACGAGGAATGCAAGACACCGCCCCACGTATCTGTACACAACTGAACAAAAAATTACTTCATATGATTTCTGTCATGGGGCACTGCCTGAGGGGCTATTACTCTCCCCCATGACCGCAAAGCACAGCCGAAGGATAGGTGATAGGAGAGAGTGTGAAAGAACTAGAAGAGAGAGTGGTGAACAGCTGGATCGGGTGCACATATCTGCCTGGCAATGATAAAATAGAGAAGGCGTTGGTCCGGATGATAAGTGTCACGGTGCCTCACAATATCTTGCATAGCGGTCAACTGCGCTTCCTCAGCCGCGTTTTCGAAATTACTAGTCTTACACTACCGTCACATGGTCATAAGTGCCCCTACTTCCCACCGTGCATCTCCAATCACGGCGATTGCTGTTTGAGTGTGTACTTCTTGTTCTGTTCCAAATATATATGTGAGTGGGTGGCAGGAACACGTGAGACCTTTACTGAACCAATTCCAGGTTTAGTGCAGTGAAAATGGACAATTAAAAAAAGGAAAACAAGACAGCTTACAGTGTTTTTTCAACAAACAGCATGCATTGTGAAAGCATGATGACAATCGATTCTTGTGTTTTGAGTTGAACAAATTTGGGAGAATCGCCCCTCCGTGGTTTTCTAGTCGCTAACGGCTCGGCCGCTGACCCGCAGGTTACGGGATCGAATCCTGGTTGGGGCAGCTGCATTTTTGTTGGAGGCGTTAGTGCTGTATGCCCATGCGCTCAGATTTGGGTGAACGTTAAAGAACCCCAGGAAATCGAAATTTCCAAAGCCCTCCAGTAAGGCATCTATCATAATGATATGGTTGTTTTGAGACGTTAAACCCCACATATCATTAAATCGCCATCTCGCATCTTTTCATCATATATTCATCATATAAAAGTACTGCCATTCAGCGGACATTTCAAGGACTAAACGAGAGATAGTTACCTACTACTACGACGATGACAACTGCTACTACTTCATACATCGCGGACGCACGACCCACGACATAAGAAGCTTCAAATCCCAGAACAACGACATGATTATGAGAGGCGCCATCATGAAGAGCTTCGGGAATTTCGGCACCTTAACCACTGCTCCATTACGGCGGACAATGGTCAAAATGGGTTTAAGGCGCGTTGCAAAGCTGAAAACATCACGTCGTCCGACACAAGCATGTCAATCACACACATTGAACCACCAATTTCGGAGCAGTGTGTAACGACCGCGTGGCATGATCTGGAGTCAGTAAAGGCCTTCAGTGGTAACGAAGGTGGTCTTTTCACGATGGACGTCTTCATTGTTGTGAAAAATAGCAGAACCAACGTCCACTTATCCACTATGATATAAGAGCCATTTAACAGTTTCGGTAGGTTTCTTAGTAGCACACATACACACAGGACGCTCTGTGTGGATATGTGTACCTTCATTTTGTTCCGTCCTGTTTGTTCGCTACAAGTAAACCTACTGAGGTTAGGCTACCAACAAGTCCGCATCACATCCCTCGTTAACCATTGAACAGCGACTGAGCGTCGCTTGAAAATATAGAAATATATTGTTATTGTTTAGTTTACGGGGTTGACTAAATCCCTTATGGCCTGGCCTCATTACAATGGGAAAAAAAGCAGATACTGCTAAAGGTCGCCACTACCTCACTAACTTAGACCTGCACTTACCCTTTGTATCCGGCATTTTTCGCATTCCGCAGATTGTCACCTATGATGTCATCGATGCGTGCCTGTAAGAAATAGATAATCAGTGCATTGGTGCTTCATTTGTCTCTTGTGCATTCCCGGACGCATGATAACGAAACTTTTTGAGACGTCATTTTTACCTGAGTTTTCAAAGGGCCCGTAAACCACCCAGAGATTGAAAATCAGTTGTTGTGGGGAAATTTACACGAGTGTACGTTAAACCCGGAGCCGTGAGAATTTTTTTAATGATGCAGTAACAGCGGAGTTAGACGCGTTTGATTATTGAAACCATGACGACCACCCCTTTCGCTCTCTCCTGTGCTTCTCTTCGCTGGTATCCTTTGCCACGCCACTTTGTCCTCTCGACGAGCACCCCTCCCAATTTCGCATGCAATACGTTATCGCCGACACGCTGCTTGAAACACCGCCTACTTCCGGTTGCCGTGACTCCAACCGTCGACTCCGTCAGTTGCGTGCTTGTTGGCGAACCGTGAAGTGTTCTCTGTCGTGGCTTTCGTAATCGTGCTGGTATGGAACCTGCGTTGCGCACTTGCCTTCATTGGGTTGCCAACGCGATGGACCCGTACGGGGACACGCCGTTGCCTGCACGTGTTACACGCACGCAGGCAACATGACGAACAACAACAAGCAGCGCGGACAGCTGCTTGCAGACTGACCAGAAGTCGTAGGCTCTTGCTCTACAGCACATTTAGCATATTGGGCTCGGTGCGCCAGAGATGTGACACGGCGCGCTACGCGGAGGCCCGAAAGGCACGGAAAAGAGGAGGGATTGTTTCTTGGCATTTGTGGCACGCTGGCGGCTCGTAGCGCTGCCACGTGTAGAATCGTTGATCGCGACGGTATTCTGCACACGATGCACGCGTTTACTTAAAATGCTTGAAAAACTATTGGAGGTGGTTTACGTTGAAACGCCAAGAGCAAGAGTTGAAACTCCAAGAGCAATCTCGATTCAAGCGATACGGCAGTTGGAGAAGCGAAGCCATTGAAAACTTCCTGACACTTACGACACGTACCTTACGTTTGAAGACATGGGCTGGGTACAATATAAAATTTTGCAAGCAAATGAAGCACGTTCCCTAGGTATACAGAACAGGGTAGGAGCGTGTAACGTTTCACTGCAAATTGCCTCAGGTACATCGAATAACGAAGGAAAAGAATGACGTGGACACCACTTCGTTCCCATGGAAAACCTAGCGCCATCTAGTGTAAGGTATTTTATATGCTAGGCCAAATGTTGTGTACCTGATGGCAGGGAGCACGAAACACGTGCAACGGCTCTCATTTCTTCGCTTTTCCTCGTCTGAGTGACGGAACGTTCAAGCTTCTATGGGGGCGAGGACATACCGAGGCGCCATCTGTCGAAATCACTCTATGACGTGTAAAACGATATCCCGTGGTACCGGCTGTGTGAAGAGTTTGGCAACTTCTGTGATTAAGGCTGTTCTGCAATGGCTTTTCTAGCTACGCAAACGTCAGTTCTGTTTGTATTAGATGCGAAATAATCTATAGAGTGTTTGCCAACAAAGATTTTCAGCGACCCGACACGCGGTCATAGCTGCGCCGAGCACTTTTGACGGAGCATGGCACCATGCGTGCACAACGTGAAGAGGTGCTCTGGAAAAAAGTTGGTTATGAAATTCACCTAGTAATTTATGAATCGAAGCATTCTCATATTGCCCAAACATTCATGTTTATCGAGTCAGGCGTGATGGCGCGCATCTGTCTCTTGCTTTTGCGTAAAAAGTGCGCGGCTCACAGGTAGCGTTTTGATCAGTGTAGACTGTCGCTCGAGATTGATGGCAACACCTCGCCCTATAGTTTTCATACCGGTATCAAATAGCTGAAGGGCAATGATACATTGGCGTTGGTTAAGTTCCCTTAATCTTTTATAAGGGAATCTAGCTCTTTTGCAACAATAACAGTATTTCCTTCACAACAAACATGGTTTGTGCAGCCTGCTATTTTCACCAGAATTATTCCTGTATGACTATTTATAAGAGATACACTTCAATAAGTGGTACTTCACCCGCAGATATTTTGTCTTCCTGATCCTCGCTTTCACTACACGTGCTTCTCAGCGCGGGGTGCATTGTCAGATGTATGTGATGCACGAACATTGAGATAATACCTGCTCGCACCGTTTACTCGTCTATTAATTACAATTACCGTATCTTGTTTTCAGTGGCTCTGCTGGTATCTGGCATCAACCAATTCGTTTGCCAACAGCTCAGCACATCATGCCTGCTAACAAAAGAGACGTTCGAATACGCAACGCGCAGTGACAGCATCGGGACAAAATCATTCTTGCCATCTTGAGCTTCAGACAGCTGAAAAAGACTTGCTGGTCTGGTGTGAATAAACGATGCAAATTCCTTTGCACATTCCAAGAAAGTCGCACGTTGTGCTCACCCATCCACCTCAATGCGGTACTCAAAATATTTTCCCGAAAGGGCTTGCCGCACACACGATAATATATGGTGGGTTGTTTCCCCATTCTTGGCTTCATCGAACATGCATCGCAAGATCTTTGCAAATGCATGGACGCTCGAAAAAAAAGTGTCTGATGAGTGAGCTGCACACCTGAGGATGAGTGCTGAGTCATTTTGACAATTTCAGTTTTATCAGTCAAGTTTATTGGCGCCGCGATGTTTCGGAAAGGCTCATTCACATTAAGGCTCACTCAAATGCATCTGGTACTGTGGCAATGAGCGTATAAACGAACTTGTAAGTTTTAAAATCAACTGAGTCAGAATTGAGAGCAAGCGCACTGCACTGACGACGGCATAGGCGAGTCGCGTGATGTCAAATTCTGTGCATTGAAGACTGTAGTCTTTCTTGGTATGCTTGAACGCTAACCTCCCTGTACTTCCTCTTTTTCCTTGAGCGCAGAAATTTGGTTGCGGTGTGTTTGCCAGTCTGTCATCCAATTCAGCCACCCGGTCAAGGTTTAAGCACTTATTCAACGCCCAATCATCTTGAACTGATGGCTGAGTGTATACTTGTGAACACCGTCCATCAAAACATCAAATATTACGCATATCTGAGACGCAACATCAATCCGTAAGTATTAGGTTGTGCGACGAAGTCCACAAAAAAGCACTCAGCTGACAATATGGTGCTGCCACCGGGCAGTTCTTGGGCTCCGCACAAGCTCATGTTTTCCGACCGCCCTCATATCTCCCTCACCACCATATATCACTAGGATAATACCTGGACTCATGCAGTACGGCCTGCAGAAGACTATAACTAGTCTTTCGACGGCATTTGCAGCGAAGTACACAGATAGGAAGCCGATTTCTAACAATAAATTGTTTTATGTGGTGTTCACTGCAGCTCCACTGACGTCTTTCCGCCATAGATAATAGGATTTGTACAGAATATTTGACGGAAAATTCAAGGAGTTTTCAAGGATTTCAAGAATGAAAATTGCGAAATTCAAGCAGTGTTAGCAAAACTATTTGCTTACAAGACTTATGGGAGCAGTGCAGTTTTCGCGTAGATTTTTTTTTCCACGAAAGCTACTTCCAGCTCCTTTTCTTTAGCAGCTCGACGAAAGCCGTTTGCCTTGACTAAGTAGGTAAGGTTGTTTTTCGCTTACCTTCTTCCGAAAAATGGCGCACAGATTCCAGCAGGCACTTGATGGTTCTTGGAAGCTTTGCCTTCCTTATGTGCATCTTATCAAGCTGTTGCTCGAACTCTTTTCTCTTTGAAGCTGCCTGCCGTGACAGTGCTGTTTCTTTTCCTCGTCTAGGTATGCAGCGTTCCTATGCCGGGCTTGGTGAACTGACGCCTTCAACTTTTTGCGATCGGAACGTTCAGCAGGCCACCATGACTTTTCACAGCCTTGCAGATAACTCGCTGAGATATATATGACAGCTCTGTCTAATTCTCAACAGCAACCTGCTTGTTGATGCTGAAGCCTCTTTCCACTGAGGCCAGCCCATGGCTCAGAAGGAGGAGTAGTTTCACCACAGCCCATAGCTGCGAGAATGAAGCATCGTGCCTCCGCAGCCGCGCGAAAAAACTGTCAAGACGTTCATGATCTTTTTTCATAATTTTGTAGTTCATGTCGTTTTTCTAGACAAAACTGAATGTACTGTGTACACACAATGTCGCGTTTGTGCTAAGATAGACGCCTGTTGTTGATTAGGCAGTTGAGCACAATTTTTAGCTTCCCAAGGCACGTGTCTGTTTTGGACATCTCTGTGGCGTCGAAACATGACAACCCACGAACGACAGGGTACCTAAGGGGACTTCTCTCTATGACTTTCGGGATCATGTTGACGAGGAACATCCGGCACTCGTACCTAAACTCGAGAATACACTTGGCGCTCGCATTGCAGCATTTCAAAATCTTCTCAGCTGCACGCCCAACATCCACTTTTCCAAGTTTTGTGTACACGGCATCATCTTCAACATCAATTCGCAGCAGTTTTGTGATGCTGGTGGCTTCGGTCATTACAGAGCACGTTACGAACCTTGACAAAATGCTCCTCAGAACACTTTCAAGCTATTTTGCCGGCAAAAACGTCTTTGGAGAATCACTCTGAAAAACAGTCAGGAAAGAACGCACAACCATGAAAACACTTAGGCAAAAGTTAAGTTTTGCAAGTGCAAGCTGGTCATTTAAAAAAGCACTGACGTTTTCATATGCTCTGCATTTTGGCACGGGCAGCCTGCGGCCACTCATTGCTTCAGTGTATTGCTTCAAGTGCTACCATGTGACCAGGGCTCTTTCCAGTACGGGTATGTTCTCGATCCAACGGTGAAATACAAAAAGAAGTGGAAACACACTGCTCCATGTCTCTCGAATGAAATTTTCTCATCTGGCTGGTGCATAAGAATGAGAATAAGCTGGACAAATACGTGTCAACTGGCCAGCCCATTGCATGCATTCCAGCTTTATAGGCATTACGCACTGTGTGAAGGCCACATGATCCAATATCCGAACAATGAACTTGAAAGTCATTTTTAATGTGCTGCTGGAACTAGTAGAAGAGCATGGAAAGCTGAACAATTTCGCTCATCGGGAAGGACGCTAGCGCTTCCGTCAAATTCTTCATGAGGTCGTCCGGTGTGCTGTGGCCCATGAATTCCAACGTTACATGCCTTTTTGTCACCTCAGAATTGTTCCACACCCTCAAGTGAACATCAAGCTGCTTCTTTTGCAGGTATTCGTTTAACGCTTCATCAAAATGGACAACAAGAAGCTCAGAGTTCTCCATCATGTTCAAGACTTGAGAAGCGAAAAATGGGCGCAGACCATGACACGCGACGTACGCCCATTTTTTTTTTTCGAACCAGAGAAGGTTTCGCGATATCGCTACCCAGAAACATCTTTCGGAACAACTCCGAAACTGATCCGCAGGAGGTGTATGAATAGTGTGAAGACACGACTTTCATCGTCCTCAAAATTTCGGCTTCAAATACGGAGTCGCGCTTTCTGCAGTCTTTGTCAAGGGTCGTAGCTCGAGAGGATGTTTCTGTGTTTTTTCCGCTCAGAAGTCGTTTCTGTGACGTTTGCTAATTGCAAAAACTTGTGACGGAAGAGCAGCCGTTGCCTGCCACAACTTTGGATCGGTGCTTGGAACTTTTTTGATGGCTCTTCAGAACCGACTCTCCCATTGTTGTAGTGTCGACCGACTTCTGACCCCGCGCACTTCGCTCGATAAGGGTTGCCTGTCTCCGGCTTCACCCAGTGACAATATTCGCTGTGCTCCAGCCACGCAGACTGAAACTTGCACTTTCCACGAGGCATCCTGTCAAAGTAAAGTTGCAGGCATTGCACACAGCCCAAACGCAAACTTTCGCCGAGAAATGATGCGCGAGGCCAACGCACGGACCGAGTATACCGAGTACCGACCGTTACTTATAGCCTGCGCTGGATTGGATTGTATTTTTGGCTCGCATTTGTTGCCAGATGACGTAGGCAATGCCGGTTTCAAAACCACAACTTGCTGTTATTGCTCTCCCGTCAAGACTACATGTTTTCGTGAACATTCCTCAGTAAACGTGTTTTTGAAATCAGTGCGACTTTAGGAAATACAGCATTCAATTGCTATATTGAAGCGAAGTCCACTAAATTTTCAAGGATTGCCAGGAACTCACTCATATCTAAAGAGTTTCGAGGGCCCTTAAATAATTTTATAAATTCAAGGACATTCAAGGATTTCAAGGGTCTGCGCGAACCCTGGGATATGACGTTGAAAATATATACTAGCAGGCTGCGACGAAAAAAAAAACAAGAAGAAAAGCTTTTGTCGTGGGTCCTCAAACTACCGACCTTTTATTCTGTATTGCGCGGCGCTAACCAGTAGCCACAAAGCGCATGTTATCAAAAATGCTAACGGCAAGCCATTGGTATATACACTATATACCATTTGGTGGTCCTCGCATCTCAGCAGCTTCAGCGCGTTTTTGTCATCAGTAGCAAGATGGCGTGACGGTCTCATGCCCGGCGTGCTCTCAAGGTTGTCGTCGCCTCTTGCATTTCGAAGAGTGCTGCCTCCGTGGAGCATGGTCTCTCCTGTGCACGTTCTTATCAGACTTGTGATTCGGGAGAGCGCGAAAGTCACTTTGTTTTAGGTGTTACAGCCGCGTGCACCAAGAACACGGTGCTCACAGACAAAGAAGCGAGAATTGTGACATTTGTTCACACTCGTGCTGGGTATACATGAGCGTTCGTTCTTTCATGCGTCTTTCTATTTGAACCGCGTGGCTTATGTGACGATCTGTGACAGTTCCTAGTCCGCGGACGTCCGTGCGAGCTTTCTGCTTAAGGTGCAGGCTGCAGGTTTGGAGCTGGTTGTCGCTCTTCACGTGACTTCGAAATTTGTTGCTGTAGCATCCATTCCTTCGTTTTTGTGGTGAAACAACGCACAAACCAAATCTTATAAAGAGGGATTAGCCACATTTCTGAGTGTGTGCGCCCCCAGGAAGTGGCACACGGCAGTGTGTATTCGTCACGAGGTCCTCACTTCTTTGACAAATCGCGAATTCGCGACATACGTGAGCGTGTGCATTAAAGTTGAATTTTAGGTATTGAAAATACAGAATAAAGGTTGCTATTTAAAGCTATAAAATTAAAACAATTTTTTTCTGTAGTTTTATAATTCAGGCACTAACGTTTTCTGGATCAGAACAATGGCAACTATAGCTACAGGCTCACTGACTTAAGTGGTTGTGCGTGAACATCAATTTGGAAACATTGGTGGCTTTGTAAATTAAACATATATTTTTACATACCTAATTGAAGCACGAACTTGTCTTTATTTCGGGGGGGGGGGGGGGGGGTCACAGAAAACTGAAAATATATTTCAGTAACAATTTTAGAGACATTCCTTCACTTAAGCAGTTTGGTTTGCATTTGGCATCATTCTCGGCAATCATATTTAGCGCGATTTTTAAACTAATATGTGGGAACACTCAGTAAAATATAGCTAATTCTGAACATTGTAAACGCGTAGCAACAAAAAAATTACAGCAATACTAAACAATGTACCATATTTGTGATAAAATATGGGCAACGAAACTGCAACATCAGTTATTAGCGTTATCGTGATAGCGGGGATTAAGGGAGCAGCGCTACCGTACCGCAATTGTTCCTTGCGGTCAGCCCTTTTTTAGTACAGTGGCACGCTGGCATCATTAGGCAAATTGTGAATGCGTTCAAAAATGCAAAAAAAAACTGAGTATTGCTTGCCTGCATTTCCGCAAGCAGCAATATTACTACCTAGTGTAGTGACAATTAACGTAAAATATGAATCACGCACCGATTGCAAAAACGTTTGCGTTACAGATTGCTGTACACTGTTTTTTTTTTCTCGTTAGGCCTAGGCATGGTTCAAATCGAAAGCTATCTCAAAAACTGCCCTAAGTATTTATTACTCGTTCTTCGAATTTATTTGAAGCCAAGCATAGCACTTTCATGCAGTCGTTTATCACGAATGAAGTGAATCCGTCTCCATCAGCAATAAATTCAGTTGAAAACAGGCGCCCAAACTTTCCGTCATTTTTTAGTGCTGTACTCTACGTTAAGGGCAGTTCCATGCGCCACCCGCACAGCCGCAACGCACGTGCCGGGACCCCTGCCGCACGCAAGCGGAGGACAAATAAGCCAATTGGCGACGCTCTTTCACCCACTGCTTGGGTGCGGCAGGTGTGCCGGAATGTGCGTTGCGGCTGTGCAGCTAGCGCATGAAACGTCCCTAACCCACACGTCCCGCAACGTCCCACAAATCGTCGTCATCATCATCAGCCTGACTACGTCCACTGCAGGACAAAGGCCTGTCCCATGTTCCGCCAGTTAAACCGGTAACCCCACAAATATGGTAGCGCTAAATCCGAAACATAACCTGCGTACGGCGAATGCGAAGGGCTTTCTAGCGTTCTGCACATGCCCATTTGTATCCCCATATTCCGCTACGCCCGCTAAACTATGTCTATTTCGTAAAATACACATTACTCATAGTACGCCCAGAAAAATTTTGTGGGACCTACACACTTCCTGATGAATGAAGCAAGGTCGGCCTACCGCCATCGGTAAAGGGTGTACAGAAATTGATGGCCAAGTGCTTAGCGCTGTGCGCTGTGGAGCGAGAGGTCGCTCGTTAATATTATACGCGCCGGAGAATATATTCCTGAAGAATTTTGCTCTGCACCTTTTTTTTTTTACAAACATATACAAATCGTGGCGGCGACGCCTACGCCATCATGCGGCCTCACTTCACAGAGGCTCGCTGCTTTGATTTTCAAGGTGCTTTCGAAAAGCTTTTAGCGCAAAGCTCGATAAAAAACAAGTCATCGCTGCATTATTTGCAGATCACGCATTTAGCATCATAAGCGACTTGGGGAAAGCGAGACATTTGGCAGTCATGACACACGCGTAGATGGTTTTGTACAGCTCTGTCTGTTCGCAGGCATGCGTAAACTTACCATGTACGCGTCATCATCTCCTCTGCTTGTGATCGTTTGGTAGGCTTTTCTCTCGGTCTGGATGAAAAGTTGGATGTGCTCGTCCCACAGGTCCAAGTCTGTAGGTCTGAGGGCCTCCCACATCCACATATACCCGATGAAGTTGGGCCACTGGCTGCATGGTGCCCAAGCAAAGAGATATGGTGATCAAGAGGCCAGATTTAGCCCCGCGAGATCGTGCGAGCTGCTATTATTATTATTATTATTATTATTATTATTATTATTATTATTATTATTATTATTATTATTATTATTATTATTATTATTGTTGTTATTGTTATTGTTATTGTTGTTGTTGTTGTTGTTGTTGTTGTTGTTGCTGCTGTTGTTGCTGTTGTTGCTGTTGTTGCTGTTGTTGTTGTTGTTGTTGTTGTTGCTGTTGTTGTTGTTGTTGTTGTTGTTGTTGTTGTTGTTGTTGTTGTTGTTGTTGTTGTTGTTGTTGTTGTTGTTGTTGTTGTTGTTGTTGTTGTTGTTGTTGTTGTTGTTGTTGTTGTTGTTGTTGTTGTTGTTGTAGGGAACTATGCGAACGACGACGAAGCAGCATGAAACTGCAAGCCACAGCGTTGGTGCACGCGCGCGACCCGAGCTTGCGTTTGTTTTGTATTTTCGGCCTTCTGGCGTTCTTCGGCTTTCCAGTAGGTCTGTACGTAAATAAACTGCGTGACATTATTATTATTATTATTATTATTATTATTATTATTATTATTATTATTATTATTATTAATATATTATTATTATTATTATTATTATTATTATTATTATTATTATTATTATTATTATTATTATTATTATTATTATTATTATTATTATTATTATTATTGTTATTATTATTATTATTATTATTATTATTATTATTATTATTATTATTATTATTATTATTATTATTATTATTATTATTATTATTATTATTATTATTATTATTATTATTATTATTATTATTATTATTATTATTAAGATTTGCATTAATTGTACCTGTATCATTCATTCACTGCGATTTAGACTTTTTTTCTCGAGAGTTCAATCCCAGCGAAATTTCAATTTCGTTGAGCCCATAATACCATGATGTAGCTTTGACGCGCGCGCGCGTTGGGCAAAGCGACGCTACGTTACACTTACGTCTTGCGCAGGCAAACTCATGGAAACCATGGTTCGCGAACGCCTTTCCGCCTACTTGGAGGCCAGGAGCACCTTTGCCGACACGATGTTTGGCTTTCGCCCGCATCTGTCGGCGCAGGACGTCCTGCTCCAGCTTCAACACGATATCATAGAGCCGACTACTATGCGCCATAACGATAAAGCCGTGCTCGCTCTCGATCTCCGCGGGGCGTTCGACAACGTCAAACACAGCACTATACTCACTAACCTGTCTACCACAAACTGCGGGCAGAAGACTTTCAACTACATTCGCGCCTTTCTATCACATCGCACCGCCTTCATTCGCCTTAACTCTACCGAACACGGCCCGTACTTATTAGGCACGCGGGGTACACCTCAAGTGGCAGTCCTGTCTCCTCTGCTTTTTAACCTGGCGATGATGAACCTCCCCTCTCTTCTAAGCGAGGTCGAGGGAATACAACACGCACTATATGCGGACGATATCACAATCTGGACCAACACCGGCTCCTTAGCGCAAATCGAAGAACGCCTGCAAAAGGCTGCCCTTCTGGTGGACACCTACGCAGGTTCATGCGGCCTGGAGTGCTCTCCAGCTAAATCGGCTCTTCTTTCAGTTTCTCCGCTACCGCCACCTCAAATTTTTCTTCCGTCCGGGCCCGTCCCGTCAGTGCAAAATATTCGGGTTCTTGGCCTTCACCTCACATCATCTTTGGATCCAAAGGGCACAATAGCAGGCCTCAGACGCACCAGCGAACAGGTGAGCCGCATGATACGGCGAGTTTCTACCAAGCGCGGCGGCCTCCGCGGGTCTCAGTCCCTCCGCTTGGCCCACGCGTTTGTGACCAGTCGCGTCCTCTACGCCTTGCCTTACCTTCGCCTGCGTCGTCGACACGAGCACCAGCTGGACGTCCTTCTTCGTTCAGTATACAAACGCGCTCTAGACCTACCTATTGCAACTTCCAACAGCCGATTCACGGCTCTGGGGGTACACAACACCTTTGCAGAGATGCGCGAAGCTCATCGCGTTAATCAAATCAATCGACTGTCACAGACGCCTTCAGGGCGCCGTCTTTTACACAGACTTGGCCTTAACCCGATATCTGACCAAGACCCTCTGCAGCCGGTACCAGAGCTCTGGCGTCAAAAGCTATGGGTGGAACCTCTACCCCGTAATATGAACCCTGACCTCCATCCTGGCCGTAGACTAGCACGCGCCGCGGCCCTTCATACGCGACACTCCGATCGTCCTGGTGTTTTCTACGTGGACGTCTCGGGTCCCTCCCCCTCGGGTCACTTCACGGCTGCCGTGATTACAGAGGGCAAACACGTAGATGGCCTCTCCTTTCGAGCAGACACAGTAACGCACGCTGAAGAGGTTGCCATAGCTTTGGCCGCCTCTCACCCTGCCTCACGCACCATCCTGACGGACTCGCGCTCAGCCTGTTCTCAGTACCTTCAGGGTTCCATTGCTCCGCTGGCGGCTAGCCTACTACAGGCAGCCTCTTGGCGCTTTAACCCTCATCCCATTCGTATAGTGTGGACCCCAGGCCACTCGGGCCTGCCCGGCAACGAGGCGGCAAATGCCGCTGCCCGCGCTTCTCCTGTCCGGGCCGTTGCCCCTCCATGTCCCGAGACGGAATCTGGCAATACCAACCTGACGCGCTTTCGCGAAATTTTGGATTATTACCGGGCTTCGCGCCGCCTCTACCCGGACCCCGCACGCGGTTTGGAGAAAGCGGACGAACGACTGCTACGCCGCCTGCAGACGAACACCTTTATCAGTCCGGCGGTCGCCAGGCACTTTTTGCCGGAAATCAATGGCACCTGCTCGACCTGTCATGTGCTCGCCGACACATATCACGTCGTAGCATCGTGCCCAGTTAATCCCGTCCCTTTCTCATCCCCTTTTCCTATCCCAACTAGAGAGGCTTGGGAGGAGCACCTGCTCGGCTGCTCTACCTTGGCTGCACAACGCTCCTTGGTGGAGCGCGCACGGGCAGCTTCCAGCTCCACTGGCGTCCCGGAATAGGGTCTTGCCACTCTAGCACGCCGATGGGCCACGTCGGCACTCTCTAGTAAACTTTTTCTGAAATAAATGTTTTTTACCACCACCAGCTACGTTACCAAAACGCGATCACTCTTAATCTGACGCCAGGCGCGACCGGCCCGACCAGCGTCCGTCGGCGTAGCCCGACGGTAGCCAGCGCGAAATGCGACATGCTGCATTTCACGCCGATGCGTTAACCAGACAACACTGCGTCCCCCTCTTTGCGTGACGGAGGTACGCCGGACGCAGCGCATGCGTCAAAGCAACGCAGCGCGGCCCGCACCTTCGAGTATATGGCAGGACTGGTGCCTGGCTTGGCAACGCCGGCGTGACTCGACGAAATTAACGCTGATGAGCACACGCACCGCGTCACGTCGAAATGTATTGGCGCTTTGACTGTGGCATGTAGACATGTTCTCACACGACACGCATCTCATGGTTATCATGTTTGCACCAGTCACATACCTTTGTCATTCATTGACGTCCCGTAATACCAAATCTGGCATATGTAAAGCTAGCGAAACGGGCGCGAGCGCATCATCAGTGTGGCATGTAGTCAAGCTGTTACGTGACATGCAAGCCATGATTATCATGTTTGTATGTGTCATTTACCTATGTTGTTCATTCGCAACGCGCAATACTGAGTTTGGTACATGGGGAGCTAGCGAAACGGCCGCCACTCCATTATGAGCATGGCATGTAGCCATGTTGTTACATGACACGCATCTCATGATTATCATGTTTGCACCATTCACACGCCTTCGTCATTCATTCACGTACTTTAATACCAAGTTTGGCATATCTGACGCTAGTGAAACGCCCGCGAGCGCATCATGAGCCTGAGATGTAGTCAAGTTGTTACATGGCACGCATGTCATGATTTTCATGTTAGAGTCTGTTGCTTGTGTTCGCCATACAATCTTGTCATACCATACCAGTTTTGCAACATGCCATGTGAACGAAACCACCGCAAAAGCTGCAAGACCATGAAATGTAAATCATGGCATTCATGACATCCATGTCATGATTTTCATGTTATGATTATTCAAATATGTTCTTCATACAGTCATGTTATGCCATACCAACTTTGACATCAACACCATAATCGAAACGGCCAGGAGAGCTAAAAATCGTAAACAGACAGACAGACAGACAGACAGACAGACAGACAGACAGACAGACAGACAGACAGACAGACAGACAGACAGACAGACAGACAGATACACGCAAAGTCTCCGAAGCTCGAAGCATTTCTTAGCGAGCTTCGGCGACTTTGCGCCGAAGTGCGCTAATAAACCAGTATCAGAAGTGCGCTATTAAATCAGCATTGTGCATGAAATGAAGTGAAGCAATGTCTAATATGCCTAAGGTAATATGTCAAGGCCAGTTATGCTTAACTAGCTAGCATAACAATTGCTTTTGGGGAGGTAGATGGTTTTTCATTTATACACTAGCTCCTATACGCAGCCAGTGTGGTTGTCTGATTGAAGCCTTAAAAGCACAAGAGTTTCCTCTGGCTCTCACTCAACGACAATTGAACATTACATACATCATTAATGTTATTGTGAATAAGTAAAACATATCGTCTCCAACTTCACTCTCAAATAAATAGCCACTGTTAATGTGTATTTTATTTAAAAATGCATAGTGCGCATATTCGCGAGTCATGATTTACTTATATATATATATATATATATATATATATATATATATATATATATATATATATATATATATATATATATATATATATATATATATATATATATATATACGGAAACGAAAAGGCACGACTAACGAGGAAACTCGTTCCGCTCGTTCATGTGCAGATTGAAGCACATGAACGAGCGGTATACATACTAAAGATAAACAGGTAAACTGAGTTTGTTAAGCTGGGAACAAGGATGGTTCTGCCGAAAACAAAAATACGGAGTAAAATAACAGAAAATGAACTAGAAATCTCGGAAGGGTATGAGACACCTTAAGTGGTGCAAGGTAGATTAGCGAGTGTGTCTGCGTGTTCGTTTATTCCAGAGTTTAGTGTACCGAACTTGTAGATTAGAAACGACTCGCGCAATTCCCGCTCATGATGTGAGCGGAAACCGGATTCCAGTACCGTTGCTTTAATATTGTCGAAAGAATGACCAGGCATTGCTAGATGTTTCGATAGAGGCCGATTTGTAAGGGTTTTGACATGCGACTTATGAACTTATGATTATTAAAACGAGTTCTAAACGGTGTTTCTGTATGGCCAATATATTGTAGATTACAGATATCGCATTCGAGCATGTATACTACGTTGGAACTGTCACAATTTAGATTGCCCCTGATTGTTAACTGAAAGCCAGTGGATGAACTGATGACAGTTTGCGTAGTTACCATGTGCGCACACACCTTGCACCGCGACTTCCCACAAGGAGCGCAGCCATTTTGTTTACGGGCAGCGAGCTTAGACGAATAAAGAATATCACGGAGGTTACGTGCACGTCTGTACACCACTCTCGGTGGCTCTGCGAATACATTTTTAAGGCGCTTGCTTTGAGTTAATATTTTATGGTGTCGCTTCAAAATCGCGGTGACGTTTGGAGCTGACGTTGAATGGGTGAGCACAAGGTTAACCTGGGACGTACACAACGCCTTGGGGTCAGCGATGAGCAGGTCAGTTCGGTTTAGTTTGTCAGTGCGTTTTATTGCGTCATCAATTATTCCCCGTGGATATTTACGTAGAATGAGTGAACGTTTCAGGTCATGGCAATTCGAAAGGAAATCTTCGTGGCTGAAACATATTCTTTTAAACCTATGAGCTTGGCTGTACGGTATCCCTGTTTTGCAATGTCGGACGTGACTGCTATGGAAATGGAGGAGTTGACGCCTATCAGTCGGTTTGCGAAAGAGATTTGTGGAGAGCCGTCCTTCGCTAGCTGTGACGGTAACGTCAAGAAAGTTTATCGTTGTTGATGAGTAATTATGGGTGAAAGTAATGGCGGGGTGGGCATTGTTGAAATTCTTAATGAAGCTTAAGAGACTTGCTTCGCCATGTGGCCAAATCATGAAGATGTCATCGATGAAGCGTTTGTAGAAGCATGGCTTCAAAGGTGAATTCTCCATGAAGTTAGCTTCCAACAGGCCCATAAAGATATTTGCGTAGTTAGGACCTACTCTAGTGCCCATAGATGTCCCGTTTGTTTGAACGTAGTGCAAGTTATTGAATTCGAAGTTCTTTAGTTCTAAGATGAGCTTCATGAGAGTACCAATGGTTTCACCAACAACTGGCTTGTCAAAGCAACAATCATCGTAAGCCTTGATGAGAGCGCAAATGCCATCGTTGTGTGGAATGTTTGTGTACAAGGACGAGACGTCAAGTGTTACCTGAAAGCTATCGTCGGGAACACCTATGTCTAAAATGTCTTTCAAGAAGTGATTTGTGTCCTTTATAAATGATGAGAAAGTAGGTGGGATCCTGTTTATGAGGCTATCGACAAACCTGGATAAGTATTCAGTTACTGTTCCTATGCCAGAGATGATAGGGCGTCCGGGGTTATTTACTTTATGTATCTTGGGCAGAAGATAAAATCTACCTGCAACAGGGCTGAGTGGGACGAGTTACCGGGCTATCGTTTTATCGATCTTTTCATTTTTTACAAGTTGTGCGATTGCGTCCTGCAATTCGACCTTGTAGTCGTTTGTAGGATCGGTAGGGAGTGGCCTGTAGAAGTTTCGATCTGAGAGCTGCCTCTAAGCTTCACTTATATAGTCTCATTGATTAAGAATGACAATAGCACCACCTTTGTCTGCCGGCTTGATTATGATGTCGGGGTTATTTGCTAGCTCTGCGAGTGCCCTTTTTTCTTTTGTTGATAGGTTATGTCGATGGGGAGCACGAGGTTTGTAAGAATCTATGACATCTTGTTGTACAGCCTTAATATATAGGTCTAAGCACCTATCACGTTGCGGTGGTGGGGTCCAGTGTCTCTGCTGAGGCAGTAGCAGCCCGCTTCTGTGGTCACTAGAGTGATCGTAAAAATATTCTTTAAGGCGCATATTTCGGGCGAAGTTGTGAAGGTCCTTAATGAGCTGAAACTTATTGAACCCACTGTTTGCTGGACAAAAACTAAGGCCCTTCGATAAATGCAAAATGATACAATGGTTGATATGATACAATGATACAATGATGCAAAATGATACAATGATACATGCAAAATGATACAATGGTTGATAAAGCTGTCATCGTAACACTACGGAAGATGTCAAGTCCTAAACGGCAAGTGGTTCAGCGTATAAGCATGAACTGTGAACTGTGAAGCATGCATCCCCCTTATATGTCCGCTTAAACTTCTGATAGCCTCTCAGCTTTTAAGGCGACTTGTTTGCATGGCCCGCACTAACTTTTAGGACAACTATTGATATTAAATAATCAGAGAACACTAGTTTGGTATCATCGATTATCATGCACCGCAGGTCTCTATCAAACTAAGTAGCCTATTTAGCAAGCATATTCGCATTCTTGGCAATTGTTACAGCAATGCCGCCAAAAAAACACCAAAGAGCGTAAAGACATGGCGACGCTATATTCAGTGGCAGTGCTTACACACTAAAATGAATGACAGTGAAAACACCTTCAAAGCAGGAAAAAGTATGGTTGTGAGCTATGTATTTGGTATGTGTAAGTAGTGATTACATACAGGGTGGCAATATGAATTTCGTGTAATGAATTGCAGAACTTATCACTAGAGCATTTAGTGTTAACAGCTTGGCACCTGCCAACTGCATTTAACCGCTACAACCTTTGAGAGGTATTCTCAGCGTTTCCTTTTATATTGGTCACAATCGACTGTACATTGCCGTCCGTCATGAAAGGGAACACGCGAGCGCGTGGCCTGCGCTCTGTGGCGGCTGTCTACCGGATCATCATCAAAGAACAATAAAAGAAAAGATGTTAGCTTTTGGCGTCATCTATTGGCAAAAAAACAAGTTATGGCCGCTGGACAAGCGCTGCAAGATACTGTAGGCAGCCATTGTAGAAAGCTAGTCACGTGTTCCCTTTTATAAAGAACGACAGTGTACAGCAAAGAGAAAAATGGGAGACTATAAGTAGCGTCAACGAGATACAGCTCTACTGAAGTGGTCTGCGACGATTAAGCGATGGCGCCAGGGTAGTTCGCCGTCGTCTTTTCCCCCGACTACGTCGGTATAAATGATCCAGTGAGTGCAACTTTCAAAAACAATCTAAAGGCTCGTTCACACCAAAAGCGGGGCTGCCAAAGCTGCAAAGCGGAGAGAAAGGAAAACGACGCGGCTAGTCTGATCGCTCCAGGACATATTTTTTGCCGCTCACCGACACTCGTCACTATGTCACAGCCAATCATAACGGCCACATGGCGGAGGCGCGGTGGTGGCACTGGTGTGCCTTTGGCATTATCATTGCCTAGCGATAGCGACACGCGCGCAAAAGCACGAGATTCCCTCCTCCTCTCCCGCGCAGCCAGCCAAAACAGGCTAGCGGTCTGAACAGGTGCACGCACTGGCTGCCTCACCACTACGAAAAGCACCTAGTCATTAAAGCCCACAATATCACATGCCTCAAAAGCAAATGCATCAGCATGCCATCCATGTCTGATTTGATTGATTTGTGGGGTTTAACGTCCCAAAACCACCATTTAAATATGAGAGACGCCGTAGTGGAGGGCTCCGGAAATTTTGACCGCCTGGGGTTCTTTAACGTGCACCCAAATCTGAGTACACGGGCCTACAACATTTCCGCCTCCATCGGAAATGCAGCCGCCGCAGCCGGGGATTGAACCCGCGACCTGCGGGTCAGCAGCCGAGTACCTTAGCCACTAGACCACCGCGGCGGGGCTCCATCCATGTCTTTACTAGACAAAAAAAATGCACACCTCACTGGTACGACACGTGTCTGTTAGTTTCGTCTGTCTTTCCTTTGCTTTGTAATAGGTACCGAGTGTTAGACGTAGGTCATATTTCTCGCCGATAAACTACAGTTATTTTGAACTTTGTGTGTGTTTCTTTTTGTGTCTCGATACATCGTGCGCCTCAGCTTCCATCAAGACGAATCCACAACAAACCCAAGTTGAAACCCTCGTCAATTGACGTCCGCGTGCTTAAAGCAACATCGGACGGAGGTAAGCAATTTTGATGGCCAGAGGTAACAAAATGATGCGAATACCATACACTCATTGGGAAGTCGTGGGCCTCAAGCATGCGTGCCTTGAGCCTTTCACTTCGATCGACATGCGGCCGCCTCAGCCGAGATTCGAACTAGCGACCTTCCTTCGGGGTCGCAGTCAAGAACCATAACCACTAAGTCATCGTGGCAGATGAACGATTCACACGGGCATTTATAATGGCAAACAATATTCGTGCAACTTCCTCGAATACGTGAAAACACTTACGCATCTTTAAACTGCCTCGCTGCCTCGCCCAAAAGGTACCATCTGTTGATGGCGTCCACTCGGTTCTGAAAATACAGTGTCAATTACAATCAGCCACAATTAGTTACCAGCGACTATAGATAATTTTTATTTAAGTTTTTTGTGACAACCTTTAAAAGCGCTATAAATACCGCCCTAGCACGCTGCACATGAAATGTCTCGACTAAAAATAAGAGATTTTCAGGCACGAAAAAATCAGATTTCAGGTGCCAAAAATATGCAGGAAAAAATTTGAGGCCCCATAATTGTTATTAGAGCAGAATAAATTTTTACAAAAACACCTTTTTTTTTTCAAAAAATACTAACGGCGCCTATGTCTACGACAAAAAAGCAAAAAGAAATGTTTGTAGTTTACGATGGTACAAAGGCGCCATTCATTTAGCATAGCCATGTAATCTTTTTTCACACAGGGTTTGCAGAACATGGTCTCTTATTTTAATGCCCAGAATACTGATTCAAGTGTCTGCCATAGAATAAACATACACCTGGGTCTCCTTCTTTTTTGACATGGCAGCACAGGAGCTAACAGCCAGACCACTAATAGGCCAGAAGGGTATTTTAGTCCCGTATTAACCAAGTTTAAGGGTCAATTTTTCCTCCGTCTGCGAAAACCTTAAGGGCCACTCACCAGGCCTCATAACAAATTTCAGTTTGACCGTGCCAGTTGTTGAAAGTGCGATGAGGAGCATTATGGCGCAAAAAAAAACTCGCGCCATACCCACGGAGTGAATGATTATGAGGGGGCAAAACTTGGCAGGGGGAAATTATCGGTAAACCGTAACTCTTCCGTGAGAAGTTTCCCCATTACATCATTACAAAGACGCAAGACTGTGCGTATATTATACAAATACACTTTTATTTTGTTCTTGTTAGTTTGTTGTTTCGTTTCTTCGTTTGCTCTTTTCGTTTCTTCGTTGTCATGGTGGCTGGTTTGCGAGGTCCTTTCATTATTACGGCTTTACGGTCCGTAAAATGAAGCGAAAAAGCTTCTTGTACTGGCTGCAGTGGGAAGTTTGTAAACACTGTCTATGCACGTACCTCAGATCGTGGTAAGTTGCATATGGATACATCTGAGTGAGTATTTGGAAAGCATGGGCTGCACGATACAGTCATTGACAATGAGGTCTATCCAACAGGGCATTCGTCCGTCCGTCCGTCTGCCTGTCACTCACACTAGCGCCACCTGCTGAGTGAGTATTACAACTAGGAGGTTATGAACCGGTCGCAAACAGACATGCATGTACCGACCCACGGCATTAGGAGCTCCGCCCGTGAAATCTTGTGGTACGAAGCTTTAAATTGGGCACGCAACAACTTCCAGCGTCTAACCAAAATTTTTTATGTAACCTGGTGAAGCATTCTTCAAAAAATAAATGACAAACAAAACAAAAAGCGCGTGGGCATGATATTTTTTAGATTCGAAGCAGCTTTTACTAGCCTGTGTAACGCTGTCCCTCCGTCCGCACCGTTACCCTCGCCGCAGGTGTTGGAGCAATGCGAAGTAGCTCACGCCCTCATGGCAGTGCACCGTGACGCCTCTCTCTCTCGTCTGCCACGCGCTCGCCGCATATCAGCTTCCTCTTACTTCACACTTTCCATTGCTCGTGAAGCTCGAGCCTACTTCTCACTTGGGCATCGTCTCAACCGGGCGAGAAGCCACGAGCCAGCGGGTGCGCGAACTGCGCGCGCCTTGAGAATTTAGCGGCGCCGACTATGTGGACAGCCGATGGCGTTCGCGAATGGCGACGTCAACACCGACGGCACGCGGGTAACACTGACAAGATGCGAGCCAAGGAAGCCGAGCGCAAGTCTTGAACGCGTCCCATCTCCCATGTCTTTGCATTTCGAACAAGCGTTTACTCGAGTAAACGCAACACCGAGTTTCGCTTCAAGTCGTTCTTCCAGCACACGCGTCGACGCCCGTTTCAACCGGGTCAACGCCGCGCGTACCACTGCTGCTTCGCATGCCATCAGGGTTCCCTTGAAGTAAAGTTGAATGAAATAAATTAATTAAATGAATAAATTGAGATGGTTGAATGAGCGTAAGACAGGTGGATGGATGGACGTTTCAATCGACAAGAAAATCATTGCATTTAAAATACCGTCCACAATCATCTGTCCCAGAAAGCGACAGATAGTATACTAGAGCTACTGCAACCTCCAGCTGCCAGAAGTAATCTGTGCTACTACTGAAAAAAAGCACTTGAAGCAATTCAGTATAGTACGTAGGGAAATTGAAGGAAGCTCACTTTATTGGGTGACCTTTTTGGCCGATGTTGATGTTGTGTTTAGAATGATGATTTATTCTAACAAAAAAAAACAATCAAGTAAACCAATTAGATTCATTGATATGCGATGAAGTATCCTTTTTAAATCAATTACAAGAATCGTTCACAATACCCTTTATGGTGTTTTATCTGTAGCCTAGTACCTGAAAAGCACAAAACACTGGCACAACAGCAACAAGCTAGTTGATATTTACGAGGCCTCATATCGGCTCGTTAGTACAACACATTTTCAATCGGACGTTGGTTTTGATATTATGAGCACCCGGACTATTATGAAAAAAACAATGACAAAAAATAACAAACTTACAGCTCACAAGCAGACATATTGAAAAGCCAGCATCATCCTGATGAGCGATTTCCTTCATCATAGAGCAAACAAGACAGTGATGACATAGCATCATTTTCTGCAATCTAACTGGCCTCGACCAACGTTGCTAGACTAAACTCAGTTTCAAAGCTCCGTATCTTCGCCAGCGGAGAAGGATGAGACGAACGGTGGTCGTGAGAACTACACTCTAAAAAAATATCGAGTAAAAAGGGTGTCTTTTTGTCCCACAACAATAATCGTCATCAGGCTTGCGTGCACTTCCTTTCTTGAAAACTCGGCGCTGGCCACTTTCCTATCGAGAATGCAGTGTAACTTTGATAATGGGCATGTCGATCGTTACCGGTATGTACCGGGCGCGGGGCGATAGCGCAAGGATAGAACGCAATATAGATGACGATTATTGCTGTGAGACAAAAGACACCCTTCTTACTCGCTCTTTTTTTTTTAGAGTGTAGCGGCGCTGCAGTCTAATCTTGCGCTGCAGTTTGAACAGCGCAGCGTACCGCGGCGGTTCGCTGCGCTGTTCTTCGCGCCAGCTTCCCTGTTGTACTGTTATCGAACTTAACCATTCATCATGCGCTTCCAGTTGACATTCTCGCGTCGCATTTGTGGACTGGACAAGATCTCCTGTATAGATTGGCCCGGATGTTTTGCTCATCGCAAGTTGGCTAAGAATCAATGTCCTGCCTATACTTGCACTGTCTGCGTTCGGTTCAACCTCCAAGTACGGGAAATTTTACATGAATGAGCATTTTCAGCGTAAAAATTTAATGACGAGCGCTAGAATTTTAACCACTGTCATCTGGCCTAGACCAAAAGCCTCAACAAGTTGACTTACTGAAACACAAAAATGCTTCATAAAAAACAGTATTCATGTCTTCAACTAGTTACAAAAAATAAAAGACTTTCTTCAAGAAACGGTACCTGTGCTTCGCACTGTTCATCAAACGAGTCTTGGTGACAGCTACCAATCGAAAGCAGAGAGCGAAACGTTACAGCAACTTCACATCCTTTCTCTCGACAGTTTTCTCACTTGCTTTTACTGTAAAAGAAACTCCGTGTAATGGATGATCTAAGCAGCCTTCTTGAAAACACCTCACCGGATCGAGTGCACTTTCATTTGGTTTGGGCACACCTGCTGCAGGGGTACTTGTGCGAGATGCTAGAGGCCCTCTTTGCACGTTGCCACTTCAATTTTTCACGAAGGTACCCACGGATGCAGTATACTCATGGTGCAGCTTACTCATGCAGTTGCAGCATACTTTGCAGATGCAGCATACTCATGCAATTGATTCACTTTTCTACGCCCGATTTAAAAGCTCTACTATAGTAACATGGTCTTAAATTGTTTTGATCGTCTGGTCACTCTCCCGGGTTATTTTTGTTGGAGGTTAGAACTACCATTCAGTATGCGCTTTGATCATGCTCTAAAATTAAGGGGGGATGAGAGTCTTAAAATAGCACAAAGTTGTAAAAAAATGCTGACATTTCGAAAATTGCAATTTGAGGTGTTTGTAGTCAGAAGTATGTTTTGAAAAATTTTATATTATGGCAAAATACCATTTATTTTTGTTAAAAGCTTCATATATAAAATTAAAAATGTTTTGAAAACTGGAAACGCAATTTTCTTGGCATTGTTATTTTTATGAAGTGAATCTGCTTTACAGAAGTCATAAGGAAGCTTCTGTGAAGATACCTAAACAAACTTGATATCATTCTTTTCGGCAGCACTTGCACTACAGGCTAAAGCTTTTCTTTTTCTCTAAACCTTGATGGAATCGTAATTATATGATAAATACCAACTAATTACTCGAAGCTGGTTTTTACCTTCCAAGTTTAAAAATTATTTCTAATCAAAGAAATAGTTGTTTTGACATCTAGTTTGCCTTAAGGCTCGTGCACACCGGCGACTAGCTGCGGTCGCATGACCATTTGCGCGTGGTTGACAACAGTCGCGAATGGTCGCAAAGCGACTGCTTTGGCAACTAGCTTCCTGACCGATTTTCCAATCGCACGACTGCAGTCGCAAAGCTGCTGGAACCAATCAGCACTGCTCATTCTTTTTGTTTTTTTTTTTTATTTCAGTGGCCTGCTGCCACCAGATACAAACGAATGCGTTCCTCTGGGTCTGTAGCACCATGGCCACCACGGAATACTTGGCTTGGAGATGGCGGGGCGAAGCAGCTCAAGCAAAGTGTCGAATTCACGTGGCGGCATTCGCAAGAAAGTAAAAACCATCAAAGTAAAGAGAAAATAAATTGTACAATATATCTTTCCCCCGTATTCAGAATCTTTTTTGTCTTGAAGTTGACTTGTGCAGTGCGTTTGGAACACATTTGTGTTTCATGCCTTCGCAACGACTTAAGCCACCACATTCGAGACGCGTTTGTGCTGCATTGGAGGCTGTGGCAAGACAACATATATTCAAGAGCGCCACTGAATATGCACGACTCTCGGAAATACTCCTCGTCGTGTCAGCGCAGCTCGGGAGGTAGGTGGCTTGCATGGCCGGCAAACTCTCGCGATCGAAAAGACGGTCACGCCCAACACCGGCTTTATAAAGACGATAGTCTTTCTTGGGGACCTTCGGCGCAAAAATTTTGGTCTGTCTGTACATTTGTCTGTGTGTCCATTACAGTATCGGGTACCCTAAACCGCACCACACGATACCCCAAATGGCCGACCCCATCCGCAGCATCCACCAATATTGCTATAGGTTCAGCGTTCATACTTGTGCGAGTGTCAATTAAAAAGCCAATATTGTGCATATCTGAGCCACCATAACAACACGTATATATTCTGTATGTGCGTCTTTTACTAGAAAAGGCATACATGAGGAATTCTAAGGACGGTAGCGTTTATCCCGCTGCGCTGACCATGCAACGCTTGCACGAAAATGCGAGTGTTTCTAACGCTTTGCTAAGACGACACGGTGGTGGAACCTACCCATCGCCTTGCCTTCTACACCTTATCACCGTGGGCAGGGCAAGTTATCCATATAATTGTCGCAAAAAAAAAGAATTAGACACTCGTACGTGTCAACAACAGTCATAGACAGCCACAGTCATTTTGTATTGCAACGACTTTGGTTGTCTACCTCTGGTTGCTGAATGCGTAGTTTTGTAAAGCAACTTTGACACGTATAACGAGAATATATTCGAGGCCAATTCGTTTGTAGAAGAATGTGCCAAATATGTGTGCGCCCGCTCTTTTATTCTCAGCGCAAAGGGAAGCGCATACCTGGACATACGGACAGAAAGACACATAGGTAGGCAGACAGACATACTCGTAGAAAATGCGTGGCATTTAAAAGGGACGCTATGCAACCATTTGCACTTGTTCTCTCATCATGCGCGACGCATCCGGAGATGTACACCATGCAGTATTGCAAAAGCGAGTATGTCACCTTGCGCATGTCTTCCCCGACGAGTGTCCATGAGTTGAAGTCCATTTGTATCCCGTAGCATGCCATCATTGAAGGGTTCACGTACACGGGCTTACGGTCCCCGATCGTGGTCGTGAAATTCGCTGTAGGGGCATAACATAAACTATTTGTTGTCCAAGTCAACAACTTTTGTCACTTGAGTTGTACTGTCTTTAGAGCCTAATAATTTGTTGTTGCAAGAATATATATATTCCGTCATCTGATGCTAGTCTTTTAGCTGCAAAAATGAACACCCATCTTCGTGCGTAAGTGGTAAAGCAGTATTTGGCAAGTGTATTCAACATTTTGTCTGCCCTCTAATCCACGCTCCTAAACAAGGCGTGGACACGAATTCAAAATAACAATGGCGCAAGGTACAAGGAATGTCACGAACGCTTCTTAAATTTATCTTTATTGGCATAGCAATGGTTCAACGTACAACGCATGGTTACATCTACTAACACGCTTGATGCTGTCACAAATGTCATACAGGAGTGGGCATTACCCTAGAAGCACAAGCTATAAGTAACATTAGCAGACACTGTATGCACATGCCACCCATGCGCATGGGATCTGCGGGATCGCACTCGTGCACATGGCCAGTTTTTATCGTGTGCTATCACACATTCAGATTTAACCATCATTTAACCTGTCACAATGGCTTGACATTGAACACCGATGTGTCGGCCTTAACCATATGAAGTCTTTCTGTCCGATTTGAGCAGCAGGGCCAGGAGAAAAAAATGTTGGAAATAAAAAGAAAAAAAACTCAGTCTGTAAACAAAGGGCGCAATAATTGCAAAACCAACAAAAGCACCACCGATAAGTGCAAGTGCTGGCTTCCAGAGCTTCAATTGTTCACAGAGGTCAATAGCATAGCACACCACCTTGTATGAAGGAATAGTATTCACAAATATAACTATTCAGACCTGGGCAATCGCACACTGCTTGAGCTGCTCACCGACTTCATTTTTTTTTTTGCATGCCGGTCACTAAAAATACGCTGCTCACTTTTGGCGTATAAGTAATCTCTCTGCGTGACAAAGGCACTTTCACCGACACTCAGCAGTTTGCTGTGTTGTAATTTGCTTCAGAAGTCCACAAACGTGGACACATGTATAGTGATGCGGGTAATGCACCAGTGCTCTCAAATACCATCTCTTACAATGACTTCTGGAGATACGCTTATTAGTGCCGTGAGCTACATTTTTAATAGCATAAATAAAATGACAAGGTGTAGATTTGCTTTCTCGAACGCACGCCCGTCAAATATAGAAGAGAAAGCGCTTTCCTTTTTCCCTGCTATAATTGTGCAATTGATCCGAGTTTGCTTGCTTTTCTTATGAAGCTGCATAGAAACTCTACTGCACTGATTTTCATACCTTTATTCTTGTTCAACCATGCCACCGCCACGGCAGAGGGTGCCCGCAAAGCGATGGTGCTATTGTGGCTGGCCGTGGCAAAGGGAGTCACAGTGTTGTCTCTGCGAAAGGCAATACAGTAAAAGCTCGTTAATTCGAATTCCACGGGAATTCTGGGCAATTTCAAATTAAACAAAATTCAAAATAATGAAAGTAAGCCAAAATGGGTGGATTTCGGGAGAGGGAGCATGAAAAATATTTATTGGCTAAAAGTTCGTGGTGACCGTCTGCTTCTTTTCCCTGAATGCCACAGTTGCGGCGCTGTTCCAGTGCACGAACGCGGCGCAGGGAATCCTCTTCACCCTCTTCAAAGCTGAAGAAGAGACGCGCCCCATTAAGTGCCTTTATCGCCTGAGACGCTGACGGGCGCACAGGCACTTCGTCATCTTCGTCTTCCTCTCCTGCTGGCTCTTCAGCAACAGGGTGTGCACCAGCTACTTGAGCGATAAAGTCTCCATCCGTCAGGGCACCACACACCGATGCACCGGTGTCAGTTTCAACATAATCGGCAAAACGTATACCCTGAAAAGTGTCGTGCGATGCCACTGGCATGAGCTCCTCAGCCCCATCCACGCCGATGTCGCAACTATCCTGCGCACTTACAGCTACAAATCCACTGTGGCGATTGTGGTAGTAGTCACCTGTTTCCATGCGCGCACCAACATGTTCATGGCAGTGAGCAACGTAATGATGAAGTCCTTCCTGCCACCCGCACACAAAATCATTCTCTCCAGCATGTGACGCCTATAAAAGCATTTGATGATCCTGATCACACCATGGTTGATCGGCTGTAGGGCCGCAGTCATGTTTGCTGGAAGGAACACCAACTTCGTCGCTCTAAGCTCAACGTCGACTTTGCACGCCGAACAGTTGTTGACGACAAGAAGAACGCGTCTGCCGCGCAGTTCCATTCGCCTGTCGAATTTCAGTAGCCACTTCCTGATTAGGTCACCAGTCATCCAGGCTTTCTCCTTTGTGGCGTACTCCGTCGGGAGTGACCGAATGTTCTTGAAGCACCTCGGCTTGAGTGTTTGCCAATCGCAAAAAGGGGGCACCTTTTTTGTACTGGTCATATTTGCGGCGACCAGAACAGTGACACGCTCTTTGCTGCGCTTGCCGCCGGCTCAGCTGTCGCCCTTGTAAATGATCGTCTTGCCTGGCTGCAACTTGAAAAATAACACTGTCTCCTCAGCGTTAAACACTGCCTGTGGCGAGTAGCTCTGCAGGGTGTACTGCTGCAGGGTGTCGCTTCTCTAAGTAGTACATGTTTAGGCGTCCCCTTCCTTTGCCTCGTCGGATAATGTGTAGAATACAAGATTGTGCCGCTCCCTGAAATGATGAAGCCATCCCTCGGAGATGACAAAATCTTGAATGTTCAAGCGCAGGACGAAATCGGCTGCCTTGGCTATGACGATTGGGCCGCTCAATGCGATACTCTGGGCTCTCATTTCTTTAACCCAGATGATTGAAGCTGACTCCAGTTCTGGAAATATCGCTGTCCTTTGCCTTTTCCGGCTGGCGCCAAAATCCGCAGCTTCTTAGGCATTTCAAATGGCCGTCCTGTCCCGCATGTAGGTTGAGAACGTGCTTGGAAATATGCCGTGCTTCTTCGCCATTTTATATTTGCTCGACTTCCCTTGGTCAACCTTTCGAAAAATCTCCACCTTCTCCTTGACAGTCTTCGCGCAGTAGTTTACCCGTGGAATCTTGCAACTTCGATGTGGAATAAGATGGCTTAACGGCGTGAACGAACAACGTGCTCGAGCAACAAAGTGACGCTGCTGGGTGCGGCCTAAGACTGCTAGGACTACTCCGCCGACCCATCAGTGTCCCGCGTATGCAAGTGGCGCCAGGCGCCGCGATAGCAGGACGGCGACGGAAAAAGAAAAGTGCTCTCCCGATTTCGGAGGCCATATGCACGCCCTTTGCTCAGAGGCCCCTCAAGAGCTAAAAAAAAATCGGTCGTGGCACCCATCGTTCGGCCGTAAAAGCTTCCACTAGTGTTTGACGGCGATGATGCTCGACGGCGCGCGCTTCGAATCACCCGTAGAGGCAACAATTTCTGTTCGAATTAATGAATTGTTTTACACATGCTCTCCTACGCACTGCGGACCGAACTGCGGCGACCATTTGAATTATCCGAAATTTCGAATTAACGAGGTGTGAATGAACGGGCTTTCATTTGTACCAGTGAAGGTGCACGAATGAGATGCCTAGAATATTCTCTGTGGCCCGCAACAACAGGCTTCGCATGTTAGACAACATGCCCCACATGTTCCCTCGAAATATGGCACCGATATTTTGCTACCACGGGACTGTAAGTGAATATTTGGGCTCATTATTATCTGTAGTCTTACGTCCCACAATCACGATAACATTATGACAGCCGCCGTAGTGGAGGGCTCTGGAGATTTCGATCATCTGATGTTCTTTGACGTGTACCGACATCGAAGTGTACGCCATCCTCTACCACCATTTCACCTCCATAGAAACGCGACCAGCTCGGCTGATATCGAACCCGCGACCTTCGGGTCAGCAGCCGAACAGCGTAATTAACCACCGGGGCGGACCATCTGTCAGAGTTCCACAGAGATACAGCAAAATGATATACCGAACAAGCCCATGAAATAGGAACTTACATGCATTTACACCTGCAATGCATGAACTGGTGTAAGTGCCTATTTCTTGCGCTGATTTGATATATGGTTTTACTGTGTCCTTGTCGAGTTTAGACGAATGACCTGACTCAATGCGACAGCGGTTATGCTGCTTGGCTGCTGACTCAAAGGTAGCGGCTTCGATACCAGCCGAGGTGGTCGCATTCACACAAGAACATTTAAGTACAAAACATTATTCTATAGGCAATATATATGCGACCGCAGATAAGCTATATGCACATGAATACTCTTGCCGCAAGCTGGTAATGAAACTTTGTCATATGTGGCGGACTATAATGGCCCAGCACCACATAAAGAGTCTACCTTATGAATTTATTTCAAAATAGTGATGTTATAACGTTTAATAAGATTTGTGACACATTTGAAATTTCAAAACTACGAGCCAACTTATCCTCATGACAACATTGGTAGCAGATAAGTTTGACTCAACTTCTTTATAAATTGACTTGATTCAACTTTCGAGGCGTTTCAGTGTCGCCTCGAAACTGAAATGCGAGTTGGCTTCGTTTTCTCGCAGTGAATCCTAAATATAGAAGATAAACTAAGCCGTGAATTAATTCTAAACAGTTCCGCTGGTGCTGACTGAGCGGTGGTGTAACCGACATGCCGTGTCTTCTAGGCCTGTGAAGCGGGATGCACCGTGCATTCGAAAACCTTAGGTAACTGACATTAAAGTGGCATAAACGTAGAGCTGTGTGTGTGCTCACATTGTTTCTATCCCGCAGACTTCAGAAAATTCGAACACGCCGAACAATCATTGCATCTTGAGAGAACTGTGGCTGCCTCAAGAGGCATGGCTTACGCGTTTTTCCACGAAATTGTCTTGGTGGTTCCAAGCGTGCGCTCCAGCTCCTTCGTCTTGAAGCCTTCCTGGCGCCACACCATGAGATGGTCCTTGGTGACGTCCTGCGTGCGCGCATGCGTCACTTTCAGAGCCAGACTTCGAACGCATACAGTAATGTGCACACGTCAGTGACAGCTACTTTGGTCCAATTGTATTTAGGGCAGCGCATGTGTCGTACTAGTACTTCGACCTATTGCGCACCGGCTGTGGCTTTCTAATTTGTGCACACTTTTCATTCTTTTTTTTTTTGATGCAGTGAATTTAACAGCACGTTTAATTTGGGTGAACTCATAATTATTATGAGAAATTTTAGCATGGCTGACAGAGACATCTGAGTGATCTTACACACGGTGAGACATCTGCATTTTTTTCTAGAAACCGCTGTACGTGACACTGTTTGGCAGCGGCATTCAGATAATAAGTACGTGTCACGTCACCTGTAGGAGACGTTACACCTAGAGCAGCATATCGAAGTTTTCATGACAGATTACGTCCGAAGACTGTGAGCGTCGGAAAGGGGAACTTACAGGTTCGAAGATGGTTAGCTCTTCGTCGGTGGTTGTACTTTTAAGCACGTGATCAGCCACGTATTTCTGCAGGTGCAAGAAGATTCACCTACGTTAGTTCGAGTGCACGATAGTGGGCATGAGATCTCATGTTTAACATACCCGTAGCGCTGTCTGCGTCTTTGCGTCACCCAGTAAAATGTGTGCCATCCTGAACGCCAGTAAGTCCTAAAGAGACAAGCGCAATCGTTGAAGTATAGATCAAGATGTGCGCAAAGTGTGTTAACTAGTACAAAGCATACATGATGAAAGGTCAATGCTAAGTGAAAGCAATCTCAAGTGTGGTGCACTTTACGGACCGCAAATGAATGATTTCTTCCCCGCTATGGCGCCTATAGCAGGCTGCGCGGGATTGATTGGGAGCACCAGTGTCACCTAAGGGCAGGTGAATCACCGATCCGAAACACGCGACTGGGTATTCGAACCTACGACTCCTCGCTGAGCAGCACACACTGACAATTCCGCCACGCAGATTACACCATCCATCACGCTAACGGCGAACTATTCATATACTCCGAATGCCGCTGACGGTACGCAGAGGCCAGTTCTTCAGCAAGTTCATTATCGATCGCGAGATGGCGTCAAAGGCGCATCTGGAAAGCAGGAATCTTAGCAAGAGCTTTGCAGAAATTTGCCTCCAACCGAAAACCAGCGACAAGTGTGGGTGTCTACGAGAAAATATTAACGTAGCGGAAGCGAGCACATGTGATTGGATTGGAATCTATGCGATATTTATTTTGGTGGCACACCAACGACTGTCGGAGGAGTTCACCTTTAAGCTTAGGCTTTAACCGACTATCATTTGAATGCCTGTTCCGAAAATGCACTTTCATATATAGTTGCTATTTCAACACCACGGGCGCCAATGAATACTTAGTGTTATTTGGATTAACCGACAATAAGGTTAGGTAACTTCAAGATTCCACCCAAAAATTACTCCACCCAAAAATGCTTCCAAACAACGCTGGTGATTAAGCTGGTGACGGCAACCCAGCAGTAACTTGGGCATGAATTTTAAATGCGAAGCACTACTTAGCGAACCTCAGCGACTTTGAGCGTATCTATCTATCTATCTATCTATCTATCTATCTATCTATCTATCTATCTATCTATCTATCTATCTATCTATCTATATATATATATATCTAGCCGCCTACGACTTTTAGGTCTCCTGGCCGTTTCGATAATGGTATCGACACCAAACTTAGTATGGCTTAACACGACTGTTGAAGAACAAATTTGACAAGTCATAACATGAAAATCATGACATGTATGTCATGAATGTCAAAATTTACGTTTCATGGTCCTGTAGCTCTTGCGGTGGTTTCGTTCACATAGCATGTTGCAAAACTGGTATTTTATGGCATGATTGCATGGCGAACACTAGCGACAGACCCTAACATGAAAATTATGACATGCGTGTCATGTAACAACATGCTTACATGCTACGCTCATGACGCGCTCGCGGCAGTTTCGCTAGCTTCACATGTACCAAACTCGGTATTACGTGACGCGAACGGACGACATAGATAAATGATGTATCCAAACATGATAATCACGACATGCGTGTAATGTAACAACACGACTACGTGCCACAGTAGTCATGCGCTCGCGGCCGTTAGGCTATCTTCACATATGTGAAATTTGATAATACGTAATTCCAATGAATCACGAAGGTATGTGACTAGGTCAAACATGACAATCATGAAATTCGTGTCATGTGACAACATGACAACAAGCCACAGTCATTGCGCCAGTACATTTCGACGTGACGCGGTGTGCGTGCTTGCCGGCGTTGCCATGCCAGGCACCGGTCCTGCCATATACTCGCAGGCGCGTGCCGCGCTGCGTTCCTTTGACGCATACGTGTTTCAGCACGTCCAACGTCCCTCCGTCACGAAAAAAGGGAGACGCAGTGTTGTCTGGGAAACGCATCGGCGCGAAATGCAGCATGTCGCATTTCGCGCTGGTTGCCGTCGGGCTGCGCTGACGAACGCTAATCGCGCATATATATATAGCGTCAGACTATAGAGTGCTCGCGTTTTGCTAACGTAGCCATAGAGAAAGAAAAAGACAAGAGAGGACACTCCGCAAAACCTGGCCTCAGGAAGTGCGTCACGACTACGTAACCAACTAGTGCTCTCACCAAACGTCAGAGGACGCAAGCGCAAAAAAACAGTTATAATCAATGCAACAGAATTGTTTTTACAAAATAATAATTATACGCCCAAATCTGGTATGTTCTTTATACGTAAAAACAATTTATTGAACACACGTTACGCGATTATTTTTTCTTCAGCCGTACTGTCATAAACACCATCCACCCAGCGACAAGCCCATGCATGACTGACAGCGGGAAGCTTTCGTCGCTTTCGTCAACGTCGGCGGCGTCGGCGTTTTCGTGCGTGAGGTAACAGGTGAGGCACGTTTTCAAGCGAAGCTTGTTTAATGACATGTTGTTGGGCTGTTGGGTCATTTTTTCAGAAACGGTTACACCTGCGCGAATAAGACACCATGCAACAATCATAGAAATATGCACACACACACACACGTTGCGCTTCGTGTGTGCGAGTTTGTTTCTTACGTGGCGTCTCATTCACGCAGTTGTAACCTTTTTTCTGAAGCTTGTAAGGACGGGGAGCTTCGCTAAAAAGAAAGTTTGTGGCTCTATGCGGCGGCTAGACGGGAACATTGTGCAACGTATGCAGTATAGCAAAGGCGGCACGGCGTCAAGCCGAGGCGACGCGTGCTGCGTCTGCCACGGACGCGAGCGTCTGTGCGCTGAGCACAGCTGGGCAGCTAGGTCATTGGCTTGGTGGCTCGGTGCAAAATATTGAGAAGCGTTAGCTGGGCCTCGCATGCTTCACGACGCGTTTCCCATAGGCTCGGAACACGAATGATTCTTGGTGTGCCGGAAGCCAATCTGGACTAGCCAAGTGGCCATCATCTTCGTTTCTTCGCTAGCCTTGTGCCACTAGTGCAAGCTGCCCACAAATTTTTTTGACGTTTCCAATACCCTTTTACCGCACAAATTTCAACTATGATTTTTCTTCCCAATGTACTGCTGATACTGCGTGCGCGCGAAGGTGTTCTAAAGTTCCCAGGCCGCGATACCATTGCATTACAAGGGATAGCGGCCTGGAAACTTCTGAAGATCTTTGTACGTGGTTTTGACGTCTATCTTTGTAAGTCAGAGTTTTATGGGTCAGAGATGTATAACTGGTTTTGTATTGTGCATCGATTAGCTAATCATTTAAAGGGGTTTGCTGGTACACTTATGACGTGCACATATCTTTTTCGTAATTTGACAGCGAAGCATCCACTTACTAACATTTTCAGACCGCGCTGATGCCATGCCATTCGGCGGTCCAAGCTACGGCAGCTACTGCTGTGTATCGTGGTGCTTCAACAATGGCAGAACCCACAAGAAGCCTGGGACGAGTTTCTTCCGCATACCACGGGACGGCAGGTGTGTTAAAGCTTTTCTATGGTTTGCATGTCTTTAGGCTTACTGTTCGTACTTGCTCAGTGAGGGTAACAATAAAAAATTATTATTCAAGCACTTCCCCTTTCAGCTGATAGTTCATTGCCAATGCAGGATGAAAGCATGGATGCAGTATACTGGACGCGATGCTAGATCTCCTGAGTAAGCCGGCCAGCCTATTGTACGCCACGTACAGAGTTTGTAGCGACCATTTTACAGCTCAAAGTTTCATGAACCCTGGGCACACAAGGCTTAAAAGAATGGCTGTTTTCAGTGTGCAACCAGCTGCACCATGTAAGTGATTGACTGAAACTCAAATATGTGCAATAGCAGCCACTTGTATTGAATCAGTGTCGGCAGTTAACCGCGAAGATCTTTGTAGCCGATGGAGAAACCTCACTATAGAAGTAACACTTGGAAAGTCTTAAATTTTGTGAATTGTAGGCTATTACCTTGCTAACAGCAGCTTTACATTTCTGTCGTTTTTTGATGCTCTTGACCTGCGCAACTTGTTTTGAAAGACTTTAAAGGGCTATTTCACGTTAAATTCAAGCCTGAGTGCACATGTACATATACCTTTCATCAGTGAAAGCTGGCACTGTTGATAATTCAAAAAATCACAAATTACTTGTTTCCTAGTTGGTGCCTTCTCTTTTCTTCCACGTTCAACCAATTTATGTGTTTGAAAGAGCTGTTTAAGTTTCCCCATGCTACAAGCTTTGTAACTTGTACCAACTGCACATATATGCAGGTTCTCTGAGCATCGCTTCAAATAGTGACTGTGACAAGACTGCAGAAGCTGCACTGCAAGGTACGGATGAGCTTCAGTTTGTGTTATTTTAAGCCTCTTACTAACACATTGTCATAATTTCATTTCTTCAGGACCTGCGGTAGAGGCTTCAAAAAGCGGCTCCCACACATTGAGCTGCCCCGATGAGCAGGGTGCGTTCAGTGTCGCGATTTCTTTTTTTTTTACCCAAATTGACTGTTGACCAAACCTCTGCAGGTGGCAGCTCCCTTGTAGCTGGTGAAAGAACTTCTGCTGACTTCGTCTTGCCGGAGAAAACCTTAACCAGTCGTTCAGCTGTTACAAAAAGAACTTGTGTGACCGGTAAGTTGTATGTTCACTTCAACACCAGAGTGGATTGATATAGAGACTTCCGCAGGCCGCTCGCGAGATTGTTCCGACAGCACTGTCCGAGGCACTGAACAAGCTTCACAAGACCCTCCAGAAGACGTCACCGCCAAAAGCTCCACGCCGGAGTGCCCTAGATAAAATGGTGACTATGCTTTTATTGCAGCTGTTTTAATGTGCTATTTTATGTTTAGGACATTCTGAGGAAACTATCCTCAAAAGGACAATACGTGTGCACTTACAAAATGCAAGATAGGCTCTCAGTGATTTTCATTTTTTTGTTTATTGTCAACATTGTGAATGGTTTGTTTTTAGGTAGTGGAATCGAAAACTTTGCACCACAGAAAGTTGTGCACCTTGGGTCTGAAAGAGCGAGGAAAGTGCTCGTATGCGATTAGTTGTTCTTCGCTTTTACATCCATTTTTTTGTTTATTGTAGTTCGTTCCTGTGTGCCAGCGACAATGTCTCCATCAATGAAGTACAAGCAAACCATTAAACATCTGCAAGCCAAAGTAGCAGCACAGCGGAAAACTATCAAAAGACTGCGGAGACAGCCTCACCAAGCACCGTCATCGACTTCAAAGGCCCTTGGAGTGATCCAACCGCACGTCACCGAGGAGGTTTTTAAACTTCTTTCTGCACATGTTCGCTTGAGGCCCAAACGCAAGGCCAAGCGGTTTCCCGTGTGGTTCAAGAAATTTGCTCTTCACTTCAACTTCCGAGGTCCGCGAGCATACCGATTTCTGGCTCCATATTTTTCTTTGCCCTCCCGGCGTTCATTAAGGAGGTGGCTAGCTAATGTAAAGATGACTCCAGGCATAATTCCAGGAATCATTTTTTCTATTGCAACAAATACTCAAGCTTGGAATGAACGGGACCGAGTGTGCGCTTTAGTTTTCGACGAAATAGCACTCAAAAAGAATTTGTACTATGATGCTGCAAGAGACGTTGTCCAGGGTTTTACAGATGATGGCACTCATCGCACTTCAACCATTGCTCATCGAGCACTGGGTTTTCTTCTTGTTGGTGTTTCGAGAAAGTGGGTCCAACCGGGTGCTTTCACTTTAGGGCACACATCAACACCATCATCTTTTATGCATAACTTGCAGGTGTCACTCATTTTGGAGCTTAGGAGCATTAATATTGCAGTGAAAGCAGTCATTTGTGACCAGGGCAGTTCAAATGTAAGTCTCGCTAACCAACTAAGAGTGACTGTAGCAAAGCCTTTTTTTGAAGCTAATGGTGAGCGGGTGTATTACATTTTTATGTTCCACACCTAATTAAAACAACGCGCAACAATGTCCAAGCACACAAGTTATACATTGGGGATGACATCGTTAACTGGTCGCACATTGTAAGCCTTTACCAATCCTCACATGAGTTGCGGTTGCGATTGGCTTCAAAGTTGACTGAACGGAACGTTCATCAGAAACCTTTTTTTTTTTTTTGATATGAAGGTTGGCAGAGCAACTCAGGTCCTCAGTGCATCAGTTTCGATTGCTATCACGGCAATGGTGTATGCGAAGGTGCTGCCTGCCTCGACCATCACTACATCTCAATTTTGTGATCGTATGGACAGGATTTTTGATGCCTTGAAAAGCTCGAGTAAAAAAAAAAAACTTCGCAAAAGCTGCGGCATGCAATCATGAAAAATGATTCAGAGCTGATTGACTTCCTCCGAGGCCAGCTTCCCTGCATTGCATCATGGCAGTTTATTGGCAGACGTCAACCACAAACCATCGTAGGTTGGCGAATTACAATTCAGGCTATTTGTCAACTATGGCACGACCTCTCCAAAAATTGCAATTTTGAATATCTGTTAACACGCAGGCTTCAACAGGATCCTCTGGAGAACACATTTGGCCTTATTAGGCAAAAACAGGGTTGCAACACCAACCCCAATGTAGCACAATTTATTTGTGGCCTGAAGCACATCTGCATAAGAAAACTCTTCAAGCTGTCAGAATACGGAAATGTCGAGGATGATGAATGTGGCCTCCTCCAGGAGCAGCTCTCGCCATTCTCCCTCACCAGTGCGTCTCTTGTGGATAATGAGGAGTGTGCACAGCCACAGCCTGACGACTTTCCCGCTCTAGACGATCTCTCTGAACTTGCGACCAACATTCACTCCCTTATTATTGATGACTCCGCTGCATATTATGTAGCTGGTTTTCTCATCAAACAATTTATTCGGAATGCATGTGACGGCTGCAGTTGCCCACAGTTACTGAAAGACGACATTGAGACGCTTAAGGGTACCCACCAGTATTTCACAATGCTCAAAGCATACCAGGTCCCCAGCAAACTTTTTCGGAATCTCACTGTGCCATCAGAAGCAGCTTTTGAATATCACTTTCTTGCCATGATTGAGGCCACTGCACATCACCTGAAAGTGTGCGATGTTTTGTATCACCATCTGTTAAGTGTTGGCGATTTTCATTTCTGCTCTGCTGGGTGTCGCGCGAAGTTTCTGAAAATGTTTTGCCGGGTTCGTTTATGTTGGCATGTGCGTTTTGTGAACTGAAACTTAGATAGGGTTAAGTTCCAGTCTTCAGTCTCAGGCATACAGCTTGACAAGCTCAAAGGTTAGCAATTAGCGGCGGGTTTACACTAAAGTATTCGAGTTCAGCCGAATCCTGCAATAGCTTTGTTATGTTATTACTTCGTTATAGCAGACTTCATTACGGTCTTATATGCTTATATTCAGTTCAACTGGACTAACCACTCCTTCGTTGCATACATTGTTTTGGTTACCCGCTATGAGGAGTAGGGACACTCTGTATTCGCTCGAAGTGATTTGCAGAACTTTAAAAAGAATGTTGGGTATCCTGTCTGTATTTTTGTAGCAAATGCAGGCGAACTGTACACTTTACTGTGGGTCGCTTGGTCACTGTGTATGCCTTATCTCTCCAGCTCAAGTAATATATCGATAACAAAACCGCTTGTTGAAATGTCTTCGAGCGGGTAAGGAACACAGTATGAAGTGGGCACGGTTCACGTTATCACGCTTTTCGTATTTTAGCTTCTCATCAACCTCCTCATCTCGCCCATCAAAATTTTCAAAAAAATACCCAAACTTGTAGCGTTTGATGGGGCTGCGGACGCTGCCATTTTATTTTTATATAGCTTGTGAGTGATAACGTACGATGTAGAGCCTTTGTGAAAAATAATGAGCCAAAGTGGTTTCCTTCTGCTATTTATTAGCCCTGTAATACTGCTCTCGTAGCACCAATTAAGGTCCACAATTCTGGATAAGTAATGACTACAATCTATTTTAGCTCACAAGCGTCACAGCAACACCCAGACGCAAATCACTTGGAATCTTAAGTTTTTGATGAAGGCGACGCATAAGATGAGCCACAAGACCTGCCAGTGTTGTAGCATAAAGTTTGTCTTTCACGTAGTGAGCAAGCTGCAAAGCCCTACCTTTCTGAGGACAAGCAGGCATCAAGTCTGCTTTTATTCATTTCGGGCTAGCTGTTCTTAAGCACAGCCAGCACACTGCACCTTTGCCTTTCTGCTATATTGTGTCGTGTGGTTTCTGTGCGCTCTTTTTTTCTATGCATTATTTCGATTAACCCCAGGCGTGATTCGCGACTTCATTGCTGTGTATATGTCACTTCTTCCTTCTTCATCAGCATTGTGCGCTGTGTTTTTGCCCTAGATCCTTACTTACCCACTGGCCCGGTGTGTCATACTTCACCAGCTTCTCGGCTTCTGCCAAACTCTAGCGATGTGTGCGTTGTCTGTGTTCTCTCTGTATTTGTTACAATATTTGTTACAATTTATTTGTAAGGCGAGATGCATTTGTTGTCTACCTTTGTCATATTGTGCTTTTTATATTGTCAGACTCTACGTTGCCTTTGAATAAAACATTGCGGATCCTCTGTCTCTTTGACTGATATATACATTGATCACTTGTTCCAAAAAAAAAACACAAGCGCGATGAACAAAACCGAAGTGAATTATCATTACCTGCATCTCTTTATCGAAATAAAAATTACGTCACGACCAATTCACACGAACCACTGAACGAAAGAAAACAGGGAATCGCTAAATCAAAACGACCTACAAAAACTATCTATTTGGGCGATAAAAAGTGGTCTGAAATCATGAACCTTCGTCATAGCCAAACGTCGGTTACGCAAAGTAATTCGAAATGTGCCCCAGTGAAACCGAAACAGGAAGCGCACGCCACTTGCTCTCACCAACCACCAGGTGTTCTAGGGTCGATTGGGCCGCTGGGGTCTACGGGAGTGTCCACTCTTAACCTTTTTTTTTATTTCTCTATGACGTAGCGTCGCTGTGCCTGCAGCGTCCGCGCGCGTCAACGCTACACTGGAGTATATTAGGCTCTTCATGATGCGCTCGCGGCCGTTTTGCTAGCTCCACATGCGTACAACTTTGGTGTTACGTGACGTCAATGGATGATGAAATATATGACTGGTGTAAATATTATATTTGTGACACACTTGTCATGGGAGAACATGACAACATACCACGTTCATAGAGTGCTCGTGGTCATTTCGCTAAGTTGACATATAATAATTTTGGCATCACGAGTCGTGAATAAATGACGAAGGTAAACGGCACATACAAACATGATAATCATGACACGGAAGTCATGTACGGCATGATTTACCTCCACCTCGTAAGGTCGTGCTGATTTGAAAGTGACATATCAAGATTTCTCATTCGTGCTTCGCATATCATCGATTCCCACTGTACGTGAGATCTGCCACTTTCTTTAGCTTGAAGTTTAGCACGTTTTCAGATATCACATCCCGAGAATGACAGCCGGTGGCCCCGGCGTCAACAGGATTAGTTCGAAAAGTCACCTGATCACAAATTACAGGATGACTGCAATCAACACTATCGACTTCAAGGGAAAAAGTATTTTTAAAACCTAATTCGTCTTTGAGTATTTGCAGGGGAGTGCAAAGAATAGAGCACTGCACTGGCTGATTTTTTCATCCCGGCCCAAAAATGGCATGCTCCGGCCACCAGAGTCCAGCCCGGCGTTTTTACATATGGCCTGTCCCCAGCCTGAACCCGGAAGGTTTGAGGCCGGCCCGTTTCAGCCAATTATACCTTGAGCAAAAACGACACACTGTCCGATCTCGGTTGCTGTGAAAATACCATGCCACAAACAATATATTTTCTATAGTGTTTTCAGAATTTCTTTTAGTGTTGCGACTTTAACTGCATGGTGATGTGCATAACTTCAGTTAATTACGCCCGTATAACAATTTTACGAAATATTTGCAGGACAACACAAATTATAGCTGGCTGTCTCACGTACGAAGGGCTCACCATGAAATCTTATTTTTGCATTTCAAAGAATGACGACAAGATATAACTTTTATAAAGTGAAAAGGAATGGCAGAAATTTACAGCATGAGTTTATAAATTGCATACAAGCTGGGGCGGTTGAGTAAACCTAATGAGACTTTTGCAAACTTGATTGATCGCTCAAGAAATGCAAAGTTACATAAATTACAGCTGTCATGTTGACTCCTGCGCAGGCAACTGTCGCCAACGTACACTACTCTTTCACGCTCAAAACAAGAAGATTATCTGACCCAACATTGACCCAGTTACCACCACCGCAGTGCCGTAGACCCACCAAAGTGAGCCACACTTGTTAGCGAGCCAGAGCCACCGTCCGCGCTGTTCCCTGAAGATGCGTATCTCGTTGCATTCATGTAACAGCCTTCAATCTTTGAAAGCCTTGTCTTAAAACAAGACCAGACTAAGTGACTGCTTCCAAAACAACTCTCTGTTTGAGCACCGAAGTGAACCCGCCGGCGGCTTCCGTAACACTGCCCGTCAAACAGTGCGTGACGGGTGTTCGGAGTGCGCTTCCCCGCAGAGACCGAAAGGGCGGCAGTGAATTGCCTATAGTCGCCGATAGTCGAAGGCTTCAGTGCGAACACGGGAGGGAAGTCTGGCTGTCCGCGGCTCGCGGTTGTGGTAGCAGGCTTGCAGCTCACGGGAGCGACAAAGGAGAAGAATGAGATGTTTGACAGAAAGGAAAAAAAAAATGGCAGCATATCCACGGAGTGAATGATGGAGAGTGGGGCGAAGCATTCGTCCGTCCATTCATTCTTGCTTCCGTCCGTCCATGCGTTCGTCTGTGTGACCGTCCATGCGTCCTTCCGCCCGTCCATGCGTGCGTCTGTTCGTGCGTTCGTCCCTGCGTTCGTCCATGCATCCGCCCCTGCGTCCGTTCATGCGTCCATCCATGCATCTGTCTGTGTGTCCATTTGTTTATCTATTCAACACTCCAAGTACCACCATCTCGCATCTTTTCATCATATATTCCCCATATAGAAGCACCGCCATCCAGCGGACATTCCAAGGACTAAACGAGAGGTGGCACACGCACACTTTCTTACGGCTTGCGCTTCGGGTCTACTTCCCACCTTTAACCGCCTCGAGTTCATGGTATATACTATAGTTCACTGTATTCATGGCACTGCGGCTCAACGCTCGCTAAACCTTTCTAAAACTAAGGAGGTTACACCCAGCGAGTATAACGTAGCAACCTTTTCTTGTCAGATAGTGCTCAATGTACATACCAATGGCTGCTAATGGGAAATGAGAGACAGGAGAATTCGGCTTTTACTTTCTTACGGCTCCCGCTTCGTATCTACTTCCCACCTTTAACCACCCCGAGTTCATTCATGGTATATGCTAGTTCATTTTATTCATGCCACTGCGGCTCAACACTCGCTAAACCTTTCTAAAACTAAGGAGGTTACACCCAGCGTTTATAACGTAGCAACCCTTTCTTGTCAGATAGTGCTCATGGTACATGCCAATGACGGCTAATGGGAATCGTAGCGTGCGCGTTAACTAAAAGCCGAATGCTCCTGTCTTTCATTCCCCATTATCAGCCATTGGCATGTACATTGTTCATTATTTCTTATTGTTCAACAGCGCACAGAATAAATCTCTCACCGGCACCACCATGGAGGTCAACATGTTATTCTTGTTATATACTGCAACAGCTACGAGGGACGAATGGGTGCCGTTATAGAAAGCTTCGTCCCTTACAGTGGTGGCTATATTGACGAAAAAAAAGGTTCAAGGCAAAGAAAAGGCCAACTTTCAGCAGGGCTAGCGCACATGTGAAAGGTCACTTCACGTGGACCAGGCATATTATCTTGCTTCAGTAGACTTCATTTCTGAAGGCGTCAGCTTTTCAGCCGACAATATAAATTTAGTGTTACGTTCAAACAACGAAGCCAAACAGCGTACACACGCCTTTATACTGATATGTATGAAACCCGGGCTTAATATGGGTTGACCAAAACCCGACCCGAGCCTGAAGCTCACGGGCCCAATCCAACAATGGCTTACCCGGCCCAGCCGGCGGGCCGAACCAAGCCCAGGCTTCCGAGCCGGCCCGAGCCCATGCAGTGCTCTAACAAAGGATTGAGGCATTCCACTTCAGTATCCACAAATCGTACAAAATGTTCGGCTCGCCTACACGAACGCAAGAAAAGAGCAGCACACAACTTATTCTCCAGTCATGCATTTTGACTTAAAACGAAAACTACGGTTGTCTTTCGCTACCCACATTGAAAAGCGCAGAACTAACAATGAGCTCACCCTTGTGCCAGGTGTCGGGTTGTACTTTTTGCATTCCTTCAGGTCGCCCAGGAATGAGGCTGGCTGTAATAAAACAAATAAGTGTGAAAAGCAGGGCTGGCTGGTTGGTGTTTAGATGCGAGAAAAACCAGTGTGAGCACATCAGTTGCAAGTACAGTGACGGTATGCACTTGACGGTGTGTGCTTCTTTCGTCCTTGTTTTGAGTTTCGATGGTGAAGTGACACAACGTAGTAGCAACGCGAACTTAACTGTTTATTGCTTGGCACTTGGCCTTTTTATTGACTGTACAACCACGCGAGTCCCGACACGACTTAGAGCTGAGTACATCGGGGTTTGCTAACAAGTGAGAAAGAAACGTGAGGGTGATGGCGGTCTATCGATGACGCTGCATCTTTTCCTCCTTCAAAAGCCCAGTCGTTCCTGATGGCGTCTTGTTCGCGTTGATTGACGGGGTAGAGTTTAGATGGAATAGAGTCCGGTGATGGTATGCCCTTGACGGTGTGTGCTTCTTTCGTCCTTGTTTTGAGTTTCGATGGTGAAGTGACACAACGTAGTAGCAACGCGAACTTAAATGTTTATTGCTTGGCACTTGGCCTTTTTATTGACTGTACAACCACGCGAGTCCCGACACGACTTATGGCCGAGTACATCGGGGTTTTCTAACAAGTGAGAAGGAAACGTGCGGGTGATGGCGGTTTATCGATGACGCTGCATCTCTTCCTCCTTCAAAAGCCCAGTCGTTCCGGAGGGCGTCTTGTTCGCGTTGATTGATGGAGTAGAGTTGGGACTGCTTCCGGCACCCAGCTTTCTCGCGGCGAGACCACTGACTTAGGAGTCGCTGAACTGGATTTCAACGTTGCTCTGACTTCTCGAGCGTCTGTGTCCGGCTGAGTTTCCTGTAAACTGGTGCTGGTCCCCGATATGTCCTTTCCGGCGTTCTGCTGATGTCAGCGTCTTTGAAGAAAAAGCTATCGGGTGATCCACGCCATCAATGCGATGCGATAATACTGCCCCTAAGCCATCTGATGAAGCGTCCCACTCCAGCCGCAACTCTTTCTGCGGACCATAGTGAACCAGAAAATTCACCCTTAATAAGGCACGCTTCGCTTCCTCGAACGCTTTTTGATGCTCTTTTTTTCCAGTGCCAGCATTCTCCCTTGACCGGTAAGCGATAGAGCGCACCCACGATCGTGGCCAAATTCGGCAAGAATTCCGAGTAATAGGTAATGAGCCCCAGAAATGACTCGAGTTGGCTTACCGATTCCGGCCTTAGAGCAGCTGTTACGGCTTTGAAGTTGTCGCCCAGGGGGTGAAGGCCAGTCGCATCCATCTCGTGCCCCAGAAACTGCACTTCTTTTTCACGAAACCGACATTAGGCCTTGTTCAGTTGAAGGCGATTGTCACGAAGTCTCTGAAAAACTTGTCGAAGCGTGGCGGTGTCCTGTCTTTCTCGGCGATTATGATGTCGTCTAGGTATACACGTACTCTTGACAACTCCCGTAATAATGACTCAATGCGCCGCTGGAACAATGCGGGAGCCGACGAGATGCTGAAGGCTAGTCGGTTGTACAAGTACAAGTCCTGGTGCGTATTGATGACAGTCATCGTCTTCGCCTCTTCATCCAGCTGGAGCTGGTTATAGGCATTTTTCAAATCACGTGTAATGAATACTTTTCCCCCGTAAAGTGCGGCAAAAATATCATCTACCTTAGGCAAAGCGTATTGTTTCGGGTGAGTGGCCGGATTCACGGTGGGCTTAACATCACCGCACAATCTCATGTCTCCATTTTTCTTCACCGCTGGTACGACAGGAGCAGCCCATTCGGAAACGCTCACCGGAGTTGCGATGTCTTGCTGCACAAGGCCATCGATTTCTGCCGAGACTGCATTGCGAAGCGCCAAGGGCACCGGGCAGGCCTTCAAAAACCGTGGGACGGCTCTTTTATTCTTGTGCAGCTTGACCGGCGAACCTTTGCTACAGTCAAGCCGATCTTAAAATAAGTGTGAGAAGTCTTCCAGCAGCCCTTTTATGCCAACTTCAGCCTGCAACGCATAGACACTAGGAAGAGCTTTTTCTTCTAAAAGTGACACGCCAGCTTCACGGAAAATCTTGAATAGTGTTTCAGCCACACAGTAGTGGTCCGTCACAATCCACTACCACAAGCGCACTAATCACTCGTTTCTTGTCGTGTTCGACGCCCTTGACGACTCTTCTGACCACTGGAAAAAGACCGGGGAAGCAAGGTAGCACAAGTGGTGTTTTTTTCTTGTCTGGGCCACCACTTACGGTTTTTTCTGAAGAAATTTTCTGGAATCACGCTAACTGATAAACCCGTGTCGATCAGCACCCGCAGTGTCCTGCCACCCCAGACAAAGCTCCGTACGATGGGCCGCTTATCTGCCTGGTCAACGTTGTTCTGGGCAGATAGAGCGAAACGCATTTCCTCCTTACTGTCCTCTCTATTCGAAAGCTCGCTGAGTGCGTACGATCTCTGCCGGGCACTGCGCAAACACCGTCACATCCTAGCCAAGTGTCCTTTAGTGCCGCACTTGCAGCACACCTTCCTGACATGCTGACGTTTGTGTTCCGAGTGGCTGAAGCCGCATCTACAGCACGATTGACACTGTGCTCCTGTGTCGTACCCGCTGCTTTTTTTTGTCTGCTGCTACGACGCCTGTGAACCAGATGAACGTTACCCGCGTCGTTCTCCGGAAATTACTGCACGTACATTACAGTCAGCGGTTTCTGACAATATGGTGAATTCCTCAGCTTCCTGCACAGTCAGCTTTCTTTAGGTCAGCAGTAACAGCCTGGCCTCGTCATTCCGTATGCCACACACTATCCGATCACATAACATTCTGTCCAGAAAGTTGCCGAAGTTGCAGTCTTTTGCAAGACGTCGCAAGTCCACGACAAAATCTTTGACCGCCTCGTCTCCTTGCCTCCGCACAAAAATGCATGACTTTCCATAGTCTCATTCACCTGCGGAGCTGTAATGTTCTTCCAACACCTTTTCAATGTCGTCGACGTTAGGCTGTTCACGGGCGTCGACGGGAATTGTCCCTGAATGACTCGAACCACGCTGTTGCTGAGTGATGCTACCAAGAGTGGCCGACGCTTTGAGGAGTCCGTGATATTGTTGCTTTCAATGTAGGCCTCGAGACGCACCCGGTAGGTATCCCAGCAGCTCGCTGTCTCGTCAAACTCCGGCGGCCTCGATCCCATCCTCGTCGCCACTGAAGTGAGGCAATGTAGCAGCAACACGAACTGAACACATTATTGCTTGGAACTTGGCTTTTTTATAGACTGTAAAACGTAGGTACCGACACGAGTTGTGGTTGAGTACATCGGGACTTGCTAACAAGTGATAAGAAAACGTGCAGGTGTAAGCGGTTTATCGGCGACGCTGCAGATGGTTTTTCTGGCAATGATAAGGAAACCATGCGAAACCTGCGCTTGAGACATTGTGTTCTGCGACTTCAGCTATGCGCACATGATTTACATCAATCTATTTCGGCTCTAATGCTGCTCTTCTATAGAACTGCTATCTTCTAAGTGTTTAGAATACCTGTCCGCATATTTCAAAGCGAGGTTCGTGTCAATGACTGCTTATATAACAAACGTTGTTATATACAGTACTCTCCTTTCGTCGTGACGTGTACGGCTAGGGCTGATGTCTTGGTGGTCGCGAAGGAGAAGCGGAGTACTAAAGCAAACGTGAAGCACAGCTCAATACGATTGACAGCGAAGGGAAGCTACAGGAGGAAGGCTGCAAACGGCTGCGGAAACGCAGCGCTCCACGAGCTCGGTTACTCGCATAGTTGACATGCGCAGTAAGCGTGGAGCTCGTATTTGGGTAGGGAAATGCAAAGGACACGCCTTGGTAGAAATTCACGCACCAGCTGGCTTTCTTCCGTCACCGCTAGGCGGCACAAGTAGGTGACGCCAGCTGAGCCAAGCCAGGTTGGAGTCGCCGGTTGACGCAAGAGGATGCACGTCCACTGTGAAAGTAAATAATGACGAAAGCATCTTGAAGTATTTGTGCAGGCACGTGCGAACAAAGATCAGAAACACGAGCGGGCGCAATGTAAGAGCTGTTTTTTTAACACTTACTTGTAAACCCTCACATCTACGCATTCTGGTAAAGTTTTGTATTGCGCTTTGGTTAATCAGAATTGTGACAAACGGAGCACTTTACAAAAAGAATGTAGTATTAAACACAGGCTCTCGTTTGTTAAATGTGCGAACAATGTAGTGTACAGTGTTCCTCTAACGTGTGTTCATGTGTATGTAGAGCAGACTGGCTCATGTGTTAACACGAGGCTAAGGGAACATTTGTCGTGTCTGAAAGGCCACCCTACCACACATTTAGCACTGCACAGCAGTGAATTTCCATGTATAATAATCACCGTAGAATTTATAAATCGCAACCGAACTTAGAGAGAGATTATGAAATCGTGTCACTATAACAAGCTGAAAGAAAAGCGTGCTAGCCGCCCATCGGTTGCCTTGCTTGAAAAGGAGATTCACCTTTTGTTTTATGTTCATTGACAATATTTCTGCTTACCTGGTCGGCAATATTCTTGCACACTGTTTCCGGCGTAGCTGATTCTTCAAGCACAGCAAGTCCAAGGCTAACTTGTACGTTAGATGTCGGGGTGAAGACCAAATCTGCAACAGTTGTTTGGTAACGTTGAAACAAAAAACGTAGCTGACCCTCCTATATAGAAATTGGAATAACACGTAAGTGAAACGAGTCTTTACAGATGAAGTTGAGCGTTTATTGCGCATTGCTTCAGCAACAGCAACAAATAGCGACGTTAGGAATGGCAAGCAGCTAGAAATTCGCAGCGCACACAAGAAGCAGAAACCCACGAAACATAATAAAAGCTAAAAAAAACATCTAGTAAACGTCCAAAAAGGATAGTCCAAAGGTATATCAGAAATTTTATCGAGGTGTTTAGACCTAAGCAGCTTGAAACCTCCTGTAGCTGTGCTAATGCCATGTTATTAGACGTCTAGAAACGGCTAGCGAGAATTCTGAAAACTTCTTGCTAGATTTTAAAAGAACTTTTGTAAAAGTTTATTTTTTTTATTATTAGAAGCCTGGTGATATTATTGCCAGAATTCTAAAAAAACTTTTGATAGATCTTCATAACGTCTTTTTTGGACATTTCTTTTTTTATACAAACCAGCTTGAGCATGTCCCGTAGTCAAGTAGTTGCATCATGTCAGCGTTTTGTAATCAGTGCATTTATCTGTTCATTATCGAGAGTAGCAAGTAGGGACACCGCTATAATATGGTATCAAATTCATTGGTAGAGCTTTTATACCCAGCAAAATTGGGGCCCTATTTGTTCTAAGAATGACATGGTGACCACCGTTTATCATTACGATAATCTGTTTTGCTTGGAGACGAGACAGCCTTTTAAACCTCACCTAATTTTTATTTCTGGTGTGTCTGGACTGCATCATACTGCACATGTATATCTAAAGGCAAAATTTCAACAAATACTATGTTGTTGCATAGCTGTAACCTTTAATATACATAGCAATTTTTCCGATGATATGCTGACCACTTGTCACATAGGAAAAAGAAAATTATGGCAGGTATACTCTGTCCTGAAACTTGCATGCTTTATTGTAACTTTCATTATATTGCCGCGTTCCATTTCCCAAGTTTTATTATCGTCCCAAAACACTACACAATTATCAGCGCAAATCGCGCCTGCAGTTTTCGAGAAGCTTCCGAACTGTAGTAGATCATTTCGATAAGGTCACGCCTACTCTGCGAACTGTACACATTATTCTGGAACCTACGCCACCGCCAGCGATAACGCTAGAACAGTCGACGGCAAGAATATAAATGCCGACACGCTTCGCCGCTTGTCAGTAGTTGATCGACGGCCGACGCACCGTTCGCCGCTATCAGTCCAAGACTGCTACTGTAATCGGACTTTCCGTTTACCGGGCACGGGTTTGCCCAAATAAACAGTTATATTCCAACGCAAAGTGTCCTGTCTTCGGCCACGTCACGAGCCCGTGACATCTGCTGGAGGTGCTGCTTCTTTGATGTTCCGGACGCCCCCTTCAAGCCGCGACCCCAGCCCAAGCGGCAAAGAAGACACGGACGCTAACCCTGAACAGCGAATAAGCCGCAGGCAGAGGGGACTACAATCAGAGTGCGGTCCCCTTCCTGAAGCAGCCACGCAGACCCGGATCCCGACATCAACTACTGCAACCATGACCGCCCCCATGCAGCCTGTACCACTCCTGCTCCGGCAACCCAAAGAGCCGCCAACTTTCCGCGGTTTGCCACTGGAAGACCCGGAAAGCTGGATCGAAAGGTTTGACCGCGTCGTCACCTTCAATGACTGGACAGACGATGACAAGCTTCGGTACGTGTATTTCGCCTTAGAAGATGCTGCTCTGACCTGGTTCGAGAATCAAAGCGAAGCCTTACAACATGGGACGTCTTTCACACCAGGTTCCTCACTACTTTCGAAAGTGTGGTGCGCAAGGAGAAGGCCCAACTCTTCTCGAAACCCGCATGCAGATGCCAAACGAAAACGTGGCGCTATTCACGGAAGATATGATTAAACTTTTCCACCACGCTGACTCCGACATGTCCGAGGAGAAGGTCTGTCTTCTCATGCGAGTAAAGCAGGAACTCTTCGCCGAGCTGATCAGAAACCCGCCAAAGACGGTCGCCGAATACATTTCAGAAGCATCTACGATAGAGAAAACGCTCGAGATGCGCCCGCGGCAATATAACCATAGCTTCTCATCTACAAGCTACGCCGGCATTCAAGCGCTTGGAACCACTGACTTGCGTGAGACGATCCGAGCGATCGTGCAAGAAGAGCTGCGAAAATTACTTCCTTCAGTGCAGCCTCACGTGGAATCCATCGCGGACGTCGTACGCCAGAAGATCCAGCAATCGCTGGGCGTTTCTCAGCCTCAAGAGCCTCAGCTGCAAGCCATGAGCTATGCTGCTGCAGCCCGCCGCCACGCCCCTCCTTCACGCGCACGCCAAAACACCGCCCCATCGCACTTCCGTCGCCAGACGCCACCGCCGCCACTACCCCCTCCGACGTCCTACCGTTCGCCAGCGGCCCAGTGCAGTGCGTCAGGGGTGCGGCGAGGAAGACTGACGTCTGGCGCACCCCTGACCACCGCCCGCTCTGTTAGCACTGCGGCGAGGCCGGACACACATACCGCCGTTGCCAGTACCGACAGATGTGATTGCGTGGCTTCGCCATCAATGCACCGCGTCCACAGCCAGGAGAACGGCCACGTGACATCGCTGACTACCTGACAAGAACTCAGTTGACACCAGGAAGCCCTTCCCGTTCGCCGTCACCCAGCCGCCGCACGTCACCGCGCCACCAGCAGCAACCGATGGAGGTGCGGTTGCTGTGCGACGAAATACCAAAGATCCTCCGACGACGACGACGCCGCGACAGAGCTTCCCGAACACAACGCCAACCAGGCAAAGCCCTGACGGCAAAACCTCACTTACCGAAGGTGACTAGACGACGCAACATGGAAGCAGCGGAACAAGCCGACGCAGCCGTGACCCGACGCCACGCCCTAACTGTAATGCGAGACGGTGAACTAGCCACCTCGACGTTCTTATCGACGGCCACAGTGTGACCACTCTCGTCGATACTGGAGCCCACTACTCCGTCATCAGTGGGTCGTTCGCTGCGAAGTATAAAAAAGTTAGGACAGCTTGGGAAGGCCCTGAAATCCGCACAGCCGGAGGTAATCTCGTAACGCCTGCAGGAATCTGCACAGCGAGAATCACCATTAACGGGCGTATTTATCCTACAGACTTCGTAGTCCTACCGCGTTTCTCGAGAGATGTCATCTTTGGCATGGACTTCTTATGCCTCCATGCTGCTGTCATCAACCTAAAAACAAAGTCGATAACGTTATCCACAGAAGAAGCGCTACCATCACACACGCTGTCAGGAAACCATGCCTTGAATGTGCTGGAAGAACAAATCACCATTCCGCCTCGCTCAAGCGTCATTATTTCAGTCGGTGCTCCTAAATCACCTGATTTGGAAGGCGTCGTTGAAGGCAGTCACCATCTGTTGGTCACCCGAAATATTTGCGTCGCCAGAGGGATTCCAGAGCTGCGGGGAGGCAAAGCAACGGTTATGCTCACGAATTTCAGCAATGAGTACAAACATGTGAACAAAGGAACAACGGTCGCATCCATCGAAGAAATTGTAGAAGCCACCAGTGCTTTCGCCCTTGCCGATTCTGCGGAACCTGCTCAGAGGAACCAAGCTTTCCCATAGCTTTCGATGTCAATCCCAGACTTCCGAACCATAAGCAAGAACAGCTCAAGGCCCTGCTCCTGCATTACGAAGATTGCTTTTCGTCGTCATCAAACATTTGGCAGACCCCAATCACGAAACATCACATCATAACCGAAGAAAATGCCAGGCTACTCCGTCAGAGTCCGTACAGGGTTTTGACGCGAGCACGTGAGGCCATGAAGAGACAAGTTGATGAAATGCTGCGGGATGACATTATCCAGCCGTCCAAGAGTCCATGGGCATCCCTCGTGGTGTTAGTGAAGAAAAAGGATGGGACCCTACGCTTCTGCGTCGATTGTCGCCGCCTGAACAAAATCACAAGAAAGGACGTGTATCCTCTCCCACAAATAGACGACGCTCTTGATCGGCTCCATAACGCCAAGTACTTTCCGTCAACGGACCTCAATACTGGCTATTGGCCAATCGAAGTCGACGAAAGAGTCCGAGAGAAGACGGCGTTTATAACACCGGACGGCCTCTGCGAGTTTAAGGTGATGCCCTTCGGTCTTTGCTCAGCGTCTGCAACTTTTCAACGCGTTATGGATACTGTACTGGCAGGATTGAAGTGGCAGACTTGCCTTGTGTACTTGGGCGACGTCGTCGTGTTTTCCTCGAGTTTCGGTGAGCATCTTCGGCGCCTTGAAATTGTACTTCAAGCCATCAAGACGTCCGGACTCACACTGAAGCCAGAAAAGTGCAGGTTTGCGTACGAGGAGCTTTTGTTTCTGGGGCACGTTATTAGCAAGTCTGGAGTTCGTCCCGATCCACGGAAAACAGCCACCATCGCCGACTTCCCGCCGCCCACTGACAAGAAGGTGGTGCGCCGATTTCTGGGCCTGTGCGCCTATTATAGGCGGTTCGTGAAAAACTTTGCCTGCATCGCCGATCCTCTCACTAACCTTACCAAGGCCGACGTGAAGTTCAAGTGGGAAACGCCGCAATAACACGCTTTCCAGGAGCTTAAACATCGCCTCCAGACGCCTTCGTTACTTGCACATTTTGACGAATTCGCCGAGACAGAAATAGCCACTGACGCAGCAGCGTGGGTCTTGGCGCCGTTCTTGTGCAGAGGGCTCACGGACTTGAAAGGGTTATTAGTTACGCCAGCCGATCGCTATCCAACGCAGAAGCAAATTATTCCACAACAAAAAAGGATAGATAGATAGATATGTGGGGTTTAACGTCCCAAAACCACTATATGATTATGAGAGACGCCGTAGTGGAGGGCTCCGGAAATTTATACCACCTGGGCTTCTTTAACGTGCACCCAAATCTGAGCACACGGGCCTACAACATTTCCGCCTCCATCGGAAATGCAGCCGCCGCAGCCGGGATTCGGACCCGTGCCCTGCGGGTCAGCAGAGTACCTTAGCCACTAGACCACTGCGGCGGTGCGGCTAAGGGTGCTTGTACCACGCAGTATTGCTGCAGTTGTATTGTGAAGCATGTATACAGGATGCATATGTTTGTAAAGCATGAAAGCATGAAAGTTACTTTCACTGCATGTTAAAGCTAAGGAAGTTATTTTCACTGAATTCACAAGCAGATGCGTGGCTGTGCGGTAGAACATCAGCTTGCCACGCAAACGACCCGGGCTCAATCCCCACTCGGACCCAAACAACACGGGTTCAATTCCCACTCTTACCCAGGATTTTTTATTATTTATTTTATTTGCATTGTTCTTGATTTTTCCGTCACACATAAGATGATGACTTTTTTCTCACAACCAGCGACGCTACTGGAATTTCTGTGATACGAGCCCTTTACCGCTATCGCGTTAATCCTTATGCATATAAAAAAAAAGCCAGGACCCCCCACCCCTCTTTCCGGTTTTACTTCAAGTGACCACGTCCCTGCTAAAATGAGTGGCTGGATCCACTCTTGCATCACAAGCATAGTTGCCAACTGTGAGGGTGCTGGCATCTCCTTTAAAGTTGTTTGTGCCGCGTGACGCTCTTGTCTCAGTGCGGAAGTCGTATTCTGGGATCACAGCTATTGAGCAGTAGGTAGCGTTGTGTTCGCGGGCATTGATCGCCACTATCATCATCATGGTTGGATCGCTATGAGCGCTGGCGGTGACTACTGGCGGCATGGCTTGGTGGCGACGTGCGAGAAATAAACTGGTCTCTTTCTCTGGTGGTGTTTGGCGCAAACGGTGTGGCGCGAGCGGTGTGTCCCTGGTGCACGGCACCGTGGGCTGTCGGCCGGGGGCCATTGTAGTGAGTCAGGCGTTGGCGATGCCGCCTTGCCTTTGTTATGTTTTGTTGAGTGTTGTGTAATAATGCGTAAGGTTGTTTAGCGTGTGGATCACAGTTGATGTTATAATAATTCGGCTGACGATATCATCAATCAAAAGTGGTTAAATAAATAAGTTCTTGGTTTGATCCGACTCCATCTGCTGTCTTTGTTCACTCCAAGAGCGTGGGGGCGATTACCACCTCTAGACCCCACGCACTGGCGCCCTTGGACCATCAGATGATAGTTTCCGCGGTTCGGTACAACCTTTTGGTTGAGCTGGGGTAGGTCTAAGGGGACTTGGTAGAGTAGGCCTAGGGGGGACTTCTCATTGCTATAGCATCGGTGGTGTCCTTTGTTGAGAGCGAAGAGGTCGGTTGTTGTGGTGTGTTTGAACTTGTCAGCACAAGGAGTATTTTTTTGTGCACACAAGAGTTTTTTTATTATTTTGTTGTTGTTGGTTTTCAAGAATGTTGTTCAGTTGGTACGAGAGCCATGCGGTCTGCATCCTGGGGTGAGCATTGCAAAGCTTAGAGCACGTGGATTGTAGGCAAGACCCGAAGCGAGTGAACACAGAAGCCTCGTTGGTGGTCCGATTTTCTGTAGATAGCTCCTTCCATCTCATCAGGCTCAGGGAGCCGGGCGTCATTGCTGTCTTGTATTGCCGTCCGGGACAGTGGATGCCGATCGCTCGGTAAGCTGCTGTGTGCGGCGAGCGATAGGACCGCCTTGCAGAATGGATGTCTCCTTGCGGCTGCCTCTTCTGCGCCTAGGCTGGGTGCTCGGTGGACCACCGCGGCGGGGCACAACAGAAAAGGAGTGCCTCGCCATCATTTGGGCTACGTCGAAATTTCGCCCCTACCTTTACGGCAGGCCCTTCAAAGTTGTGAGCGACCACCACGCCTTGTGTTGGCTAGCCACCTTGAAGGACCCTTCAGGTCGCCTCGCACGATGGAGCCTGAGACTTCAAGAATATGACATTACTGTCATTTACAAGTCCGGCAAGAAACACTCCGACGCCGACTGTCTCTCTCGTGCGCCTGTCGACCAACCACCACCCGACGACCCTGATGACGACTACTTCTTGGGAACGATAATTACTGATGACTTCACTGAACGACAGCGCGCCGACCCGGAACCTAAGGTCCTAATAGAATACCTCGAAGGCAGGACCGCTGAAGTCCCGAAGGTATTCAAGCGCGCACTTGCGTCGTTCTTGCTGCGAAATGGTCTTCTACAAAAGAAAACTTTTCACCGCTTCGAGCTAAGTACCTCCTTGTGGTGCCTTCAGCTCTGCGACCAGAACTCCTGCAGGCCCTGCACGACGATCCGACGGCGGGGCACCTCGGTGTTTCTCGCACGCTTGCGAGAATACTAGAAAGGTACTACTGGCCACGTCTTACAACCTGCGTCACTCGTTATGTGAGGACATGCCGGGACTGTCAGCGACGCAAGGCACCACCGACAAGGCCAGCGGGACTTCTGCAGCCAATTGAACCACCTTGCCGATTTTTCCAGCAGATTGGTATGGACCTACTGGGGCCGTTTCTGACGTCGGCTTTCGGAAACAAGTGGATCATGGTAGCTACCGACTAGCTCACCAGGTATGCCTAGACAAAAGTCCTTCCCAAAGGCACTGCATCTAAAGTAGCTAAGTTCTTTGTCGAAAATATCGTCCTACGTCACGGCGCCCCGGAGGTCCTTATCGCCGACACAGGAACGACACAGGAACTCAAGCGACCTTGGCATACAGCCAGACAAACCACCGCCGGACGACAGCGTACCCCCCACAGACCAACGGCCTCACCGAGCGGCTTAACAAGACGATCGCCGACATGCTGGCAATGTACGTCGATGTCGAACACAAGACGTGGGACGCCATTCTTCCGTACGTGACCTGCGATGCAGGAGACGACGCAGATATCTCCATACAAATTGGTCTACGGAAGAAGCCCAGCAACGACGCTCGATGCCATGTTACCCAACGTCACCGATGAAGAAAACTTCGATGTGAGTGAGTACCTTCAACGAGCCGAAGAAGCCAGACAACTGGCGCGTCTCCGTATCAAGAATCAACAGACGACCGACAGCCGCCGTTACAATCTTCGACGACGCTTCGTGGATGCCAGCCAGGTGAACGTGTTTGGGTGTGGACGGCGATACGCCGACGTGGACTAAGGGAAAAGCTTCTGCGACGGTACTTCGGACCGTACAGGGTGGTTCGATGTCTCGACCCACTTGATTACGAGGTTGTCCCCGACGGCATCACGAACTCTCAACGACGCCGATCATGACCTGAAGTCATCCATGTCGCGCGCCTCAAGTCGTTTCATGCGCGTTAACAAACTGAAACAGTGTTTTTTGTATTATTATTGTATCGTGATTTATTCATTGTACTTTCTTGCACTATTGTTGTACCTTTTTAGTTAAAGCATCAGAACGATGCCTTTTTCAGAGGGGAGCAATGCCACGTTCCATTTCCCAAGTTTTGTTATCATCCCAATACACTACACAATTCTCAGCGCAAACCGTGCCTGCAGTTTTCGAGAAGCTTCCGGACTATAGTAGATCATTTCGGTAAGATCACGCCTACTCTGCGAACTGTACAGATTATTCTGTAACCTACGCCACCACCAGCGATAACGCAAGAACATTCGACGGCAAGAGTATAAATGCCGACGCGCTTCGCCGCTTGTCAGTAGTTGATCGATGGCCGACGCTCCGTTCACTGCTATTAGTCTAAGACTGCTACTGTAATTGGACTTTCCGTTTACCGGGTACAGGTTCCCCAAATAAACAGTTCAATTCCAACGCAAAGTCTCCTGCATTCCGCCACGTCACGACCCCGTGACAATATAACGCAATCACTGAGATGCTGGTCACGTACTTTGTCGTGGAACGTGCACATATCCAAAAAGTGTATGTTTAAGAATGTAGTGCCATCATCACCATCATCATTTTTTCCATCACCGTGCCGCGTCTCTCAGGCAGCTGGCGCGAGCTCGAGCTGCGCGAGAATTAGAACGAGCTTCTGGCCTGGCGGTTTGGACGCTGGTAGTCGACGTGGCTCCGCTTGAGGCCTGCAATAAAGTGGCGAGATCGGCACGGCCCCATCAGCCGCCTTCGACGCCGTCTCACGTCTCTTCTTCTCTCCCCGCTACAAGAACTTCCAGATGGTCAAAATTTCCAGAGACCTTCTGTCAAGAATGACAAGATGAAAAAAAGAAGAAGAGAAAGAAGTTGTCTTGAATAGGTAATTTAACATGCTGGAATGAGGGAGGAGAAGAGGAAAAAGAAGAGGGCGCGAGGTGAGTGAGGAAGGTGAGAGCCGGGACGTGGTGTTCGAGGGGCCAAGGGCTGCGGAAGTTCGGACTGGGTCTTGCTCCAGGCTCCCGCCCGAGCACCTGACTCGGCGAGCAGCGCAAAGAAGTACCGCTGCCCCTGGAGGGCAATGGTTCACGCCCGAGCACCTGACTCGGCGAGTCCGCGTAAGTTAATCGCACTTTTTTACGAAAGGCGAGATGACCTCGACGCTTATATACAGCGGTTCGAGAGAATAGCGATAGGACAAAGCTGGCAGAGGAGTGATTGGGCGACTGGATTGAGCATGTGCCTTGCGGGAGAGGCATTGGCTGTTTTTAGCCGGATGCCAGCAGTGGATGTGCTAGATTATGACAAGGTCAAAAGGGCTCTGCTCCAACGCTTCAAATTAACTACCGAGGGTTTCCGACTGAAATTCCGGAGCTCGAAACCACAAGAACTCGAGACAGGCCAGCAGTTCGCTGCTCGAATCTCCAATTACTTCGATCGGTGGTTAGAGATGGCTAACATAGAGAGATCATTCGAGGATCTAAGAAATAGCATGATTGCGGAACAATTCCTGGCATCGTGTCACAAGGGGTGGCAATGTTCCTAAAGGAGCGGAACTTGAAGATGGTGGCTGAGCTGTCCGAACACGCCGGCCGTTATTCGGAAGCTCAAGGTCAAAGGAATATAGGGAAGGCCCAAGATGAGAAAGGTTTGGAGGAGAAAGAGCAAACCCGGAGTGCAATCAAATGCTACCTCTGTGACAAGATTGGGCATAGAGCAGCAAATTGTGCCGTGGGTCGCACTCACAGTTCATCGTCGAAATGCGATCGGTGCGGAAAGCGTGGGCACACAACAGAAACCTGTCGTGATCGGTCAGGAAATGAAACGGCTTGCATGGTTGCAGATGAAAGCTCTGCTGATGCTGACAGGGAAACGCAACGTGACCAGGAGGACAAGGATAAGACAAGTGCTGTTACGACTTCTGTCAAGGCGGGAGAAGCCGAAGATGCTATGCCAGTGGTCATGGGGATGTTGCAAGGACGTAAAGTTTCGGTACTTCGAGACACGGGCTCCAACATTGTACTTGTAAGAGAATCCATGGTGCCAGAAACGGATATCATGGGTACAGAAAAGCCGGTTCGGTTGGCTGATGGAACAGTATGGTGGATGCCAGTTGCTAGGGTACTAATTTTGTCGCCGTATTACTGCAGTTGGATTGAAGCCCGATGTGTCAAAGACCCTCTTTATGACGTAATTCTCGGTAATATGCCACGGGCCAGAGGAGTTGACGATCCGGATCCCCTCTGGAGATTGCCTACTACAACGCGCGCTGAGGGTACGGAGTTCCAACCTCATAAGGTTATGTATAAACGTGACGAGAGATGTGTTGATCAGCATACCATGGAAGATTCCACCTATTCCGTGGAGAAAGCTACGAGGAACAAAAGTGAAAAGGAAAAGGAGGGCATCAAGGAGAACAACTCAGTAGCAGCCATGGACATAACTGCAGCAGAAATGGGGAGAATGCAGGAAGCGGACAGTACGCTGCGACGGTGTTTTGAGGTTCAGGGCAAATGGATCTATTGTAAGAGGAGTTGGGTCGTGCATAAGTTTGAGAAGCTTTCAGGGCTGCTGTACAGAATAGTCAAGACCCATGAGGGAGGAGAAAAGAGATAGTTAGCAGGGCCGGTGAGTTTACGAAGGGCTGTTCTAGACTTGGCACATGACACTATTATGGCTGACCATCAGGGAGTAAAAAGACAACTAGCAGGGTCGCTGAAGAGTTTTTTTGTCGTGCATGCAAAGCGACATTAAAAGGTTTGTGCGATCTTGTGACACATGTCAGAAAACCACATCAAAAGGTTTGGTCTCGAAGGTATTTTTGAGAACTATGCCTATTATAGAGCAACCTTTTAAAAGAGTCACAGTGGACATCGTAGGACCTATAAAACCAGTGTCCCACAGAGGAAACTCCGTGCGGACACATACCTAGTATTATTGTTTCATTGCTGATGTGGGGTGACAGCGAAGTGTGACTGTGACTCACGAAGATGGATGTGCGTGTTAGAGTAGGCAAGTCGAGTGGTGCCACAGTGGATTTAAGTATGCCGTGCAGTGACATGATGTGCCATGAAGTGAAGTGTTGTGCGGTGAAGGGAAGTGCCAAAATGTGCCGTGAAGTGCTGTATTGTGCAGGGAAGTGTTGTGTGGTACAGTGAAGCCTATGGTGCTAGCGGAGACGAGAGTTTTCATGGAGCGAAAACTCAAAAAATTGGAGGCCCTTGTCAAGAATGACAAGATGAAAAAAAGAAGAAGAGAAAGAAGTTGTCTTGAATAGGTAATTTACCATGCTGGAATAAGGGAGGAGAAGAGGAAAAAGAAGAGGGCGCGAGGTGAGTGAGGAAGGTGAGAGCCGGGACGTGGCGTTCGAGGGGCCAAGGGCTGCGGAAGTTCGGACTGGGTCTTGCTCCAGGCTCCCGCCCGAGCACCTGACTCGGCGAGCAGCGCAAGGAAGTACCGCTGCCCCTGGATGGCAATGGTTCACGCCCGAGCACCTGACTCGGTGAGCAGCTCACAGAGCATCCGCTGATCCTGGACGGCAGTTTTCCGCCCGAGCACCTGACTCGGCGAGCAGCTCACAGAGCAACCGCCGATCCTGGGCTGCAGTTTCCCGCCCGAGCACCGACCTCGACGAGCAGCCCCGGAACCACCGCCGACCCTGGTCTGCAGTGTATCCCGCCCGAGCACCTGCCTCGGCGAGAAACCACTGGAGCTACTGCTGTAGTGGTTCGTCAACATCGTCGCCACCGTTGAGCATCCATATGGCGTGTCATCACGCCTGAGAGGGACTCCCAGTGGACCGGAGGCAACGCCAAAACTGTAAGCGCGAGAACTAGAGAATGCCAACGGAATCAGACGTCGAAACGCGCGTCATTAAGACTTCTCCTTTTCTGTGTTTTTCAACGTGTGCGTGTTTGTGTTGTTTCGTTTTGTGATTTTCATGGTAAAGAAGTGGTAGTTTTTGTTTGGTACCATCAGCCTCTATGGTTCATTTCGCAATGCCCGATGAGCGAACCAGGCCTCAGCATATACTCGTGACACCTTCATTACGGCGTCTCTCAAGCGTTAAACCCAATCAATTATTGTCTATGTCGCATTTTATATCGCCAACAGTGAAGTAGCTTTATTCTCATATATATATATATATATATATATATATATATATATATATATATATATATATATATATATATATATTGTAATGATGATTGTAGTGGGTCATGCAAATCTCGGCACACACATTGTCAGTGCTAAGCACGAGACGCTCGGCCCGGACTGTCGCTGATTTTGATACCTAGGCCTACGCTCCTACCTGGTCTCGGATAACAGTTTTGACAGTCTCCGTTCTATATTATAATTGCTGGAGTTTGCTGGGTCTCCTTGCAATCCTGGAGTTGCGAAGCCGGACTCTACCTGCTGTCATGACCACAGCATCTGCCACAAGCCCTCCTCCTATGGCTTCCCAGCCCATCGTGTGCTCCGGCGCGGTCCGTCAGCGGGATCCTCCCATATTCAGCGGCACTGACGACCACGACGTCGACGACTGGCTGGCTACTTACGAACTCGTGAATGTCTTGAACAAATGGGACGAAGCCACGAGACGGGCCACTGTCGGCATTTACCTCAGTGGCATTGCCCACCTATGGCTTCGGAACCATGACACTGACGTTCCCACCTGGACAGCATTCAAAGCAAAGTTCAGCGAAGTCTTTGGTCGTCCTTCTGTCCGCAAACTTCGTGCGGAGCAGCGCCTTCAGTCGAGATCTCAACTGCCTGGTGAGAACTTTACAAGTTACATAGAAGACGTCATTGACTTGTGCAAGCGCGTCGATGTGAACATGACAGAGGTGGACCGCATCAAGCATATTTTTAAGGGTATTGACGAGGACGCTTTCCAGATGCTCATTTCAAAAAGCCCTGCTACTGTCGCCCAAGTTACCGAGCTCTGCCAAAGCTATGATGAGCTCCGCCGGCAACGTCTCGTCACCCGCCGTGCTGTCCCACATCAGGAATCGATGTCCGGCTTAACTCCCTCGCAAGACCCCGTCCTCCTCTCGCAGATCAAAGATTTCGTGCGCGAAAAAGTTGCCCGCCAACTCTCGCTCATCTCTGGCCTACCGGAGCGCAGTGCACCGCTTAGCCCTACTCTACGGACTATTATACGAGATCAAGTGTCTGAGGTCCTTCCTCCACAGCTGGTGCCACCAGTCAATGCACCATTGACGTACGCCGAAGCAGCAGCACGACCACGACCACAGACGTTCCAAGCGCCGCCTCCACAGCCTGCTCCTGTTTATGCCACCCAGCCGCCACGACCTCCACTTCGCCGAGTCCCTAATCCATGGCGCACTGCCGACAACCGACCGATCTGCTTTTCGTGTAGTCTACCTGGGCACGTCGCACGTCTGTGCCGCCGCCGCCCACTCCACTCACGTGAAAACCTACGTCCATACGAAAACGATTACACGTAGACTCAATACACCCCAGACCCCGAATTGTACGCTCCTCGTCCAAGCCACCGACGAGCTCCTGATCGCCGATCTCCTTCTCCACGTCGATGCTCGCCCTCCCCGATGCGCCGACGCCCCCCTACAATCGACGCGGAAAACTAAATGACGCAGTTCCCGAGGCAAGAACTGCGTCCTCGTCGCAAAGCACAAGCCCTCTTCGTTCGCCGCCGAATGTAATTAATGCCGTTCTTGAAGGTGTACCCGTACTTGCCCTTATTGATACTGGTGCCGCAATTTCTGTCATCGCCGAAAAAGTTTGCCGTTCAATTCGAAAAGTGACAACGCCTTACTTGGGTTCATGTCTTCATACTGCCACTGCACAGCCTGTGCAGCCTGTGGCCGCGTGTACTGCCAGACTTGTAATTTAAGGAGTGCCCTACACAGTCCAGTTCGTAGTACTCCCGCACTGTTCTCATGACATCATTTTAGGTTGGGATTTTCTCTCCCATCACCAAGCCGTCATTGATTGCGCCCGTGTCGAAGTCGCCTTTTGTCCCCTTGGTGATGCGCTACCAGTGCACGATCGCCCTTCCGACGCGAAGTTGGTCATTAGTGACGACACCCGAATCCCTCCACGCGCTACTGTATTCGCACCTGTGTCGTGTTCCACCGTCGTCGACGCTACCGCATTCTTCACGCCTTCCGCTGCTTTCGTTCATCGCCACCTATCACCGCTCCCAACCGCTCTCGTTACTCTTCAAGGTGGTGCGACCAACGTGCCTGTGAAGAATCCGTTCCCATTCACGATTACGCTACTTCGAGGCGAATGTATTGGTTCGATAGAATCATTCGAAACCATCGCTACACTTGACGTTCCTGATGAATCATCAGAAGTCAGCGCCCTCTCCTGTAGTTCAGTGAATGACCCTTCCACTACCGACATTTTCAACCGTGTCATCGACGAAGGTCTGAACCCACAACAGAGGTGTGAGCTTTTGAGCCTCCTTGACAAGTTTCGACCATCTTTTGACAGTCACAGCGCTACTTTAGGTCGCACATCTACCGTATGCCACCAGATCGACACAGGTAATCACCCACCACTACGGCAGCGACCATACCGTGTTTCGCCAACTGAACGCCGTATCATCGATGAACAAGTAGGTGACATGCTAAAGCGAGGCGTCGTTCAACTGTCAAACAGTCCTTGGGCGTCGCCGGTTGTTTTAGTTAAAAAGAAGGATGGCAAGATACGCTTTTGCGTAGATTATCGTCGCCTAAACAAAATAACACGAAAGGATGTTTATCCTTTGCCTCGAATTGATGACGTCCTCGACTCTTTACAAGGCGCAGAGTTCTTTTCCTCCCTTGATCTACGCTCTGGGTACTGGCAAGTGCCCATGAATCCGGATGATAGGCCAAAAACTGCATTTGTTACACCAGACGGCTTATACGAATTTAACGTGATGCCATTCGGGGTATGCAATGCGCCGGCAACATTTGAGCGCATGATGGACACTATCCTACGAGGCCTCAAATGGAACACGTGTTTGTGCTACTTAGACGATGTAGTAGTATTCTCGCCCGATTTTCCCACGCACCTTCGTCGCTTGGAACAGGTTCTACGCTGCCTCTCTGCAGCAGGCCTCCAACTCAACTTGAAGAAGTGTCACTTTGGAGCGCGCAAGCTGACCATTCTCGGACACGTCGTGTCGAAGGATGGCGTTCTTCCTGACCCCGCTAAGCTACGTGCTGTTCGCGAGTTCCCGAGGCCCGCGTCTCTCAAGCAGCTGCGTAGTTTCATTGGGCTTTGCTCATACTTCCGCCGCTTCGTCCGAGATTTCGCCTCGATCATGGCGCCTCTGACAGACCTACTTCAGGGAGACCACAATCTATCTGCGTGGTCTCCAGCTTGCGAAAGTGCCTTTGCAAAGCTCCGTGAACTGCTTACAACAACACCCATACTGCGTCATTTCGATTCAAGCGCTCCCACAGAAATCCACACAGATGCTAGCGGTGTCGGTCTTGGCGCTGTACTCGCCCAACGAAAGCCTGGTTACCAAGAATATGTTGTTGCGTACGCGAGCCGCACTCTTACAAGAACAGAAGCAAATTATTCGGAAACTGAGAAAGAATGCCTAGCGATTATCTGGGTCATTACAAAATTTCGGCCTTATCTGTACGGCCACCCTTTCGATGTTGTTACCGACCACCACGCGCTCTGCTGGTTATCCTCCCTCAAAGATCCCTCAGGACGCTTGGCACGATGGGCTTTACGGCTCCAAGAGTACGACATCCGCGCCATTTATCGCTCAGGCCAGAAGCACGCCGATGCCGACGCTCTTTCACGTTCGCTTGTTTCTACTGATATTGCGAGTGTCTCCATCCAAGACAACTTCCTTCCACTATCAGGACCCATCAACATGGCTGCGGAGCAGCGCAAAGATTCGTGGATTGCGTCTCTGATGGATTACCTATCTGAAACACTCGCCCACCCGCCATCTCGAGCGCTGCACCGACAAGCCTCTCACTTCGCCATCCGTGATGGAATACTTTATCGCCGCAACTACCACTCTGACGGTCGCAAATGGCTACTCGTCATACCCAGGCATCTCCGCGCCAGCATATGTGCTGCTTTCCATGCCGATCCGCAGTGTGCGCACGCCGGTTTGTTTAAAACCTACGCCAGGCTACGTTTTCGGTTTTATTGGCGCGGCATGTACACATTCGTTCAAAAGTACATTCGATCTTGCACAGAGTGCCAACGCCGCAAGCATGATCCTAGCCGTCCTACTGCACCAATGCAGCCGTTACCGTGCCCAGTGCGACCATTCGACCGGGTTGGAATAGACCTTTATGGTCCTCTACCATATACATCAGCTGGGAATCGCTGGATTATTGTAGCGATCGACCATCTCACGAGATATGCAGAAACGGCCGCTCTACCAGCCGCGACGGCACGTGACGTTGCGTCTTTCCTGCTGCAACGTTTTGTTCTGCGTCATGGCGCTCCACGTGAACTTTTGAGCGACCGAGGCCGCGTCTTTCTCGCGGATGTTATTCGAGAACTTCTTGCAGAATGCCATGTAATTCACCGCTGTACTACCGCATATCGCCCACAAACAAATGGCTTGACCGAGCGTTTCAACCGTACTCTTGGCGACATGCTTTCTATGTATGTCGCCTCCGACCACACCAACTGGGATCTTATCCTTCCTTACGTAACGTACGCTTACAACACGGCATCTCAAGCGACGACAGGCTTTTCTCCATTATTTTTACTTTATGGTCGAGAACCATCATCTCCAATTGACACCATTCTCCCCTACCGACCCGACTCATCCGAAGGCACACCACTTTCCGAAGCCGCGCGGTATGCGGAAGAATGTCGGCAATTAGCTCGCACCCTTACAACACAAGAACAAGGGCTACAGAAATTTCGTCACGACGATGGACGGTCCAACTACCAATTTTCGCCCAACTCTCTTGTTTGGCTGTGGGTGCCCCCCAGTGCTGCTCCTGGTACTTCTACAAAGTTTGTCAGCAGGTACCATGGACCTTATCGCGTCATAGAACAAACTTCCGCTGTTAACTACCTCATCGAACCCCTCACGGCCACTGTGGACCTGCGTCGCCGAGGCCGCGAAATCGTACATGTGAATCGCCTCAAACCATATCACGAACCACTTGTCCTCACGACACCTTAGAACACTTACTTGGCACCATCTTCAGCGAGGGGGAAATACGTAATGATGATTGTAGTGGGTCATGCAAATCTCGGCACACACATTGTCAGTGCTAAGCACGAGACGCTCGGCCCGGACTGTCGCTGATTTTGATGGCTAGGCCTACGCTCCTACCTGGTCTCGGATAACAGTTTTGACAGTCTCCGTTCTATATTATAATATATATACATATATATATATATATATATATATATATATATATATATATATATATATATATATATAGCATGCATGCTAAAATAATGACATAATATAGTAAATTATGAACGTGACAAACACACCATCGGTGCCCTAGCAGAGTTGCGTGGTTGGCACCATGCGGCTGTACTTAGCATCCATCATTAAGCGCCCACAACCAGCAGTACTCTTAATGTAACCCTTGACTGCTGAACTGAAGGCCGCGGAATCAAACGCCAGCTGTGGTGGCCGCATTTTTTATAGAGGAAGAAAGGCTTGAGACCCATCTGCTTAGACATTGGTGCATTTCAGAGAACTCCAGGTGGTAAAATTTCTGAAACCCTTCACTATGGCGTCACTGATAATCATATATCGTGGTTCGTGCGTAAATTGCATTGCGAAGCGCGAAGGGCACCTTTCCCCCTTTAATCCATGGACTTCTGTTACAATATTTTCGAATGCCTTCTGTCAGTTATCATTAAATAGTTGGGTATAACTGTAATATATCAGACATGGTTAGGTATTGGCAAAGTTAGGTATGATTAACTATGACAGAATAAAATCACTTGATTGCGCGTAAGGTATTAAATTCCAGAAGACAATGAACAAAGGTTGCAAAAACGTATTAAAACAAAATATTCAGTCAATAAAATCATTCATCCGCTACAGCTCATTGCAATGCAAAAAGTTCAATTTTAAAAGTGACTAATTGCACATGACACAAAAATTAAAACATGCCATACAAGTCTTGAGGGCAGCTCACTCAGTAGATTTTCAAAAAAAACAGCATATGCCGTAAAAACCTTAGGAAGCGGCATTGACACATTCAGAGACCTACTTTGCACTTGCATTAAAATTCAGCCCTAAGAACAGAAAAACGCCTTTGAAGATAAGTTATGTGTCCAGGGGGACACAAAGTAAGGCAATGTTGTCAGATGTCCAATCAACTGAGAATAACGAAATTTTGGTGTCTACAATAAGTGGGTATGTTTGCATAGAAAAGTCTGTGGCCATCGTGTTTCTACGCAGTCCCCCTTGCCAAAACTTTTTGAGCATGCCTATGCTCTGAGATATTCTGCTCCAAAGTTTAATTGTGCTGTTCATGATTAGGCATGCAAGGTAGTGAGGATAAGCAAAATATTACTCCCTGTTGGGACGAGCAGTAAGTGCTTGCTATCCACCAGATGGTAGTAAAAAGGTAACCATTATAATGTTTGCCTATTGCTTCGAACCATGTTCAGATTATATGCGGCACCTCAGGGAGTAGTAGTTGTGTGCTAGTGCTCACTGGCCTGCATGCATAATGATGCAAGCCGCAACTAAACATTCCAGCAGGATATATGAGCAAAGGCATGCCAGAATTCTTTGTACCTATGTAGAAATGCGTACGGCTCAAGTTTCTAATACGTGCATGGCCGTCCGCTACAATCACTAATAAGTTCATATTGAATCTTATTCAACGGCATGGCTGACAGTGATAATTATTGTTACACATTGTGTCCCCCAGAACACATAGCTATCTGCAAAGATGGCTTTTACACACACAACTTACAGCACTGTGTTTTTTAAAGAAAAACAAAAGTCTTAATTTTGAACATCCTGAACAGGCAAGCTACTTGAACACAGCAACCAGGTGGCTCAGTGAAGTTTCCTTTTCATAGGAAATAGAAGCCGTGCACAGCTACTGTACATCAGCAGCCAACTTTTCCACGAGCCATCATTAATGACAGGCTTGTCCGGAATTCTTTCGCACTCAGTTCGTACGAGGTGCATGCATAGGCTGTGATGGAAACACCGAAAAAACAATTCAGTGACATGTGTCTCATAGCGAAACTGAGTTTTTCAGTCTATTTAAAATGATTTGGAAGAATGTGACTTTTAACAAGCAAGATGCACACAAACTAGAGATGTTACAAGAAACACTTTCTTGGTGTTCTTGGGGAACACAGTTGCAATCTTATGAAATAAAATGCAATTTACACATCGCAGATTTGTCAAAACCATGCTTGAATTGCGCTCGTGCATAGTGCATTGACAGCAAATTCAATGTTACCACAACACATACATGATGGTATGCACTTTCATCAAGTATTCATTGCAGGTAACATCTAATAATATATATGAATTTGATTTCAAATACAAGTAATGTAGCTTTTGTCAGGCTGCTCACATTAAAACGATTATGCCTATAATGTCAGATATTGGTGTCGCTAAGTTACTATTTTGTGCTGCCAAATCATGGTCATCAGTTCCAATGATTCTGGTTGGCTAAAAAGTCAGTACTCCTCACTTAAACATCACAGGCTGTCTAATGGGGAAAAAAACGTGGAAATACTAAGACATGCGAGGCACCACCTTGAAAGTTTCTGCAACAATTTCCGGGAACCCGAATCTCGCAAGCTATTGACCGCGATTGAGCAATACACATTTGATGAAAGTTATTTCCAAAATTGTATAATTCTTTCAGTGTCAATAGCTTGAAAACTTGCCTGTATTTATTATTCGGAAATAAAGACGTGTCCAATTTTACATTTCCAAAGCAATATGTGCATTATGCATGCATACTGTGATGCATAACATTATCGCGAGTTTTCAGCGATATATATATTCATTCTGGACATACCACAGATCCCGTCAATATTTGTAGCGCATGCCAAGCGAATTTACTTTAGCCGATATACTGTCAAGCTTGTCATCAATCATAAAATGTTATTGACGGTGGAGCTCTAAACTACCCACAATGTTCGCACACGTGGAAGTGTTCAGCAAAGTTTCAAAACCATGGTTCGGTGAGGCGCATAGCATATTTAAATAATGAAGTGGAAACAAGCAGAGTAAAATCGATGGTGCTCGAACGCGTGGACGAATGACTAAATTAGTGCTCGCACAGGAAGGTACAGCAATAGACTTCTGTCTTGTTTGTAAACAGTGTGACGACAATGCGGGCGCCCCACCCACCATACCCTCTCTAGAAGCAAGTCTGATAAGGGCGCGTGTCGGAGGGACCACGCTCCGTGGAGGCGGCGCTTCGTGGAGACGACGACCTATAGGGAACCGAAGCTCAAGTTCGCGGAGCGATGACAACGCCGCGCCTGGGCCTGGCGGCGAGCTCCGGAACACTTGAGGAGAGACGCGGGAGAGGTCGCAGGTGAGTGAGTGTGTTTCGCCGAAACGGGAGCACGTGCGGCACGCGCGCAACGCGTTCTGCAGTCGGTGCGGAGACCTTAGGCACGGTGCGGTCAGCTTGGCGCGCTAAAACGAGACGCTTGCTGGGCGAAGTTGCCTTTCCGCGATGGAAGAAGCGGCCCCACGGAGGCATCGGCGGGGTCCGAAGTATTGTGTTGTGGGCTGCCACACCAATGCAGAAAACACAAAGGGGAATCTCCATACGTGTAAAGCTGTATCAGTTTCCCATCTAGTCACAGTCGGTGAACACACTCGTGTTCGCGAAAGATAGAGCAAGCACGACCCGAGAGTCGGAAAAAGAAAGGCGAGCACTTCAACTTGACTCGCTGTGGTTAAACTTTGCTTGCGGCTTCGAGGCAACATCAGCGAGTCATACGTGGCACGGAGGGCATGACTCTAAAACTTCTCGGACAGTTTAATGCCATGACCGTATAACTTTAGTTTTTATTGCTTTTTTAGCACGCTGCAAACGTTTGCACATGACAGTACACGGATGCTACTGCTGGATACCACATCAAAACAACAATTATATGGTTTCCATAAACATCAACACAGCACATCGATAGAGTATGGGGCTTCATGCCGACAGAATGAGATTTACCTCGAGGCATAGTCGTACACGGTATTATTAGGGAGGACCCGAGAAATACACTTCGCAATTACTCGGGCGTTCTCCTCTTCCGTCATCTGCTCCACATCATAAACTTGACTAACGAGTTTTGCTCCTTTTTGTTCGATTCGCTTCTTGTAAGTGCTTGTCCAACGCACAGATCTTTGTGAAGCCGCACTGCATGCGGTACATTGTGAGGCGACTCAAACGCAGCGCGCGCTCTCTGCACGAGTACGTAAGCGAGCGGCAGCGCATTGGAGCGAAGGGAAAACGCGCCATCTACATCCACGATTCCTATTTTTCTACCAAAGATGGCGCAGCCTGTCCGGAGTCACAGCACCACCATGCGTTGCTTTGGCTTCCTATGGAGCGCGCCCAACGCAAGCATGTCACGCCATCTGGCCACTGATAACAAAACGCGCTAAAGTTTCGAAGCTCCGAGGACTTCCAAACGGTATATGGTGTATATAAATGGCTTGTCGTTAGCACTCCTGACAGCACAGGTCTGTGGCGTAGTGGCTACTGGTTTGATTACGCGTTACAGATGCTTGCCTTCAGAATTTTTTCTTTGCAGTATTTTAGTATGCATTTTTCACTATCACTTCCGTGAGCGAAGTACGTCAATGAAGTCGCGGTGGAACCCGGCATGAAACACTTTCCTGCTCAAGAATCAGCTTTCATCGCTGGCCAGCCCTGGTTTCGGCCCCTTTATGATCCAGGTTCGAAGTTTCGGCCAGACTGACGACCCCACCCTCCAAATGTATACAGCATCCCTCCATAAGGTTTTGCGCGACGTATACGGTCGGCGCTTTTCATCTCTGCTTGAGCTGCGACAGGCGGCCATCCTCGTGCACTATCGCTCGCACCTATAAACAGTGCGACCCGTAGGGCGTTGTTATCGGTTTAGACTTCATACCGAGCATCATAACGAGAATGCTCCTGGGATGCCTGTGTAAATGTTATTTTAGTAAAACAGTGCAGCGAACACAACACAAAAAATGACGGGGACGAGGATGGTCTGCTGTTCGCGCATCGCCCTTCCTTGTCCGTTGTCCCGTTTTTTTTTTTTTTTTTTTTTGCGCTGTGTTCCCTCCTAGGTTTCACCAACACGCCCAAGCTTCGACAGTAAAAAGCGTCGGGAAGACGGTCAACCTAATGAGGAGAAAAAAAAATTAAGAAGGTCACGATTTTCAAAAGCATTAAAAATTATTCCAATGGGAAAATTAATAATGAGACAAGGGACATCGCATAGCTATTTACGGACCGTACCGGCTACTTGCGGTCAAAAGTATTCCGGGATAAATATTTAAAGCTGTGGGTAGTGTGCATCTGCCACTGGGAAACTCCAGAAATCCGTCCACAAAATCAAATGAAATGTCAAAATAGGTTGCAATGAACTCGACCAGAAAGAGCCCCGCAATGAGTAATACAATAACCAGTGCATATATATAGTTATTTCCTATGCACTGGCTGAGGATGCCCTGGCTGAGGATGCACTGGCTGAGGGATTAATAAACAACTTTCCTTGAAAAGTTTGCGCGGGAGGGAAGAGTGAGAGGGTTAATAGCACCTCTACATGCCCCTGATCACGTCTATAATCAATGGTTATTAAAATGGTGAATGAACTATACTACTTTGGAATAGGTGTGAGTAGACATAAGTATTAACGTGAATCCGGGCAAAGCTGATAGTAACGCGGAAGATGAGTAGATATGACCATAGGTGGGCAAAAAAAGTGGAACTCCCTCAGACTCGCTCAAGAATTTCGTCTTGCGCTTCGGACTTCATCGGACTCGGACTGACCAATGTTTTCCTGAGCCGCACTCATTCGGACTCACGCTCACAATTATTTTCTTAATCGGAAGTCATATAGACTCAACCGCACTCACTCTGTCTCAGTAAGTCTGAGTGAGTCCGACTGAGTAACGCATGAGTTTGCCGACCTATGCAGATAACTGAATCCAGGCAGGACAAGAAGAACGTTGCGTCAACCCTCAGTTCGACGCGTTGCCACTATCCCTGAAAGAAGTCATTACCCTGCACGCTTAAGTGATGGACAACTCTACAACAGCAGTTCGCGCACCTCGCAGTGAAAGCACTAACCGAAATGCATCCGATGAAGTAAAGATTAAATACGCACCCATCTTTGCGACCAGCTCACTCTGAGAGGTTTCGAAGTACTTGCGAAGAAAGCCGAATGCGGCCTTGGCTGACGCTATGTGGTCCGCCTTCTCCGTAGCTGCATAAATGTTCAGCTTCTGCGAATTGAAAAGGTGACGTCCGAAATCTCACTTTCACACATGGACGCGAGCATAATACGTGTTGCTAATTACTTAATGCAGTAATGTGCCAAACATAAGGCCGCTATAAATGTTCAACTATTTTCAGCAAGAAGTCAAGAGGATGTCTTTGTGCACATTGCACCCGACCACCCTTAATTTACGTTCCTGCTTCTCAAATCTGTGGGTAATTCTACCTAACGTTAAAAGCGTTTGGACTGCTGAGGATTCCAAGAAGGTTATCGCAGCCGCCACGTAATATAAACAAAACCAGGTAGTACATAATCAACATCAGTTGGATATTTACTCCAGGCACGACTTCGGTGAACTTCAGAGTGCTTGGAAACACAGTCCAGGCAAGCATGTCGAGAGGCATGATGGCGGACGTAGCTTCGAACTTGTGTGCGGTCCGCTTTCCGACCCTGGGAAGGAAAAGAACAATACCCGTAGTACCACTTTCGTTTTCGACGTTTAGAAAATTGGTGTGACTGCAGGTGCGACTTATCAACTTTCCATGTTCTCTAAGTTCTAAAGATAGGCGATACTTTCTTCCTTCCCTACTGCAGTGTCTCATGGGTTCTACAGACAAAATCGTTGGGTTCAAATACCTTACTATCGAAATTAGTGATGCAAACAAAATTGCCTTCATAACAAACATGTTCTCTCCGATTATCTATTATGCGATCAATCATACTGGGCCATTTGCAGATGCTTTTATTACGATAGCGACTAAATGGACACTCTCGGCTTGACTTTGCCGCCGGCCTCGGCACCGCCGTCAATGCATACGCATCTATACAAATGAAAACGCAAGAAAGCAAAATATTCCTTAAAAACTCCGGCGCGCGGAATCAAACTGCGGACCTCTGACACGTGTGTGCGAGGTGTTAACAACTGAGCCACGGAGAGGCATGTCCTTCATCGTTCAGATGACGAGCTCTTTATATCTACCGCTTACCGCTGGTTACGGCCATTTCAGGGGGAACTATTGTGTTTTCAGCATAACCAGCAAGATAGCGCCATGAGCGCACGTCACCACATCGTCACGACGCGGCGGCGCGTGCTCTCATCTCCCACGCGTACTTTGCTCTGCGGAGAGGAGGGGGATGGACGCTCGCTCGCGCGCCCTTATTTCGCGGTGGGGAGGATCGTACGTCTTGGCTAGCCTTGAGATTTCACCGGAATGATTCTGTTGTAATTACCTGACACACAAAGGAATCGTTTTTTAACAGAAAAAGGCTTTAAATGCGAAGCGTTTCTTAGCGAACTTCAACGACTTTGAGCGTATCTATCTATCTGTATATCTATCTATTTATCTATCTATCTATATATCTATCTATCCATCTATCGAGCCGCCTACGACATTTAGCTATCCTGGTCGTTTCGGTAATAGTATCGATAGCGAAATTGGTATAGCCTAACATGACTGTATGAAGAGCATAACTGACTAGTCATAACATGAAATCATGACATGTGTGTCATGTGATTTACATTTCATGGTCTTGCTGCTCTTGTGGTAGTTTCGTTCACACGACATATTGCAAAACTTGTATGCTATGACATGGCTGCATGGTGAACATAAGTGATAGACCCTAGTGTGTAAATAATAACACGCATGTCATGGAAGTGATGACTAATCGCCACGCTCATTAAGCGCTCGTGGTCATTTCGCTAGCTTCACATATATTAACATAAGTATTATGGAACGTGAATGGATGGCGAAGGTAAATTACTGGTGCAAGCATGATAATCATAACATGCGTGTCATGCAAGAACATGACAACATACCACGCTCATGATGCACTCGCAGCCGTTTCCCTAGCTTCACATATAAGAAATTTGGTATTACGTGACGTGAATGGACGACAAAGGTAAATAACACGTCCAAACATGATATTCATGACATGCGTGTCATGTAAAACATGACTACGTGCGACGCTCATAGCACCATTGCGGCCGCTTCGCTAGCTCCACGTGTACCAAATTTGGTATTACGTGACGTGAATGGACGGCGAATGTGAATTACACGTCCAAACATGATAATCATGACTTGCGTGTCATTAAATTGACACGCTCATAGCACGCTCGTGGCCGTATCGCTAGCTCCACATATACCAAATTTAGTATCACGTGACGTGAATAAACGAGGAAGGTAAATGACACGTCCAAACATGATAATCATGACCTGCGTGTCATCTAAAACATGACTACATGCTACGCTCATAGCGTGCTCACAGTCGTTTCACTAGCTCCACATATACCAAATTGGGTATGCCATCTGCAAGATGTTTCAGGCGGCTGGAGTGAGACGCTGTGCGGACGTGTTTCGCATGAGCTGCGGCCCGGTGACCGACTATCGGCGGACGCGCTTTTTTCTGGACTTGCTGTCAGTGGGCTCGTCTGCAGGAGGTTGCCCTGTACCTACGGACACCACTCGTTTAGGCAAGTTTGTCCCCGTTTTTGGAGTTTCCGAGATTTTCCTATCAACCCCGCGGTGGCAGGGCTAGGCCTAACTCCTAGGCCAAGCCTGGCCTGGGCCGCGTCGCCCGGCGTCTGACTTGCGCCCGGTGACCGCGGGTCTTGTTGGGCTGAAGATGGAGTACTACGTCGAAGGGGAGACTATAACACCCGAAGATTTTGAAGCGGGAGAGTGGGCTCCCGTGCTGAAGGCACAGGACCGATTTAAGAAGACTCGGCATGGCGACAACGCCAAGAGTAAGCCTTGTGAGACGCAGGCCGGCAGCGACGGGCGCAAGACGCACGGAGCGCAGCAAGTCAAGCGGGGGAAAGCGCCGGTATGGAAGAAACGCGGACCGTTTCTCAAGTTGCCAGCCACGGATTTCAAGATTGTGTACAGGCCCCAGAACTGGGACTTGAGTGTTGTGACAGCGAGAGAACTCGGATGTGCACTGAGAGCAGCAGCGCGTCTAACGAGTGCGATTGCCGCGGAAGAAGACATTGTGCGGGTTAATGGCACAAACAACACGTTGACGGTGAGCACACCGTGCATAAATCGCAGTGGGGCATATGCGACTGTGAAGACGCTCAAGCTGGGTGATCGTGACCTGCCGGTTTCCGCGTTCGTGGCGCCGTTGGAGAACTCCGTGCGGGGAGTGATTTACAATGCTTATGATGGATGCCCAGTGGAAGAAGTTCGGGCGGGATTCCTGAAGAAGAATGAAGGCATAGACATTCTGGACGCGAGACCTCTGGGAAAGTCAAAGGCGATTCAGATTACGTTCGGGGGAAAACGCATACCCCGGCATATTACTTACTGTCTGTACGCTGTGATCCCGTACAGAAATTTAGTCGAGACCTGCTACGACTGCAGACGAGTTGGACATCGAGCGGACGTTTGCTATTGTCCGAAGAGCAACCTATGTCACCGTTGCGGGAAGGACCATCCTGCCCCGCCAGAAGGAGAGCCACCTACGTGCACGCCGGTCTGCATCGTGTGCCATGGTGCGCATCACACAGGGAGCCGGAACTGCAAGTTTCGCCTGGCTCGCAAGCCACCGACAGGCCGGCAGCAGAGCATCGAAAGAGAGAGCGAAGCTAGCAACGATAAGCGTTCCTCGAGGGCCACGGAGCGGTCACCGAGGGGTAAAGAAGGCAGAAGCAAAAGCAGGGACCGGTCGAGTTCCTTCCCGCCATTGCCAGGGCGCGGGGGCGGCCAAGATGGTGGACGAGCATCCAGTACCAACAGCTGCGCACGCGACACCAACAAAAAGGTGAGCTTGTCAAGCACGGCCTCCCAGAACGAAACCACTCGAGAGAGGGAGTTAGCAGCGCTGGTTCAGCGACAGGGAGACTTGATTAAAAGAATGGAAAAAAGAATTGCAGAGATGGAACGCGCACTTGGAAACGACCAACGGCAGGGGACACAGGCCCCAGCAGTGCAAGGCCTACAGAAAGCGACGCAAGAGGCGTCTGCTCGCGTAGAGGAGAGTGCAGCTATGGAAGTGGAGAATTGGGGGACAGTGAAGAGACCACTGCCGGGGGATGAGGTAGCTAACGCAAAACGATTAGCCGAAACGTCACCAGTAGACATGCCACAGTCTGTTTTTAAGGTCATTAGTCTTAAGTCGGATGTAACAATACTTGCGGATAAAGTAGGCAAACAAGGGAAAAGACAGGATACGTTGGAGGCTCGAGTCGAAAAGATCGAAACCAGATTAGACACAATAGAGGAGCGTCTTGGCATGCTCTCCACTGAATTTAAGGATTCCCAAACCCAGGTCATGGGCATGTTTCAGCAGCTTCATACTCTATTGGAGGCAAGACTGCCTCCCGTGGGTGGCCAAGTGCCATTAGTCAACCTGGTGCCTCATCATGGCGCCTCGCCAGCAAATTGAGGTTTGGCAGTGGAACTGCAGGGGCTTTCGTCAAAAGCGGGGTAACCTGCAGTTGCACGTACAAAATCTGGACAGTAAACCAGACATAATAGCCTTACAGGAGGCTAGTGGTTCCGTAAAATTACCTGGATTTAAGGCATTTACAGCGCCAGGAACTGATTCAAGGGGCGTATCACGCGTCTTCACAGCCGTGCTAGTCCATCGCAACATCACTGCCATTCAGAATTCCGTAGATAGCAGCAGGGAAGACTATGTCTTGCTTGAGATTTTGCCTAAACGAAAGTATGAGAAGAGTCTGTTTTTACTTAATGTGTATAGTTCTCCAAAAGATAAAGGATTGGGCTTGCCACAACTCCTGATTCAAACTCAACGGTTAGCAGCTCGCGCTCCGCTTATAGTGGTAGGAGATTTCAATGCGCCTCACCCGGAGTGGGGTTATATTCGAGCCAGCCCAAAGGGCAATGGGCTTTGGCAAGTTGCCCGGGATCTGCGATGGACGCTGTTAAACAATCCACAAGATCATACGAGGATAGGCAACAGCATAAGCATGGATACCTCCCTAGACCTTACGTTTTTTAGAGGCATCAGTAATGCAAAGTGGATTAACACGGGACAAGCGCTAGGAAGTGATCACTATATCCTTTCCACGACGTTTAGCGCTGCGAAGCATAAAGACAAAGTAAGGGGGCATAGAATTACAGATTGGGACAGATTTAGGAAAAACAGAGCAGACACTGTAAACGGGAAAATTAATGACCTGGATGCATGGGTACAGGCGCTCAAGGAGGATGTAAGTAATACCACGGTAGAAGTGCCAGTCGAGCAGGAGGAGTTTACCGTTGACTCGAGACTATTACACATGTGGGAAGCGCACGCGAGTCTCTTGAGAAGGTGGAAGAAGCAAAAACATAATGGCGTACTTCGCAGAAGGACTGCCAAGTTAGAACGTAAAATCGAAAATTATACAATTGAGTTGCAAGCCAAGCAGTGGGGCCAGATTTGTGATCGCATGAATGGACAGTTTGGATGCAAAAAGACATGGCAGCTGTTAAGGCATCTTTTGGATCCGGAAGCAACAAAATCGGCGCAACGGGGGCAAATGACTCGGTTAATGCATCAACATGAAGGCACAATTGGAGAGTTTATACAGGAACTCCGGAATCGGTACATAACTGATGGAGTAGACGGTTGCTTACCACACTACTCGGGGGTGGAAAACTCAGACCTAGATGAAGAGTTCACAATTGCGGAGGTGGAGTTTGCCATGGGGCAGCTGCGTACTAAGTCTGCCGCAGGTCCGGATGGAGTTACTAATAAAATGCTGAGAAACCTAGATTTCAAATCGGTCGGGGCGATCACTGACTTGATAAATGAGTATTGGGTGGCCGGGGAGATGCCAGCACAATGGAAGCATGCTAGGATTATATTTATTCCGAAGCCAGGCAAGAAACTCTGCTTGGAAAACCTGCGCCCCATATCGCTGACATCATGCGTGAGCAAATTGATGGAGCACGTGGTTCTCAACAGGCTTCAGAATTATGTAGAGGACAAGGCCATCTTTCCCCCAACTATGATAGGTTTCAGGGCCAATTTGTTCACACAGGATGTCATGATACAGTTAAAACATGATGTAGTCAATCCCGGGCATGGCACGGGCACCAAAGCTGTATTGGGGCTTGACCTGAATAAAGCTTTCGACAATGTTTCGCATGAGGTAATATTGAATAACCTATCGAAAATTGGCCCAGGGGTCAGGACATTTCGCTACATCAGATCATTCTTGAAGGGCCGAACTGCAGAAATTTCAATAGGAGATATCAAATCGGACTCATTCGCGTTGGGAGGCAAAGGGACGCCGCAGGGCTCAGTTTTGTCACCGTTCCTGTTTAACATGGCCTTAATTAAAATACCGCCGAGGCTGGAGGAGATACCGGGACTCAAACACACATTTTATGCAGATGACATTACTCTATGGGTAACCAGGGGTAGTGACGCGCATCTGGAAGAAACACTGCAACAGGCAGTTGATATTGTCTAAAAGTTGGCAGGGGAGGCGGGACTTTCATGCTCTCAGCCAAAGTCCGAGCTCTTTGTGGTTCGGGACAAACCCAGAGGGCTACATGCAAGACACTATATTCCGCCACCGCCGTTAGAAGTAAAGGTAGGGGGTAGGCCGGTAGCTGAAGCTCAAACGATTAGAATTCTTTGCCTATATCTGCAAACTAACAGGAAAAATAGGGTGGCCCTTGAAAAACTTAAGACCACGGTCAATGCTACTGTCAGGCTAATCAGAAGAATCGCTAACCGTAAGAGCGGGGTTAAAGAAAAAGAACTCTGTAAGCTGGTACAGGCGTTTGTGCTCAGCAGGATTACTTACGCGACACCTTATATGAAGTTGGATGCCGCAGAAAAAGGTAAGGTCGAGGCTATGATCTGGCAAGCTTACAAGGCAGCGCTTGGGTTGCCTAACAAAAAGGCTGCTAAAACTAGGGGTACACAACACCCTGGATGAATTATGGGAGGCGCATCTGGTGATGCAGCACGCTAGGCTTTCGACAACCAAAGCGGGCAGGATTATATTGGAAAGGATTGGAATTGAAGCAGAGGCTCCCACTGGGGACACTAAAATTCAGGTGCGGCGAGAGTTACATAAGGCCCTGTACATAAAACCTTTGCCCAAAAATATGCATCCGATTCACCATACGCAGCGCAGGCAGGCAAGAGCCAGAGCTTTACACGTTGAGTACGGCGAGTACAAAGCGGCAGTCTATACAGATGTTGCGGAATATAAGGACAAAGACGCTTTTGTGATTGTGGTGGTGGACAGGCGGGGGCGCTTGATCGCTTCTGGATCGGTCAAAACCCACTCCTCGGAAACTGCAGAGGAAGCGGCAATAGCGCTAGCTATAACTAATTCGCAGTCAGATTTGATTTTCAGTGATTCAAAGACAGCCATCCGAAATCTGGCGAGGGGCAGAATATAGGCGACCGCCGCACGATTTCTGCATGGGGCCACGGGACGAGAAATGAGAGAAATAGAAATTGTCTGGGTACCAGCACACTCTGGGAACCCTGAGAACGAGGCGGCTCACCTGAATGCTCGAGGTTTCGTCAGCCGGGTAGGTGAGCCGCCAGTTCCGGGGAGGTCCGCGAGAGATGGGCTGGTGTCCTTTCATGACATAACGAATCATTATTAACTAGAGCGGAGGTTTTATCCGCCCCCGCACAAGCGGTTGACTAAGGCACAGGAATGCGTCTGGAGAAAACTGCAGACGCGATCTTTTCCCAACCCTTACGTGTTGAACAAAATGTAGCCGGGGGAGATTAAGCCGCAATGCAAATGGTGTCAGGCTGTGGCAACATATGATCACATACTTTGGGAATGTAGCATAGTGCCGCCGCCGGTGGATATTATGCGTGATCCCTCTCTTGAGCACTGGGAGGCCGTGTTGACCAGCTCAGACCCAGTCGTCCAGTTAAGGGTCGTGGAGTGGGCCACACAGGTCGCCGCCAACCTTGGGTTGATGGCCATCTAACACGGAATCATCCTCAGTTGCTTTCTGACGAAATAAAGTTTTTCCATCCATCCATCCATGCAAGATGGATGGATGGATGGATGAATGGATGGATGGAAGGACAGGGTAGACAGAAAGGGTGCTCTTTCTGTCTACCCTGTCTTTTTTCCTTTGTTCGCGCGCTGAAACATCTTGCAAATATGACTACGCACCAACTAGCCCGAGCTTCCACTCTTCCTTGTGGGTATCACATGTCGTGAATGGACAACGAAGGTAATAGATATGTCCAACCATGATAATCATCAAATAGAAGTCATGTAACGGCATTATTGACGCTCGTTTTGTAACGTTATGCTGATTTTAAAGCAACATATCAACTTTTCTCGCTCGTGCTTCGCATACCATCGATTCCCACTGTACTTAAGGTATGCCAATTTTTATGTCGGAGTCTATACCAGTTTTCAGTGACGTATTAAATGCAAAGCATTTCTTAGCGAACTTCAGCGACTTTGAGCTTATCTATCTATCTATCTATCTATCTATCTATCTATCTATCTATCTATCTACCTATCTATCATCTATCTATCTATCTATCTATCTAGTCACCTATGACTTTTAGCTCTCCTGGCCGTTTGTATAACGGTATCGCTACCAAACTTGGTATGATATAACATGACTGTATGACGAACATAACTGACTAGTTATAACATGAAAGTCATGATATGTATGTCCTAAATGTCATGATTTACGTGTCGTGGTCTTGCTGCTGTTGCGGTGCTTTAGTTCATATGATATGTTGCAAAACTGGTATGATTTGACATGAATCCATGGCGAACAAAAGCGACAAACCCTAACATAAAGCCATTACATGCGTGTCATGTAACAACATGACTATATGCCACACTCATGATGTGCTCGCGGCCGTTTCGCTAGCTTTGCATATACCTAGTTTGGTATTACGGGACGCGAATGGGTGACGGAGGTATGCGAATGGGAAAAACATGATAATCTTCAGATGCGTGTCATGTGAGAACATGACTACATGCCACAGTGAAGGCGCCAATACATTTCGATGTAACGCGCAGCGGGTGCTTGCCAGCGTTCATTTCGTCGCATCACGCCGGCGTTGCCACGCCAGGCGCCAGTCTTGCCATATACTCGAATGCGCACGCTGCGCTGCGTTGCTTTGACGCATGCGCGTTTCAGCGCATCCGGCATCCTTCCGTCACGAAGAGAGGCAGACGCAGTGCTGTCTGGGTAAAGCATCGTCGTGAAATGCAGCATGTTGCATTTCGCGCCGGTTCCCGTCATGCCGCGCTGACGGATGTTGGTCGCACCTGGCATCAGAATAGAGTGCTCGCGTTTTGCTAGCGTAGCGTTGCTGTGCCCAGCGATCGTGCGTGTCAACATTACGTTGTAGCATATTGGGCCCTTTATAATGCGTTCGCGGCCATTCCGCTAGCTCGACATACGCCAAATTTGGTGTTACGTCACGTCAATGGACGACGAAGTAGCGCCACATGTACTAAATTCGATATCACGTGACGTGGATAGATGGCGAAGGTAAACGACACACCCAAACATGATAATCATGACACGGAAGTCATGTACGGCACAATTTACCCCTACCTCGTAAAATTGTGCTGATTTTAAATTGACATATCAACCTTTTCCATTTGTGCATCGCATATTCTTGATTCTTACTGTACGTGGGATCTGCCTTTTTTTTTATGTCATGGAAACGGCATCGAAAACATGTACACGATCTGAGTACAAATCAAAAAGGTTCTGTCAACGGGAGTAGAGCCCACGACCTAACGATTCGCCGCAACAGTTTTCGGGCACGCTGTCCTTTTTGCCATGGTCACATATCAGGGAGGCTTCACAGACGCGCATTTTCTATCGTGTTTCATCACGCTAGGAAATGTTTTTCGTCGGCCGGGTGGTGCTGCCTTCTAGCAGCAATAAAGGAAAGTAATGCATCATGACCGAGGCCTCCGCAATTAGCTCCCGCAACGCGTCGCAGCTACGCATTTGTCGCTATTTTCTGAACGTCCTGACACACCGCTAGGTGTAGTGACCTTAACCCAAGCCTCGGCGTCGGTCATAACTTAGATACCAGATTTTAGGCAAATGCCTGTTTTATTTCGTGCTTTCCTATTGTAAACCTTTGATATATGAGCATGAATTAGAGATTAAAAAGGCTTTTAAAGTGTTTTGTAGTACGTATATATTTGGGGTTTGTGCTTAAGTGCCCATAAATGCATATGAATTCTTATTTTCTAAATCAGTGCCTTTATGAGCACTACTTAAGCTCAAATTTCATTTCCGAGTGCGTGTCCATACTTATTCATGTGAAAGGGTGACACTGACCTTTCCAAAGTCTGTAAGGTTCAATGAAGTCCTCTAGTTCTATCAACTTTCGAAAAACAACGACAAACAGCACTGAAAGGAGACTCGGCAGCCACTATACGCCGCAACGCTTACTTGGAGTGAGTGATTGGAAGAGGAGGATGAGAGATTAAGGAGTGGAAAGTATGCTACTTCTGCAATCCTAAATAGAAACACTAAACAACCGCCCTGAAGACCTGGGTTAGAGGCGGAGTGGGAACAGCAGGATTTTTCTGTAGCTGCAGGTTGGTGGAGAACAAATGCGAAACCGTGGATAGCCATTCACGTAATGCTTATCTTCATACAGTGGTAGCGAAGGCCGTTAACTCATTAAAGTTTATACAGCGAAAGCTGGGACTTGCACCGGTATGTTTCAATATGAGTGTACCCTATTATTGAATACGGTTGTGTCATGTGGGAAGCTTGGAAACTTACTTTCTGTCCCAAACTTTAAAAAAATACAAAACAGAGCTGCGAGGTTTGTCCTAAGGCAGTACTCAAAAAACAACATTTGTACTCGTAAGAAAAATGAACTAGGGTGGGATGACTCACATATCAACGAATGAAACGGCGCTTAAAGCTTTTATATCAGGGATTGTATGATTAAACTCGCCTTCGAAAAGCAACATACATACACAGTCCTCCCTATTTCTCTTCGCGCGACGATCATCATTGTTTTGAGATTTTAGAAGTTTGTACGATATCTAATTTGTATGCTAATTCATTTTCTGTTCTTTCCATAAAGGAATGAAATGGCTTGTCAAGAGAACAAGTGTGCCGTGTCTATGAAGACGTGTTTTTATTGACATTGTAACCCTTCTGGTGCAGCGCCTTTGGGCTAAACGGAGTGATCATTGAGTGAATTTAAGAAACAAATAAAGAGACTGTACAGTAGAATAAAAGAAAAAAAGCAATATAATGTGCACGCTGCTTTTGCCTTATTTGTAATTTACTTCTTTAAGGGCCCCTCTTCAGGCCACATAAGCAGTTGCAGTTACTCTAAGCTGTTTCGTGCCCAATTAAGCGCAACATACCACGATAATTTTTCAAATTGGTTCTTTACGATCCACCATACTATGATGCGAGGCGGTAATCTTGAACCATGGCCTAGAGCAAGCACGCCCTCGTCATCTTGGAACAACAGGTCACCATCCCGGTCGCCCTCCCGACTTATTAAAGTGGGTAAGAGGACCTTTCCACTGATCCTTGTTGAACTTCATGAATGAGTGTAACTTCTTTATTTATGTGTGATGAACCTGCGTCGTTTTTATGTATGTTTGTTATGCCAAAGGGCAGTCATTTAAATAAAAAGAAACATTGTCCCTCACACCGTGTAGCCATCGCGAGCTTAATTCCTTCCCTGCCATTTTCGGTATCGGAGCCGGAGGATCACATGACTGAGACGCACTAACACGTCATGTGCACGTAAATTCATGAGCGTATCACGTACACCAGCCTCCTCATGCACTTAGGCCATCAATCTTGTGCCGTTTCGGTGTTCTAGGTAGTGTATTACCCGTTTCTGTGGGAAGGATCCCTCAGTTCACGTACGTTTGGACAGTGCGGCATGGATCGTATATCCTTATCGGAATACTCCTCGTCGCTCTCTGACACTGCTGAGAGACGATGCACCAAATACACACCAAGCATTGTCAGAGTTCACGACGGCTCGATGCAAGAACAGCGAGAATACAAACGCATGTGAAACGAAATAGTAGTAGTAGTAGTAGCAGCAGCAGTAGCACCAATAGTAGTAGTAGTAGTAGTATAGGTAGTAGCACCAGTAGTAGTAGTAGTAGTAGTATCAGTCGTAGTAAAAGTAGCAGTAGAAGTAGTAGTAGTAGTGGTAGTAGTAGTAGCAGTAGTAGTAGTAGTAATAGTAGTATAGGTAGTCGCACCAGTAGTAGTAGTAGTACTAGTAGCAGTCGTAGTAAAAGTAGCAGTAGAAGTAGTAGTAGTAGTAGTGGTAGTAGTAGTAGCAGCAGCAGCAGTAGTAGTAGTAGTAGTAGTTGTTGTTGTTGTAGTAGTAGTAGTAGTAAAAGTAGCAGTAGAAGTAGTAGTAGTAGTGGTAGTAGTAGTGGTAGTAGTAGTAGCAGCATTAGTAGTAGTGTGGTTCAAGTAAAAAAGTCACAGCTTTGCCGCAAAGGCGAAGTAATGGACGCGATAGCAACAAATTGGAAAGTCACGTGCAGAATGGCCAGCAGACCGAAACGCGCCCCCATTTCTCACGCACAAATGACGCACGAAATGTACGCACAGGTACAGATGAACGCGAAGAAGCATTTCAGCTGTTGCTTCGCTGTGTCTGAAAAGCGCGCCCTTTTCGCGAACGGAGACTGTGCAACGATTGCAGTGACCTTTGTGCGCCCGGTAATTACAAGAGAATTGTTCCGGTGAAATCCCAAGGCCAGTCAATGCATACGATCCTCCGCACCGTGAGATAAAATCGCGTGAGCGAGCGTCCACCCCCTCCTCTCTACAGGGTAAAGTAGGCATGGGAGATGAGAGCGCGCGCCACCGTGTCGTGACGATGTGGCAATGTGCAGACTCATCCCCCTAGCGCGCCTACAGATAGTAAACGGCGCTAGATGATGGGGCTGTATGGCACCTAGCCGCAAGGATGGGCGTGTGCTCATCTTTCCAATAGAGTTCATTTGGGCGCTGCTGTTTTAAGCGATGCACTGAATGAGTGAATAAGAAAAAATAAGAAAAGTAACGTTAGATACGACCATGTGGCGTGTATATAAGCAACTGGCGTGCAGTGGCAAAGACATCACCGCAAGCACGCAATACTCAACGCGATAGCCCACTGTTTGCGTGCAGACACGCTCAGCAGCGACGCTCTCGATGGCAGCGCCACTGCTGTCCGCGTAAACTCGGTGGTGCTAAAGATCCACAGCTTGATGCACTAGTTTTTGTGAATGTATCGCAAACGCCATAACGTTTGTCCACTTTCGCGAGCGTGCGCTCCACGAACAGACGCCACCGGCGTACCCTCTCAGCATACCCGAGGCACTGCCACTCGATGAACACACGGCGCCGCAGTGCCCGAGCACCGAAGTGCCCGAGCAATGAAGCTTCTGGCACATCCAGTGCGCCCTCATACTTCTGCTTTCGTAGTTTTCTGGTGGACACTCTAGATGCGTTGCTGTGGTTGCTGGGAGAGGAGGTAGAGACTGAGGGGTGTGGTTATCGCTACCTTAGTTTTTTCTTTCCTTTTCAGGGACTTTAGGCGACGCGCGCTCATTGCGCCACATATTGCTGGTAATGCGGAAAACACGATAGTTCCCGCCGAGGTGGCCGTCAACATCGGAAAGCGGTAGATATAAACAGCTTGTCGTTTGAACGTTCAAGGACGTGTCTTTCCGTGGCTCAGTGGTCAACGCCTCGAACTCATCTTACAGAGGTCCTAAGTTCGATTCCGCGCGCTGGAGTCTTTTCAGAATTATTTTTCTTTCATGCGTCTTTGTATATATAGGCCTACATATACATTCGTGGCCACGCTGGTGGCAAAATATAGCTGAGAGTGTCCATAAAATTGCTATCGCAATAAAAAAAACTGTGATATTATTATGGGGGACACCGTAGTGAAGGTCTCCGGAAATTTCGACCATCTCGAGTTTTTAGCGTGCCCTGACATTACACAGTACACGGGCCTCAATCAATTCCGCCTCCAACCGAGACAAGCGTTGGGATCAAGCCCGCGACTTTCGGCTCGGTAGCAGAACACCCTGCCTCTGGTCCGCCGATTTTTTTTTCGTTCTATATTGGCGGACGTGAAACGCAGGTTGATTAGTGTATAGCATATCACTGCTATGCGAACTAAAAGTAAAAACAAGCTTACACTACGTTTTCGTGGTTTATTATTTCTATCAGCTTTGGATGCTCAACAACGCAAAACACAAAAACACATTTCACCTGGAATAGTTTTCCCAATATCACGTACAACGTTCTTAATCAGGTCCCGCCTGAAGTGCTGGATATATTCAGGAAACTGAACATGTCTGATCTGGTTTTCTACATGTAGCTAGCATTCAACCAGAACTGGATTGAGAGTGCACGGTGAGCGACGTCAGAGCACCAATGCCTACCTACGTAAAAAGAGCGACGTAAGAGCGGAACCATTCCTTGTTGTACTTCACTCCCTCCATCTTGGGGCACGCGTCCTCGAGAAGGGCAACTGGTATTCATTTTCACGTCTTTCCCGTGACCAGTAGGTAGACATGATCCGGAGGGTCCAAATATGCATTACACTTGCCAGCTTGAAATGCCCAAACATAGTGAGGGGCCCTTCAAGGTGTTCACCGACAGCAGAGAAATCGACCCTACGCGATTAAACACTACATCCCTGCAATCTGGTTTTTCAGCGGTCTGGATATCTGCTCCTGCGCTGCCCTTCCCGGCCACGAAGAAATAGAAACCCAGGAGAGTGTCGCTTGGACGGTGGACGCTTGACTCACTATGCTAGACAATGAAATGAAAGACCATACGTATTCTGCGAAACGCGGGGGGAATGGATGCCTATAGTTCAACCTTTGGCACATTTGAGCTATCATAAAACTAAAACTATTTGCTTCTTGTCATGGATGCGGATCGGTAACGGTTTAGTTTTAAGTTATTTCGGTTTATGTAAAACGTCGTGCCTCTTTTTATGATTTGAAGACCTTAAAATGTGTTTGACTTGCCTGCTTTTCGCACCAACACGAAATATTTAGTGCCTAAAAATCCGGCCTCTCGTGATAACATTCATTCATACCAAAAGCTATGGACCATCTTCCTGAAGGGAACCCTGCTGGAATGCAAAGCAGCAGTGGTGGGCACAGCGTTGACCCGGTTGAAGACTGGGCAAATGTATGTACTACCCATCATTTCCATGGTCGCTGAACGATCGTAGCGCCAGAGTCCCCTCTAGTTAATTTTAGGAAACTCGATGGCTTGAAATGGGCGTCGACGCGGGTGCTGGAAGAACGCTTTGAAGCGAAACTCGCTGTAGCGTTTACTCGATTAAACGTTTCTTTGAAACGCAATGACACGGGAGGTGGGACGTGTTGAAGACGTGCGGCTTCCTAGGCTCGCGTCTCATCGGTGTTACCCACGCGCCGTCTGTATAGGCACCGTTAAGTCGAGTTTTCCAGTCTGACTGCATCGCCACACTACATAGCAAAGTGGAGTGTCACGGATGGCCATTTTTCGCGACCCCGCGTCACGGCAATTAACGGGCGCCGTACTCCTCCCAGCTGACCGTGGGAACGGCGGGCGCATGAAAGAGAGCCGAGAAGTGCAGAATGGGGTGCTCTTCTTCGAACGTCGCCGCCGACGTTTGATCCTTTGTACCTGTGGCGGCGTCTGCAGGGTCGTGGAAGGCCGCGATGTACCCCGAACAAGAATTAGACTACGGGACGCACCGGCTGAGAGCCAAACAGTCTGACCGTTCCCACGGGAAAACCTCCGGTGGCCAAGCCGTATGACAACACCCCAACAGGTTGTCACTCTCGCTAGTTGAGGGCCCTCTGCTAATTAAAAAGGGGTGGGGTCAATATATTTTTGGGACGGAGTTTCCATCAATGAAACGCGCTTGATTGGACCCATGTAGAGGTCTCTTGTTCCCAAGGAAGAGAGCGAGGGGACACGAGGGGGATTTAAGCGCAGGATTTTGCCCTGATAGGCAGTATAGTCGCTGACCAACATGGTTTAGAAACAGATCAACAAGTATCCCTTCTAGAAGTTTTTAGTGTGGCTCTGTATCGGCTGGCCACCTAAACTTAGCCGTTCGTCTAGTTGTGACGCGATAATAACGTCTGCAACGTAGACATCGGGACTTCGCCTCAAGTTAGCTCAACCTGCCCGAGGTCACCTGCAAGCACTAGCCTCCCGGAGTCACCAGCGTTGCAACACCACCGACATCGCAGTCGTGCCAGAACTCTCTTCGACTTCTCGCATCCGATCGCCGGGGACGCAACGCTGCCGGTCATCACACGTACGCCTTCACCTGTTTATATCTTCAAACTTCCTCCTCCGTAGTTCTATTGTTGTTAGTTTGTGTAGTTTGTAATAGTTCTCTCTCGTAAGCTGATTTGTTGTTTCTATATATGTATTTTTAGTTGTATCAAGTGTTGATGTATTTTGTTAGTTGTATTGAAGTGTTGTACTAGATCACTGGAGTAATGTTTGTTTTGTTTTCTCACGTCTCTGATCTCTTCACTGTCTCCGCTTGCGTACGGAACGAACTAACCTGCTGTCATTCCCGTCGCCGACTTCGCGCTGGCGACGCTAGAGTGGCAGCTTGTAACACGGACAAAAATGGAAACCTTGAGACGGCATCGGTGAAGATGAAACGCGAGGGGCGTGATTCGCGCCCTTCATCTGTCGGCGGATTGTGCCCGAGATACATTGGTGACGCGAGCACGCGTCTCTTTTCTGCGCGCCCCTAACGGAAAATGTCAGAAACTTTAAGATGGGGCAGCGTGAGCAACACAGCTCCCTCTAGTCAGTGTGTGGTGCCTATGGGGAACCGAAGCTCAAGTTTGCAGGAGCGACAACAATGCCACGCCTGGCACTGGCGGCAAGCTCTGGAGAACTTGGAGGATGGGCGCAGGCGATTCACTGTTTCATCGAAGCGGGAGCGCATGCTACAGGTCCAGAATGCGTTAGGCCAACGCCTCCTACCCCCGTATTCGAGAATGTCCCTTCACTCAACGTTTCACCTTCACTTGAGAAATTCGATGGAAGCACCCTCTCTAGGCACGGCAAGTCACTGCATATCAACGATAATGTGGTGTGATTCTCGAGCAGCGCAGCGTCAATTTCAGCCGAGCAGCGACGCAGTGCTCAACTCAGTCAAGTGAAGGTTGAAACTTGAGTCGAGGATTGTTTGTGAATGCGGGAGCTAGATTTCCCGTGCCTGCCGGATGAGCACGAAACGCTGGTCATCTATGGCGGCGCTGCCTACGTAAGGGTAAGGGTCTTTGTAATTAACCTTTGAAATTGGCAATTTTGGCGTTTGCTACTAATTTCAGAGGACGCCTTGTATTAAAAAAGTTGCTTGCTGAGTGATGGCGTCACTTACGTAGGGTTAATAATAATTACGTTTACACCTTTTTAAAACTTTTTACGTTATTTTTGTTGTATATAAGCTCCAAAAACGTAAAAATTTATTTGAAGACACCCCTATTTGAGTGGCGCCACCACTGTAGTTCCGACGACCGCCGCTTCCCTAGTGACCGGCGATAATCCGGCAGGCACGGGAAATCTAGGAGGCGTTGGTTAAGCAGTCGGAGCAGCTGAACTTCAGCGCTGTGCCGACAGCTTGGCGTGCAAAAACGAGAGGCTCGCTGCGCGTAGTTGGATTTTCGTGATGGCAGTGGTGACGCCACGGAGGCGTCGGCGAGGTCTATGGCTTTGTTGTGTCGTAGGCTGCCACAGCAATGCAGACAACACCAAGCGACGCTTTCCACGTGTAAAGTTCTATTGGTTTGTCCAAACTCTGGGGCTCGCTGGTGCATGAATTGACTTCTTCACTACTTTGTGGATGCCACGGATGCGTGCTTGCACTGTGCTTTAATACCAGCTTTGTAGATGTGCCTTCTCCAATACAAAGATCCTTCTTCTCCCGACATGACCATGTCAACTATAAGACACAACAAAAACCTTGACAGCCAGTTGTCACTGTTTTTCACATGCAACTGCCTTCTGGTTTGCCCCAACTCGGAGGCTCACTGGTGCGTGAATTGACTTCTTCGTTATCTTGCGGTTGTACTGTGCTTTAATGCCAGCTTTGCAGCTGCATGTGCCTTCTCAAGTACAAAGATCCTGCTTCTCATTGCATGATCTTCCCAACTATAAAAGAAAAAAACTGGATAGCCAGTTGCCGCTGTTTTTCGCATGCAACTGCCTTCTCAAGCTTGCATATATATATTCAGCAGCGTGTTACATGATGGCGCACGTTTCACCTCCGGTTTGCCACTCTGCCAAAATGTTTCAGGAGCGCATACAAAGTGAATTTTGGGATAACCGAACATGTTTAAAAGTTAATTACACTCCGCACAGTACTTCGAGTGCGCGTTTACGCGTGCGCTAATGGCGCATTGTGCGATCGATACCACACCCCACCTGTCATTCGGCACCACTCACACTGAGCCACGTTCGCGAAAGCTAGAGCAAGCATGACACGAGAGTAAGAAAAAACGAGACAAGCCCTTCAAATTGACTTTAAAACTTCCTGGACATTTTAATGCCATAACCACATCAGTATAGTGTTATTTATTTTTTCAGCACGCCGCAAACATTTGCACATGACAGTACACGGCTGCTACTGTTAGATTCTAAATAAAAATAACAGTTATATGACTTTCATAAACGTCAGCGCAGCACATTGATAGAGGATGCGACTTCATGTCGATAGAATGAGACTTCGAGGCATACGTCGTACATGGTATTGTCCCGGACCAGAAACGCTTTTCTCAGTGACTCGGGCCTCCTCTTCTTCTATCGTCTGCAGCTTTTACGCCGCGTATCTTCTATGCACAGGCGTTTAGGTGAAGCGAGCATGAAAGTTGTACATGTTTTCACACTTAGCCGCATTTTATAAGCCACCTCATACCTTAAGCTGAAACGCACAGAAACTGAACGCGTGAATGCCATGATTCGCCTTGCAACTAAGCCAGCCCCGAACCTTCCTCGTAGCACAAGCACAGCCAAACGTTTTGAACTGGGCATAAGCAATACCCTTTCTGAGCTAGTTGAGGCACATCTTCAGGTACAACATTTAAGACTTCCCGCTAGCGCCACTGGCCGCCATATTCTCGCCTCCTTTCATATAAGCATACCCGCTAATCAACCAACCTGCGTGGCCATTCCAAGACACATTCATGCCTCTATAATAGTCAGACCCTTGCCTCGTACTGTCCACCCTCAGCATCACATCGCTCGCCGCGTGGCTCGTGCAAAAGCCCTTCACAAGAGTTACGGACAAGCTGAGGATGCCTTTTGGGTAGACGCCGCTTGTTAAGCACAGGAAGCTGTAGCAGTTGCCAACAACCCTACGCTACCTTATCCCATCTCAGGCTCTACAGCTGAGGAGGCAGAGGGGACTGTCATCACCTTAGCCCTTGCACATTCCGATGCACATTACGTTTTCACTGCTTCAAAAACTGCTCTGTACAACTATGCCAGGGACAGGATACACCCCTCTGTCTGGCGGTTGTTGAACACTCCCACACAATATTTACCGCTAATGGTAGAGCTACAGTGGGTACCGGCTCATTCGAGGAACCCCGGAAATGAGGCTGCCAATAAATTGGCCCGATGATTGATTTGCCGGGCTCAGGACAGCCTCTATTCGGGCTTCTCGAACGAGCGGCCGCACACTTTTGCAGAGCTAACACAATTACACCGTTTGAACCATCGGATTTACCCTCCTCCAAATCCCTCTCTTGCGCACTCGCAACAAATTCTATGGAGACGTCTCCAGACTCGCACTCTTTCTTCCCCTCAGCTGCTGTCCCACTACTGTGGCACTTCCCCGGAATATTGCCTCTGCGGTAAACCTCCTGCCACCCTTTCCCATATCCTATTCGGCTGCCCTGCTGATTCTCCCCCGCAGGGACAGCCTGCCATCTCAAGCGGGGAGGACTGGAGGTCCTGCTCTCTTCTGGGGACCCGGCGATGCAGCTTGCTGCGGTGACTAGGGCAGCTGATGTGATCGTGGCAACAGGCATGGCCGTGTAAGCGTGGTGCGGGAACGCGCGGTGGTCCAGGGATCTCGGGGGGTCCAAACACACTTGCTCTGATAATGTTTTTTCTGTCTGTCTGTCTGTCTGCTCCACATCATAAACGGTTTTAACGAGCTTTTCTGTTTTCGTTAAATTCGCTTTCGGAAGTACGTCTCTAGCTCAAAGATCTTTTTGAAGCCGCAACTTAGGCGGTACATTGTGAAGCGGCCCAAACGCACTGCGCGCGCTGTGCACGAGCAGGTAAGCGAGCGGCAAAAGCGTTGGCGGGAAGGGAAAACGCGCAAAATACATCCCCTATTTTTACAATTCTACCAAAGATGCCGCTGCCTGTACAGAATCGCAGTGCCACCATGCGTTGCTTTCGGTGATCTTGACTCGCATCTCATCGGTGTCGCTGGTCTTCCACTGCCGACGCTCTCGTTAGGCTTCCCTGGCTCACGCCTTCTCATTGTTAACGTCGCCAGTCACGAACGCGATCGGTGTCGCGAACCCTCGCAATGCCGGCGGCAGCCGGGAAAGGTACGCACACACTAGCGGGAAGCATGCCGCGACGGCATCCCACCCGTCGGCACGATTGCGCGGCAAGCAGCGGCTAGCTGTCCACATTGTAGGCGCCACCAAATTCTCCAAGAGCGCGCACCCACCGGCTCGCGGCCTCTGCTCGTCTACAGATGGAGGAGAGAGGTGGCGCGGTTGAGATGATGCCCACTTAAGGAAAGGACTCGAGCGTTTCTAGCGGTGCAGAGGATGAAGCGAGCACACAGCAGGCGAGGGAGAGAAGCGTCACCACGCAATGCTTAGAGGGCACGACCTACTTGGCACCACATCAACACCTGCGGCGAGGAGAGTGGTTCGGACGGAGGGACAGCGTTACACAGGCTAGTCAAAGAGCTGTTTCGCATCTAAAATAGCTCTGCAACTCGCATTTGCCTCGCCTAGTTGTAACACCGCGTCGCATGCTTTTGCACGCCCAGCGAAAAACAGTTGCCGCCCTATCGGGGACACTCGACGCCCATTGCGTTTACCTGTTGTCAAGCCGCAGGTTGTTAAACCGTAATACATTTATTAAACAAGCGTAAATCCCGACGCAAAAGGTAAAATTAAGCTATTTAATACGTAGGAATCACTGCGAACGCTTCATTTTTTCACGGAAGAAGTCGGTGGCAGCAGCTTTGCAGCCACCGTGTGGGTTTGCTCGATCAAGACGCATGACGTCACGGTGACAGTGAGCAGGCCTGAAAGTTAGAGCAAGCCTGAAATTATTTTCTAAATGGCATTGCCATTTGTCACGAAGGCCCTCGTGCACCCCATTCTCGTCACCACCAGCAGCCACGCGCTCTGAGTATCACGTTTTTATCGCCGATGACTGTACGCCACGTCGAAGTGCATTGGCCGCGATCACAAGCCCTTTTAAAAGTAAAACACAAAATATTACTGCTTGCTTTGTGGACATCTTCAGCATTCTGTCAGAATGCATGCATGTCTATTACGGAGGCCTTGCGAACTCACCGGCAGCGTTCCTTAACTTCCTAAACACGTGTGTGTGTTTAAAGGAGGGGGGGGGGGATCAAAAGATCCCAGGTCACGCTGCAATTCAAATACATGGTCATGGGATAGTGGCCTGGAAACGTTTGAGCAGCCGGGTTACGTACACGTACGTACATGTTAAAAGGAAAATTGTATAAATAGATTTATTTACAAAGTTTTCCGGCTACATATTTTGCCCCTACGTGAGGTTTTTAGATCTAAGGTGAATCTTGCTATCTCGTGTTCGTGGCGCCAACCTCAGAGCAAAACCCTGACGGTAGAAGTCTTCGCGATAATCCGGAGGTTGAGACTCACGCTGTTGGCTGTCCATCCATCGGCGTATTGGCGACCGCGAAGTGCTTCTCGGGCGTTTCAAGCGTCAGCACTACCGGAACGTTCCAGCCCGCCTTCTCGAAGCAGGGGTAGGCGGCGTGCGCCTTGCCTTCCTTCAGCTGCATCTTGGCAAGCCTGTGCCATTACGAAGCGGGAAAGTCGCGCCTACGTATGAGAAGTCCACGACGGTGACCCTGAAATGAACACTTTCACATGCCAGCAATGTAAACTAAGTACCACCTTTCCTGCCGAGATGCAGATATGAGTGCGCATGGCGCAGTCATTTTGCGAGTAGACCAGCCATAATGATGCACAGCAGGTGATCACTGCCATTTAACGCAGGAACCATAAAAGAACAACACCGTGTTCCTGCGAGGGCATCTGCAGAGACAAACAGCGGCCGCTCCTAATGCGATGTCGTGCGCAAGAGCACCAATGTTTCTTGAGCCCGCTGTTTCGTACATGGGCGTGCCATGCAGACTCGTTAAAACAAAAGTAAGGTTATGACTAGGTCGGCGTTAGAGCACACACACGAACCGCATGAAGACGTATGAGTGTCCACGGCACATGTCGCCTACCGGTTCCCAGTTACACCCGTAAATGATGCAACTGCCTCGCTCATGGCAGGCTCGCAGTAAAGACCTGGCTCTTCTCTACCGTCCCGTCTCGGCACTCCGGGACACCCCTTGGGCCATTGTCCGTGAACCGTGCGTGAAACTTTTTCATTATTATTAATGTACTGTTTTTCACCGTATCTATAACGTAGCAGGGACGCTCGCGGGCGCCAGTTGGTAGAGGAAAGCTTCGGAGTGGAGGAGGGTAGCTACTTTTGGAGCTTCATGTCCCAGGTCAAGCGGTAGCTGCACATGGAAACTAGGTAGGGCGGCTCGAGCGTGAATAGGGCCTAAAGTTGTCATGCGAAAGAGAGACAGAGAGAAATAAATAAAAGGAAGAGACATTGAGGTTATCCTATATAAGAAGAACCGGTTTGCTACCCTGGACAGGTGTGGGGAAATAAGGATCTAAAAGAGGATAGAAATGAGAGATAAAATAAATGAACGCAGTTCGGTCGAAGTTCGGTTCCTGTTGTTGAACGCAGGAAGCGCAAGAGCGCCTTCGCGGCCTTCTTCTGTGGCATGAAGTCCTGTCGGTAGCACCGGATTCTTTTTTCTGAAAGATTGTTTCTTTCGTGAAAACGTTTCACGAAAGTGACCACGAGAGCGTCTCGACGTAGGTCGACAGACAGACAGACAGACAGACAGACAGACAGACAGACAGACAGACAGACAGACAGACAGACAGACAGACAGACAGACAGACAGACAGACAGACAGATAGATAGATAGATAGATAGATAGATAGATAGATAGATAGATAGATAGATAGATAGATAGATAGATAGATAGATAGATAGATAGATAGATAGATAGATAGATAGATAGATAGATAGATAGATATAGATAGATAGATAGATAGATAGATAGATAGATAGACAGACAGACAGATAGATAGATAGATAGATAGATAGATAGATAGATAGATAGATAGATAGATAGATAGATAGATAGATAGATAGATAGATAGATAGATAGATAGATAGATAGATAGATAGATAGATAGATAGATAGATAGATAGATAGATAGATAGATAGATAGATAGATAGATAGATAGATAGATAGATAGATAGATAGCCATGGAGCACATTAGCTGCTTGTTGCCTTGTCCGAGCATGTGCAAGTTCTGTTCGTGGCATGATACAGCGTACTTCACGCTGACCATGTCAGGCGCCACCATGGTTCAGGTAACTTTACATGAAGCCTCGTGTACTCACGCTGCTGAGACGGAGATAGGTCCATCGTTCACGGCCGTGTCGTAGTCGTACTCCACGACCAGCTTGTACGACTTGCCCACTTCCAGCTGCTCCTCCAGCTCCACGATGAAGAAGGGATCGTTGACGCTGAGGGTGGAGATGCCCAGAACCTTGACGCCCTCTTCCGGTGCGGCAGGAACTTCGAGAAGTGTCATTTTGACTCCCTTGATGGTAGTTGACCCGGCCTTGAGGATGACTTTTGAAGTCGCATTGTGTACCTCCAGCAACGCCACTGACCTCCCTGTCACACTCAGCGCAGCATCTTGCAGGCCAGCACCTGATAATGACGCAGTTGGTGTGCCCAGTAACACTCAACTGGAACGATTTATATAGTGTGCGTAAAGAAATGAGTAATTTTTGAGTACGTCCCACCCGTATGAATGCGACCGCCTGTGCCAACAACCGAATGTGTGGCATCATTCTTCGCAATGTACCTGCCAAGGTTGCAGCTCTGGTAGCTCTTGTGTCCATAGTTTATATGTTCGTGCGTGCGTTTGTGTGTGTGCGTGTATATATACGCAAGCAAGATCGAAAATTTTGAAGGAGGGTTTGTAACCCCTTCCCCAACCCCTTGGTTACACCCATGTTTAGACAAAGCTGGTTCAAGACTGCTGGACAGGGCATATCTGACGTAAGCGATGCGACGAGGCTTCCTCGTGAAAGGAAACTAATATTTAAGGGGTGGGGGGACTTCTGGAAACGTTGGCACTGTGTGTGTCAATGATGGACTAATCGACGTCCACTTTTTTTGTTGTTGTTGTTTTTGTTGTTGTTGTTGTTGTTGTTGTTGTTGTTGTTGTTGTTGTTGTTGTTGTTGTTGTTGTTGTTGTTGTTGTTGTTGTTGTTGTTGTTGTTGTTGTTGTTGTTGTTGTTGTTGTTGTTGTTGTTGTTGTTGTTGTTGTTGTTGTTGTTGTTGTTGTTGTTGTTGTTGTTGTTGTTGTTGTTGTTGTTGTTGTTGTTGCCGCCACTGTACACTGAGAATGCCTTCTGCATATGAGGTGAAACGTTTGTCATTTTGTAAATAACTGTTGTGTTAATTCAAAGTAAACCTACCAGAATCAATTACACAGAGTTTTAAAGAACTTGTTTTGCCCTTTCATGGTATTTCGCCACTCAGCCGTTCCGCATTGCTATTACCTAGCCACCTGTTAAACGCGATCAGCTAGAATGGTTTTCCGCAGTTGGGGGAAAAGAGAAATTCTTGTTGAAGACCATGAAAATGCCTATTTTTATAATTTTCATCAGTAAAGCACCCTCTTTCTCTCAAAAGTTTTAGGGGGGAAAAGCGGACCCCTGCCCCCTACCCCCCCCCCCCACCACAGGCCTTAAAAGCCTCGGACGAAGGAATGTTCCTCCGGTAGACCAAGAATACAGCTAGGACCACAAGTGATATGAAAAAAATGTGGGCCCTCCTCCATTAAAAAAGGCAGGGACGTGAGCTTAGGAAGTTCTTCAGATCCAACGTGATTGATTTGCGGCATGCAGTTTACAAGTAACCCTCAAATGATGTCTTAAGCACTGAAGATATTCTTCTTAGCGATATTTCTAAGCTGCGAGGGAAGCCCTAATGTGGAAAGTTTGAAGGTGGAGTCTACATGGTAAATAAAAAGTTGAATAAGTGAAAACACTTCAACAAAAACCTTCAATGAGTGTTGCTACTGGATATTTTTATAAAAACAAAAAGTAACTGTAACGGCATTTTTTGTTAAATTTACAGTGCGTCAAAATTAACAGTTACGGTTACAAATTCCTCTAGCTTAAAAGCAACTGGTTACAGTTACAAGTTACTGAAAAAAGTATTTAGTTACCGGTAACGCGTTTCTATAACTAGTTGCTGCCAAAGAGTGCATGAAGACGGTAGGGTGGGCAGCGGAGGAGGAAAGCAACTGCTGCGCTTGGTAGCGGGGACGATTGAGGGAGTGAGTGCGTGGCCCATGCAGCGGGGCGTGAGCCAGCCTAGTGGAGAGAGCAGAGAGATCGAGAGAAAGGAGAACAGGTAGAGTAGGGAAGGGGGGTGAGTGGTGAGGTGGCGGAGAGTTTTGACAGTGGTGACGGTGGGGTGCGGGCCAAAGGAGCTTCGCTGTTAAAAACGAAAAGAAATGACGTGCCTCGCACAAAAGCCTGCCATTGGTTGTCGCCTTTCAAGCTGTGACATAAACAGCTCTTTTAATGCAACATCTGTTGTCCTTGGTCACTGTTATAGTCAAAAGGAATGCGCAGCCTTAACACTGCGCATCAACAGATCATGTGAAAGGTCCAACATCTAACCACTTTCATGAAATTCGATTGTGACGAATGAGCGTTATGAAATGTATACACATTTAGCACTCAGCCTTAAATCTTGCTGCTTGTGCTTGGGGACAGAGGCAGCGTGTATAAAATAAAGCTCTCACCATTGAGCGCAAAGGTGACGTCATATTGAAGTGGTCTGACGTCGCCAACTAGATCACCGCTATAATGCTCGTTACCAGGCTTGGGCACGTAGGGCTTAGTAGGGTCGGGAGTCGTGCTTATCTCCTCTGTGGTCATCGCCGTTTCAGTCGTGAATGACTCAGTCGGTTCCCCGGGCGTGTCCATAGTGCTGGTGGTGGACGGTACATCTGCCGAGGGCGAAACGGTTGCGGTCGCAGGCGTTTTCGCCGTGGCCTCCTTTGTTCCGTTACCCGGCACAACTCGTGGGCCTCTGGTCGCCCATCGAATCAGAAGAGCGCCCAGCAGCAGGAGCAATATACACATTGCCAGCACCCCGATTGTGAACCGCAAAGTCTGCTCACGTCTGTCACGCTGCATGTCTTTCGCGAACATCTGTCGTTGACGCATGGTGCGTTCGGTCATGCAAGGAGAAACGCGGGACAAACAACTTTAGTTCTCGAACCAGATACAAAGAGCTTTAGAATTCCCTCTTAAGTGACCCTTGCTAAACGTGGTCTTTGAAATATACTCTAGAAGAAAGTCTGCCAAAATAACGAAGCTGTCGTCAGATGTGTCGTAGGTACTTTGTCTTAAAAGCTTTCGTTAAGCGAGCTTTCTAGACCGTAGAGGTCGCAAAGTCAAGCGTTTATTCGCATTTCTCGTGAAGCCTAATCATCTCACCTGTGCGAAACAATTTTTGCATGTGAAAATTCCACATACTAAACGTCATTTCACACCACCAAAATTTCCGAACAATTGGTAATTTATGGCCTACGATATATTTGCAGCTAAAGTGGGAGCTATTTGCGTTAGTTGTGCGTTCTAAATTGCAACAATTTAGCGACACATTTTATATTTTACGAAACAACCTTCAACTTGTTTTGGATATTTACTTTGGTATTCGCGTTTACACTGGTTCAAGTACAGATTGAGAGGTGTCTGTCTCGACCTTCCCACTAAATTTTTATACGCTGGCAGCGCGCCTTACGCGAGGTGAGACACCTGGCATTTCTGATAATAGAGTGCGTGAATGATTATCATATAGACAGGAAATGAATAAAAAAAATGCAGCCCACAACTGTTATGTTAGGCAATGACAACTCAGCAGTAATGCACCAGATGGAGGGAAAAGAGTGGAGTATAGTTAGAAGAGATCACAGACGGGGTATGCCCATCGGCGAGCGGTCATCGAGGCGACTTCATCCCGGTGGTGCAACCGCCAAGCGTCTCGACACGAGGGCACAAAGTACAACGTTGAGCAAAAATAACAATATTTGTAGGGATTTACGTCCCAAAACCACCATATGATTATAAGATACGTCGCAAAAGAAATCTTTCAACCACCTAAATCTAAGCATACGGACCTCAAACATTTTTGCCTCCACCGATAATGTGGCCGTCGCAACCGGGATTTGATCCCGCAACCTGCTGGTCTGAGGCGGAGTGCCTTAGCCACTAGACAAGAGTAAGGAATGAGAGATGAAATGCCCCTGTCATATGTTGTCTTGATCGTGTCACTGCATGTCGTGGTTTGACTGTTCACGCATGCACAGAAGTGTCTTTTTTTCCGCTGGATGATTCTCAGACTATCATTAAGCATTTGATAGTTCGGTGGTTCACTTTCTCCTGCTCCTCTCCTCTTCCCTAAATGTATTCGCCCCACAATCAAGTGCACTTTAGCAATTTTCGCAGAACGGTGCGTCCGAAGGCTGGAAGGGAGAAGGCATTCAGCACACGCAGCATTACTCTGACATGACAATATAATGTGCAAAGTTGCCTGCCAATACTGAAAGCAGTTCCACACGGGTTTAGAAGGATGACAGATCGGGCTAGATGGTGATCTATGGCGAGAAACGTGTACGTTTCTTCCGCGCTATTGCGTTTCGGATACGTGGTACCCGAGTCTGCTATAGTGAAGAAACGCAGCTTATTGCTAAAATATTATCCATGTTTCCAAAGCAGGGGAATGGGGAAGCCGTCCCTCTTTGCTATCCCCCCCACCCCGTTGAACAAGCCCACGAATCCTGAACAGTGAGTGGACTTTCAGTAAATCGCAGTGACGCGGTAGCCACTTGCGGGCGCGAAAAGCCCTTCGCTTGCTCACGTCACTGGACAGACGTGAATTGCCAAGCCCGACGAATGTTTTCGTGGCGTGCTGGTGTGCTTGCTGGTAACTCGAGAAGACCGTTTTTAAAGACGATAGTCTTTGTGTAGTTCTATGTAAAAACTTCTGTCTGTCTGTCTGTCTGTCTGTCTGTCTGTCTGTCTGTCTGTCTGTCTGTCTGTCTGTCTGTCTGTCTGTCTGTCTGTCTGTCTGTCTGTCTGTCTGTCTGTCTGTCTGTCTGTCTGTCTGTCTGTCTGTCTGTCTGTCTGCCTGTCTGTCTGTCTGTCTGTCCGTCCGCCGTAACGATACCTCAAATGGCTTAAAACGGCCAACCCCATCCGCAGCGCCCGCCAATATTGCTCAAGTTTCAGCGTTCATACATGTGCGATTTTCAGCTAAAAAGCAATTATTACGCATATATGAAGCACCAAAACAACACGTCATTTTGTATGTGTCTTTTACTAGAGAAGGCATACATAAGAAATTCTAAGAACCGTAACTTTTATCACGCTATGCTGACAATGCAACGCTATGCTCAAAAAGGCAAGTGTTTCCAACGCTTTGCTAAGACGACACGGTGGTCGCACCTGTCCGTCACTTTGCGTTCTACACCTTATCGCCTCCGTGACAGGCGCGCGCACCTTCCTTCGTTTCCGAAGATAAGTTCCAGATAGCGCTCGTGTCCAACGTGCCTTGGGGAACCTTCATGTGCACACGTCTCCGTGCGCACATGAAGGCTCCCTAACGTGCCTTAAAAACCCTGGGGCTTTAACGTGCCTCGATGCGCTCGTTCGCCTTCGCTGCACGGTTCGAGATTATCGCGCAGAACATCAAATAAACGTTTGTTCACTCTCTCCAGACGCTGGCTTTCAACTACATTTGCAGTGAAACATGTAGATACGGGGCCAATTTTTTTTCTGTGTCCGCGAACTGCAGTGTGGATATGTGATGCATTTTGTGCACGGGATATTCGCAATCTGTATGGCGGCAAATCCGAATGGTTGGGCGACGCTGCGAGGCGAATCATTGCGGTAAAGTTACCTAAGTTGCGAGTGTACTTGTTTCCAAAGGGCTACCGAAGAACGAAATGGGAGCGTGTAGTTCGTCAAGCAGACGTCGACATCGGTTTTCTTCGTGACCCGGAGGTACGTGTGTTCGTACTACGTATTTTTAAGTTGTTCCATTGGCCCAATCTCCACCATTTCCCGTTCTTGCTTTAAAATAAAGGTGTCATTTGTGCTTCTGACTTGTTGGCCTAAGCCATGGCATTAAAATATCAAACGTGCGTGGCTGTACGTTTCCAGAACAGGCGTTTTTTCTTCAGGGTCGGTAAACAGTTTGCTATTTGTGATTAGCGCCGCGGGCTTCTTGTATGAACTTCGTTTACTTGGTTGAGGAAAAGGTAAGGAATGCTGTTGCATTGATTAGTGCGTCAGTTATCATGCCGGTGTTCCAACCGCTTTATTGTGGTATTAAAATTTTGCACCAGTCTTGCAAGCACTTTAGCCTAATATGTTTCCTTGAAATTTAGATGCGTGGAGACAGTTACGGTAAAGCGCTTTCCTAATTGGTTTTCAGCTGTGTCAGCTCTACTTCAAGCTAAAATATTTAAGAACCACAGCCAAAACTAAATCAATCCAAGAAGCGTAAGTGCAGTGGAAGCGCCTACGGGGGCTACACGGTTTAATCTAAATCTGGTACCAACATGTTTTCCAGGCCCTAAGTTATATGACAGACTACGCACAATTTGACCCGCAGGTCGCAGGATCGAATCGCGGCAGTGGTGGCTGCATTTTCGATGGAGGTGAAAGTGTCGTATGCTCGTGTGCTCATATTTGGGTGCACCTTAAAGAACCCCAGGTGGTCGAAATTTCCGGAGCCCTCTACTGAGGCATGTCTCATAATTATATGGTGGTTTTGGGACGTTAAACTCAACAAATCAATCAATCTACGCACCAATGCGAGAGGGGCCAAAACAAAAGAAGAAATGCCGTCCCTAGTGTCGGTCGCAACAATTTTTTGTGAAACGGAGAATTTTCTTTTCTCTTTCAATATACATCACCCTGATAATGTGCTGAATAACAAACTTGTGGCAGCAGCACACCCTCTCCTCAATAACTACGTGTCTATGAAGACAGACGTTTGAAAAAGTACAAATAAAACTGCAGACACTTTGCAGATGAGTAGAAACAATTTCTCTACATGTTCTAGAAAGTGTGGGTGTTTGCGTGTGTAAGTAATTACTGAATAAAGTTTACCTTACTTATTTCGTCACTTTGTTGGTCCGTTAAATTTTGCTCTTATAAATCGACCACACGTTTGATAGCGCATATCGTTTGATAGCGGCAAATATCGAAGGCTCCTTAAATGCGTAGGAAGAGGAAGCGAATTGGGCACGCCAACTGCTCCGAGCGATACACAGGTCAAGCTCGCTCACCTTGACAAGACGTCGCTCCTCGGGGGACATGGTGCTGTGCGTCGTCGCTCGAGGAGGCCCCGTCATCGGTCTAGCGCGGCGCGTCATCTAATAACACGGCGCAGCGTCGCTGGTGAAATGGAGAGTCCTAGCAGCAAGCTGCACTCGGGCGTGCGTTAACCACGGAGAAGCTCCTCAACAATGGTACACGCTAAGGCCTGACTGCTACAGGGACTCAGGAATCGCTGCCAAGCTCGCAGGCAGAGAATGCTGTGAGGAAGCTATCGGCAAATGGTCAGGAAGAAACGCGTTCTCCGAGGTGGCCGAAGCTGCAAATGGCGGCAGTCGTACTCAGCTAGCGGGTGCTATAGCTCTCGAGCCGGAACGACGCGCGCGAGACCACGAGTGTTTGATGATACTGATGATGATGGCCTAAATGCATGGCTCACACCCACTCTGGGGGATTGTGGTGGGGAACGAGCGTTTGTGGTGGTAATAGTGATGATGATGATGCTGATGATTGTGATGATGATGGTGGTGGTGGTGATGATGATGATGATGATTATGATGATGATGATGATGATGATGATGGTGGTGGTGGTGGTGGTGGTGGTGGTGGTGGTGGTGGTGGTGGTGGTGGTGGTGGTGCATAGGGATTATGATGAACAATATGTATGGCTCACACCCACTCTGGTGGTTTGCCAAGGAACGAATAATTTATATGTGTATAGGTGGCATCATATGAATCGTGCAACACGAAATTATTTTCTTTCGTGGTGCTATCTCATTTCATAAGAAAAGCGAACAATGCACTTCCAATAATAGGCAAACACCAAATGGTACGCGTGTTTTAGGTGCAATGTACTTTAGGCCTGACCACACGCACTCGTTGCAGCACGTCGGAGCGGTGCTTTTTGACGCGGCAGCGTGCTATTCGTTCGCAACTTCATAAAACGTCCCGTGTGCAGGCAACACTCATCGAAAAAAAATCACAGCATATCCACGGAGTGAATGATGATGAGTGGGGCGAAGCGTCCATCAGCCCGTCCATGCTTCCGTCCCTCCGTTCGTTCTTGCTTTCGTCCGTCCGCGCAACCATCCATGCGTCAATCCATGCGTCTCTCCGTCTGTCCATGAGTCCGTCCGATCGTGCGTTCATCCGTCCGTACGTCCGCGCGTCCATCCATCCCTCCGTCCGTCCGTCAGCTAGTCTAAGAGAGGAAATAAAACATTTATTTGCGACCGAGGAAGGAATGTCGGTGAGTGGGTTCCTTGGTTCGGGAGCACATTGCACGGGCCGCTGTCCTCGCCCGTCTAACGAGGGCCTCTTGGGTCTTCGGGTCCGAGCTGGACAGAGCTGCCTCCCACCCCACAGCGTTGTGCTGTGCTCTGGGTTGTAGAGGTGGATTGTGTGGGCATTCCTATACCATGTGGTACAGTGTGGCTGTTTTAGTGACGCAGTACCTGCACTGTGGTGCATATGTGTCGGGATCTATTTTGGACAGTATGTATGGATTGGGGTAAGACACGGTCTGCAGGCGACGCCATGCTACTTGAGATTCTTTACTGAGCTTTGGCCCCAGAGGCGGAAGTTTCCGTCTTTCGAGTCTTTGATGTTCTTGAATATCTGTCCATGTTAGGAGCGGGTCCATACGCATAGCCGAGGGTGGGTGCGATATGCCCGGGTCGGAGGTTCGGAAGAGCAATTCTCGGGCCGAGGCATGGGCGAGCTCATTGCCTCTAACTCCGCAGTGGCCAGGTATCCATATCGGCTGTTTCCATTCGCCCTCTGAGCGTGAGCACGAGAGTTGTGTAAGAAGTCGATGCGGAATGGTGCGAATGAAGCCTTTACGAAAATTTCAGTAGGCTGCTTTTGAATCTGTTAGAACGAAGGTGGACCTTGGGTTTTGTAGGGCTAGGGCGATTCCTGCTTCTTCCATACTAGTTGTGTCTGTGTCCTGGGCTGATATACAATCAACCTGTTTTCCGCAATGAATGACGCTTGCTGTATATTTGCCGTTCACTGGTCCTCCTGCATCGACAAAGAAGGCGCCCTCAGTATCTGAGTAGTTGTGAACTTTTGCCCGTGCCCGACGTCGATGTTCGTGAAACTGAGGATGCATGTTGCGAGGAAGTGGTTTGATGATGAAGTCCTGCCTCCTTTCACGTGGGATACGTAGTTTTCTCCTTCTATCAATGGTGGCTTCAAAATGGTGGCTTCCTTCTATCAAAAGTGGTCTGGTGACTCCAGACCACTTTTGCGTCCTATGTTTTCTACGATGGAGGTGCCCTGTTGGAAGACTTCTTCTATCTGACCCAGGTTACTAGACCAGCTTCAGATTGTGACGTCATCAGCATATATGGCGTGGCGTACTTGCGAAACTTTTTAGGGCCTCCGGGAGGTGCATGAGGGCGATATTGAAGAGGAGCGTGGAAAGGACAGCCCCTTGGGGAGTACCGAAATCACCCATGGGGTGGGTGGAGATTTAAGGTCCCCTATGCATATAGTGACTTGTCTGTCTGTAAGGAAGTCCCGCCCATATGCATATAATTTTGGACCGCACCTGAGTTCCCATAAGTTTTCCAAGATAGTGAAGTACCGAACATTGTCAAAGGCACCCTTGAAATCAATTGCAAGAATGGGCCTTTCCACTGAAGTGGTACCGCTGCGTAGGTTTACAATCTCATGTTTTAGTGGGAGTAGGATGTCCTGCGCTGACAAATGGGGACGAAAGCCGTACATAGTGTCAGGCAAGAGGTTCTGTTCTTCTAGATATTTGGTTAGTCTTATTTGTATGGCCTTCTCCATCACCTTACCAGCGCATGACGTGAGGGATATGGGACGGAGGTTATCATAATTGAGTGCTTTGCCGGCTTTAGGGATGAAAGTGAGCTCGGCTGATTTCCACTCTAGGGGAAGCGTTCCGGCGTCCCAGTACTGGTTCATTTTATCTACCAGCAACTGAGTCATGTCATCGCTTAGGTTAGAGAGCAGCCCTATCAATACCTGATCGGGTCCCGGGGTGGTACCTTTCCTCCTGCTTTGTATTGCCGCTTTAAATTCGACAACCATAAATGTTTTTGAAAGTTCCGGATTATTGGGACCGCCATAAAGGGGTATAAATGCGTGGTCCCGTGCAGTGTTGACATACTTCGACTCTAGGGCACCGAGTATGTTCGCATTGTTGCCAGGTAAGCCGTGTATAACCCTCTGAAGGCTTCTTCTAGTCGCGCCTCTGCTAGAGTCAGGGTCAATGAGGTGACGCAGAAGATGCCAGGCAGATTTTGTGTGGAGAAGGCCTGTAAGGGAGTCAAATTTTGAGAACCAATTTTTTTTAGCGAGTGCTGTTGCGTATTTCTCTGCCTTAGTAGTGTGGGCGGAATTACGTGTCTTGAGTCGGCGATTAAGCCTTTGTCGTTTCCAGCGTCTTGTGAGTTGGTGCCTGGCATTCCATAAACGCAATAGATGGCTATCGACCATTGGAGCTTCAAGTGTAGGTGCAACAGTTTTGATAACCTCGTTCTCAAGTTCCAGTAAGGTGCCGGCCCATTCCGAGTAAGAGGTGAGAGTTTCATGAAAAATAAAGTTTTCTGTTTTGCGGAAAGCTGCCCAATCTATTAGCTTGACTGTCTTTTGATGTTTCTTGTGTCTGCCATACGATAAGGACGTGTGAATGATGAAATGGTCGCTCCCGAAGTTCTCCTGTGAGTTCCACCTGCGTGGCTGAGGAAGGTTGATACCCATCGTTAGATCGGGGCATGTATCACTCGAAACACTGTTACCCGTGCGAGTCGGATAGGCTGGTTCAGTGAGGAGAGTGATACCACGAAAGCCATGAGGTCGTACAATTTTCGTCCTTTGATGTCCTCTTGCGGATAACATCAGGAGGCGTGTCGGGTGTTAAAGTCGCCTACTATAAGAAGTAGAGCATTTAGAGCTTGTTTCCTGGCTTTGCGGAAGACCTCGATGAAGGTATGCTTATGAGACTTGGGTCGACTGTATATGTTAAACACGTACACAGGCTGCTGAGAGCGCTTGATAGGCAAAAGGCGTATGAAGACGTACTCAAGCGGCGTATCACGTGAGGTCAAGATCTACCGTGACCGCAGTGCAGGTGTTGTGAACTAAAGTGCAGACCAATGTGTTGTGTTTGAGTGCATGTGCTGTGTACGACTAAAATTTGATATCGGGGACTACAGTATCATGTAGCGCTATGATGTCGGGTTTGTGGTCGAGCGTGCCTATGTATTGTTGCAGCGATGCCACCTTACGGCGAAAGCTTCTGCAGTTCCACTGTATTATGTTTATGCTTTGAGGGAGCTGTGCCATTATGGATTCGAAGATGTCTCTTCCTTATCCCTGGATTTATGCACTGTCGCGCAGATATCACGGTGCCCCATGAGTAGTTTAACAGGTGTTTTTCAGTGCCCCTGTTCCATCTGTGAGACGCTGCGCTTGTATTTGCAGGTGAGGGCATCTAATTCAAGTAGCTTGGGCTGCACGGCTTTCTTGATTAAGGCCAAGCTTTGTTACTTGATTTGTTGTATGGAGGCCGAATGTTGGTCCCGTATTTGTTGTAGCTCCTCACTGATCTGTAGTTTTAGGAGCAGTGTGAGCACTTTGACAAGTGTATTTACGATTTGTTCGATCTGGTCTTGATGGGATTTTTCGATTGTGTCAAGCGAGGGAGCCTGAATATCTGTTTCCATGGGTGCCGTTGTAGGTTGAAGCTGGGTTGTGCTGGGTGGTGGTTGACTAGATGTTTGTGACTGCACTAGTTGTTCTAGCTGATCTATCTTGTGTTGTGGTTTCATTAGTGTCTGTTGTTGTTTGGCTATCATCTTTTGGAGTTGTGCGATTGATTGAGAATCGTCATCGTTCTTAGATTGGGTGGTAGCAACCACCTCTGCACAGCTTACCAGTGGTGCCAATGTCTTGTTCATCAGGGGTGGACCCTGACTGCAGCACTGAGGTTCCTGGTTGGTTCCTTGTTGTAGAGCCGTTCGGGTCTCGAACTGGAATGAGATTTGGAGCGTGATTTGGACCGAGACTTGGACCAAGATTTAGGCCGAAATGGAGCACGATGAGCCCCTCTAGGTGAGTGGCCTCGGGAGGTGCTGCGTCGTTCTGAGAGTGAGCAGGCCCCGTTGTTGTTTGTGGATGTTTGCTCGTGTGCGTTCAAACGTGTCGATGATATTGGTCAGGATGGTGTGTTGACTGGGTTTCGGTAGTGCTTGGGACATTCCCTTGCTCCGGTAATGCGAGGGCCGTTACAGAGCGGGCAGCAGGCTAGACAATTATGGTTGGAAAGGTTGACATCTGCCTTCCCGCATGTTGGGCACCGGTTGGGTGGTGTCGTCGGATTAGGGCAGACATTGGTATGGTGACCGACCTTGTCTCAATTAGAGCAGGTTGGCATGTTCTGGTGGTAGCGTTGTACAGGGTTAGCTTCTCCGAAAATGAGCACATTCCTTGGAATGTATAGGTGTTCGAACGTGAGCACGACTACGTTGGTGGTTCCAAGACGCCGGGCCCCTACACTTTGTTGCCCGGTGAGACAGCGCAATGGACTATATAGTCTGTAGAAATGTGGTTGGCTAGCCGAATGACGCCTCGGCCCATTTTGTCCGTTGGCTTGAGGTAACTGTGCACTGACACTGTTCTGTCAGGAAATTGCAGTGCTGATATGTTGAGGAAACGTTGGATCGGTGCCTCGTTAGGGCTGTTGATCACGATGATGTTTTGGTCCCAGATGGGATACAGTCCATATTGTGTAAAGTCAATATGTAGATCGGGTGTGTTTGCCGTCGCCTGTAAGAGGGCTGCATGAATTGCTTCCGCGAAGACACATTGTCCTTTATATGCGGCGAAGTTGCACGTAACCCTGGGTTCGATGACAACAACATAGCCATCTGCATTGAGTCGCGGGACGTAGCGAGGGTGCCACGAGTCCTCCGCCTGTTTAGTGTTGTTCGACGCTTGTATTTCGAATGAACGGTGGTCCAATGTTCGTCCCAGGAGATGTCTTCTGTGCCCAACGGCAAGGAAGCATTAGGTGCAGCCGCGGCCTGACGTTGGGCGATATCTTTCAGGACCCAGTCTGTAAATGGCGTGAAATTTCCCGGCGAGGGCGCGGGGTTCCATCTGTCCGTGCGTCCATCTAGTGAACACTTCCAGCACCGCCATCTCCCATCTCCCATCTCGCAACCGGTGGCTAAAAACATACATACATACCTACCTACCTACCTACATACATACATACATACATACATACATACATACATACATACATACATACATACATACATACATACATACATACATACATACATACATACATACATACATACATACATACATACATACATACATACATACATACATACATACATACATACATACATACATACATACATACATACATACATACATACGTACGTACGTCCATACATACATTCATACATACATACATACATACATACATACATACATACATACATACATACATACATACATACATACATACATACATACATACATACATACATACATACATACATACATACATACATACATACATACATACATACATACATACATACATACATACATACATACATACATACATACATACATACATACATACATACATACATACATACATACATACATACATACTGTGAAGAAGAAAACGCATTGTTGGCAAGCAACATCACCACCGCTTGGGTACTGGGTTCTGGGCTCCTCTCGCTCGCCTTGTGCCGATCGCCGCCATCATTTGCTTGACTGTTGCTCTGTCCCGATCGTGTTTTCATCGTAGAGCCGCCGTCGCAACTCACGCCAATAAACCCCTTTTCAATTGGTGGAGGGTGCTGACATTCCCCGTCGCCAGAACCTGGGTCTTGCCATTCACCCTCGCCTAAACCTGGAGCTGCGCAACTGAACGCTACCTCCCATCATGGCCACCAACAACGCGCAACCTGGCTTTTCCACTACATCCTCCAGAAACCCCGGCGTTCTTCGCTTGCGAGAGCCCAAGGTCTTTAGCGGAGCTGATGAGACCAACGTGGAAGACTGGTTCACCCACTATATGAACTGGTGAGCGCAAACAATAAGTGGTATGACGCGGACAAGTTGACTAACGTCATCTTTTACCTCACTGACGTGGCCGAAATGTGGTATAACAACCACAAAAACGACATTACGACGTGGTCTATATTCAAAACGTTGTTTGCTGACGTTTTTGGTCGACCCGCTGTCCGCAAGTCCAGGGCCGAACAACGCTCGCGCACAGAAGCCATCGGAATCGTTCACCGGTTACATCGAAGACATTGTTGATCTTTGCAACTGTGTGAACACCGCCATGCCCGAGGCGGAGAAGATTCAACACATCCTCAAAGGGATAAATGAAGGCGCATTTCAGATGCTCCTGGCCCGTAATTCTGCCACCGTTGCGGAACTTGTCACATTATGCCAATGTTTCGACTAGTTGAGGAAGCAGCGCACCCTGACTCAGCCATTTTCCTCACATGCTGACTCGCTCTCCAGCCTTACATCTCTTCCCGATCACTCACCGACCCTGCAAGAAATTAAAGACTTTGTGCGTGAAAAAGGAGCTCGGAAACTGTCATTGATTCCCTTCACGCAGCAGTCTTCCCTCACCGCTCCGCGACGTTATTGCCGAAAAGGTAGCTCAGGCTGTTCTCGTCACTGTCCACCAGCATCCTGTGGCCATGCCTGTTCCACATGCACCGGCTATGCTGCCCGTAGCCGCACCTCTTACGTAGGCCCAGGTGGCACGCAGCAGAACCCGCCAGTAGCATTTACCACCCATGTATTCACTTGCTCCCCACTCCGCCCCTCTTTCGACATCTTGGGCCGCACCGCGAGTCAGCAATTCCTGGCGCACTCCTGACAATCGACCAATCTGCTACGTCTGCGGTGGCAGGACACGTGGCACGATATTGTCGCCGTCGCTTCCAACCACTCCACGACGCTACTCGGCCGTTCCCGTATGACCCACAGTCCATGCACCTACCTGCTCCCTATACCTCACCGCAGTATGGCTACACTAACCTTCTCGAGTGTCAGTCACCCCAGCCCCCATCTCAGGCTCACTTTCCTCGCAGGCGATCACTGTCCACAATGCATCCCCAACTCGCTTTCTCCAACCGGAAAAACTGAACGCCGCAGTTCCAGAGACAAGAACTGTGCCGTCGTCGAAATGCCCAAGCCCTCGCACTTCACCTGCTAACGTTGTCGCCATATCTGTCGATGGTGCCTCTACCTTTGCCTTCGACGACACAGGTACTGCCGTTTGTGTTATAGCCGCCCAGCTCTGCCGCTACCTGCGCAAAGCGACCACGCCGCTCTCTTGACTATCGCTTCGTACTGCTAGCGCACAACCAGTTCGACCTCTCGGCACCTGTACGGCCCACATATTCATCCAAGGCTCTGTGTATGTTGTCGAGTTCATCGTCCTTTCGGTGTGCTTGCATGACGTTATCCTCGGGTTGAACTTTTTGTCACATCATCATGCCGTCATCGACTGCGCACGCGCTGAAGTGTAATATTTGCACTTGTGTGACGAACCTTTCCACGAAACTTTTGAGCGGTCACCAACACTCGTCATGCGTATGCGTAAGGACACTGAAATTCCGCCAGCCTCTTTTGCCGTTGTTCCTGTTTGCTGCGATGACCATAATTATGCTACGGTAATATTTACACCTTCCGATATTTTCATGGCTGCAGAGCCGTTTCCTTGCCTTTCGCTACACTTGAGGTCACTGCTGGCCAAAGCAATATTTTCGTCCACAACCCCCTTTCTGCGCCGTTTACGCTACTTGCCGGCAAACGTCTCGGCCGAGTGGAGTACCTTCAACCTTCTCTATTCCTTAACATGTCAGACGAATCGTGCAGTAGCGCCTCGACCGAACTTCATGCCCTTTCCCTAATGGAATGCTCGTCGAGTGACATCTTCTCGAGTTTCAACGCCGACACCTTAAGTGCTCAAGAACGTTCCGAGCTTCTTAATCTCCTCAAACACTTCGCGAATTCATTCGACGTTTCTCAGCCTCAATTGGGTCGCATTTCCGCAGTGCACCACTACATTGACACCGGTTCGCACCAGCCATTGCGTCAAAAACCGTACCGTGCCTCTGCTGCAGAACGTCAAGTCATCAATGACCAGGTCGAAGAGATGCTACGCTGTCGCGTTATTCAACCATCGCACAGACCTTAGGCATCTCTTGTCGTTCTTGTTCGAAAAAAGGATGGATCGGTTGGATTTTGCTTCGACTGCTGGCGATTAAACAAGGTGACGCGGGAAGACGTCTATCCATTACTGCGCATCGACGACGCCCTTTACAGCCCCCAAGGAGCCGAATTATTCTCCTCCTTAGACTTACGACCTGGATACTGGCAGGTTCCTATGGCAGTTGTTGATCGCCAGGAAACTGCGTTCGTTACACCAGATGGCCTATCCGAATTTAACGTAATGTCTTTTGGGCTTTGTAATGCTCCTGCCCCGCTTAAATGACTCATGGACCACACGCTGCGGGAACTGAAGTGGTATGTGTGTCTATGCTACCTAGATGACATTGTCCTTTTCTATCCCGATTTTCCTACACATCTGCTTCGGTTCCAACTGGTTCTGACGTGTTTAACCAACGCTGGGCTCCAACTGAACATTAAAAAGTGCCGCTTCGCCGCGCGAGAGCTGTCCATCTTAGGGCACATCGTGTCCAAGCATGGTGTTCTACCCGACCCTGCAAAACATCGAGCAGTCACCGAGTTCCCGAAACCTACTACACTTAAAGAATTACGCAGTTTCGGCGGACTGTGCTCGTACATCCGGCGCTTCGTTCGAAATTTCGCGTCGATCATGTCACCACTGACCAACCTCCTACGCGGTGACGCAGGCCTTTCATCCTGGTCTCCTGACTGCGACATCGCGTTCGCTACGCTCCGTAGTCTGCTAACCTCTCCGCCCATCCTTTGGCATTTCGACCCAACAGCTGCAACGGAAGTTCACACAGATGCTAGCGGGGTTGGTCTTGGCGCTGTCCTCGGCCAACGCAAACTGGGCTACTCCGAATACGTCGTCGCTTATGCGAGTCGCACGCTCACTAAAGCTGAGGCCAATTACAGTGTCACTGAAAAGGAGTGCTTAGCGCTAGTGTTGGCGCTTCGCAAGTTCCGCTCTTATTTGTATGGTCACCCATTCGGCCTGGTAACGGACCACCATGCACTTTGTTGGCTCGCAACATTGAAAGATCCTTCTGGCCGCCTAGCTCAGTGGGCACTGCAAATCCAAGAGTACGACATTCGCGTCATCTATGGCAGCGGATGCAAGCACCCTGACGCCGACGCCCTGTCCCGTTCGCCTTTACCTCCCGACTCGGCGTGCGGAACCGCTGGTACCAACTCCGTCACATCTCTCGACCTTTACTCCTTTGCCAGTGAACAACACAAGGACCCGTGGATCGCTTCCCTTTTTGACTGTCTCTCTGGATCGTCGACCACTGCGGTATCGCGATCTCTCCGACGTCAAGCTGCTCAGTTCGCCATTCCTGATCGGCTGCTACACCGACGCAACTACGCCCCTGAAGGTCGTAAGTGGCTCTTGGTTGTCCCCCGCAGCTTGCGATCACAAATATGCGCCTCCTTTCACGATGATCCCCAATGTGGTCATGCTGGAGTTTTCAAAACTAACGAACGCATTCGCCGTCGCTTCTACTGGCGCGGAATGTATAATTTTGTTCGAAAATTTGTTATCCTGACTATCAGCGCCGCAAATCACCACCTTTCCACTCGAAATCACCACTTTCCGTGCCCTGCCAAACCTTTAGATCAGATCGGAATTGATCTCTATGGCCTTCTACCGACAACATCAGATGAAAATGCGTGGATCATAGTCGCTGTGGACCATTTAACACGCTACGCTGAGACCGCCGCCTTTCCAAGTGTCACTGCGCGGGACGTAGCGTCCTTCATCCTCCATCGCTTCCTAGTACGACATGGTGCACCTCGAGAACTACTAAGTGACCGTGGTCGAGCCTTCCTATCAGAAGTCATCACAGCTCTGCTTACTGAATGCCGTGTTGTTCATCGCAAGACCACGGCATACCACCCGCCGACTAACGGGCTCACGGAGAGATTTAACCACACCCTCGTCGATATGCTCGCGATGTATGTGACATCTGACCATACAAACTGGTATCGCATTCTACCATTCATCACATTCGCATACAACACCGCGGCACAGTCTACCACTGGATTTTCTCCTTTCTTTCTTCTTTATGGACGCGAACCTTCCCACACCATCGACACTCTTCCTCCATACTGTTTTGACGCATCCGAATGCCCATCTGTGTCTGAAGCTGCCCGAAAAGCGGAAGAGGGTCGTGAACTCGCACGCACCTTTACGTCACAAGAACAGCAGTGCCAGAAAGAAAACAACGCCGACTCTTCACGAAGCCCCAGCTATTCCCCGGGATCACTTGTATGGCTGGCTGTTCCTTACCAAACCCCCGGCCTTTCCTCAAAACTCGTCCAAAAGTACGAGGGCCCTTACCGCGTTTTGGAGCAAACCTCGCCGGTAAATTTTCTCATTGAGCCACTTTCCCCATCTGACGACATGCGCTGGCGTGGACGTGACATCATCCACGTCACCCGCCTTAAGCCATGCCATAGCCCTCTGCCTCCAGCCTCTTAGGTTGCCAGGATGGCTCTTTTTCGGCGGGGGAAAATTGTGAAGAAGAAAATGCATCGTTGGCAACTTACAAGCAACATCGCGACCGCTTGGGTACTGGGTTCTCGGCTCCTCTCACTCACCTCGTGCTGATCGTCACTGGAATCTGCTTGGCCGTTGCTCTGTCCCGATCGTATTTTCATCGTAGAGCCGCCGTCGCAACACACGCCAATATACCCCTTTTCACGGGTTTCCTTCCGTCCGTGCGTCCATCTAGTTAACACTTCAAGTACCGCCATCTCCCATCTCGCAGCCAGTGTCTAAAAACATACATACATACATACATACATACATACATACATACATACATACATACATACATACATACATACATACATACATACATACATACATACATACATACATACATACATACATACATACATACATACATACATACATACATACATACATACATACATACATACATACATACATACATACATACATACATACATACATACATACATACATACATACATACATACATACATACATACATACGTACGTCCATACATACATACATACATACATACATACATACATACATACATACATACATACATACATACATACATACATACATACATACATACATACATACATACATACATACATACATACATACATACATACATACATGTATGTATGTATGTATGTATGTATGTATGGATGCTTCCGCGGATACCATGATAGACATTGCTTTTCAATATGATTTATCACAGGTAGTTGAAAGTTACACAAGGATTCAAGGCAGCTCGAAATCAATTCTAGACCTTGTCTTTGTTTCTGGAAATATAACACATGATTGCGTTTGTGACATTGTTCCCGGTATTTCCGATCACCTTGCTGTAGTGCTAACCGTGTCAAATCTTTGTGTCGGTGAAAAACCCAAGGTGACTACTTTTTATAACTTTCGTTAAACCTGATGATGAGTCGATACTCGATATCCTTTCTTTTCATTTTGATGATTTTGCCGATAGTGATGATAGTGTAAATGATCTTTGGATTAAGTTTACGGGCATTGTAAGCAAAAGCATTGAGCGTTATGTCCCAACCACGTGTAAAAAGCCCAGAACCAAGAACCCGTGGATAACTAGGGAGACATTGAAATTGAGAAGGAGGGTAAAGCGATTAAAAAAGAAAAGTAAAACTTGTTGTGCTGATTTCAGTTGTCAAGAAAGAATTGCAGAATTGACATCTCAAATTAAACTTAAGGTTATTTCAGATAAAAAACATTACTTTGGTGAGTCCTTACCTAGCTTCATTACTTCATCGCCAGAGAAGTTTTGGAGAACAATTTCTCCTAAGTCAAATGAATGCGAAATATTTGATGACGATGGCAGAGAGATAAGTGATCATGAATCAATCGCGAACCTTTTCAATGAACACTTCAGATCGGTTTACACTGAAGACAATGGTACCTTGCCAACTTTTGATGTCTCCTTACCTCCCATGTCTGATGTTGTTATCTCGGAAAGGGGTATCTTAAACATGTTACTGAAACTAGACACGAAAAAATCACCTGGTCCTGATTGCATACCCAATGACTTTTTAAAAAGGTATGCAGAATGGACATCAAAGTATTTGTACGTACTGTTCTGTAAATCATTACTCGATGGTGAACTACCGCATGATTGGGTAACTGCCCGAATTAAACCATTACACAAAAAGGGAAACAAAAACCAGGTCGGTAACTATAGACCAATTTCATTAACCTCAACATGTTGCAAAATATTAGAACATATAATACACAATCATATCGTAGAGTTTCTCAACAAACACAATTTCTTAACTAGACATCAGCATGGATTTAGAAAAGGTTTTTCAACCTGCACTCAACTAGTTGAAACCGTACATGACTTTGCGAAAAGTATTAACCACGGAAAACAATTAGATGCAATTTTTATGGATTTCGCCAAAGCCTTCGATAAGGTTTCCCACAAAAAATTACTTTTTAAATTAGAGAAAATACTTAAAAACAAAAAAGTTAATGGGCTGGCTCTCTTTCTACCTAACTAAACGACAACAATTTGTTTCTTTTCGCGGTTGCAACTCAAAATGTGTAATGGTTGGTTCTGGCGTTCCCCAGGGCTCAGTTCTAGGGCCTCTACTGTTTCTTTTGTTCATTAATGATATTGTAGAACAAATTCCTGTTAAAGTGAAACTTTACGCAGATGACTGTGTTTTGTACTCTGAGGTTCATAGCACATCCGACCAACTTCTGTTAAATCAGGCATTTCAAAAAGTAGCCTCCTGGTGCGAGGAATGGCAGATGGTCATTAACTTTGATAAAACTGTTTTTATGCGAATTACACACAAGAAAAAACCTTTGCATTTCAGATACAATGCTAACAACACCTTTTTGACTGAAGTCACTAATTATAAGTACTTGGGGCTTTTCATATCGAATGATCTCTGCTGGAACAAACACATTACACATGTAACGGCCAATGCAACTTACAAACTGTTTTTTCTATGTCGTGCTCTCAAACTATCCACTCCTTCTGTCCGCCTTTTAGCGTACAAATCAATTGTTTTACCAATATTAGATTACGCCGCTATTATATGGGATCCTTTTACTAAGACTAACATTAACAAATTAGAAAAAGTGCAAAAAAGAGCAGTTCGTTTTGTCTACAATAATTTTTCGAGGACTTCCGTTACTGACCTATTAAGCAGAGCTCAACTTTCACCTTTATCATTAAGATACCGTAACTTAAGGCTTAAGTTTCTGTACCAACTAATTAACGGCCAATATCAAGTAGACATAGCCGATATTTTTTCTTTTTCTTCTGGCTACTCTACCAGGCAGAGACATGACCTCACCATAACCCCCTTTCCCACACACAATAATTGCTTTAAGTATTCATTTTTTCCTCGCACCATAGTCGAGTGGAACAAACTAACTAATGCAATTGTTTCAGCACCCTCATTGGCATTGTTTTCCTCGAAATTAGAAAGTGCACTAACCAGTTGAATTGTTGAATCGTATTACATACCACTGTACATGCTTGTATAATTGTAGTCTTCTATTTTTTATTGTATGATATTGCCAGTTGAAGTTTGTATTTGCCCTATAGACATTGTATAACCTGTATATATTATATGACATTGTACTTGCCATTTGTTCATGACTAACTTCACGTACCACCCTGCTAAAATCACCAAAGGTGATTGCAGTATCTGTAAATAAATAAAATAAATAAATACATACATACATACATACATACATACATACACACATACATACATACACACACACACATACATACATACATACATACATACATACATACATACATACATACATACATACATACATACATACATACATACATACATACATACATACATACATACATACATACATACATACATACATACATACACACACACACACACACATACATACATACACACACACACACACACATACACACACACACACACACACATACATACATACATACATACATACATACATACATACATACATACATACATACATACATACATACATACATACACACATACATACATACATACATACATACATACATACATACATACATACATACATACATACATACATACATACATACATACATACATACATACATACATACATACATACATACATACATACATACATACATACATACATACATACATACATACATACATACATACATACATACATACATACATACATACATACATACATACATACATACATACAAGAGATGGACAGACCCACATCATAAGGAGCTTCGCCCCTAAAACAAAGATGGTGACTCTTAACGCGGTCAACGCGCCCCTTTTGCTTTCTTGATTGTGGCGTCGGGTCGCGTTGCTTCGTCGAAGGCGAATAGGTGCTGACCGCGGACCGCCTCATTTTCATTGGCGTAAAGGATTTCGCTGGTGAAACAGCGGGAATTCGCGACTCCAACTGAATGCTCACCACCTAGTGGCCGCGCCCGTAAACAGCCCAAACAGGGTCAACCTTGAAAGGAGAGATGCACGGGATTCCTCCACAGTGCCCGAGGCCTAGTGCGTGGCGTCGATGCCAACATGCCACCCTCCGAAGTACTAAAGCTGTTTTCGCCAGCAGGTGCTATTTCAGTCTATCGGTGTGGACGAGTGGTTGATAAGAACAAAATACCAACTGAGTCCATAATTGTGACCTTTGCGGGATCAGTCCGACCATCAGAAATTAAGGCTTGGCCTTTAATTTACAGGGTAGAACCGCTTTCTCCTCGTCCGCTCCAATGCATAAAGTGTTGGGGTTATGGTCACACAATGAAAGGTTGTAGGTCAGCGGTCAGGTATAAGGTATGCAGGGAAGGTCACAATTCTAGCGACTGTCAGAGTAAAAAAAAGTGTTGCCTATATAACAAAGCTCAAGCTGCCGTTAGCTCTAGTTGTTCGGCAAAGGTACGTGAACTGCAAATTCTTGAGATAGTAGAATGAAGACGGTGTTCACGGAAGGCAGCAGCACTTTTTTTATTGTAACTTTCACATCCATGTAACAAAAAACTTCGCAAACACTTGTTTGGTCCCATAGCCTAACTGGCTAGTAGAGGGACCAATTGTGTGACATACTTACATACTTGCGCAAGCGGTTACACAGCGACAAAGGACATTAAACTGGATACAATGCTTAAAAATAGAAAAAAAGCAAAAAACACATGATTGAACTATACAAAGAAACATAGCGCAGAACATAGCTACTTATAGCACAGAATAGTAATAGCACTAGAATAATACTAATCATAATAATAATAATAATAATAATAATAATAATAATAATAATAATACTAAATGACTATACAGACGTATTACTTAGAAAGTCCGCATGAAGTGCATGCTTCATGGCCAATGTAAAATTTCTAGCCTCTTTCACATCAGTCGGTATCGCATTCCATATGAGAGCACCGTGAAATTCTATAAGCCTTGGACCGTAGACATTTCTGGCTACCGGTAAATTAAAACAGTGATTCGCTGCAGCTCTTGTACAGCGCGCGGGTAACGTAAAGGTGGTTAATGGGAATGGGTCATCACGTTTTATTATTCCATGCACTATATCAGCAACACTAGACACGTGAACAGAGTCCAGTGGAAGTACACGCATCATTTGAAACAGTGGTTTTGCAGTATCCGTCCTGTTTGAGTATGTGATAATCTGGACTGCCCTCTTTTGCAGGCGGCTAATACATTTCAAATGAGTTTTATATGTACTGCCCCACGATGCTATACTGTAGCTCAAGTGACTGTGCACGAATGCAAAATATAGGATGCACAAAATCGATGCGCCAAAACATTCACGGGCTTTTAGTAGCGTGTGACACCCATATGCTAGCTTGGAGCATGTCTTTTCTATATGCGATTTCCAGTTCATGTCCGAGTCAAACATGACCCCTAAGTACTTAAACGAAACTACTGGCTGTAGTAGTGCCGTATCTAAAACCAAGCTGAAACCTGCAAAGTCGAGTTTTTTTTTTTTTTTTCTAGAGTGAAAGACCATGTATTTAGTTTTCTCTGTGTTGATATTTAGGTGGTTTCGTTTAAACCATACTCGTACTCTCTGTAACTCTTCGTTAATTTTATCTTCGATGTCTCTTAAGCTGTCACCAACAAAGATTAGTGCCGTATCGTCTGCGTACATTAAAGCTTCTGAATATAGTAGAATTGAGGGAAAATCGTTAACGTACAAGGAAAAAGGAGTGGGTCCAATATTTGAGCCTTGTGGCACCCCAGAGACTATTGATTGAAATACAAGCATTGAAATACTTGAAATACAAGCACGAACACAAGGCTACGCCGGTGTTACAGCTCATAATATGCCAACAATAGAAGCTCTCTCTGTCTCTATTGCGAAATCAATTGAGAAGGCAGTGCAGAAAGCAATGGAGGGCGTCGCTGAGAAGCTTTGCGAGTCCTTGGCCCAGATTCTATTCAACCAGATGGCTCAAATGTTGAGTACAGCGGAAAACAATCTCAATCAGCAGCAATCAGAAACAATCAGCAGCAGCGTCTACTATCACTACACCGACACCTGCCAACGTTGGTCCAACGTTATCTCCCATTGAGCGAGACCGCCTTATCACGCTGTGCAACAAGTTCTACGGCTGCTTCTCATCCACATCAAGAGTTGGTCAAATGGCACTGACGAAACACCGCATCATCACGGATTCCGACGCCAGACCCATCCGGCAAAATCCTTATCGTGTCGCCCCAAAGGAGCGTGAGGCAATTCAAAAACAGGTAAAAACGATGCTAGAAGATGGTGTTATTCTGCCATCTAACAGTCCTTGGGCATCACCTGTAGTACTCGTCAAGAAGGAGGACAGCAGCTTGCGTTTCTGCGTCGACTACCGAAAGCTCAATCAGATCGCAAATTAGGACGTCTACCATCTGCCGCGTATTGATGATTCATTGAATAGACTACGAAACGCACGCTACTTTTCGTTCATGGACTTGAAAAGCGGCTACTGGCAAATTGAAGTGGATGAGAGAGATCGTGAGAAGACCGCCTTTGTTACGCCCGATGGACTTTATGAATTTCAGGTGCTAGCGCCGAACACAAACCTTTCGGTTTGTGTTCGGCGCTAGCAACATTTCAGCGTCTCATGGACACAGTTCTGTCGGGATTTGAGTGGCAAACCTGCTTGGTGTACCTCAACGACGCGATTGTCTTTTCGATGACTTTCGAGGAACACTTACGAAGACTCGAATCAGTTTTTGAAGCAATACACTTGGCCGGTCTTACTCAAAACCTGAAAAGTGCCACTTCGGCTTCCACGAACTTCAATTATTTGGTCACGTCGTTAGCAGCCAAGAGATTTGACCCGACCCGGATAAAATTGCCGCCGTGGCGAACTTCCTAACGCCATCAGACAAAAAATCAGTGTGACAATTTTTGGGACTCTGTGCCTATTACCGGTGGTTTATTGCTAATTTTTCGTGCATCGCATGGCCATTGACACAAATTACTCGGAAAGATGCCCTCTTCAGGTGGAGCGAAGACCAACAGCAGGCGTTTCACGAGCTTCGTCAGCGCATGCAAACACCCTCTGTGCTAGCCCACTTCGATGAAGACGCGCCAACAATACTTCATACAGACGCTAGTAATGTGGGTCTTGGAGCAGTGCTCGTACAGTCGACGGACAACAACGAAAAGGTGATAGCTTACTCCAGCAGGACGCTGTCCCGTGCGTAAGCTAACTACACTACGACGGAGAAAGAATGTCTTACAATGGTATGGGCGGTCCTGAAGTTTCGTCCTTATTTGTACGGCCGCCCATTCACCGTTATCAGCGATCACCACTCTCTCTGTTAGTTAATCAACTTGAAAGATCCGTCTGGCCGTCTTGCATAATGGAGTCTTCGGCTACAAGAATTTGACTTCACTATTGCCTACAAGTCGGGAAAACGACACACCGATGCCGACTGTCTTTCTCGTTCTTTTGTTGAAACGGCATCCCCGCACAACGACGATGATGACACGGTCTTTCTGTGAATTATGGACACTGCCGCCTTTTCTCAACAGCAGCGTGACGATGCTGAACTGCTACCACTCATAAATTACCTATAAAGGCGAACAAATAGCGTGCCGAAGTTATTTGCGAGAGGGCTGCCGTCGTACTGCTTGTGAAATGACGTTCTTTATAAAATGAACTTTTTTTCCCGGCGGCAGAAGCTACTTGCTCGTCGTTCCTTCTTCGCTTCGCCGTGAGATACTGCAAGCCTGCCACGACGAACCTACCGCTGGTCACTTGGTTTACGCAACAACATAGGCGAGGATAAGGTAGAACTATTACTGACCAAGACTTGCCGAAGTTGTCAAAACGTCCGTGCAGGCATGTCTAGATTGCCAACGTCACAAGCCACCATCCATCAAACCAGCTATCCTGCTGCAGCCTGCCCGAGTGCCGACGACACCGTTCGCACAAATTGGCATGGATTTTTTGGGCCCCTTCCCAAAGTCTGCCACTGGAAACAGGTGGATAATCGTCGTCACGGATTACCTGACCCGATACGCAGAAACAGGCGCTCTGCGACGGGCAACGATAGCTGAAGCGGCGCAATTTTTCATCAAAGCCATCGTCTCAAGACACGATGCTCCCGCAATAGTCATCACCGACAGAGGTACTGCGTTCATGGCCGAGCTTTCGGACACCATTTTCCGACGAAGTGGTACAGCTCACAGAAAGACAACGGCGTATCATCCTCAGACCAACGGGTTCACCTAACGCCTCAACAAGACCCTCGTTGACATGATAAGCATGTACGTAGAAGTAGAGCACAAGAACTGGGACGTCATTTTGCCCTGCGTCACGTTCGCGTACAACACGGCTCGTCAGGAGACCACTCTGAAGACACCCTTCAGTCTCCTTTACGGACGCGAGGTTACGACAACGTTAGACACAATGCTCCTTTGTGAAAATGATGGCAATAAGACGGACGCCGAAGAGTTTACCCAGCTAGCAGAAGAAGCCAGACAACTTGCCAGGTGGCGAATCACCAAACAAAACGACGATGGCAAACATTACAAACTCCGGCACAGACCCGTCATATGCAATGTGGACGGCAAAGTATGGGTCTGGACACGTATTCGTTAGCGTGGGCTCTGCGAAAAGCTGTTGCGAAGATACTTCGGACCCTACAAGGTTCTGCGATGCATCAGTGACCTCAAATTCGAGGTTGTTCCGAATGGCGTGCAGTGTTCGAAGCACCGCAGACATTCACCAAAACGTGCCCACGTGCTTCGGGTGAAACCTTACTTTCAGTGATTAACTGTGCAATTTTGGTTTCGCCTTGCTTCTCGAACGTTTAACATCGGGGCGATGTTTTTTAAAAGGGGGAATAATGCCGCGCGTATGTGCCAGTGGTGGCGACAACGAAGCGGTGCGAGTGTCCTTGGCCGAGGGCAAAATACGAAGAAGTCGTTGCAGTCTTATTCCTGCGATCGATAAAGCGTATTTATTTGAGGTGCTTTGTGTGCTCGTCGATCCCGCGTAGTCACAGTATATATACAGTATATAACGCTGCGAACTCTCTCTAAATAAATTGGCTCATACGTTCTTTTTTTGCGTTATAGAACTGCTGTGCAAATTAAGTACTGCCGTCGGCTGACTGAGCCACACTGTGGATTTGCATTCTTAGAGCAATAATGTTAGGGCCCACTGGAATCCACATGGCATAGTATGAACACAATGAAAGCGTATGAAAATATAGTTGGAGTTCAACAACAGCTGTTTGGCGTTATATCTATTCAAGAGTGCCATAAACTGGTATTACTGAAAATCGTGCAAAATATGGCAGTTGATGGAGCGATGCAACCGAGAGAAGTACTTGATGTACTATCGCATAACATTCGTTTGTGTGCGTGCGCACATGCTCTCCTACGTCCGATAGAGCCGAAAAAGAAGGAGGGCGAAATGACCTGCCACATTTGCGTTCTGGTGGAAGTCTATAGGAACCAATATAAATAAGCAACAGAGCGCTTTAGTCTGGCGCGCACTTAAGTACGGCCGCCTGGATTGGACGCGCGCGGCACACCACCGCCCGCATCCGATCAAGGTGGCCGTGACTAAAGACTACAAGAACTATATTCCAATCATCCCTGGCTGCGCTCACTCACTCAACGCACACTGGTCGACTGGATTCATGAACGAGCCGGGCTTGCAGCCGAAGGCCTGCGTAAACTCCCGAGCGTTCCTCAAAGGCCCGTTTACGCGGAACCAGGCAGTGCTGTGAGGACCCAAGGCCACCATTCTGCGCAAAAAGCGTTCATTGCTGTTCTCGCAGTGATTGGCTGCGTAGTATACAAAGAATAGCTGGCCGACGTCCCAGTGCTCGAGCAGCGCCAGGCGGTAGTCGGGCGCCACGCGTCGAGCAAAGAGCGTGAACGCGTCCAACGCTGGTCTCAGCGCCAGGTAGTCCCAGAGATCGGACCACGAAGTGCGCGATGCGTCTAGCTGCATCCTTCGATCAGACCAAGCAACCGCTGAGTACTGCTGCTCTAGGCAGAGGCGAAGTTCATCTAAACGGCGCGTCACACTCTCGCCACCTGTCTCCTTGTCATCTGCGACATTGTGTTCGAAGTTGTAGGCCCAGTGGTAGACGGCTCGCAGCAGTGATCGGTACAACTTGGGAGCCGCGCGCGCCAATTGTAAGGGCCGGAGAGCCGGATCCGCGTTCAGGAACAAGTCGAACACGGGCAGAGGTATCTCCAGCCGATCATAAGGTGGCGCCAGGCGACTCTCGGCACTCAGAAAGCCTCCTGTCCATCCCGGGTACCCCGAGTCGCCTTTGCCTCTTCCCCGTGCGTAGGTCATGTGCGACATCAGCTTCTTCTCGTGGGACTTTCGAATCCAGTTGTAAAAGAGCTGAGCAGCCGGCATTTGCGAGTTTCTCGGATAGACGTCGTCAACGTAAGCAGCCCTCACGGTAGTCGTCGCCAGAGCAGGTGGACTAAGTGGCTCCCACGAGACGGCGTTCAATTTGTCCCGCAGATGCTCCCACAACTCGCTACTCTTGAGACCCAGCCGCACTTGCACTGATTCCAGCAGAACCGCGCGAAGCGTGGAGACCATTTCAGCCACGACACTTTCCCCGCCAATAAGAGACGCAGCAAAATGACGCGACAGGTGCAGAGGTAAGTTCGGCTCAAATCGGTCGAGTAGGAGTAGGCAGTAGTGGGCCTGAGGTAGTGCCTGAGGAAACTCCTGGTGCCGCGCGTAGCTCACTGAGGCTAACTGGTCACGCACGTCGTGGTCGTCGAGCAGGGGTGCCAATACCATCATGACGCGGAACACGAGGTATCCCAGCAGCTGGCTGGTAAACTGTAGTAAGTCGCTGCGCGTCAGGCGCACGATGTAGTCAGGTGAGTTAAGTTTGACGAAAGTCTTGTCCGTGATTGGTCGCAGACCTTTGTCGAACACGCTCTGCAGAAAGCTCGTCCACTCGAAGTTCGGCAATACAGGCAGGTCCCGAACTTTGATCGTGGTACCATTGGCGAGCGCTTCCGCGTCTACTTGAGGGTGACTCAGCATTAGAGCGAGCCGCTCCTCGAACTGAAGCAGATCCGTGTCGGTAACGTTCTGGAAGAAAGCCAAGAGAGGAGCAAGGGCCCTGCGCACCATCTCATACTCTTTCTTCTCCAGCGGGCCCGACATGAGCACTGTGGACGGTTCCGCGAGCCCGACGAAGCGTTTGGCGCTAAGACCGCTCTTGAAAACGAACGGCCTGAATAGCGCGTCTACTCCTAACACGCGGAAGGCGACGGCCAGCTTGCGGGCCACCTCAGGGGCCGTTGGCCTCCTGTGTCTCAACGCAGACGCTCGGGCCATCCACGGCTTGAGCCGGATTGTGTCCAAGAACATGGCACATAGCGTCGGGTAAAGGGTGGGCTGAGGGTGCAGGCAGTTGCTCAGCAGGAACCGTAGCGCGGGATACCCGGTGGCGTTCTCCCGCAGTTCCGCAGCGAGAAGCTCGGCGTAGCCGTCCACCAGGATAGTGTCCATAGACAGCCGTTCAGCTCCCGGAGGCAGCGGTCGCGTTAGCGCCCAGTCTTCGCACACGTAAGCGTAGAAGTCGTCGCAGGGGTCGCGGCTGGAATTTATTTGGCGGAGCAGCAGACGCGCCTGCTCCGCGCAAGACGATGAGTCGCAGGCTCCGGCGGCGCCTCGCTCGGGCACCGCTTTCAAGACACCACTCTTGTTGTAGTGGCTCGAACGTCCCGCTGACGCCCCTGCTTGAGTGCCAGCTTGCGAGTGGGTACTGCTGCCGAGCGCCGTCATCGAAACGAGGGTGGTGATCACGACCGACACCAGCAGCAGCACTGTGGTGGTGATGGCAAGGCTCCAGATGGCCGCTGACCAGCCACCGCTCTGGGCCTGCGCGTTGCGTCCTAAAGCCCTTTGTCTCCTTGCTGACTTTGTTGTACTAGTTGATACGGTCTCGGCGTTCCTTCCTTCGCCGTCGGCCATGTACGTTTGCCACCGCGATCACTTGCTTGCTTGCTTACTGGTGCCTATGTTTGGCTTGTACCCACTACGGCGGACTGGCCATTAAACCGGCGGTTATTGTATTGAGGATAAAGTAATTTCACATTTCATTAAGGAAAATGGATAAAACATATATCTAGGGAGTATGGAATTAACCAATTCTAAAGTCACATACGGTTAAAGCAGATACAGAACCGTAACAGAAATGAATAACTGAATTTGAAAAAAAAACTAGATTTCCATTAGGATGACCTAACAAGAAAATCTTCCCGTGTCTCCAAGGAATTCACAGACCATGATCGCACTGCAGTCCACGTCGGTGGTCTTCTTATTTCACCTTGGTGAATAGACCATGATTTTTAGGTTGGTTGGTTGGTTCCTCAGAATCTTGGTGCAACTGATTAGGGGGATAGGCCATGAATTGGGTGGTGCTCGTTAAAGGACTCCCTCACTTCCTGTAGATATCGTTGCGTTTGGCGGGCCACCCTTTTGCCGCGGCCGCCGGAAAGGAAGAAAGGCAGCCGCCTCATTTTGTGGAAATAAGGAGCCATGTCAAGACGCCCTGCTGTTTTCATGTGCTGGGCGCTGCGTGGCTGAAACTACTCCACGGAGCACTGCTGTCCTTCGGGTCCGCGCAGAGATGTGACTCGTGGCATCTTCGTGCCCCGGTAAAAGCCACGATGCCGAGCTTCCGCCGATTGTGGACGTCGGACCATCACGCTGTGCGTCTCTGACTGATAAGCCGCCGACGCTCAAATCAGCACCAGATGTCCAGGCATGACCCCTCAGAGGCGCCGAGACCGCGACTGCCGTACGGCAAAGCATGGGTGGTCGGCCCGAGGGGAGAAATGACAGACTCGTTTCACCCCGCTCAAGCAAGATTCGCGGGAGGCAGCATCGCCGGGACCGTACGCGTGTTTGATTTGTGTATTTGTGCATGTTGGGGGCGGTGCCGGCATAATGACACTCGTGTGTGCTGTGGGATACGTTATTGGACACTGCCGTATGGACCTGTTCTCCGATCTAGGAATCTGGAGAGATGAGATGGTATTTAACCAGCCCTCGCGAGCTGCTGAGGGTGGTTCATGGAGCTTGTTCAATAGACAGCCTTTTTCAATGTAGAGCTTTTAATGTAGAGCTTCGGGTCAGAGAGCCCGTGCCATGTAAATAATGTAAATAAGCCTTCTCTACGAAGTTCAACCTCCTCTTGCCTCGACATCGTGATCCCGGATCTCCTCTGCCACAAACCCAGGTCGTAACAATATATACATGTGGATGTAGACCCTAAACTTCTTTCTCACTCCCACCATGGAGGATTGGCCAAGAGTAGAGTAGAATACTACCTTAAACAGTAGCACACACCCACGCTGGGTGATTGGCCAAAAATCAGGTAGTTTGGAAAAAAATTCTTAATTATTAGAATAAATGTCATCTAGTTAAAGATGAAAGAAGTAATATTGTAACAAAATTGCAATATATGACTAAAACATATTAACTCTGAGCTGGGTAATTGAGAAAGAATAATTAGCAATTAAAAAGGCCATTGAGAAAATAGGACTGCCAGAAAATTGGCTCTACGATCTAAACCTCTTTGAACATTTAATTAACACTTAGGGGAGCCATAACAGCTCCAAGAGAAATTGTAGTGAACCAAAAGAGCTAGGCTTTACCTTCAAGCTGAAATGAAAGGGATCAAAAATCAAAAGCCCATTTTTGAGTGTGTGTGGGGGGCGGCGGGGGGCAGGGAGAGCTCACTGCAACTTTTCCTCATACGTACATTTTTTTTTATCAGAATATCCTTTTGAATGTGGAAAGCTTGGGACACACACTTTTATGTTTCACACGATGTGGTAGAAATCTACTGATGCATAAGATTCTGTCACATGAAGAATAAAATAAACAAGAAAAGGAATGCTCAGAAAGTTTCGTCGGTGTGCACGATTTCAAAAAGAACGCCAAAAGAAACAGAATAAGGTCGACTGTATTCGCGTTTGCCTTTTGACTTTTTATTATTGACAATTCACCACTTCATGCCCTCCATAATCGTTAAAAACCGCGGCGAAAAGAAGAAGCGGGCGCACTTTGGCTCCCGTATCTTGCCTATGGCAAGATGGCCGCCACGGCTTCACTGCCACCCATTGGTATAGTGTTCTAGAATAACTAGAACACTTTACCATTGGTATGTGTAGGCTGCCTACACTCCAGCATGACTTATTTAAACCTCCTTGGAGTAAGCCAGTGCAGCGCCTCCTCATCGCCGATGTCGTCGTGAAAGCATAAGAAAACATGTGACCGAGAACAGACAAGATGGTGCTTGTACTACCAAGGCTACCCCAAGCACAGGAAGAGGGGGAGTCTGTACGGCGACTCGAATGGCGCTACATTTCTAGGGCCGTACCCAGAAACTTTTTGGTGGGTCATTTTCTGCTCTTTATGCCATGGTAAACAAAACTTCAGGGTGAATGGGGGGGGGGGGGGCACGCGTTCAGTGTGCCACACCCTGGCTATGCCCCTGTTTATTTCTGGAGACTTTACGCTGCGTGACATATGGACGCCATGTGACAGTAAGAAACAAACGTTTTCTAGAACGCAGAGCAGCTGGCAGGTAGCAGCACTGTGTAGTTTTAGGAAAGCACGGAGGAAGCACCTTTCCTTCCTCCGTGTAGCAAAGCGTATAAGAAGCACCCGCTCTTTCATTCGTCGGGCTCTTGATTGTGGTGATCTGAATACACCTTAAGTGTAGTATAATAAGGGCCCCAATAAACATCACCGTCACCAGTCATGGCAGCGAGCCTAGAGTAGCTGCTTAGGAATTGCGAGGCAGTTGTTGGGTGGAAGCAAAGAATAACCGCTACCATTGGTGAGCTCTACGCTGATAATGGTGACGCTGTGGCCATACCTTTTGTACTCCAGGCCAAAGATAGTGGAAGAAAACAGAGGATACCCAGGGAAAAAAATATAGAGGAGAAAAAACACACATGATTGAAAAGGTATATAGAGCGTCCTCTACGCTCGTCGCACTTCAGTCCACCACTCCGTCAAAGGCCGCTTTGTCACTGCAACTGCCACCCGCACTGAGTCCTTGCCACACACGTCCCCATACCGGTTGCACACAACTGCAGGTTTGAAAGGCTCCGGCACGTGCGTCGAAAAGCGGACTGCTACCAACACCATTTCATACAGCCGTTTGCAACTGTATTTCTGTTTTCACGCTCGTACACAGTTGGAGCGCGCTGGCTCTCTGCTCATCTCTGCTAGCCAGGTGCCCCTCTCATGCTGCTTGACCAGCACACTCACCATATCGCTCCATTCCTTTGCATTCTCTGCATGTGATGGGTTGGCCAGGAAGCCCCACTTGCGATTGGGGTACTGAAGGCACCTGACCAAGTGCGTGCGCACGCAGTTTTGGCTCGGGTAGTGAAATATTTCGCGTGCCCACCTATGCCTGCACATGTGCCGTAGTCTGCCCTTGTACGCGACCTTGCTTCGTGCCTCCAGCTGCGACGATTATCATAGAAAGGCACGGTCGCCAAAGAGCTGTGTCACTGGACCGAGTTAAACCGGCGCACATGGAAACCAACTGGTTCACGACAACTACTTCCGCCTATCCGCCTGAAACCTGCAGAACATCCCACACCAACGAGAGCAACGGACACGGGAATTCCCTACGAGACCGAATTTTACCACAAACAAGCAGTGGAAGACAGGACAGGTGGCCAGTGGCCGTTCTGGTGTTTCATTTGGTTCGTGCTCTCACTAGGGGTATGGTGAGTAGCGCTACGGCGCAGCAGGTCGCGCTGCCAGCGGGTTGCAAATGAAGTCGCGAACCGACATTTCTTTCCCTCTCTCTGCACTGTCAACAAAGACATAGAGAGAGAAAAAATTACAAAGGCGAGGAGGGAGAGAGAGAAAGGTAAGATAGACCACTCCCCGAAAGGAATGTTAGTTGGTAGGGCGCCCGGGCCATCCCACAGACCCTCCCCTCAGCACAGCCGTCATGGCTGGTGATTTTTCAATACACCTGTATACTGCGACGACACCTCCGGGCCTGCCATCCCGACGCAAAAGTGGCCCACGGGCAGCTAATTCTGCCACTACCAGAGCGAGGCCTCACCAGGCAGCAATATGGCCTCCTCCTGCGGCTACGCATAGAATGCCATAAGGCAGCAGCTCGCTGGCACCGACTCAAGCTTGCAGCTATGCTGGACTGTTCCACCTGCGGCAAGGTCGGGACCTTAGAACACCCAGCTGCTGTTTGTATGCCCAACGCGTATCCAGCAGCGAAGCTCACTCCTCCAGGCGTACCACACTCTCAGTCTACCGACACGCAACCAGGACGATATGCTTTTCCCAGCAATCTGCCAGGGACCAGCCTTCAAAAGTATCCTGGCATATTGGATTCCACATGGCTATCATCCAAGTTGTAGGATCACTTGATATCCCCTGCAGTTCACACTTGCTGTAACCCATTGAACGACGCGACCCAAGCTCTCAAGTGCGCATGTGCACAATCTTATCCCCCTTCCCTCTCCCCCTTACTTTCCTATATATATTCACGAGTGTGAATAAAACTGGCCGTTCTTTTCTGTTGGCATGGTCCGACTGTCACGTTTACTGCTGGAGCGGCGTGGCCGCCTCCCAACTAACAGTGGCGACGAGAATACCCACCGATACGTGTAAGCCGGGCGCCAGCGGCGAGACCAAGACGAAGACGCCCATCAGCCCGCCCGCAGCCATGGCCCTCAAGCTTCCGGATTTTGCAGAGGAGACAGATAAGTGGCAAGCGTATCTCGTTAAGATTGACGCCTACTTCGAAGCGAACGAAGTTACGGACGACGCGAAGAAAAGGGCCTTGTTGGTGGCTGCGTTAGGATCGAGGACCGTTGAAATCCTTTGCGGCAGAATCGCACCGCGAAAACCAAGCTCGCTGAGTTACGAAGAAGTTGTTTCAACCTTGAACGAGCACTATGATCCGTCCCCTAACGAGATATCAGAAAGCTTCAAGTTCTTTCACCGAAACCAACAAGAAGGGGAGTCCGTGCAGGCGTTTATCGTCGAGATTCGCAAGCTAGCGCATAACTGCAACTTCTCTTCAATGTTGGAGCGAATGCTGAGGGACCGCATCGTTTGTGGAGTGCGCTCGAAAAACCTGCAGAAACAACTATTAGCCAAAAAGGACTTGACGCTGGCAGAAGCGGAAGCACTAGCTCTAGCAGCCGAAAGCGCGGAGTTAGGGTCGCAACAGATGACCGGGCAAGGTGACGCCGTTGGGGTGTTCAACGTGCAGCGTAGCAGGCAACCCGAAATCAGCAGGAGCGAACGGAGCAGCTTATCGCAGCACTGCAGCTGCTGTGGCAAACAGGGACATCAAGCCAGGGAATGCTCATTACGACGGCGCAGGTGCTACAAATGTGGGCGACAAGGTCACTTGGCGCGAGTATGCTCCCGGACAGCCACCACCAACAGAACCTTCGCGATAACAGAGTGTTCAGCGGAAAGTGAAGATAACGATTGTAACGCACTACAAATATGGTCAGTGAAGGGTAATGGAAGCCTGGTTCCGCCCCTACACAAGCAGGTTACATGGAACGGAGTGCCACTGAATATGATAATCGACACAGGTTCACCTGTCTGCGTAGTGCCTAAAGCGATATACGAAGCCTATCGTCATAAGTGGCCACCGCTTTGTAAAGCCGCATTAACTCTGTCATGCTATCTTGGGAAGATACCAGTGCGGGGCATTGTCAAAATGCAAGCTTCCTACAAGTCTGCAACAGTTGACTGCGATCTCGTTGTGTTAGACTGCGAAGGTCCTAGCCTTTGCGGCCGTGACCTGTTACAGATGCTCGAGACACAAGGGGCACCGCTTCTTCACATCGCGTCACTCTCATCGGACGGGAAGCTGGAGAGTCGGACAGCGGCACCCGTGCTGGAACAGTACGCCGACCTTTTTGCGGAGGGCCTGGGAGCCATCAAGGGACCACCAGCACGGCTTCATATAAAGGACGGAGCAACCCCAAGGTTCTGTAAGGCAAGAAAAATTCCATTTTCTTTGCTAGACAAAGTGTCCGCCGAGCTAGATCGGCTCGTGGCCGAAGGCATTATTACGCCAGTTTCCTATTCAGAATGGGCAACCCCAGGGGTGCCAGTGCTGAAACGTGACGGAACAGTCCGCATCTGTGGCGATTTCAAAGTTACTCTAAACCCAGTATGTGAAATGGAAAGTTATCCTCTACCCGTAGTGGACGACATTTTCGCTACGCTTCGTGGAGGGCAGCAGTTCAGTATCTTGGATCTACGTGATGCCTACAACCAAATTCTTCTAGACGAAGATTCGCGCAAGTTAGCGGTTATAAACACTCACAAGGGCCTCTTTTGTTATAACAGGCTACCGTTTGGGATAGCCTCGGCCCCTGCGATTTTTCAACGAACAATTGAGCAGGTGCTGCAAGGCCTACCAGGGGTTCAAGCGTACTTAGACGACGTCCTGATAGCAGATGCGAACGATAAGCCAACTGCGAACCTGCAAGCAGTCTTGCAGCGGTTCAGGGAGTACGGCGTGAAGCTCCGCGCGGACAAGTGCCGAATAGGTGAGGAGTCAGTTACGTATCTAGGACACAGAATTGACGCGGCAGGGTTGCACCCGTCAGACAAGAACATCGAAGCAATTAAGCTGGCACCGACTCCTCACAATGTCACGGAATTGCGGTCTTTTTTGGGCATGCTAACTTTCTACAATAAATTCTTGCCTAATCTGTCCACGCTCCTGAGTCCCCTATACCTTCTTCTGGAAAAGAAATCGAAATGGTCTTGGGATGAGCGCGAAAACGATGCCTTCCGAAAAGCAAAAGCCGTTTTGTGTTCCGCGCCTGTGTTAACTCACTTCGATCCCGCACGAGAGCTATTTCTGGAGTGCGACGCGTCACCCTACGGTGTGGGAGCGGCACTATTCCACCGAATTGAAGGACAGTATCAGCCCCTTGGATTTCGATCCAGGACGCTTACTGCCGCAGAAAAGAATTATGCACAGATTGAACGTGAGGCGTTGGCTCTGGTTTATGGCGTCACGCGATTCCGAGATTATCTGCTGGGCAGACAGTTCACGCTTCTAACCGACCATCAACCACTGTTGGGTCTCCTAAGAGCGGATCGTCAGACGCCGGCTATGGCCGCTGCGCGCATTCAGCGTTGGGCCATCATACTTGGTGCCTACCGTTATCGGTTGCAACATCGACCGGGTAAACTCATGTGCAATGCTGATGCTCTTAGCCGTCTACCCCAACCGTTGCAGGAAGAAGTGGACCAGGAGGACGAAGCTCAAGTTCTGACCCTGGACCAGTGGGATCAGCCGGCCCTGCCATGGAAGGAACTCCAGGCACTCGCCGTCGCGGATGAGGTACTTTTCCAGGTACGCAAGTATACCCGGGAAGGTTGGCCGAAAAAACTCGACACGGAAACTACAGAAATTGCCGATTTTTACAAAAGGCGGCATGAGCTGTCTGTTAGTGAAGAACTGCTTTACTGGGGCCATCGCTTTGTAGTGCCGACAGCAGCACGCGGGAAGTTGCTAAGGCTACTGCATGAAGCCCACCAAGGAATTTCCACCATGAAGGCGAAGGCCAGATCGTTATTTTGGTGGCCCGGCGTAGAGCAAGACATCGAGCGCGTTGCGGCGACATGCCAAAACTGTGTGCAAGCGTTGCCGATGGCTCAGGCAAAAGAACCAGTAAATTGGCCCGAGACGCACGAAAGGTGGTCGCGGTTACATGTGGACTATGCGGGACCAGTAAAAGGGAAAATGTTACTCATCGTTGTCGACGCGCACACCAAGTGGATTGAGGCGCTTCCCGTGTCGCAGGCCAACTCGCATAGCACAGTCGAGGCCCTCAGAACGATATTTAGCCGTTTTGGTATACCGCGCACGGTGGTTTCTGACAACGGGACGCCATTCACGGCACGAGAGTTCGAGCAGTTCATGGAGCGCAATGGCATTGCGCATATTCGAACACCTCCCTATCACCCCCAGAGTAATGGACTAGCAGAGCGAGCCGTGCGCACTATCAAAGATGGCTTGAAGAAGATAGGCGGCACTTGCCTCCTCACCTCACTGGCACGTGTATTGTGCAATTATCGGAACGCACCACACCAGGAGGGTCCTTCTCCCTCAGAGAGGCTATTAGGATACCGTCTGCGCACAAGAATGGAGATGTCTTTTCCTTCCAGAGTCTATCCTACCAAAGCTGCGAGTGACCCAGGCTGGAATTTCGCACCGGGAGACTACGTGTACGTGCGAAATTACGGCGCCGGAGACAAGTGGTTCCCAGGCACAGTGGAGGCTACGCGTGGCACTCGCCTCCTGGAGGTAAAGACTGTGGATGGCCTTGTCCGCCGCCACGTGGATCAAGTTCGCAAGCGGAGCCCAGATGAAACGCCAGCAGCCGACGACATGTCGAGGCCATCTACACCGGTTTCCCCAGGGCCGGTACGACTAGAAACAACGGCGCCGGCTACCTCTCAGAGTACCACAGAATCGCAACCATACGTACTACGTCGCTCCACACGAGCCAAGAAACCGGTCGTGCGTTTTGGCTACTAAGGGGGAAGAAATGCTGTAACCCATTGAACGACGCGACCCAAGCTCTCAAGTGCGCATGTGCACAATCTTATCCCCCTTCCCTCTCCCCCTTACTTTCCTATATATATTCACGAGTGTGAATAAAACTGGCCGTTCTTTTCTGTTGGCATGGTCCGACTGTCACGTTTACTGCTGGAGCGGCGTGGCCGCCTCCCACAGTGGCGACGAGAATACCCACCGATACGTGTAAGCCGGGCGCCAGCGGCGAGACCAAGACGAAGACGCCCATCAGCCCGCCCGCAGCCATGGCCCTCAAGCTTCCGGATTTTGCAGAGGAGACAGATAAGTGGCAAGCGTATCTCGTTAAGATTGACGCCTACTTCGAAGCGAACGAAGTTACGGACGACGCGAAGAAAAGGGCCTTGTTGGTGGCTGCGTTAGGATCGAGGACCGTTGAAATCCTTTGCGGCAGAATCGCACCGCAAAAACCAAGCTCGCTGAGTTACGAAGAAGTTGTTTCAACCTTGAACGAGCACTATGATCCGTCCCCTAACGAGATATCAGAAAGCTTCAAGTTCTTTCACCGAAACCAACAAGAAGGGGAGTCCGTGCAGGCGTTTATCGTCGAGATTCGCAAGCTAGCGCATAACTGCAACTTCTCTTCAATGTTGGAGCGAATGCTGAGGGACCGCATCGTTTGTGGAGTGCGCTCGAAAAACCTGCAGAAACAACTATTAGCCAAAAAGGACTTGACGCTGGCAGAAGCGGAAGCACTAGCCTTCAAAAGGGACCAGCCTTCAAAAGTATCCTGGCATATTGGATTCCACATGGCTATCATCCAAGTTGTAGGATCACTTGATATCCCCTGCAGTTCACACTTCTAAATCTTACGACTCAGACTGCCCTGCCAACGCCCCTATCCGCTTTTTGCTCTACCAGCCATGGCCGCCACGTTCCTTCAACCCTTCTCCTCATATCTACTTCTAAACACTTTTCTCCACTCCACCCCTTCCGCCCCCTTAGGCGTTGAGCCGTGCTCCCACAAGGGCTGCAGAAGATAGTGCCTTTTTTCCTTTTCTTCAACCACACATTCATTCATTCGTTCGTTGGTTGATGACTCTATGCAACACACTTCGTGTCTGCGTCACTCGCAGCTACCACTGTCTCTCAAATTGACTACATTCTTAACCAAACCTCTTCTCTCTTCAACTCGGCAGCTTGCCAAACACTACTGTGTAGCTCCTGAAAATTCACCACTCTTTCGTAAGGAAGAATTGGTGTTTATTCCTTTGTTCTGCATTGTATCGCTACAGCCCCAAGTACTCAGTGGATGTACGTGGTTTGAGCACCGAAGTTTGCTTGAGAGAGAGAGAGAGAGAATAAGAAAGGTGGGGAGGTTAACCTGGGCTGAGCCCGGTAGGCTACCCTCACGGGTAGCAACTGGGCCGGCGCATAACAGTTTTATGTTTCACCACACAAACGATGAATCACACCAGTGTCCTTGAGGAAACGCAACAGCACTTTTGTTTCCTTTCAGAACCGGGATGAATAGCGCCATGGTCCCGATACCTTCTCGACAGTTTAACAGTGCAGAGGTGAAGCATCGCGTTCGCATATTCTGGGCAATAACACAAAAGGTGCTCAATAGTCTCACTGACAGCACAGTCCTTGCTCTCCATGCTGTTGGCCATCCTAATCTTAAATAAGTAGGCAGTGATAAAAATGTTTGCTTGATGCCACACTACCACACAGGAGTGTCAAAAACAACTACTTTTGCTTGCTTTTTTGCTATTCTTCTAATTTCAATAAAAACACCAATTGCCACAAGAGGGCTCATCAATATCAGGATTGTTTTTTCTTGAAAGTTTAAGGCTTTGTTGCAGTTGGCTCTTGGGGGTGGAGTTAAGTTTGGGATGATGTAGGTAATCCCAAGGGCTCAGATGGCCGCGACGACACGTTGAACTGGACAGGTCCGGTTACTCAGTTTCTGGCAAACTTCAGTTTATTTACACACTGACACTTATTTACAACCGAAGGCCGGGGCGGCCACTAAACCGACCGCACAGTAAGAACTGGGCTTTAATAACGTCGGCGTTACTTTCCAAGCCCTTAGTATACTGCACAAATCGACACCAACTTCTCGATGTAGTATCAAACCCTGGATCAAAGACGGCGCCAAGCACGATTTCTGGCCCCGCTTCCCGATCTCGTACTCAAGTACTAAGCTCCCCTCCTCTCCATTTCACTCCATTAAACCTCCCGTCTCATCTGAGACTGCCTCTTGGGACGAACCCCTTCTTGATGCTCCCGATGCAGCAAGCAACTCTCCTTCCCTCAAAGACCTGTCTCAGCCTCGGCGTTCTCACACTTTGCTATCCTCATCCTCCTAAAAATCGGCTACAGAATAACTCCATCATTTCGTCAAAGTACAGCCTAAAATACTTTTGCACAACAACAAACAAAGTCGTCTGTCTGGAGTTAGTACACACGATGCTGCAGTCTGTCACACTTACCGTGACAGCACGCTGCCACAATATCCTGTCTGGAGCGGTGTCGCGACAGGGACCACTTATTTCTCAGTCTGGCTCACTGTGAGATTGCTTCCGCCGTACGGTTGACTCGCCAGCACGGAGTTCGGCAACAAAGTCACGTGCAGAGGTAAACAGCTGAGTACTTCGTCTGGGCAGCCACTTTTCATTATCTTCCCTTTTCATCAGGCGCCGTTTACCGACTGGCCATCCTTCGCTTGTCCCAAACATAACTGGTGATATAGGCCTTTCCAGGTTGTAGTGTAATCCTCGCACTTGCAGTAACATGAAAATGCAAGGTACAGTCTATCACATTTCCTTTTATTACAATGAATACAATGACATAGTTAAATACAACTCACATGATAATGGTTAGTTGAAACCACTATTCTAGGTATATGTACATTTGCACTAGAATGTTGAACGCAGCACCACAGCTTGGTGCACACTGAAGACGTGCCAATGACAAATGCACTCTCTAGATGCTTAAAAACACACACTAACTTTGGCCTCTAGGACTTGAGCATTCAAGCAAAAAAGCATTGCAGCACCCTGAACTGACCTTAGTGTGTACAGTGAAGAACATTAAACACATAACTGAGCTGCGTAAATACATGCCAAAGGACATTTAAAAATTCAGAGGAAAACACACAGCACATTGATCTTTTACATCACCATCTGGGTACCACCTGCATTTGCAGATTAATTACTTTGGAGTGGTAGCTACAGCTAGGCAAGGCCACCTTATTGTACATACACTGGTTGGCAGATATAATAGATGAAGTTAGCAGCAGGTGCCAAAGAAAACTGAAAGACTGTGCAAGACCGACAGCTTTATCCCGCCAGATATGCTGGATCACAGTGCTTTATATTGCGCAACAGAAACATTTTTACAGTAATACTTCACAGTTACTTTCACAGTACTATGGCCATTCTTAAACAGTCTCTCAACTTAGACAGCTTTAAAAAACAGGTAACGTAGTCTCTCGGCCCATCCTAGTGGCCACATTTGTACGCAACAACCATAATGCGAGATGTGAGCAAACTTGTGCAACCTACAATACAATCTACATTAAAAGTGCAGACAAATAGCATACTTCAACTTTCTAGACTTACCCATATTTCATTCTTTAAAGCTCTAAAATGCAAGCACAAATTGCTACTTATTTCCACATGGTGTATTAACATCCCAATTTGCTCCCTGCTTGCATTTCACAGCACAAGAGCAGTCAAGTTCTACATGATATTGAAAAGCTTTCATGTTGCTAACACACCGACATTAATCCTTCTTTGTGCAGAAACCCAACAACCAAAATAATGGTGTGCTTGAAGGACCGCTCAAATATTGCAAAACTTCAGAATGTTACAATTACTACTGAGACTTCGTCCCCGGCATGGGACGAAGTCTCATGCCGGGCACTAACTTTCGGCACTGCCTCTGGTTAGTGGCACATGCAAGTAGCACAATGCTTACAGCTGTTTTATTGACGGCTGCACTGTGTCAACGCAGTATGTAGAAACATGGAATAGCGCCTAGTCACTTTCTCTATAGAAGTGACATGACTGGTTTAACCCACTCTTTCGGCATGCATGCAAACAGACAGTTTTTATGCCAGTTTTGAACTTTAATGTTACCAATGTTAGCAAGTCATCAATAACTTGCTTTCAATGTTTCTGCATTACTGCTGCTGTCAGCAACTTAGCCCCCAGCCCCATCAACTGCAAACACCTTATGGCTAACATAACATATTGAAAAACAATATAATAAATTGCTAGAGAGTTGTAAGATGTAATCAAGAGCAATCGTTTTCAGTGGTAAATCTAAAAGACATGAAAAGGAGGTCACCTATTTTAACTTTCTCTGCAGCATGAGAACATAGCACCAATATGAATCTACAAATGAAAAACACAACCGCTACACACAACCGCTACACACAACCAACAAGTTGAAGTTACCTTACGTAGTTGTGAGGAGAGCCCAGGTTCACTTTTTAGTTTTTTGTTACTTGGTAAATTCACTGCAGCGTGTTGAACTCCACAGCAAGTCAGAGGCGTTCACAGAAGCCCGTCGTTCTCAAAAAACACAAGAGGGCTTCCACTGCCTTGTGGCCTGTTTGTGGGCTTTCACTGCTTTATGGGCTGTTTGTATGTATTTTGCTATAAAGTTGATTGTGCACTAACTTGCCCAGCTTTCATTTTTTGCTCTCACTTTTGTCTTACAGCATCAGCAAATATACGGCAAACATTTTGCACCTGTCCTTAGTGTTGCTTCTACTCACAATCACAGACTTCGTCCTCAGAAACTCTACAAATGCAACTTATACTACCAGAATAGTTCAATGTATTGACTGTTGGTTCCATCACAGATTATCATGTGTAAGTGCTAGCTTTTGGGAGTGCACAATGCAAAATATCTGGAAGGAAAATTTTCCTCTGCATACAACTTTCAACTTGGCACAACCTCAAAAATCTCCCACACAATACACGCTAGTGCAGCAAAGTACTGGTGGACCATTTTTACAATTTACAAACAAGCTGCTAGGTTAAATAAGGACTCTGCCTATGTCAGTCACAAGTGTGTCACAATACTAAATTTGCATCAATCATCCTGACCTCCAAGAGCCAGCACACAGCTTGGCTCCAGCTTTTAATAAAAGCCAGCAGAGTACACTTTTCACAAATTCAGAGTACACCCGGAGTGGAAACATTTGAAGCTATTTACACAAAATTTTCGCATTTAGCTAATCTTCGAAAAGACACTTTCACTACATTGCCAGCCACCACGCAAACAGGCAAAATGTCTTTAGTAGATCGGCCTAAAGAGCCAACCCATGGCAACAGCCAATATCAGCAACGAGTGTAACCTGACAGCACCACAATAGACATGCTTTGAACATATAGTACCGACAAAGCTTGTGCATGTTCTTTTATTTGTTCAGAACTCATGCCTGACATGGCAAAAGATTGGATACCCAATTTTCATAAGAACACACTGAGTAAGAGACGACGACGTATGCGGATACACAAGTGCAAACTTCTGGTTTTCGAGTAGCTCCTATGGAAAATTCCACCCTCGTCGCCATTCCACAACCCACACTGACCAGTGGAGCAAAATGCTGGAATAAGTCTGTCAGCAAGAGACTATGTGGCTGGCTCGAGGGTATTTCCAATGTCAGCAATGAGCATAAACAGCCGCTCAGTGATGTCAGGTTTGCCCCAGATGTTCTTCCAGCCAGCAGTTCTTTGCACAGCCACCAGATGGTCTGCAATAAAACGAGCAATGCTACGCGACAGCTCGGCATCGCTGTACATGTTCGAGAGGACAAACGCATCTGCTGCCCTCTCTACAGTCAAGTTTGAACCCAAGTAGTCCCCACAGAGAGTCTTCAGTTCACTCATTGAGTACTTGTCTGCAGCCACATACAAGTCTTCGGCAACCTTGTCCAGATTCGGAACTTCACCCGTGTAGATAAAGAGCAGCATCTCACGCATGGCATCGAAGGATTGGTCCGGCAGGTGGATTACCTGTCGAAATAATATAGATGTGTGTTACTAAAGCAATTGAAGTGAACAACACGTTGATATTTTTAATAAGGCTATAAGAGGGACTGAATAGTCTTTCTTGTGTGGGTAGGTTAAAAAAATATTCAAGTCTTTTGAATACCGATTGACGTAAACGTAAGAAAAATGTGAATGAAAACAGAGCTGATACGGACAAGCGTTGCAGACAGTGTGTGTCACGGACAGCTTATGTCCATGTCAGCTCTCTTTTCACCCGTCTGAGTTTTTCCCGTGCTGTTGAAATTTTGAGGGGATGCTGATCAAAATACAAAGCGAATGCACAAAACTACCAACTGACGTTTGCTCTTCTGACAAGGTACAGTTCACAACACGGTGGTCTCTTGTAACCTATCTTTGCTCCCTCTTATAAAGCGTGTGGCTTTATGTGCCTCCCTACTTAGTCCATATGGGAGTCCTGCAGCAGCTATTTATTTATTTATTTATTTATTTATTTATTTATTTAATAACACCCTGCAGACCAATGGCATTATGGAGGAAATTAAGCATGATTTTTTTACTCATACAATGTTAGCTGAATATAAACGTGTTGTACAAAAAGACAATTCAAGTTGGTTTGCTTATCTACATAATGGTAGCTGGTAAACAACTGATGATCGATGATGGCTGCCACAGGTCTGGAAAGGTGGTTCCAGTCTGCAGATGTTCTGGGCACAAACGAGTCACTCCAAGTTTTTGTTAGACATGTAAAGAGGTTTATTGGGCGAGCCCAACAAATAGGCGGACGCTTAGAAATAGCCACAGGAAGAGAAAGATGGTGGTGCTCGAGCACTGATCTCGTGGTTCCTTCTTCTCATGGTGATGATCGTTATTCCCGGTTGTCTTTCTTTCTTTCTTCCTTATATTTGCCCCCATCAAGAAAGATGAAGCCATGCTGGTGATGTAGCAGGTAAGAACAATCGGGTCAAAGTACGGCTTGAGGCTATCTACGAGAACGATATCACACTTACACCGACGACGGTCGCTCGGCGGCATAAGAGTTTCAATGGCGTAGTTGACTGGTGAAGTATGCTTGACCACACGGTATGGATCGTGATAGTTTGAGAGTAGTTTGGGTAACAAGGAGCGCAGGGTGGTATATGCAGCCATACAAGTGTTCCAGACGCGAATTTTTTCGCAAGGGGGTGGTCGTGATCTAGGGCCTCTTTCTGGCGTTGTTGGTCGGTTGTAGTAAGCTGCTTGGCTAGCCAGAGGCATTCTTCAATGTGACGGGCAGCTTTAGAAACGGTTGTGCACTCAGATGCATCCGGTGTGCATGGCAGCAAGGTGTCGATAGTGCGGGAGAGCTGGCGACTGTACAGAAGGAAAAAAGGGGAAAATCCCGTTGTGACTAGCACCGCTGTGTTGTATGCGCAGGTTGCAAATGAAAGAACAAGGTGCCAGTTTGATTGATCGGATGCAACATGTGCGTCGCAACCATGTCGACCAGGGTATGATTAAAACGCTCAGTCAAACCGTTTGTATGAGGGTGGTAGGCAGTACTCGTCCAACGTACAATATGGCACTGATAGAGAAGTGCTTTAATGACGTCATAGAGAAATACATGGGCACAATCACTGAGAAGTTTGCCAGGAGGTCCGTGACAGAGCACAAAATGACTGAGGACGAAAGATGCGACGTCCTGTGCTGTCACCGTGGGAAGAGCAGCAGGTTCAGCGTACCGGGTAAAATGGTACACAGCAATGATAGCCCATCGGTTGCCAGACGTAGTCAATGGCAGTGGCCCATAAAGGTCTATTCCGATGCGATCAAATGGGCGGTCTGCGCATGAAAGCTGCTGTAGCAAACCCGCTGCAGGATGCGGTGGTCTTTCCGTCACTGACATTCTTGGCAGCCTCGAATGAACTGACGAATGAAGGTAAACATTCCACGCCAGTAATATCTCTTCCACAAGCATTGAAGAGACCGGCCTGAGCACATTGTGGGTCGGTGTGAAAGGACGTGCAGATTGTAGAACGCAGTGTTCAGGAAATAACGTGGAGCCACTTTCTGCCATCTGGTGAGTAATTGCGCCGGTACAAGAGGACATCTCAAATGCTGAGGTGCGAATGCTGAGGTGCGAACCCTGGTGTTGCAGTGCTCGAGTGGTCGGAAGGGCGGGTGCTTCAGATAAAACACCAAGAAGTAAAGCCGTTTATGGATTGTTGCGCTGTGCAGAGGGGACGGTATCAACGTCAAGAGCTGACACAATGTGATCTACACAAGAGATGAATGTTGTCTCAGTTGACAGTGAGGACCGCAACAGTGCATCAGCATAAGTGTGCTTGCGGTCAAAATGGTGGACAACGAAGATGTCATACTCCTGAAGTCAGAGAGCCCAACGAGCAAGGTGACCTGATGGATCATTATGCAAAAACAACCAACATAACGCATGATGGTGAACGAGCAAGGTGACCTGATGGATCATTATGCAAAAACAGCCAACATAACGCATGGTGGTCTGTAACTACATTAATGTGCAGCCATATACGTAGGGGCAGAACTCGGCAAGCGCCCAAATTATGGCCAAGCATTCTTTTTCGATAACAGCGTTCTGCTGGAGTATATGCGACAACATACTCTGGGAACCTAGGCTTTTGTTGTGTGGGAACCGTGCCGCGGCCGACACCTGTATGAACTTCCGTTGCAGCCGATGGGTCGTACTGGCACAATATGGGAGGTGACATCAAGAGACAGCGAAGAGTAGAGAATGCTTGACTACACTCGGAAGACCATGAAGATATATCAGTGGCGCTCCTTAAAATTTGAGTCAAAGGCGCAATTACAGAGGCAGTGTTGCGCACAATGCGCCGAAAGTAGAAGCATAAGCCTACAAGGCCCCGCAACTGCTTTACAGTCGTGCGCTTGAGAAAGTCAGCAACAGCTCGTAGTTTTGCCAGGACTGATAGTATGCCATCCCTTGATAGCAAGTGATCGAGAATCGTAAGTTCCCGGGCCGCAAAGTGGCATTCCGTAAGATTCAGTTGGAGCTGAGCATTCTTCGGACATATTAGAACATGTTTCGTGCGGAAGATGTGTTGCAAAATCTGGCACAAAAACAATTATATTGTCGAGGTAGCATGAACATATGTTCCATTTTAAACCGCGCAGAACTGAGTCCATCATGTGCCCAAAGGTAGCCGGCGCACTTCAGAGGCCAAAAGGCATGACATGAATTCATATAGCCCATCTGGTGTTACAAAGATTGTCTTTGGGCGATCAGCATTGGCTAAAGGTACCTGCCAATACCCCGAGTGCAAACCTAAGGATGAAAACACCTCATGGCCTTGTAAACAATCAAGGGTGTCATCAATCCTAGGCAGAGGGTACACGTCTGTAGCGAGAGAGCCACTTTAGAGAGCCACTTTAGAGAGAGCCACTTTAGAGAGAGCCACTTTATTATCCAGGGCGATTGCCGAAGCGGAGCAGTGGCAGCTGCCACGTCCAAACCGCCAGGCACGTGAGCTCGTTCTCTACAGCTCGCGCCTCGAGCTGTCGCATCAGCTGCATGAGAGGCGCAGCGCGATGGCTAGAAAAATGACGATGATGATGAATGGCGATGATGATGACACTACACGTCTTTCCGAGTGACATTATTTAAGTGCCAGTAATCAATGCGAAGCATTGATTACTGGCACTTAAAGAAGCAAATCAGATTATCCTTCTTTATCATTATAAACACCAGTGATGCCCACAGACTTTGTGAACGTTGAATCACGCTGCGTTTGAGCATATCGTCAACATATTCAGCAATAACTTGACGTTCAGCGGCGAAGACATGGTATGATCGTTGTTGCACAGGGATGTTGGAGCCTGTGGTGATGTAGTGAACAATAGTATAAGTTTGGCCGAAGGAAGGTCAAGCAATATCGAAAGATTCACGGAAGTGGTACAGCAGTTCAAGAAGAACAGAGCAATCAGATGGTAACAGTCTATCAGCGATCAATGAATCGAAGAGCTCGGAAGGTGGTACATAAGAAGGGCTGAGGGCACTGATGACGTCTGGGTCACTGGAAGATAAGTTTTGCTGCATGATAAATATTTCTCCATTGTAAATGGCCTGCACACATCCAAAAGATTCACCTCTTGAATGGGATAAAGAATTGGATACAGAAGAGGATTGGTTAGGCAGAGTGAGCTGTTTTCTTGAGACATGGAGAGGGTCGAATGAGGCAGAAGAAGAGGCTTTTGACTAAGGGAGATTCTTGATTGTTCAAAGAATGCAGCTTCATCACAAATACTGTTGCAGAACACGGGGAGCAAAACAGCTACTGTCGGCAGAATTTCAGTATCTTCCTTGACGACCAGCTTGTGTGCAGCTTGCTGAAAATGGATGGGGGGCTGGTCGCAGAATGGCAGGAGTTCAAGTTCAGATCTGGCAAAATCGATAACAGCGCAATTACGTGATAGGAAATCTCAGCCAAGTATGACATTGTGCGAGGAGGATGGAAGGACAATAAACTCAACAGCATAGTGGCTGGTCACGATGGTCAGTCGGGCAGTGCAGGCGGCTGGCTATAGGCCAAACAGGCTTTGCATTCACTGTACGCAAGGACATCGTATCAAAAGGTGTGGCCACTTTTGGGAGCTTGCGGCAAAGTTTGGCATCCATAATGGAAACGGGAACTCCGGTATCAACAAAGACATATGCAGGGACGCCTTCCACAAAAACTTCTACAGTATTTGATGGCAGAGTTTCAGGACTTGAGCATTTCGGCAACGCAGTTCTTGCCTCAGGAACTGCGACTGCTAGTTTCCCTCATTTTCAAGAGCTTGCTGACGTTGCGTGGGTGACATGGAGTGGTGACAGGGTGGAGGTGAGCAACCACACATAGGTTGCAGATAGTCACGTGAAGACTTGCTTGATTGAAGATTCGAGTTTTCATAACGAGATGGTGGATGGTCCATGTAGTTATTTTTCAAGTAGGGGTCTGTGTATCTTGGCACACAACGATGGCAGTATTTGGCGATATGGCCAGGGACGCTGCATACAAAACAGATTGCCCGCATATCGCGCATTTGTCAGGCATCTGCAGTGGGGGGAGCAGCTAGCCCATGTGGCGAATAGCTGAGTTGAGGCTGCGGTAGAAATGGGAGGAGTCCAAGTGGTGGACGGCTGAGTCGGGGGTGTGGTATGCCACATTTCATGGAACAGCAAGGATTGGTGTGACTGCAGCCGCTTTACTGCCTCAGCGTAAGTAAGAGGCTTGGTGACAGGGTGCTGCTAAAACGGCACTGGTATGGCCTTGGAAATCTGCTTTTGGAACACATGTCGAAACATGGGGGCCAATGGGGTTGGGTGGGGTGCCCCAGCGGCTGCTGCCGCGAGAGCTCCTGGTGCTGAGCAAAACAGTAGAGAAAGCTGCCAAGGCACTTCATCTCGTACGAAGTTTTTCATTTGTATAAGAAGGTACAACTGGTCAGGCATGATGTCCAGCGTAGTGACTGGTTGGATCGTCTGGAATGAACGTCACATGAGAGCTCATTGCCTCCTCAGTTCGCCATAGCTCTGACACAATGTCGCTACTTCAGCCACAGCGCTGGGGGTCTTCGCGAGGAGCATCTGAAAAACGACGCCCTTCGTAACGCGCTGTATCTTGGCATTTTCGTTTCGCTCATGGAGGCATCGACACGCCGGCAGAGATCAATTATGTCTTCAATATGGGCAGTGAAAGTTTCACCTGGTTTTTGTGCCCCTGTGTGTATACGTTCAGTACGTAACTTTTGTAAGGCAGGACGACCGAAAACAGCGGATATCGCCTCCTTCAAAGTGAACCAGTTCGCAAACTTGGTTTTGCTATTCATATACCACATTTAGCCATGTTGGTGAGATAAAAGTTTACAGTGCCTAACTTAGCAGCGTCATCTCACCTGTTGGGTTGACTGACTTTTTCGTAGGACAACAGCCAGTCCTCGACATACCGGTCTTCGGTGCCCGCAAATATTGTGGTGTCTCACAGCTGTTGAACCAGGCCAGGGCATGCCACGGCCACGAGAGGTAGTGTCTGTTGAGCAGCGTGAACTTGCATGGTCGACGGCAAGATGCGGGATCAGAGCTCCAGGGTGTAGGCAATGTGGGTACCCAGCACAATTTACCAAATGTAAAGAGGTTTATTGGGCGAGCCTAACGAACAGGCGGTCAGTCAGAAATAGTCACAGGACAAGGAAGATAATGGTACTCGAGCACCGATATGGTGGTTCCTGTCTCTTGTGGTGATGATCACCGTTCCCGGTTGTCGTCTTCCTTTCCTCATTAAAGATATGACACCAACTTTATTACAATGATCTGTTCTAGCCGATACGTAAGAAGGGGGAAAAATCAGTGTCCCGAAGAGTTGGAATGTGATGATAGATTTTATGGCATAAACACAGGTGTAAAAGCCTACGAGATAAGGGAAAAGGCAGCTCGAGTGAGTTCTTGATGGCAGTGATGCTAGTATGATGACGGATGTAGAATGAAGCAAGCAGAATTGTTCTGTATTAGTTCGAGAGCATTCATTACATTAGCTGTACTAGGGTGCCATAATGCAACGGCATATTCTAGCTTGCTAAGAATTAGTGCCTTGTACATTAAGAGTTTAAAGGAGATGGGGTTGGAGGTGAAATTGCGGCAAATGTACCCAAGCATGGGGTTTGCATTAGTAATGGAACCAATGTGGAGCAACCAGCTTACACATGTGGTGGTGTGTACACCCAGATAATGCGATGAGCACGATCAGCAGCCACACACATGGAAGTTTTTTTTTTCTTCGTGTTAACGGGATCTGTACATTTTGTTGCACAAAATGAATTCTGAAAGAATTCGTGTCAAGGAGAGAGAAGTAGCATGTTTGAGCAGAGGGACGTAAGAAGGGGGAAAAATCAAGTAACTAGGTAACAGAAGATGATATTTGAGAAACACTCAAAGCTTTATATTCCGTGGCACTTAGATCTACTTGCCAGCTTGTGCACCAGTTAAAAATGGAGTCGACGTCCTTTTGAAGGTTGTTGACATCGTTTAGGCTGTTAATTTCACAGAAACGTACAAGGACACTGGAAATGATGAATGATTGCTAAAAACGACTGACTAATTCTTTTATTTAGATGTTGAAAATATGCTACTTTTTGAATGCCCCCTTCCAGTATTTCCATATTTCGCCTCCGTAAATACATTGTACAGTGGTGCTCCCACTCACGGAGTGAATAGAGTATAAAGCTGGGCATGTTGGTAAGACATAATTAATCAACGTAGCGCGTTTAGAAACATGGGACAAGGGAAGGGACAGAAGTGCTCCCTTCTGTCCCTTCCCTTGTCCTATGTTTCTAAACGCGCTACGTCGATTAATCACGGAGTGAACTTCATCTGGCACTCTGGTTCTTTCAGTCTACCAATCATTTGCCAACAACCTGTGCAGCACAAACGTTCAAAGACAGGATTTCCAGCCCTGTTTGCCCGCTCAACTGAATGCCCTCTTTTTTTTTTTCTAACACACACATCACTTATCTGATAGCATCACATGTACGTGCTGTCAATTGATGTTGACGACCGGTGAGGGCTGCTGGTAATTTTGTCCTTTTATGTATACTGCGAATCAACATCAAGTAATAGCCCTTGTAGCTTTGATTGATTGATATGTGGGGTTTAACGTCCTAAAACCACTCCCTTGTAGCTTTTACTCGCCAAGAATGCATATATTGCTAAGATAATCAATGCTGTCGCTGCAACAAGCTCAACTGGGTAGACATAGTAGCACTGGTTGTATTCAAATGCATGTGCCTCTAGTTAGGGTGCCACTGATTTCATTTGATATGTGGTGCCTAACGTCATAAAACCACCATATGATTATGAGAAATGCCGTAGTGGAGGGCTCCAGAATTTTCTACCACCTAGGGTTCTTTAACATGCACCCAAATCTGAGCCCAAGGGCTTTACAGCATTTTCATCTGCATCGAAAACGCAGCCGCCGGAGCTGGAATTTTATCCCGCAACCTGCAGGTACTTTGGGTGACACTCCACTCATGAGATAGTTTTTAACTTTTATACACTATAAACACTAGTGTAACACATCTCATGCATAAGTTTGCTTGGAGCTAGGAAACTGATGATAACAAACTGTATAGTTTCCTTTGTGCATAGGCTAAATGCCAACGCACCACTCTGTTTTATTTTAGGGCACTTCAACGAGGCTTCCTCAAAAAGAATATTCAAATGTCAATTCATTTCAACACACTTTCAAGGATGGATATTTTATGATAAATCAGCCTCACGATTTACACTAAACACACAATTTTATCACCGCGTGGCTTTTACAGTAACAAAATGTGGTCTACACTGTTTTTTTTTAATAGCAGAACTACGTTAACACCGGTCAAATTGCTATTCTACAAATGCACACCTCTTGAATTAGTCCATTAGCCATGAAAACACATCAGAAACATGGCCAGTAATAAAGAAACAAACCAAAGCAAAAAAAAAAACTATTACTTCAAAGAACATTGCTTATCAAAAATCAAAAATGCCAAGCACCAGCATTGAGCCAATTAACTATAAGCACTGAAATACTCTCAATGTTTTATTCCTCTATTATACCATTAATGGAATGGCACAACAGAGGTGCTTTTCTAAGACTTCTATAGACATTTATGATTCTGGCAGTACTGCTGGTAGCCCATGTGTACACATATTTCATGCACACCGAAGAAGGAAGCTTCTCAAACTGCAATTCAGATCAGTCAAAGGTCCCCAAGCAATTCTGGGTCTAAAAAACCTGTTCACACAGAGACAGCTGCGTAACAATCTACAAAAATACAGCCACATTTCTTTTAAATGATGCCATGATAACGCTACAGGCAACAATTATTAGCCACAAAGTTTCATTTCCCTCTGCTCAAAGATGCTACTTCTCTCTCCTTGACACGAATTCTTGCAGAATTCATTTTGTGCAACAAAATGTACAGACCCCGTTAACACGAAGAAAAAAAGACTTCCACGTGTGTGGCTGCTGATTGTGCTCATTGCAGTTTCACTTGAAGGGAAGCTTTGCAAAAGCTTTATTGAATGCACTAGGGAAATCTCCCACCAGGCAGTGAAAACATATGGCTGTCATTTTTCTGCTTTTGTACGTACGCCACGACCCGACTAATCAATATTTATCCTGCTGACATGTTGTAGATCACCATAGCTTTATTGCTTAAACAGAGTGAAAAAGACTGCAATAAAGAACCTGCTTGCCTCCTGAACTTGTCGGTTTCCAAAGCAACCACCACTGTCTCGTAGACCAAAAATGATTATCAAAGCATTTCATTTAAGATGCATGCATTGATTTCAGTTTTGGTCAAAATGTTAGAGGAAACTTGGAGCCTCAAGTTTCCACATCCTAGTGCTTTTCCAGTTGGTCTATCTTTACTAATTTTCTGAGACTGATGATAATTTTCTTTTTGTCGTACTTCCAGAGCTTTACGCCACCATACACTGCTAAAAAGTGCAAGTGAAGGACTCCAAGAAAGACAGCGAGTTCAATAAGCAGAGAAATTTACAACTTCTCATACCTGTTTCATTACTGTGCAGGGTTGAACATTTCATTTCAACACGATTTCCATCACAACATTTCACCACAGTAGAAAGTACGGATGTGAAAGCAATAAAGTGTGCCCAGAGAATTTACATGGGTTGCTCTCATGACTCGACAGCCCACATTCCGTTCAAAACTACCACAGCTGGATTGTCGCAGTGTACCTGCGCATGTGAGTGCTTACCTGCTCTTGGGACTCCTTGGTGGGATGCGAGAACATGGCACCGAACACAGGCGATGAAAGCATCAAGACATCGCGATGGGCATACAGGTTCCGCTGCTGCACCGTCAGCTGCACGTTGCCAAAGCTCTTGTCCTCCAGCAGGCCCGCCAAGTTCTTGAGTAGCGGGCTGACAGGGATGTCCGTACGCTTGATGGGCGTGTTGGTGCTGTCTGCGAGGAACTCCACCTCGAACAGAATGCTGAGGGCATCGCCGTGGATGCACTTATTCTCGCGGTTGTAGAGAAACGCCTTGCAGAGCTCAATGCCCAGGTAGTTTGTGCTGCCGCGGTAGAGCGTATGGAAGCCGTTGTGGAAGTACCGCTGCACGGGCCGTCCCGCCTCGCCGAGAAGCGTCAGCGTGTACACACAGTTGCGCCCCTGCATCCCATGGAAGGGCACCACACAGATGGATGCATAGTCCTTTGTCAGATCCAACCGAAGCTTGAGGCGCACCTGGAAACAATGAGCCAAGGTTTTTAAATTTACATGACACACTAACACCCAAAAAACAGCTTGCCATCTATCAGCCTATATGCCCAAGTATCACACTAACTGCAGGCATGTGCCAGAGCTACGAAAGTTTGCCCATGAGCACCTCTGTGTGTACAAAGATGCAGTGAAACACGTTAGCCTCATTCACTAGATCTTCACCAGCTTGAAGAAAAATGAAGTGCCTCCAGCAAACACACGTCAGATGAAGATCACAACATCGAGGTCCTTGCAGCCAAATTCACGTGTTTATGTGGACCACTGCAACACCCTAAATTCAGCGGTACGACCCATAATCGCATTCCTCTCTGCAAAATGCACACCAAAGCAACCAACCTGGTGAAGCTATCTCATGAAAGCTATGTCAAGCCCTTAGAATGTGATCATTATGATCCCTGCCATGACCCTTCATTCATTTCTGTTTATTTGAGGACAAAAAGGTCTCCCAACAATCTCCAATTATTCTGGTCTTGCATGAGAGAATTCCATTTTACACCTGTAAACATTTACATTTTGTCACACTACTGAACTTTCTGCTATCCATGACTGCACTTCCTGTCTTTTGGCACCTATTCCGTAAATCTGGGATCATCAGCTATCTACACTACACAATGCATGGATTAGCAAGCTCAATTTTTTTTCTCCATGTAAACAATACGAATTACACTTGCTTGCTCTAAAATGCAGCAGTCCTCCTGTCAATGTTGAACCTGACATTACTCACTCCATTATCCAATGAGCAAACCTTAAAGGGCCCTACAACACTTTGTCATCTAATCCACAAAGAATCTCGCTGCTTGAGCCTACAATTTCCGAAATCGACTGCTGTGTAAATGCTTCGAATGTGTCAAGTACAACTGTAGCTGCAGAATTTTGTCGCGGGATCCGAACCATTTTTTTTTTTTCTCTTCTTTCATCCCAACAAGCAGAGTGAGACCTACGTAGGGAGGGGTGGAACGAAGACAAGAAAGTACTTCAGCATGTCATAACCGCGAGCATTTTCCCACTCTTTCACTGTGCTTTCATACTTCTAGTATAATTATCCTCTTCAGATGTTAATTATGATCCACTGTCTACAAATGCGTCAAATTTGCATGGCATGATTTTAAGCCACTCAGTATTGCATTCCAAGAAGACGAAGGAATGTCTTGTTTTCTGCAAGTTTCAGTAATTAATTAGCATGGAATCAAGTATCTAATTATTATTTATTCAATCAGCATCAATTCTTGCATAAAAAATTATTTAGGGCAGAATGCAAGCACAGTTTGTTTTTTTTTCATTCATTTTAAGCAAAGAAAAAAAAGTACTCGTGACATGGGTCCTAGAACACAGCATGTCAACTGGTCATCGAACATGGTCGTGCCACCAGCTAAGTGATCCTCCGCAGCATTACGTAGCATAAATAATCTAAATTACCGATGTTTGTCCCCTCAGGAAGCCTGCATAAATGAGCACACCACGTTTCAAGCCATTTGAATAAACACATGGTGCGTGACGTGCCTCTAAATTTGACGAGTACAATTTTAAACTTGCTGCGGAAGGGGATAATGAAGAGCATGCTTCCTGCCCCGGCGGTTACGCTGTAGTTGCTAAGGTTACAATGCAACACTTCAAGCACTATAGTATGTAAAAATCTGTGTTTTGCATTGGTATGTATTGTCATAATAAGGGTTCAGTACAAGACAAGAGACTCACTAGGGCATTTTTTGCATTTCGAATAGCATGGTTGTAGGTATGAACATGGGAGAAAAAACATCGAAGCGTTGTTGTGGCACCTCAGATATGTGCAGTAATTACTTTTTAATTGACAATCGCACAACTATGAACGCTAAACCTTGAGCAATATTGGTGGGCCCTGCGGATGGGGTGGGCCGTTTGGTGCCGTTTGAGGTATCGTTAGGGCGGATAAACAGACAAATGTACAGACAGACAGACCAAAAATTTTTTTTTTTTTAAATATAAGCAGGCTGCTGATTGACATGGAAATACCAGGACTGTATCAGTAACCTCTGAAATTACATGATGTATGGCAACCAGTCTGGCAATGCACTCAAGCACCTCCACCTGGAGGTTTCTCTGCTCCACAGGCAGAGTGCAACTACTACATGGTATGTCACAGTCACAGTGTAAGATACAAACACTTAAGGTGGGGACACTCGCGAGACACAATCGACCAGATAAAGTAACAGCTGATGGTATGTAGGACACTCGTACCAACAAGCTGGATATGCTAAGCGCGCGAACAACGTGGGAGGATGCACATTCTTTTGATGACGAGCAGAGCAGAACTTGAATAAAACCACGTGACTGCTCATAAAAAGAGAAGCAACGACTTGGATACCTCAACCAATTTGTTGGAGTGCATTACACAGATTACATAGTTGCACCAAATTCTATTTTCGCGGCTCTAATGATAACTATACGGCGAAAAATTCATGACCGTGTGATTACTCCCTGGGAGACAAGTTTACAGGAGACCCTGTGCCTATCTTCTCGCTGATTTTACCATCCCTTCTTATCGTGCACGAAAACAGCATTACAGTATTTTTCTTTTTTGCATTAAACAATCAGCTGACCTTTTTAGGAATGCCACTGGAAACTTGCTCACAAAAAGCAGTGAATGCACAGCGTAATGCAGTAAAAAAAAAACTTACGTCTGTAAAAGAAAAAAGTCTATTAATTACACGTATTATTGTGTTGCATAAACATAAAACAAATGGTCATGCAGCGAAAATTGTTCATTCACATCCATGACGAATCATCTCATTAGTCAAGTGTTTGCTGCAGACTGCATCCTTTGTGCTGAGCGGTCGGTTCTCCCTGGAAACCGCTTGAGTGCATGCTTTGAGACGTTTGGGATCAGAAGGAACATTGGATAATACTACCTTTTTTTGGCACGTAGGGTAACCTGACCGGCAATGACTAACGAAGCACTTTGTTCCCATATTCACTCACTGTGTAAACGTCTTCTTTCAGCAGATTTCATTCATGGCTGCTCACCACATTACAAGTTCATTTCACAAACAGGAATGATGAAACGCCACTTTATAGGGAGTTTTAGAATAACTTTTGCAGGCGCTGCGGCACCATATGAGTTTTAGAATAACATTTGCCCCTCCTAGGGAACAATGTAAGGACTTCAGCTGGTCTGCAAACTCAAATGCACGGAAACTTCAGATAGCCTCGACACCAACACTTCGCGGGCCTCACGGGCCGTGATCGCCGCACGCTATTTCGGATTTTCTGCGGGTGGGCAGCGAACGCGAACATTGGCTCACGTACGACGCATGCGCAGTGGCAGCGACCGCACCGCAAGGGCTCACGGTGCTCTATTCTAAAGCTCCCTATCACTTCATGAAACGCGCCAAAGGCACGCTAGTGACTGAAGCGGCCGAATGGATGGATGGATGGATGAAAAACTTTTATTGGGGTCCTGAAGGATTCCACCCCCGTTTTATAGGGGTATGATCGCGGGCCGCTCTCACGTTGGGACGGGGAGGCCCAGCCTCACCGCTGCATCGTGGGCATTCGGACAGCCTTGAGTGGTTGTATGAGAACCGGACTCGTGAGCATTAACTGAAAGGAGTTCTTAGAAAATTCTTCATTTTTTCTTTGTAAAAAGGGGCACCTCCAGAGCATGTGGTTAAAATCACTGCGATTCTGGCAGTCCGGACAAAGTTCTGAAATATCGGAGTAATGGCTATAGGTTACGAGGCTAGGGTATGTTCCCATCTTAAGCATGCGAAGAGAGATTGCCTGCGGCCTAGACAACTTTTCGTGTGGCAATGGAAAGGACCTACGGCCTAATTGATAATGCTTCATGATCTCGTTGAAGGTAGTCAAAATGTCCCTAAAATGAAGGCTGGGGGAAGACTCCTCTGTCTGAGAAGCACAAGTCCCGGCGCGGTAAGTGAAGCCTCGTGCCTTGGAGTGGGCTAGCTCGTTGACATTGGGAAGGCCTCCGACCCTCAAGCCAAGGTGAGCAGGGAACCAAATAATTGTGTGGTGGGTGAGTTCCTTGTGAGCGAGAATTCTCAAAACTTCCTTGCACATGGAACCAGAAGCGAAGGCCCTAGCAGCGGATTTAGAGTCCGTATAAATATCAGTCCTTTGTGGATCAAGGAGTGCCAGTGCAATGGCCATCTGTTCTGCTTTGTAAAGAAGTGGTTCGAACCGACGCCAAGGATAAAATCTGACTCTTAGTATCTACGGATACTACCGCAAAGCGAGTGGAAACGCCAAACTGGGCGGCATCAACAAAGCATGAAACAGACGAGTGTTTGTGAGCTTGAGCTAAAAGAGAGGAGGCTCGAGCGACACGCCTGCCCGCGTTGTACTGTGGATGCATATTTCGTGGAAGGGGGCATACTTTGATGCGAGAGCGTATATCATCATCGAGTGGCGTATTTTGCACTTAGAGCATCAGGGGGTTGACTCCAGTGTCAACCAGAATCTTTCTCCCCGCTGGTGTGATCGAAAGCCTGGCAACCTGTGCCGTTTGTTGAGCTTCGATAACTTCTTCAAGCGTGTTGTGGACTCCAAGTTTCATGGGGTTCTCAGTGCTTGTGCGCATAGGAATGCCAAGAACTTTCTTGATGCTTTTCCTTATGAGGATGTTCAATTTATTTGTTTCATGGAGTTGCCACCTGTGCATAGATGCGACATAGCTTATGTGGCTCATCAAGAATGCATGGAATAGTCTGAGGAGGTTGTGCTCTCGAAGACCACCCCGACTGTTGGAAATGCGTGAGATTAGTCGGATGACCCCTTCCGCCTTAGAAGTCAGACGGTCGATCGTGCGGCCGTTCTGTCCATTAGTCTCGATAATCATGCCCAGAACGCGTATGAAGTCCACCCTTGGAATACGCTGCCCCGATGCCGTGTGCAGCCTAATGTCGATGTCAGCCAGTGGTAGCCAGTTTTGGGGTTTGGGTCCCCGTCTCGTGGGTCGATATAAGAGAAGTTCAGACTTTGCTGGCGAGAGCTTGAGGCCCATTTCATTTATGTAGACTTCAACACAGTCTACGGCCTCTTGGAGAGAGCTCTCCACAGAGCCCTCCGAGCCACCCACACTCCATATGGTGATGTCGTCCACGTAGATAGCGAACTTGATGCCTTCTTGGTTTGAGAGCTTTGCAGCAAGGCCGCACATGAAGCGGCCGAATGTTTTTTTTTTTTTCCTTACACGACGCTTTCGGAACGCCGGCGTTGCCACCAGCCTCACCCGTTGCTATAGCAACAGCGCGTGAATTTTTTCTTTCTATTTTTAAGTTGCGCTGGCTTGCCGATAGGTGCGCTTCCAGCAGCGGTCCGACGGACGTGCGTCTCTGTTACTTTATTTGGTAAATCACGTCCCACTAGAAAGCCGAGAAGTGTCCCCACCTAAAGTGTTTGTATCATACACCATGATCCCGGTCTAACTGGGCTTCAAATCTCCTATCCTGCCACTCCACGGTCCAAAGTTGCCATTCTTCGCATCTGGTCTTAAAGAGGAATACAAGATAAGTGAAGTGCAGCATAAGCCACTGTTGGTGCCTGCTAGGCAATGTAACACTTATGCAACAGTTCGCGGTTGCGCAGTGCAGAGCAAGTTCTTTAGCAGTTGATTTACGCGCCTCTTTTTTCGCAACAATATGCGAGCTCCTTCTGTAAAAAAAAAAAATACTTGACCTTTGAGTATTTCAGTTTCGGGCCAGCATGGCCGAAAGGTGGAAAAATGCTTGCGATTGTGAAGGGTTAAAGGGGGACAGGCTAATGCTGTAGAAAATGCTGTAGAAAATCGAGCCTCTCGTAGAAAAAGGAGGTTTATTTTCAATAAACCACAGCCAGACTCTGTGGGTTGCTGCTGCAGCACGTGAATCCGAAGGCCAGCTCTACTCGTTTTCTTCATCGTCGATCTTTTTTCATCAAATGCATCATCTTTTCTCTTCAAAGCTTGAGTAGAGTTGTGGTAAGTGATTGAACTATGAACAATGACCGGCACCTAAATCCTATTTACCAATAGCCAAGCATGAAGGTGCTAAGTTGTGTGGGGTCTAGTGGTGGTAATCGCCACCACGCTCTTGAAGTGAACGAACACAGCAGATGCGGTCGGAACAAACCAAACACATATTTATTTGATTGACGATATCGTCAGCCAAACTTTTATAACATCAACTGTGATCCACACGCTAAACAACCTTATACATTATTACACAACACTGAACATAACAACATAACAAAGGCAAGGCAAGGTGCCAACGCCTGACTCACCACAGTGGCCCCCGGCAGACGGCTTGCAGTGCCGTGCACCGGGGACACACCGCGAGAGAGAACCGTTCACGCCAAATGCCACCAGAGAAAGAAACCAGTTTATTTCTTGCACGCCGCCACCAAGCCGTGCCGCCAGTAATCGCCGCTGGCGCTGACACCGATCTAACCATGATGATGATAGTGGTGATCAACGCCCGCGAACACAACGCCACCTACCGCTCAATAGTTGTTGTAGAGGTCGCCACCCTTCAGTCATTTAGTTCGGCTGCCAGTAGCATGTGGCGCCCCTGAGATTGTATATATTCTGCCCTGAATAAAGTGGGAGGGCCCTTTTTCGTTAGCTGAGCAGCTGTCGTGCGTATCGTCTCTCTCCGCGGGCACGAGCCGCTCGTGCTCCGGCACGCTCCCGCGGCACCAGTCGCAAGACTGGGGTCAGAAGTGGCTGCGTAACGCCCCCTCATCCCGAACTCGCCCGTATCGCACGACGATGGCCCTCGACGGAGTGGCGCCGAAAAAGCTCAGCCTCAACCTCCAGCCGCCCGCACCGTTCGACTTCGTGAACCCGGGAACCTGGCCAGCATGGCTCAACCGCTACGAGGACTACGCCGTCGTTTCCGGCCTGACTCAAGCATCCGGCGACATGCAGGTACGCTCGTTGTTGTACTGCATGGGGCCGGAGGCTCGCCCACTTCTTGAGACGTTCTCGCTCAACACCGCGTCACTCGCCTCATTTCAAGCGGTTGCCGCGAGCTTCACCGACCACTTCGTGCATCCGGCGAATTAACTGTACGAGTCGTCGCGTTTTCACCGGCGTGTTCAGTTACCCGACGAGAGCGTCGACGCCTACTACGCTGAACTGTGTAGAATGGTGAAGCGGTGCAACTATCCGTCAGCTGAGGTGGAGCAAAGGCTTGTACGCGATAGATTCGTCGTCGGCCTCCGCGACTCGCGTCTTTCGGACCAGCTTTGCCGGAACGTGAAGTTGACGCTCAAAGAAGCATGGATGCAGGCCCGTCAATCAGAAGACGCCGACAAAGAAAAAACGTTGCCTCAAAACTGCGCAGAGCACTTCCGCGAGCAGTTACACCTCGACGCCGTACGAGATAAGAAGTTCGCCTCTCGCCGCCGCAACTACGATAAGCGGCCTTCGCCCCCGCGGAAAGCAGAGCGCTCCTGCCAGCCGTCAACATGTGAATTCTGCGGCCGCGCGCCACATCCACGTTCTAACTTCCCTGCTCGAAACTCCGTCTGCAACTTCTGCAAATTCTGCAAAAAGAAAGGACACTTTGCGGAAGTGTGCCGCGCGCGACAGGCAAAACAGAAGCTCGGCTCCATTCAGCTACAAGCTGTCGGGACACTCGCCGCGGCAAAGTTCGTCGACATCACCGTTGACAACTACACAGTGCAGTTCAAGGTCGATTCCGGAGCCGAGGTGTCCGCCGTTCCGAGCGACTTCCCTGCATTGCCGGCCAAGCTCGACCCCGTCAACAGCCTACTCACCGGACCTGGCGGTCAGCCGCTGCGCGTGCTGGGTTCGTACATGGCGAGACTTCGGTGGCACAGAAAAATGAGCTCTCAGCGCTTGTACGTGATCCAGTCTCTCACCGTACCTCTTCTTGGACTGCCGGCGCTTCAAGCTCTAGAAGTTGTAAAGTTTCTCGACGAACTTCAGACTCCGAAAGCAACATTGCGTGCTGAGCTCTTCCAGGGATTGGGCACCCTCAAGGACGAGTACACTATCCTTCTGAGACCTGGCGCCGTACCCTTCTCCCTAAGTGTGCCTCGCAGGATTCCCATCCCGCTACGCGGGGTCGTCCGTCACGAGCTCGACAAACTGGAGGAAGGAGGCGTGACCCGCAGGGTTAACAACCCAACCCCGTGGTGCTCTGGTCTCGTTGTAGTACGGAAAGCCGATGGTTCCTACCGGCTGTGTGTTGACTTGACTCAGCTGAACAAGGTTGTCCTTCGGGAACGCCACATCCTACCAACGGTAGAGCAAGTCCTTGGCCTCCTTGGCAACGCAACAGTTTTCTCCAAGCTGGATGCAACAGCCAGTTTTCATCAGGTTAAACTATCTGCAGACTCCCAAGAGCTCACAACGTTCATCACCCCATTTGGCCGATACTGCTTCTGCCGGCTCCCCTTTGGCATCACCTCCGCGCCGGAGTACTTCCAAAAACAGATGGCCAGGATCCTGGAGGGCCAGGAAGGAGTCGCCAATATGATAGACGACATTCTGGTCTTTGGGCGCACCCGCGAGGAGCACGATGCCAGACTGAGCCAGGTGCTGTCTCGCCTTGCAAAAGCAGGCATCACGTTGAACCAAGACAAGTATCGTTTTGGTGTCTCCGAAGTCTCCTTTTTAGGAGTCATCGTTTCAGCACAAGGCATCAGGCCAAGTCCAGTCAAGGTCGAAGCAATCAAAGCCATGGAGGCTCCAACCGACATCGCAGGTGTCCGGCGACTGCTCGGAATGGTGAACCATCTTGCCCGGTTTTTGCCTTGCATCTCGGAGGTCACAGCTCCCATCAGAGCGCTTCTAAACAAGTCTGCGACTTGGGTGTGGCAGCATGAACAAAATGCTGCATTCGAGAAAATCAAGGAACTCCTGACATCAGACCGTTGCATGGCCAAGTACCATCCATCATACGCCACCACAGTTTCGGCTGACGCAAGCTCATTCGGACTGGGCGCAGTCTTGCTGCAGACGCAGGCCTCTGGAGAGCGCCGCCCAGTTGCGTTTGCTTCGAGATCAATGACCGAGACAGAGCAGCGTTACAGCCAGACAGAAAAGGAAGCGTTGGCAACAACATGGGCTGTCCAACGGTTTGACGAATTCGTCCGCGGCATCACCTTCGATGTTGAGACAGATCACCTAGCACTCGTTTCTCTCTTCGGCAAAATGGAGCTGGACATGCCTCGCATACAGAGGCTCAGGTTAAAGACCATGCGATACCAGTTCCGAATGCTCCACGTGCCAGGAAAGCTGTTAGCTACGGCAGATACCTTGTCACGCATCACCCAAAAGGCGTCCCTCCCCCCGGACACCGTGGAATTGTTTGTAGCTCAAGTGGTCAGCGGCATGTCAGAAGCCTTGTTACTAAGCCCAGAGGACGTGCGACAAGCACAACAGTCCGATGGCGAATGCAAAGCCCTCGCCTCCTTCTGCCAGAATGGTTGGCCACAGAAGTCCAAACTGCCACTGCACCTCTCCCAGTATGCCTCAGCAGCAGATGAGCTCTCTGTCTGCGACGGTGTTCTACTGAAAGGCGCCAGGATGGTCATCCCGCATTCTCTTCGGCCGGCTGTTTTGACGCTGTTGCACGAAGAACACCAAGGCATCAACAGGACGAAAGCTCTCGCTCGAGAGTCCATTTGGTGGCCTGGCATTTCGGCAGACATTACCTCTCTGGTAACTAACTGCGAGCAATGTGCTTCCACTCGGGTGAACCTTGCAGAGCCCCTGGTCTCCACGGTCCTACCTGGACGTCCCTGGGAACTTGTCGGCATGGACCTGTTCCACCTCCGCAGCCAGACATTCATCTTGGTGGTGGACTACCACTCCAGGTACCCTGAAGTTGTAACCTTGAGGAGCACAACGGCTCAGGCAGTCATTGACGTTCTCAAAAGCATCTTTGCCCGGCATGGGATTCCGCGAGAAGTCAGATCAGACAACGGTCCACCGTTCTCTTCACGCGAGTTTGCAGCATTGGCGGAATCTTACGGCTTTGACCACGTCACCAGCAGCCCGCACTATGCGCAATCGAATGGAGAGGCGGAGAGAATGGTCAGGACCATCAAGAAGTTGTTTGGCAAAGCAACAGACCCTCATCTGGCCTTGCTCAGCTACCGGGACACCCCGGGAGTCGATGGCTTCAGCCCGGCCCAGCTCTTGATGGGACGACAACTCCGAACCAAAGTGCCGCAACAGGACTCCCAGTTATGTCCTCACTGGCCGTCGAGGAAAGACGTGAGGAGAAAAGATGCAGCCTACAAGCAGAAACAGGCCGCTGACTTTAACAGGCATCACAGAGCTCAAGATCTGTCACCGCTCCGAACAGGCCAGTGTGTCTGGGTACGACCTGATCAGGTCAAAGCTACAGTGCTTAGCCCAGCACGCCGACCACGAAGTTATGTCGTGGAAACGGAGCAGGGTGGCGTCCTACAACGCAACCAGCGTCACCTAGTGCCTTTTGCACCTCCTGCGCCAAGGGTGGAACCACCGCCGTCTGAGGAGCAGGAGCCACAGCGAACACTGCCCCCTCTGAAACCCCAGCGAACTACTACAGTGCAACCACCCGATTCCCTTGGACTGCCCCCTGCAGACAGTGACCGCAGTGATAGTGTGACACGAACACGTAGTGGCCGCCGTGTTGTGCCTCCGAACCGCCTAAACTTGTGATGTGCAGTGTCTGGCGTCCTCCGTCTTCCGTCTGGTCTCCAAGGGGGGAGATGTAGAGGTCGCCACCCTTCAGTCATTTAGTTCGGCTGCCACTAGCATGTGGCGCCCCTGAGATTGTATATATTCTGCCCCGAATAAAGTGGGAGGGCCCTTTTTCGTTAGCTGAGCAGCTGTCGTGCATATCGTTTCTCTCCGCGGGCACGGGCCGCTCGTGCTCCGGCACGCTTTCGCGGCACCAGTCACAAGACAGTTGTGACCCCAAAATACGGCTTCTGTGCGAGACAAGTGCGCCTCGCGGCGCAAACAACTTTAAAGAGGGCGTCATCACCCTCACATTTTTTCAACCTTAATTCAAACCATATCCCAAAAAGAAAAACACAAAAGAAATCGGCTACACAAGCTCTAACAAAAAATTACAACTCATGCCCCTACATAATGTCCGTGCACCACGACACCGCCGCCGGTCCACAGTGCTGCACTGTACGGCTCGACGACTTCACCTCAGTCCCGGTCCCACAACAACGTTGCCGTTGGCGCGATGAAGCATCACTTGCGCCGACACAGCTTCCGGTTGTGACCCACATGCACCGGACTGCAGGCAGTTGCGCAGGTCCCAGGCATGTTCATCACCCGATGTCATGACCGCATTCCTGGCCAGCGGCGAAGACGATATGTAGAAGACAGCCAGCCGCGGGTTACATAATTACCGCTGCGAACATTCCAAAAAACTCGACAGAACAATGCAGTAGGACAGAGGGAAGGGAGCTTCGGGCTCCTCGTCCACGTGGTATGATGGTCAGTACTGCTAGCCAATACATCGGCAGCGGTTGAAACGTCTAGCTAAAACAACAAAGGTCACTTTTCCCAACTAGTGCATCGCACAATAAAAAAAAATTGAGGAAAGAGGGTACGCGTCCTTTTCTTAATCTCATTCAGCCTGCGGTAGTCTACACAAAGGCGATACGTATCATCTGTCTTTGGAACTAGAACTACGGGAAACCCATGGGTTGTTTGACCTCTCAAATGCGCGTGTGTCGATGAGTTCGTCCAAGGCGGCGTCATGTGCTTTCTGCGTAGCTAAGCTGATCGGTCGGGGATCGCAATTCCAAGGTCAAACATCGCCCGTGTCAATTCCGTGCTTGACCAGTGCAGTGTGGCCGGGGCGGTCAGTGAACATCATGTCATACTCGTACAACAGCGACGACAGTTGCGCTTTGCCTCTACCAAAAGCGGGTGCACTGACCTTCCCTGCAGCGCAGCACATTGTTCCGGTGGGGTGGTTACTCGGTTTCTCAGCGCACTTTTCTCCAAGCATACCCGCGTCTCTCCCTTGTTACATATTCGATGGCTGGACGACCGACGGGTGCCGAGGAAAGACGACGCAAGCAGTGCCAGGAAGACAATCCCGTTTTATTCACTCAGCGACGCGTTTTTTATGCGCTGTCGAACCAATCAGAGGGTCGCAAAGACTAAACAACGAGCAGCCGATATCGCGGCAAGCAGGCAAGCTTATCAGAAAGCCTTGATGTGCACTGATCATCTTGATGTGCACTGATTCCTGCGATTCACGTAGGCGCTTCAACAATGTCAGCACGTACTCGACCACCGTTTTGTCCACGAATTCGTCTTCCCACTTTTCCTTCAACAACGTTAGAGGGGAACGAAGCGCTCGGCTGTAAACGAGTTCCGCTGGCGTGAAATCAGTCGCTTCGTGAGTGACGGTGCGCAGAGCAAAGAGTATCGTGGGAATAGCCGCGTCCCATTCAGTGCCCTTCTCGAAGCAGAGCGCACGCAGAATTCGCTTCATTACTGAATAAAGTTTTTCGACTGAATTACTCTGCGGATGGTAGACAGAGCTGTGGTGAATGGATATGCCGCACTTCTTGAGGAATGTCGTGGAAAGCGCGCTTGTGAAAACAGATCCTTGGTCGCATTGAATTTCACTGGGGAATCCAATTCTGGCAAATACAGCGAGTAGCGTGTTAAGAGCTGCTGTGGAGCTTAATTCTGGCAACACCACTGCTTCGGGAAACTTCGTCGCGGGGCAAATGAGCGTAAGCAAGTACCTATTGCCTGCCGCTGTTACTGGTAAGGTCGCTACAGTGTCGATTACCAATCTGCAAAAAGGTTCTCCGATCAAAGGTACTTCGACCAAAGGCGCTTTGAGTCGTTCGTTTGGCCGTCCCGTCCTTTGGCAAACGCTGCAGGAGCGCACCCAGTTCTCGGAGTCCTTGAAGCACATCGGCCAGTAGTAATCACTCAGAAGCCTGCTCTTGGTCTTGTTTCTTCCTAAATGACCAGCCCAGCTGTCGCTGTGAACCAAACCAAGCAGCGCAACGCGATACCTTTGGGGTACTACAAGCTGTTCGAAACATCGACCTTTTTTGTTCTTGAATTTTTCTGTACAAGAGGCTGTCATTGACAGTAAATGACACTGGTCCTTGTTGTTTCCGTCTCGATCTTTCCGAGCACGTCTGCAGTGACTCGTCATTTGCCTGCTCCATCTTGAGAGCGCTTTTGTCAACCTTGGCCAGAAGCTGAAAATTTTCACTGACTGGGCTTATCGATTCGCCTCCGGACGCCGAAGCGACGGGAGTGGTGTTATCAGTGCTTTCAGTGGCTGGCGTGGCTGGGGCGCTTGCGCTCGTTGCAGCAGCTTGCGCCAGAGCACTGTTGGCACTGTCAGTTGCAATTTCGGCGGCACAAGTAGCGCTGGCTGTTTGCGTTCTGGTGTGGGACCTAGTGACCACCATTACGGGGTCCGCACTAAGTTGCATTCCTGCATTTTGCAAGTCTCTCATCGATCTGTTAGAAAAAATGTTCGGGATTTTTCGAGGGAGCTTGTCCGAAACAGCCGCTTCAGTCTGGAATTTCCCAAGAGGCTCCTGCATTTGAATTGTTGCGACCGGCAAGCACTTCGTGTCAGGTTCTAGGGCCTGGCGCACCCACACACACGATCCTGTGAAGTGCTTGGGCTGAACAAATAACGGGTGGACAATATCAAATGTCGCTCCTGTATCACGCAGAACCTTGCAACTGATGCCGTTCACCGCCATGTCATACGTGTAGGGTGAGAGCAAGTCGCTGTCCTCTGTTAGCAAATTAGCAGACACATTGGGCTGCCTGCAGCCTGCGGCGATGTGGCCTGGTTGATGGCATTTATAACAGGTCAAGTCGAGAACAGGTCAAGTCGAGGTCAGGTCGAGAGAACGTGCCCTAATGCACGTTCTCTCGAAGTTGACGAGATACAAAGTGATGTCACTGCCAGCCTTGAAAGGTTGCATGTACCCGCGCATGTCGAAGCTATCATTGCGTTCAAGGTTCTGCAGTTGCATCTCTTTCAACTTCAGTTCTACCTCTTGCTGTTTCAATTGCAGGGAGACTGCCTTCCAACATTCCTCTACTTCGTCATCTTCCGCTCCGCAGGTGGATATTGCCTCGATAATTTCAGGCTTACGCATTGACTTCTGCACTTTGATGCCTAATTCTTCAGCTAGCAACACAAGGTAGGGCTTCGTTAGCGACCCGAGATTCATGACTGCTGATAACAAAAGTAACTCTTACACGTAAAACTTAAATCTAGCAAAGACAAAAAAATAAAAAATCCTACACTACCAAGAAAATGTCGCTAATGCTCCGTGCATTAGCCGTGCTCTCACCAAACGGACGCCAAGAGCCACCGCCGACGCACGCTCTATCCTACCGCTGCCACCAGCTGTTACATATTCGACGGCTGGATGACCGACGGGTGCCGAGGAAAGACGACGCAAGCAGTGCCAGGAAGACAATCCCGTTTTATTCACTCAGCGACGCGCTTTTTATGCGCTGTCGAACCAATCAGAGGGTGGAAAAAACAAAGCAAGAGGAGCCGATATCGCGGCAAGCAGGCAAGCTTATCAGAAAGCCAAACGAAAGAGCGTGGCAAGCTGGGCGAATGTTACACCCTGTGATGGTTAAGCGAGCTGGGAGTGCGGGGGTAAACACAGACACAAAGCAAAGAAGAGGCACACAGCACGAGCGCTCAACTAACAACTAGTTTATTCTCATGTTTAAAGGACATATATGTACACAAGGGTGCGCATGTCAACAGGAATAAGATGATAGTGTTGTGTGATAGTGTAACTAGTTGTTAGTTGAGCACTCGTGCTGTGTGCCTCTTCTTTGCTTTGTGTCTGTGTTTATCCCCGTGCTCCCAGTTCGCTGAACCATCATGAATTACAATCTAGCCCACCTTTCCATCTTATTACACCTCGTGATTAGCATGTTTTTGTCAATGCGGGGGGCCTTCGAGAAAAGCTTTAGCACGTCTCCGTCGCGCTCTCGGTAACTGCCGTTTGCAATGTCATTGACAATACCCGACTTAGTGAGGAAGTCTCGACCCAAATTAAAGACATTGACAGACCAGAAAGATGCCCTAAACGTTGTCGCCTCACGCATCTTTCCCAGCGGACCACTAGCCTAGCCGCACCGCTAAATTGCGCTGTGCCCGTAGCAAGGAGCAAAATGGTGTTGCTTTGTCTCAAGCGGATATTGTTCTCACAGAGATGGTGCAATACGTCATCGCCAAATAGAGAAGCGCTTGCCCCAGTATCCAAAAGTGCTACAAACTTCTTTTGAGCTATCGTTAACTCGATTAGCGGTGCAGGCGAGTCTACGGCATCACTTGCACAACAGACTGACGATGCAAGTGATTGGAACACATCAGTGTAACTACTAATCGCTGCACGGTGTCCGATGTGGTTCACCGGCGGCACCGTCCGTTTCCCGAACCGCGCGTTCGCTCCTGACCTGGTGTTCAGTCGCATTCGCGGGCGATGTGCCCCGGGGCACCGCACTGATAGCAGGGACCGCGGAAACCATGCCGGCTCTATCGTAAGTCGCCTCAATCTCGCGGGCGATGTGCCCTGGGGTGCCGCACCGATAGCAAGGACCGTGGAAGCCACGCTGGCTCGATTAGGTGGTCCTCACTCTGGGTTGCGCCGCTCGTTAGGCCTCGTCTCGACCTCGCGCTCCTATTGTGGAATGTCACGCGTGGGGGCGGCGTGGGCCGTATGGAGTGCATAAGCGTAGAGGACCAAAGCGCGGTCTGACAGCTCCCAACCGCGTGGTACGTGCTCATCAGCAAATGATGCTGATGCGTTACCCCTTATGAGTCGCTCGACAACAACCCGCATCCACCCAGCACCGAGCCTAGGCGCAGAAGAGGCAGCCGCAAGGGGACATCCATTCTGCAAGGCGGTCCTATCGCTCGCCCACACAGCAGCTTACCGAGCGATCGGCATCCACTGTCCCGGACGGCGATACAAGACAGCAATGACGCCCGGCTCCCTGAGCCTGATAGATGGAAGGAGCTATCTACAGAAAATCGAACCACACACGAGGCTTCTGTGTTCACTCGCTTCGGGTCTTGCCTACAATCCACGTGCTCTAAGCTTTGAAATGCTCACCCCAGGATGCAGACCGCATGGCTCTCGTACCAACTGAACAACATTCTTGAAAACCAACAACAACAAAATAATAAAAAAAACTCTTGTGTAATAAAAAATTACGGCATATTCACGGGGTGAATGATGATGAATGGGCGAAGCTCCGGAGGGATTCATCGGTAAACTGTGAATCTTCCGTGTAATTCGCCCAGTCGATCATCATGTAAAGACGTGAGAAACGCTGTGTGTGTATATACACAAATCAACTTTTATTTGTTCTTAGACGATGAATGGCTTGCGATGTCCCTTGCCTCGAGCGCTCGCACATCGGGATTCTGTCTGCGAGCGCGCGCTGCTGCCGCCTTGTGCTCTCTCCGCTGTGCAGCCTTATCCATCCGGCGACTCCGAGCGCGCGCCAACAGCGAACGGATTTTATTACAACGCTCCCCCTAGCGTACGTCGCCGCACTAAATCGAACGATTGCCTTCAACCAATGACACGCGCCATATGTGACATCATTCCTATTTTATAAGATCTCGCGTCTTTCATCAACTACAAGTACCGCTTTCTAGTTTATAACATCTTGCATCTTTTCATCATCAGCTACAAGTACCACCATCTAGTAAACACTACAAGAACTAAACGAGAGGTGGCTACATACAGGAGACGGTACCGCCATCTAGTGAACACTGCAAGAACTAAACTATAGGTGGCTACATACAGGGGACGGTACCGCCATCTAGTGAACACTGCAAGAACTAAACTAGAGGTGGCTACATACAGGCTACAGGGGACGCACAGCCCACGCCCTAAGGAGCTTCGCCCCTAAAAAATACTCATTGTGCTGACCAGTTCAAACACACCACAACAACCGACCTCCTCGCTCTCAACAAAGGACACCGCCGTTGCTATAGCAATGAGAAGTCCCCCCTAGGCCTACTCTACCTAAGTCCCCTTAGACCTACCCCAGCTCAACCAAAAGGTTGTACCGAACCGCGGAAACTATCATCTGATGGTCCAAGGGCGCCAGTGCGTGGGGTCTAGAGGTGGTAATCGCCCCCACGCTCTTGGAGTGAACAAAGACAGCAGATGCAGTCGGATCAAACCAAAAACTTATTTAACTACTTTTTATTGATGATATCGTCAGCCGAATTATTATAACATCAACTGTGATCCACACGCTAAACAACCTTACGCATTATTACACAACACTCAACATAACATAACAAAGGCAAGGCGGCATCGCCAACGTCTGACTCACCCCAATGGCCCCCGGCCGACAGCCCACGGTGCCGTGCACCAGGGACACACTGCTCGCGCCACACCGTTTGCGCCAAACACCACCAGAGAAAGAGACCAGTTTATTTCTCGCACGTCGCCACCAAGCCATGCCGCCTGTAGTCACGGCCAGCGCTCATAGCGATCCAACCATGATGATGATAGTGGCGATCAATGCCCGCGAACACAACGCCACCTACTGCTCAATAGCTGTGACCCCAGAATATGACTTCCGCACGGAGACAAGAGCGTCAAGCGGCACAAACAACTTTAAAGGAGATGCCAGCACCCTCACAGTTGGCAACTATGCTTGTGATGCAAGAGTGGATCCAGCCACTCATTTTAGCAGGGACGTGGTCACTTGAAGTAAAACCGGAAAGAGGGGTGGGGGGTCCTGGTTTTTTTTTTTTTTTTTTTTGATATGCATAAGGATTAACGCAATAGCGGTAAAGGGCTCGTATCACAGAAATTCCAGTAGCGTCGCTGGTTGTGAAAAAAAAGTCATCATCTTATGTGTGACCGAAAAATCAAGAACAATGCAAATAAAATAAATAAATAAAAATCCTGGGTAAGAGTGGGAATTGAACCCGGGTTGTTTGGGTCCGAGTGGGGATTGAGCCCGGGTCGTTTGCGTGGCAAGCGGATGTTCTACCGCACAGCCACGCATCTGCTTGTGAATTCAGTGAAAATAACTTCCTTAGCTTTAACATGCAGTGAAAGTAACTTTCATGCTTTACAAACATATGCATCCTGTATACATGCTTCACAATACAACTGCAGCAATACTGCGTGGTACAAGCGCCCTTAGCCGCCCCGCCGCAGTGGTCTAGTGGCTAAGGTACTCGGCTGCTGACCCGCAGATCGCAGGATCGAATCCCGGCTTCAGCGGCTGCATTTCCGATGGAGGCGGAAATGTTGTAGGCCCGTGTGCTCAGATTTGGATGCACGTTAAAGAACCCCAGGTGGTCTACATTCCCGGAGCCCTCCACTACGGCGTCTCTCATAATCATATGGTGGTTTTGGGACGTTAAACCCCACATATCAATCAATCAATCAAGCCCCCTTGGCCCTTGGGCGTCAGAACATGCGATTATCATAATGATTTCATGGTTTAAAGCCGGTCACCCACTACAGACAGCGCACACGCTACTGCACCTATTCCCTTAAGGCCCCTTAGTGGGTGCATAGCGATTTCGAAAAGGTTTCGTGCACAGTTTGAAGTATGCACTAGGGATAGAATATCACTATCGCGTTCAATTCTTAAAGGCAAAGCTTTATGCACCCCTAATTTTGAACTATCATCACAAAAACACCATCAAAGCATAAATACAGTTAAGTTGTGCTCACACTAGTTCCACTTATTTGCCCTAATTGGTGATAGGAGGTGGACAACAGGAAACGCTTGTAGGTGGGGAGAGAATCGCCCTTCCTTCTTCTGTATGAACCCCTTCATAAAAGGCATGCTCCAAGCAGCAATTCTTGTCTTTTATATGAGATGTCTCTTATAAGCAGCGGAATTTTCATAAACGGCATCTCGGCTGCATTTTTCTACCAACCCATATTTTATTGCAGGCACACTGGTGTCTCTTATACCCATTTGTCTCTTATATCAGTGTCTCTTATAAAGGGGCTCAACTGTATTATACACAAATAATTAATGCAAATACAACAAACATGGCACAACAGCGAGGACAACTGGGCTAGATGGTGAACTGGCCCATTAAAAATAATTTTAGTGCACAATATACAAAAAACACAGAGATACAATGGGGCAAGGCATTTCTACCATGTGCTAGAATAGTTTTAAAGACGTAATAAACATGGCAGAGCAAAGTATAACACATTAAACATAAAACTTTCAAAATGCTAAAATTCAAAAGATTTGTTCCCAACCTGGTGGCCATACACCTCTTTAAGCAGCCATGCATGAAACTGGGGCAATGCTATGTTAGGATGCTTTGAAATTGTTCAATCATCTGTTCACATAGTATATATATCTGTACACTACACAATATGATGGCATGATTATGCGCACACCCTGTGTCACAGTTCAGTCATAAATGTCTGACCAGCTGGGACGACGTCTGACGACTTATGGGCCCATCCCAGTAAACCAAGCAATAAAGCTTTCTAGTTGGTAGCACTGACAGTTAGGCGAGTTGGTGTGGGTTCGTAGTTAGCACGAGGACCAGCGCCCGTCCTTGCGTTTTCATTGTTTTGTGTCCCGTGTTTTTTTCGCCGTTCTTTACAGTTTCCAGTTAGCTAGTTCAGAACCACACAACATATCAGGATGCCTACAAGTTTACAGTAAATTAAATACGCCTGTGATTAAGCATGTGATGCAGTGGAATTACATTGCAATTTCAGTGCAGTTATTGAACAGTAAATAGACTGTGTACAGTGAATGACCACTATCGAACTGAACCTAAGGGTACTGTGAAGGTACTGTTGCACTGACTGACAACCTTCGTCACAATGAGTATAGAGCTGACTTAAGCCAGTCCAAGGTTTGCACGCACTCAGAAGTGACTGCTTTGCCTAGCACGCCACCAAGCACACCTACACTTGTGCTCCAGTAAACAAAGAAACACGTCGCATAGCACAACACGAGAGAAGGCGTGTTTGTTTTTAGTGCCTAGTATTTTAGGGGCCCAGCTTGTCATCCATCCACCCTCTGATTTTGCATAGTCAAGCAATGGTCAGTACTGGCCTAAAGAAGGCTAACAATGCTCAAAACCAGTGCAAAATAAACCAAGTCTAAAATAACAAAAATATTCATTACAGAAATAACCAAAAATATGTTTCTAAAATATTCAACTGATACTCGCACCGTGCCAAATGGCGCCACCGCATTGGCAATTGCTGGATTGCCCGTAATACGCCCTACTTCAGCTTTTGCGGTAGTGGAGCTACGTTGAGCACAAGATGCAAAACTACATCAAAACTAATGCAAGATCGACAACAGCACAGGTTATTTACCAGTGACGAATCCTTTGGGAACTCTTCGCTGAAGAATGTACCGCTTTGGAAGAACTGGCACTTGCTGAAGTTCTCGATGGTCCAGTGGTGCGAGATGCATTCAGTGTTTATGCGGCTAGTAGAGGACGTTCGGCAGCTAAGCGACGTCTTCGGAGTTGCCCCCGTAGCCCGATCCTGAACAGGACCTTGCCCTGCAAATTCATTCAAATAGTGCTACATATCAGCAGGCATTCACGAAATTGACGTCAGACTTTTCCCAGGCTACACTGCGAAAAATTCCGCCATCAGCACCCCTACCGATGCGCTGGCCATAAATGGATAGTGCTAGGAGAGCCGTTTGCAAGCAAAAAACATGCATAGGCCCTCCTCTTTCATTGGTCTTGACATGCGGTTTAATGAATATCAAGTAACTGGAAAGCTTCTTCCTTCAATCCAACCTCGCTTCAGAAAAGTAGGAAGCTCATCAAAACAAACTGCGGGTACAGTGCGAAAGATGTTTCATTTATTTCGGCGTACTGCAACTGGCAATTTAAGAGCAAGTGAGCAGCGCAGGACATCCGAGTCCAAAGCACTCCGACGTGCGTTCTGTAATGCCTAAGCTTATACATGCACATGATTCCAAGGCCATGAAGTGCATACACGAGGAATCTATCTCACGATCAGTGGTACGAAGCTTGCTTTATCCGGCACGAATAGCCCTGGTGATTTTCGCCTTTGCAGTTCTTTCTCCATCGATCTCTCCCTTCCTGCGCGTTGTACCGTTTTATTACGCATGCTAGAATGTTATCTTGCCGGTTGTCATCCGCTTGTATATATTGCTATATAGTGGGGATACATGCGTGTCCACTTTCTCGCTGTACAATGAAAGGCAAAACTGAGGCCTCCGAGATAGCTCCTGCAATAGCGGAGACCAACAGCAAGAAAAACATGATTGTGGTCGCGATAATTTTGCGATTTACCTGTATGACGTACGTGTTCGCATTTCCTAGTTAAAGCCAGAAGAACTTTGAGCCTTCAAAGCCCTACGTGCGTAACCCCATGTGGTGGCGACACCTCAAAACTATCGGTGGTCGCGACATGTGCGATGTTTATCACTCTCGTCACCTGTCTACTGCTGCACGGCGTGCACCGCGGTCAGAGGCTCTGTTTAAATCAGTTACCACGGTTCTCCGTCAGAGTAACTCAAAACAATAACAAGAGACCTACATTTTCACACTTTTTTATTCAAACGGCTGTGAAGAATGCGAGTAATTCGCTTACCCAACACGTTCGCAACGGCCCGTTTACAGCGTTCACACCGCGCTGCTTCGCAAAAGCTGGGGAATTCAGTAAAACTGTAGTCCTTTACATCCGTGGCATTTCACAACACAACAGTTGCATCGACGGGGGTCATTTTCCGTAGAGCACAGAGCTATTGCGTCTGCTCTTGTTTTCACCATCGTTCTGGTGAATGAACTAGCAAGCACTTCACTGCGGTTCAGTGATGCGTACGACCAGTGGAGAAAAATTCGTAGCTTTCTAAGTGTTCAATGTACAAATAGACCTAATATTTAGCTCAATCAATGTTTCTAACGCTGTAGTTGCACCTTATTGCGCAGCAAACTCTGCAAGGGAGTCAAGCTTTGCATTACTCAAAACTGTGTCAACAGGTGGCGCTGCGTGCGCAAAACTTGGAATTACTGTATATGCTAGCATATACAGTAACTCCAGCAAAACTCTAGCGTTTGTTGGGTTTTCTTCCCCTTTGCTGAGCGCATCCGTTGGGATGTTTTTTTTCCTCTCATTTTTTTGTTCTTTATTCTTTATTTTTCTTTCAATCTTTTGTCCTTTTTATTTTGTATATCTGTGTGCTAGAGTGTCTTTACATATATAAGTTGAAATTATTCTTACAACTATAAGAGGCCTGTGACGACATAAAATCATGAATGGCGGCATGGCGAATTTTTGGTGACTTTCGGCTTAGGTGTTGACTGAGTTATACTTCAATACTCAGTACCTTCAAAACAAATGGGCAACAAAACTGTTTCTTTCGTAGTTTCAGACCCACCAGTACAAGGTGCACTTAAAGCACAATTTACTATGTCTGTCTTGTTTCTCGTGTGTATCGCTATCTCCCAATTCACCTAAGGAGGTACTGGCACACCAGTGCGTCTGCCAGCAATTTCTCAGCAATGGTTAGGTCAGTGGACTGCTTCGCGTGCAGCAAGACGGTGGTATTATACAACCTTTTTTAGGTGCTTTCAAAGCTATAAGCTTCATCAAAGTTTCGCTTCTGAAGCGGCTAGGGGATGGTAAGGCTTTGTGTTCCGACCACAGCTTTAACTGTCTTGAACAGCTTGTCGACTTCTTCTCAGATGTACTACCCCCTAATTTTGTATATTCGTGTGGGCCAACAAGTCCGCCTTCAGAAATTGCAGAATGTACAGCGTATGTACGACCACCCATAAAGCATTGTGCAGTGATTGCGACAATTACGCAATATTTCCACATTTATATTCGTTGTTTCGTAATTAAAATATTCGATTATTGAATACATGATTTCACGGCTAAGAAATTATCTAATTCTGCAGGAGAGCTATGCAAACCATACACCTGTTGTTGTAGTCATAGCTTTCTCCTGCATTTGCTAATTACCGGAAGCCATCACAAGCTTTGTTATGAGGCGCTACATTCAGGGACGCTGCTAGTGCATGCATGCCCTTTTTCAGTATACCCATGGTGAAGCAGGTGATCTGACTGGCTTTGATAAACGTCAATATAATTTAGGTTTTATGGATGGTGCCGTACTCGTTGAGGTTATACATGATTAGAAATTTTAATTACTACGCAAGGCACACATATGAAAAATGGCGACATTTTATGGCGAAATTTGAAAAAAAAAATGGCGACTTCTGGCTACATTTGTTAGTTTTTGGCGAATTTCATTCGAAAGTCAGTGGCAACCCTGCAAAAACATCATGTGGTCTTTGGAGGCCTCCAAATCCAGATCTCGGCGTTTCGAAATGAAAAAGGAGGGAGTGTTCTGAAACAATCATTTCACGTATTTCTAGGTACATGATTCCCTGATGACATCGCGGCTAATCGCGCACAAAACCTGCGCTACGTTGAGCCAAGTGCGCAATGATGACCGGGAGATTGCTCTGCAAGGTTCATGTACAGCCATCAAAACTAATTCCGTTTATAGAAATGTGAAGTCATCACAACGATTTCGGTTAACACGCAGCTGGAACATGGTGGCAACACTAACGCTCGCACGAAGACGCTTACCTGCCTCCATTGGTTCCGAGCAAGATGGGCAATGGAAGCGACGTACTGTGGCCGTAGGCGACTCAGTCTAGCTTATGAGAATCGATGATCACTAATCAGAATGTCATAACCTAGTAGCGAAAAGCAGGGCGGTGCGCATAGCAGCGATCGAATTTTCTCACGGAGATGTCCCGAAGAAATTTACGACAGTGCGGAGTGAATGCTTGAACGGAGAGGATGAGTTCGCACAAATACAAATTGCCGACGCGAATGCGCTACGTTGATATAAACAAACGGCTGTTACAAAACAGATTCAGCGACTCTGCTCGCACAAAACACTGCGACAGCGCTAAAACAGCGCTTACGAATCGCAGACTCGCAGTAGTTCTTCAATATACCCTACACGGTCAAGTGGCGCCCGAGTCGATAGCGGAAAATGAAACTCTTGCGTTCATTAGCCGCACATAGCGCTGTTGTCCCGTTTACTAACTGACGCAGCGCATCGAAATAGCAGAAAAGGAGCACAGGCCCCTGTAGCTAGCATTTTTGGATATTGAGGGAGCGCACGATAGCGTGGTTCAAGAGGAATTGTGGGGACTAGTGGACACACTAGGCGTGGAACATGTAGTCACTAATCTTTTAAAGGATATCTATAAAGGTAACAAGGTAGTTATAAAGTGGGAAAAACAGGTATCCAAGCCTGCAGAGGTAAAACTGGGGCTTAGGCAGGGGTGTCCGCTGTCCCCCTTGTTATTCATGATGTACCTACAAGGATTAGAGGCCAAATTAGAGGGAAGTGGATTGGGCTTCAACCTCTCTTTAGTCAAAAAAGGAAAACTTATTGATCAGGCACTACCAGCATTACATTACGCAGATGATATAGTGCTAATGGCCAACAACAAGGAAGATTTGCAGAGATTGATGGACATCTGCGATAATGGGGGAGATAGGTTATATTTCAGATTCAGTAAGGAAAAATCAGCAGTCATGATTTTTAATGGTAACGAAGGTAGTGAGGTTAGAATACAGCACATCACGCTAGAGATAACAGATAAATACAAATATCTGGGCGTATGGATAAGCAATGGGGCGAGTACCTAAAGGAACACAAAATATACGTGACGACTAAAGGTAACAGGAATGCAGCGGTGATAAAAAAAAACAAGACACTGTGGAATTACAATAGTTATGAGGTTGTGAGAGGAATATAGAAAGGGGTCATGGTTCCTGGTCTGACGTTCGGCAATGCGGTCTTGTGCATGAGATCAGAAGTTCAAGCAAGATTAGAAATTAGGCAACGTGCAATAGGTAGGCTTGCTTTAGGAGCTCATGGGAATACACCAAATCAGGGAGTACAAGGTGATATGAGATGGACATCATTTGAGGGCAGGGAAGCTAGCAGCAAGATAAAATTTGAGAAGCAATTGAGAGAAATGGGGGGGGGGGGGGAGCGTTGGGCTAGGAAGGTTTTCAGCTACTTGTAAATGAAGGATGTCAATACAAAATGGAGGAAGCGAACCAGGAAATTTACTGGTAAATACTTAGAAAACAGCAGGTGGCCAAACCAAAAAGAACTATCGGTTAAGAAGAAAGTGAAGGAAACGGAGACTGATATGTGGATAATGGGCATGATTAAGAAGTCCGCACTAGAGATCTGTCGAACATTTAAGCAGAAAATTGCCAAGGAAAGGATCTATGATAATACTCGGGGTAGTTCTCTACTGTTTGAAGCCAGGACGGGAGTTCTGCGAACCAAGACATATCGGGCCAAATACGAAGGGGTAGACACGGTATGCAGTGCGTGTGGAGAGGAAGAAGAAACTGCCGAACACTTGATAATGTTCTGTAAAGGGTTTCACCCTATAGTTCAGGATGATGGCGCAGAGTTTTTCAAAGCACTGGGGTTTAGGGACCGGGAGTGCAAAATAGACTTTAAGCGGGTAGACTTAACTAGAAGGAGGTTATCTGATTGGTGGCTAAAGTCAAGGCACGACTGAAAATTAAACTCTTCACTGCAAAGTACAAATCCTCAAACTCACTTTTTAAAGAAAAAATTTAAATCTAGTTTTTGGTTCATTAAGTATTACGGCTTGGTGGCGCTAGCCACCGCCCAATCTAAAGGGTACAGCCATGTTCATCCATCCACTTATCTATCCTAACGGCTTGGTGGCGTATTATGGCTTGGTAGCGCTAGCCACCACCCAAACTAAAGGGTACCGTACAGCCCTATCCATCCATCCACCCTAAAGGGAGCCTTCATGTGCGCCTTTTTCTAGTGTACCCACCACGGAGGAAGGAAAAAGTTAAGGAGAGGGCATGCCCAGCCGGGGCAGGGCGTAAAAAATGTGGCGGAAATGACATCACGGCGGCCATAGTCAGTAGGCACAATAGCGGCGTTGTTATGGTTACGTGTTGCGCAGTGAAGCTGGTCTAGCAGTGAGCGGCCGCGGCTGGCGGCGGAATGTGTGCCGCCCCAGGGCTCGTGATGAGCCGTGGCGGACAATATCTTAGCTCTGCGCCGCGTTATTGGTTACGCAGTGTTCGTCTGGCTGTTACATTACTCTTAGCAACGTTTTACAAATCTCTTTGTCCATCACGGGGTTCCAACAGTGCGTAGAACAAGTGCATATCCATGTGTCGTGTGACGCAGTTAGTGTTCAGCGAAATGGCGTTGGGCACCATGACGAAGCTGAATGACGACGAACGCCTTGCAGGTCAGTGACGGTTGAGCAGTGCTCCTGCTTGTGACAACGAACGACGCTGTTGAGCCCAGCAAAACGCCGTGAGGACCATGTGCACATACGTAGTTTCGTGTGTACAGTAACAACTTGCATGTGCGTATTAAAACACATTTTCTGTTCCGCTTGGTACACTCTCCACCAGCATTGCATGTAATCTCAACGTAACAGCAACCACGTTCAACTGTCACTAGCACCGTGCTCAAAATCACCACGGTCGCAGAATGCTGACGCAGGTGAGTTTCACGCGGAACACGGACATAGTGGCAGGACGCTGCGTCAGTCGCGTGGCGGAATGCAACCGTAGAAGGCGCACGACCGATCGTGTTGTCTGTACAGTTGCTGAATTAATGACGTGAAAGCACTCGCCGTTGTCAGTGCATCTAGCGCGCGTTCTTTCGTAGTTGCTTCGTTGTCAGCGAGCTGTTACTCTTTGTTATTACTCGGACGAAGCGATTTCGCTGAAGGTGTCCCGCTGGCTCTGAGTGATGAGCCCAGTTCCATTAGTTTCGGATCGTCACGACACACGCGCTGCGCAGCCCACGTGCTTTCCGAGCCGGAGAGGGAGTCGCGCCTTCTGCTTCGCATTCATATGTAAACAAGAGAGGAGAATTTGCCTACTCAATATGGCCGACTTCCGGCTTCATCGCGGCTTCACAACGAGTGACGTCAGGGCCTCTCCTTACCTTTTTCTTCCTCCGTACCACGGAGGAGTACCACGGAGAGTAACAGCTCGCTGACAACGAAGCAACTACGAAATAACGCGCGCTAGATGCACTGACAACGGCGAGTGCTTTCACGTCATTAATTCAGCAACTGTACAGACAACACGATCGGTCGTGCGCCTTCTACGGTTGTATTCCGCCACGCGACTGACGCAGCGTCCTGCCACTGTGTCCGTGTTCCGCGTGGAACTCACCTGCGTCAGCATTCTGCGACCGTGGTGACTTTGAGCACGGTGCTAGTGACAGTTGAACGTGGTTGCTGTTACGTTGAGATTACATGCAATGCTGGTGGAGAGTGTACCAAGCGGAACAGAAAAGGTGTTTTAATACGCACATGCAAGTTGTTACTGTACACACACAACACGAAACTAATGTGCACATGGTCCTCACGGCGTCTTGCTGGGCTCAACAGCGTCGTTCGTTGTCACAAGCAGGAGCACTGCTCAACCGTCACTGACCTGCAAGGCGTTCGTCGTCATTCAGCTTCGTCATGGTGCCCAACGCCATTTCGCTGAACACTAACTGCTTCATCCGCGTCATCCGCCGCACGACACATGGATATGCACTTGTTCTACGCACTGTTGAAACCCCGTGATGGACAAAGGGATTTGTAAACGTTGCTAAGAGTAATGTAACAGCCAGACGAACACTGCGTAACCAATAACGCGGCGCAGAGCACAGATATTGTCCGCCACGGCTCAGCACGAGACCTGGGGAGGCACACATTCCGCCGCCAGCCGCGGCCGCTCACTGCTAGACCAGCTTCACTGCGCAACACGTAACCATAACAACGCCGCCATTGTGCCTACTGAATATGGCCGCCATGATGTCATTTCCGCCACATTTTTTACGCCCTGCGCCGGCTGGGCATGCCCTTTCCTCAACGTTACTAGACTAGGTTCAGTTGCCAAACTCTCCGCCGACGCCGGGCTTCGCCGGTGTCTCCACTTTCAGTTTGTCCGACAGATGGCGGGAGCGTTTCATCGAGATCCAGCTTTCTCAGCTGCTGCGCCTGCTAGGCGCTATACGGGCGCCGAATTAGCGCGTTTCTTCACGCGTAACCAGATGGAAAACTACAAAAATATCACTGCAACACATCCTAGCCACTGAAGCTCCTTTTATACTTGTATCAAAGCATGCAGCGCGACATGCTTTCGAGTAACGAGTTCGAAGCTGCCGAAAACCATTTGTCGTTTCGCTGCTTTTGCGCATGCCCTGCTTTTTTTACTATCCGAAAATGCGCCGTTGAGAGAGAACGCACATGCTGCATTAGTATTGCGTCCGATTCATGCGGAAATAAGAGGTGGCATCCCCCTGCCCGTAATCATGACGCGGGGGGGGGGGGGGGACCGTTTTATCTACCGGCGATGGTAGGATTCGTTTAGTTCCCAGCGGCGTCTTCGGCCATCTGGGCTAGTGACACAAGGCCTGCGTAAGCGGGTCTGTGCTGAGCAGCGCGGCCTCCCACTGCTTCTCATTCGTGATTTGGAATAAAATGGCTAATAGTCTATAGGGGTTTTTCTTCGCAGGGCCAAATCACATGCAAAGTAAACGCTTATTCATGCATCTTGGCAGGCACAGAATGACCACTGCAACTAGCAATTTAGCACGAATTAAAAGTTAACAAGGTAAACAGCTTTCGTTCAGCGGTTTATTCATAAATGCACTGGTCTTCCATTTCAGACCACACTGACCAACAGTACTGTACAAGATGTTTTAGCAAACCGGTCCACAACACTGAATAACAAACTGGTCCAGGAAAGCAACATCCCAGCAATTGTTTGCATTGCTGCAGTCCAGAGAAAGCACATTTTTTCAAACGGGTATTCACAAAAGCTTAGCACGCTTCCTGGCAACTTTAACTTGCACACTTGTGTCTGTGTTGCCGTAGGAACCTTGCATAAAAATGCATGCGGGTGACCAGGTAAAACTTTATGATGCGTGCAGAGAGCTCTTCAGAATGAACACCACATCCGACTTGTGCAAGGCTGTGTCCTTGTGTCAAATCTTTGACAATGCACCAAAACAGGTCTCCAAACACTACGTTGTCCCTTGTTCTTTCCGTTATGGCGCTCTCAACATCGGTAAGAAGTGACGTCAAATCTTTTGATGGCAGCTGGAGGGCACCCGGAACAAAAGACCGCATCTCTGTCAGAATGGCTGCAGATGGTACGTCATTAGTAGCAAGAAGAGTAGCCTTACAGTCCCCGCAGCTTGAAAACTTTTCTGCTTTCTTCACTACGTATCCTGCCAGGTAGTACAGAGCAGCATCGTGTGGAGTTGGTCGACCATAGTCGTGCTGGTTTGCATCCTCTTCTGGCAGCTTCTCCAACACAATGCTGTGCATGAGCTGTCCGAGCTTGTCTTCTCGCTCCTTCTTCTGATGAAGGACTTCCAGCCTCTTTGAGCTCAGGCTCTCCTTTATGGTGACGAGAACAGGATCCGCATCGCCAGTGCAATTTCCTTTTGTCGCCATCTTTAAAGGAGTGTACAGGCTCAAAAGCCTGAATATTTGGCCGAAATGTACTATCGTAGGGTGATCTTCGTCACCACCAAACGACCTCACGACTCCAAAAAAGCACTGGGGAGAAAAAAAAAACTATCAGTGTGAAGAGCAAAACAAGGAATGCAAAATTACATCAAAATGAATCCTAAAAATACCTACTTCCAATGGGTCCTGGTTCAATTTTGCAGTCAGCACATATCTCACATCCTTGTCAAGAAGCAGGGTGATTATGTCCAGAACTGACATCAACGTGACTCGCAGAGATTCCGTCGTCAACTGAGATGCAAACAGCTTTGTGTTTTTTTCAATGCTGTTCCTTTCGGTCTCATTCAGCATGACCAGGAAGTCTTCTATCACCTGTAGCATGGCAGACAAATGCCCCTTTAATATATTCGACTCATAGTATAACACAATAAGCATAAGGAAGCCCATTACCTTGATCTTGGGCGAGTTCTTACGGATGCCGGTAGCAGGGTGCTTGGCGTTAAGGACATCAAATAGGTCGTTAACCTGCATCGTGAACATTTCAGTTCCCTCACTGTCCTTTAAGCCCGGCTCACGCTGCTCTCTGTAAAACTTCATCCCAATGGCGACGCTCCTGCTGAATAACTGAAACAAAGGTTTAAAAAATCAAGTATTTGCATTTAGAAAACTTGAATAAAAACTAAATGTACGACACCGGTTAGGTACCTGTGTCGCAAGTCTGACATTCATCTTTTCCAGCTTGCTTGGCTTGACGTGCGAAGATGTGAACTTTGGAACAATCTTGAGGTGGCTGTCCTTTTCAGCTTCGTACAGGTGCACGTAGTGTTGAAAGTTTATGCAGTTGGTGCCAGCCTGGTAAAAAACAGCGAGAAAGGCATAAGTAAATTTCATGTAGGCTATTTGAGCAATCCCGTTTGAATTACCATTGCATATGTGTGTGTCAGGAGATGGTTTCTCACACACTTTATGATGTGGGGTACATCACATAGGAAATGAAGAAACCGTCCGTCTTCAAGCGTCGGGTGAGGAATCTTGTTGACAGGGTGGTGTAACTTTCCAGATATGCCAAGATGTGTCCACATTGATCGGTTGTTGCCTGCACCATCACTAACAACACCCAGAACTGTTGCACCATGGCGCTCAAGTTGCAGCACCGACTCCACAACAATCTTGGCCAACACAGCCCCAGGAGCTGCCCCCCTAGTGGCGAAACTGGCAATAGGCTGAACCCAATTGTGAAACAAAGGGATGAACATCAGTACAAGGGCATGGTCAGCCAAGGTGGCCTTGCATTTCTCTCCGGTGTTTTCAAACTCCACTCCCTCTCTCAGCTTGATTTCATCCAGCACGAGCGTACCACACTTCTCAACATCACGCTTGCTTGAAAAGAATGCCTCGAGCGCTTTCAGGACCACTTGATTGTAAACATACTCACAGGGTACACCTGAAAGCACCTGGTTAAGTCGACTTGTTGTTGGTAAGGGAAGCAAATTCATCTTGCGTATCAAATTGTAGGCTTTGGGGCTTGAAATGTGGAGAAGAAGGCAGTTGAGCACCCAACTTCTGGTGTATCGCACACCCTGTGGTCCCTTTGCTTCCATTTGTTTCAGAGACATCTTGAATGCTAGTTGTTGAAGAGGCGGAAGTGACATTAGATGCTCATTGATTGATGAGGATCTTTCGCTTGTCAATTTCTCTTTTAGTTCTGCCATATTCTTCATGAAAGACACTCTTGCAGCAGCTGCCCTGATGGCTTTCTTTTGAAGGTTTTTCACCTTTTTCTGTTTGCACACCTGCCTTTTTTGCTTCTGAGAATTCTTTTTCAAAAGCCTGTTTTTTTTCATTGCGGCAGAATGAACACGTTGACTGCTTAGCTAGTGCCTGGCATCTGAGTGAAAAACCAGTGCTGCTTTGCACGTCGTATCCGGAGCATGCATGAAGGCTGTGCACTTTGTTTATCAGGTCACTAAGATCTAGCATGGCCTTAATGCTGACGCTCAGAAAAGCCTTCGCCTCGCGGCCTCTCGCACTTGCAGTTGCCACTCCGTCACTGCTTACAACGACGCACTTTTCGATTTGCGGCGCCTTATTTGCGGAGGTCAGTGTGAAAAATGCCGCAAACTTACCGCTGCCGTTTTCCTCAGTGATTCTTTGCCACGATGGTGGTAGCTCAACGCATTCCATTTCAGCAAACGACGGCGCGGATGGCTCGGGCATATCGTCTACCACGACATCGGCAGGAATTGTGCTGCAAGAAGCTTGTGACTGCGGTGATGCTGTTCCTTGGTCAGCGTTTCCATTGCTTTCTCGCTGCCGTTTCCGCCTCTTCTCCGCTGGCTTTGACAAGTACGAGGGCAAGCTCGGGAAGACTTTAGGAAGGGCACCCTCGACGAGACTCCACTTACCCCTCGGGATTTCAACAGTTTCTCCGTTGATCACGTGCACGTACGTTTTGCGAATGTCCTGATCGTGAAAGTGGATGGAGCATACCCTAGACTTCGTTGTGAGGTCTTTGTCTGCGCGGGGTATCGCCCTGTTCCAAGCTGCGCGAAGTCGCTCGTCGCTGGGAGCGGAGAAGAAATGCCGGACCGACGGGCTAGTGTCGTTCCGGTACCCGCTTGTACAGCCAGGTACGCAACACGTCGGCATGATTTGGTCGGCTTAGGGGCACCCACAGTCACCCACAGCACTGCATCGAACAAGGCAATCGATACGTTCAGGCAAACACATCGGTCTGAAAACGCGCACCACATAAAATCACCCGGCGACTGCCCAAACTGGCTGCGCAGCGCGGCTGGCGAGGCGAAATCCGTGGAGCCGGTTGCGACTGCAGCGCCAGTGGGAGCAGTATCGGTGGCCGTTCCGCGCAACGCAACGAAGTTTGTAAACTGAACCTATTCTAGTAACGTTGCTATTCTAGTAACGTTGCCCTTTCCTTACCTTTTTCCTTCCTCCGTGAGTGTACCTGTGTGAGAGACAACAACTTTATTAAAAATAAACAAACATCAGTCCTATTTCACTACCTGGTGTACTATGGTGATTATAAGCCAAGACGTCATTATGATCTGAACAACAAACAGAAAGTTATCTGTCTTTATATTTGGGAGAACACATTTGGGAGCCATGCTACGCCGAGTCCTCGCGCTCGGTGAATTTTTGCGCGTAGTGTGAGTGTGCCATTTTGCTGGAGTCGCATCACATTTGCTGAGCCCAGCATTTTGACTCCATCGTGTAAGAAAATGGTCTGGGACATATGTGCTCCTTTTGGTTGGTTGTCCCTTAGTATGAAATATCTAGTTTACACAACCCACCGCAGTAATGACACGGGTGGTGCCTTGTTAAATGAATGAATTTGTTTACATGTTTTTTTCTTGGTCATTTGTATCAATATCCCTATATAGAGAGCCTTCCGCACCAAATGTGATTTGGCGTTCTCCGTAACTGGTAGAATTAGAGACTTTCTGCACCCCCCGTGTTTTTGCACTGCTTCCGTCCAACTTGACACGATAATGTCATTTGCAAGAACGTTCAGACGCCTGGCACATTGCCAAAGCATCATGATGTGTTGAAGAGTTTTTTTTTTTTTTTTTTTGTGCAGAACAGTGCGTTGATCTGCTTGGTGCGTTTCCACAAAGGCAATAATATCGTGATTACTTTTACTGCGACAGCTGTTTTGGATACTCCGAGCGCACTTTTTCCGCCGGTGTGCAGTTAATGATCAACACATATGGATAAATTAAGCTCATATTGTTAATAATTTTAGATGAAAATCAAGACCTAAGTTTTGTTTTTAAATATCGTGGGGCAATTTTCATGTGTGACGTGATGAATTTTAAACGGTTATTTTTTAATTTCGGTGACACTACATTTCCTGAAACAATAAGTTACGTCTATGGTTCCCTCGCAGTACGATTGCACTTAATTTTTATCAATTAACAACTACTTAAGACCTTTGTAGACGCTGTCAAGTCGCAACGTTTGGGGTGGTAATTATTCGCCACCCACTATTTCTATTCGGACGTTTTCTCGTTTACGAAGCATTTTCACGTAATAGTGGTTCTCAGTATTGAGTATTTGTAATTTACTAGTGCACAATAAATCAATTTTTCTCCAACAGTCACACGTGCTATCTAGACTGGGATTAGCAAACGGCTCACACAGTGCATGTCTGCTCTCTTCTCACCGTTGTCTGCTGTTAGCAAGTAACCGATAGGCAGCACTCGCAACCAACGGTTTTAGTTTCTAGAACTAGGTAAGTTGCAAAACTCCCCGCGTCAGACAAGCTGAGGCAACCTATCACACGGTGCCGAGACAATTTCCGGTTTCGTGGCGCTGGCGGCGCAACAAGCTTTTGCTAGCAGACGAAAACACGCAGTCGTCGTGGCAAGACGCCGTGGCGGCCGTTCTGAAGGAGCTTTGCCAACAGTATATTATGGGGATTTTTGCTGCCGCAGAAACTTAATACCACGTATTATTCAGCGGTGTTAGGCAAATACAGTCTAATTATGGTTTTCTGACGTGCCCACGATAAACGATGCTTGATAGCATAACATACGAGTCTGTCCATTAGTTGCTAGTTGGTGTACGTTCGCATATAAATTTTAGTTTCGAAAAACCCAATTACAATGACTTTTATTCTCTTTTTTACTGTGTTTTTGTGCCTTAAAATAAATTACAACTATGTGGCGCAATCCCGTGGCTTTTGTCTGGTTCTGTAGTAAGTTTTTTTTTTTTTCATGTCAGTCACATTCTTTAGCAATTTAGGCCGTCGAAAAGCTGCGCGTACGGCACTTTTCTTAAACATGTCTTCCCTCTGCTTCTTCTTGAGTTCCTCTAATGAAACCTGTTAACACAGCTGAAGTCAAAGCTTCGAGCAGGGACCGCACTTTAGGGTATCTGTGAGCCCTTCGTAGCCATTACTCACGAGGCTGCCTGCTGACGCGTTGGGAAAACACAAACACACTTTCAGATTTTCTATGTCCTCCAGAAGTTCGGCCAATCGGGTGATGGTATCTGCATTGCCGGGCGACTTGGCTAAGCGATGGTGACGGCTGCTAATGGTGACTGTCATGTCTTCTGCTGCAATTATTTACGCATTTCTCCACCAACAGCGCTTTTTTTTTCCTTCTTTGAGCACTAGAAACGCCACAAGACGTCTTGTCTCACTATTCTCAACAACTTTCCACCAACATGCAAACAAACGTTTTTAATGTCTTAAAGCGAAATTATGGCGCCCCTCGTTGACAGCATGTCGGAACTTATTTCACCGTCTTCGAACTCAGTGCTCGAAGATAGCCTATTCTTCTTCACCGATAATATTCTGCAAAGTGCCCCACTCCTGTCGGGCAGCTTTCGCTTCTTTGTCGCGGATATTGAAAGGTAAGCGGGCAAATTTGAGAATATCCGTGGAACGCATCCTTCGACGAGGTGCCTCTTTCCTCTGACGATTTGTACCTTCTTACTATTGATGACGTGAGTGAAAGTCTTCAAGATGTTCTCCTCATGAAAGTGCGTATCACACACACGTGATGTGCTAGACGTTTTCTCATCCCCACGAGGAATAGCGTGGTCCCATGCCTCTCGCTGCTCAGGTACACGCGGGGCACAAAAGAAATGTCATGGTGTCTCTCATTTCCTGTCGCCACTCGTACAGCCGGGAACGCAACAAGTGGGCATGATGAAAACACGCAACACATACAAAGCGGAACAGTGCACGCTGAAGCACAAAACTGTTCACGCAGAAAGAAGCCTCGAGCTGCTGGCGACACACTGCAACATGCACAGCCGACGGAGGTTACGGGAGTGACGCGAGCGAGCATGCAGTGAGTGAATCCGGATGCGACAGCAGCGCCACATTTGTCACTGGAAGTGGCGGCGCCGCACAACATCACTCAGTTTTTCAACTTACCTAGTTCTAGAAACGTTGCTAGCAGCAGTGGCCCGTGGGCCAGTGGCCGCGTTTTCTTCATAGAGTTTCCCACAATACTTACTAGAGGGAACTCTGGCGCTAGTGTCTATAGGAGCTGCAACGCACGGCTAGAGTGTACTAGAACTTTTGAGTGGCGTGACCGAAACGCTTTCCCCTTGCTTTCTCCATCCCCAACTTGTGGCGAAGTAGCGGCGACGCTGCCATCGCCCAATCTTGGATTCGCTCGCAGGATTTCAAGCTGGACGGTTGTGCCCTCGCGATCTCCGACATCAGCGTAGCTCCCGCCGACTGGTTCGCCCTCCGCGGTCTCCTGACGCCGTGCAGCTCTCGCATTGTGGCACCCCGCCCTTGGACTGCTTCGACCGGATCCCCACTTTCCTATCTCCTTCTTTTTTCTCTCGTTGGCTGTCTTCTTCTCCGTCTATTTTCCTTCTATTCTTTTTATCCCTCCTTCTCCCCACCCCTATAAGGCACTGCGCCGTGTCGCCTGAAGGCAGACAGAAATTAGGTGCCTTTTTCCTCTTCATTCTAACCACTACCACCACCACCAATCTTCCCACTTGGTTTACTCGGCTGGCTCGGCGGCATGGCCGGCATCTCGGTTTTAGTCGCGAAATGACGAAGAAGTAGCGTCTAAACGATTGTTACGCGCCAGGTTGCACAACTGGATATCCGCGTGAGCAACAAAGTCGGAAGTTATCACTTTTTAAGGCCCCGAAAGACGAAGAACGACGACTTCTTTGGTAGCGGAACCTCCATCGGCTTGACAAGCCGCTTGACGCCGATAGTGCTGTGTGCGAGTTACATTTCAAACCGCATTTCATTGTGAGAGACTACGTACATGTTATCAATGGTGTTGAAGTCCTAATTCCCAGGGGAGCGCCGACACTCGCCCCTGATGCAGTCCCGACGATCTTGCCCAACCTGCCTGCATATTTGACGCTCAAAACTCCGGCTCCGCGGACCCAAACAAAGCGGCGTCATCGGTGTGTGCCGGTTGAGAATGACAACAGAAAACATGCAGCGACACATTAGCACTCCTGCACAGCTTTTTGTGGATACCAACGGTGCAACTTCTGCAGATGGCGACGAAGCTGACGAGGCAAGCTCAAGTCCTTCGTCTGACGCGGTGGTCACTCTCGGTGACCTTCGTGGTCTTGTCCTACCATCAAAGTCATGGGCGCTGCACGAGTTTCCTGGATTTGCTGGCGTGTCGTACGTAGCATGCTCACTGAATCCTAGCACTCGTGAACTTTGCATTCAACGAGCCGTATACTTCACCTGTGCAGACAGTGGAATCGTGCAATGTGAAGCGTTCGTGCAAGAGAAACTAATCAGCAAGTCCAGTTTAGTAACTGTTCGAGAAGCCTCAGATGCTCTGCAGCTTGTTGCAAGCGTACCACTCTGTTGTAGAGCAGCAGAAACTTCATTTTTGCCACCATCGGACCTTAACCACGGTCTACACGCGCAAATGAAGTCAAGATGAGAAATCTTCCACAGTGTCAAAAGCGCACAGAAGCACCCAAAATTGAGTAGGCTATAAAATGCTACAGTGGCGTAAAAAGGATGTCATTTTTTGTGCATATTTTCTTACACTCTTACTTTTTTGACGGTACACCAAGAAGAAAATCAATTTTTCCTAGAAGAGGCTTGTAAGCGAGAGAACGTGCAAATAATGACGCGAAATCTCAAAATAAATCTTTGATCTTGAATCTTTTTGTATTAAACCTGTGATGGTAAATTTAGCAGCATTAGGTATCTCGGTGCATAATTCATCGATCTAAGCCAATTCATTGTTGCACTTCAGTGTCCCTTCAAACGATCTTTCGATCATAACATCTTTTTTTTTTAATGCATTTTGGAAAGACAACCTTAACTCTGTCATTCTGTTTGCTTTGCTTTATGTTATCTTTTGTATCCTGGCTCTATATATTACGTTTTTTACAATTTACCTAATTGCAAATGTATTGTTTTATAAATAAGTACACCTTGCATTTTTATGTTATCAATTATGATTAACATTAGTTACGACTCTGCTTTGCAGTGTTGTTGCGTTTTTTAAACTCTCAAAATCTGCCACTACTATGTTTCACCTAAGACATTCTTTTGCAGTATTATGTATTTGCATTTCTGTGGGTCCTCCAACAATGAATCTATTCCCATATTTTAAAACCGAAGGGATGTTTGGAAAAACTCTGCTGTTCTTCAAATATTATCAATAAAGCCTACTTTTTTGTCGTGTGTGCACGCAGCCACAAGCAACGAGCCTTTTATTTGAGTCCAGCTTTGGTGTTTTACGTGGAATGGACCAAGAGTTCTTCGTTTTGTGTGCACCATATTCCTTTTTTTTTGGGGGGGGGGGCGCTTCCGGTGTGTACCGGCCAGCTGGTTTCTCGTCTAAAATGTGTACACTTTAAAAATTAAAAAAAAACGCGCTCGTTATGTTGTACAATGTGCTATGCTGCTTCGGGCTGCAGTGCGGGCCTCAGCAACTTCAATAACAATAATGTCAAATAACCTTTATTTGCGCGAAAAAGGGGAGGTATGTGAATAAGAAAAATGCCGCCATATCCACGAAGTGAATGATGATGAGTGGGCGAAGCTGCGGAGGTAAACCTGGTAAACCATGAATCCTCCGTACATTTTGCCCACTCAATTTTATTACAACGCTCCCCCTTGCGTACGTCGCCGCACTTCCACCAATGACACGCACCATATGTAACATCATTCCTATTTTATAACATCTCGCCTCTTTCACCATCAACTACAAGTACCGCCGTCTAGTTTATAACATCTTGCATCTTTTCATCATCAAATACGAGTACCGCCATCTAGTGAACACTGCAAAAACTAAACGAACGGTGGCTACATACATGGGACGGTACTGCCATCTAGTGAACACTGCAAAAACTAAACGAGAGGTGGCTACATACAGGGGACGCACAGCCCACGCCTTAAGGAGCTTCGCCCCTAAAAAAAGAGGGAGATCATCTTCACACTAGGCGCTACGGAGAGGTACCAACACGTACGCGGAACGCCTGCCAGCCATGCGCCCGGGAAGATTGGTCGACGCCAGCGCCACCGCATCATTCCACGCCGAAACGGCCGCTCCCAGGCAGCTGCTCGCGCCACTCAAAAGCTTCTAGTACACTCTAGCGCGGCGCTTCAGCGAGCGTGGGAATGATGGGTAGTACTACAGTGGCTAGAATAGGCCTATTCTATAGCCACTGTAGTAGTCACGCTTCCTCCGAGGTAGTAGACTGGTAGTATACACATTTGTCTAATATTCGTACTTCTGGCCTGCCTTTGACTACGTGTGTGTTCGTGTGGCTTGGAGCTGTTTTCTTATGAAACAAGTATTAGCAAATGTTCAGTGGTTGCGCTTCACCATTTTAATTTTTTAGACTTACTTTCCAAATTGGCTCACAAAGTTCAAAAGCATTCAATTTTTATTTCAAAACAAAACCGAAACACAGCATTAAACGAAGCCGCAAGTACAATTCGCCGCCCACAAGTACGAAGACTAGGCAAATGTGTGTACTAGTAAACTAAGGTTAGAGTGCCTAGAATATTTCTCCTAGTGTCGTGAACGGGCCGGCCGAGGGGAAATGGTATGCAATACAGCCGCCAGGTGGCAGTACCGCTCTCTAGCGCGCTGCTTTTTCGGCAAGCTGGGGAGGCAGCAAGCCGGAGCAGACGCTTTGCGTTGAAATTGCAGTGGTGGTTTCATGGCTTAGCACGCGATTGCCTTGTTATCCTGCGTTTTCCATGCAGACTGTAAATAAAGCATGTGAATTTGAACGAAATGTATGCGAGCTCTCTGCCTTGTTGAGATTTTGTGTCCTCCTGCCGTGCCGCCTCTTCATAGATTGGCCGCTCGCGCGTTACCAATGCTACTTTTTAAATTGCGGTAATTAAGGGGTGGCCAACCGGGGGCTCCCAGCGGTACGACTGTTCAACACAAAAAATCACATATTTCTCTCCTCATCCGCGACCACCATTCCCTCCTGTAGGCTGCTGTCGCGACTTTGTTGTCATGTGCAGAATCGCAGGCACTGTACAAACCCTCTTCTCGCAACTTTTTATATATACAATGTATTATGGACACTTACTTTCCCTGCACTCGGTGGCAGGCCTGTATGCACCCACGTACAAGGGTCATTATCTCTTCGATTGGCCTTTCACGCCTCGAAGTAATCAGAAAAATAAATAATGCCAAAGCAATGACAGTGCTGATTTTCTGACAGTGCTGATTCCGCTGATCTTGAATCAGTCTCCTCAGGTACTTGCACCTCAAGCAAGCTTTCCCATCCTGCGTAGTAACCAAGCACTTGGGCGAAAAACATCCGCTTCCGAAACGGACGCACTTAGTGCCAGCGGCAGGCTCAATTTCGCAGCCGCAACAAAGAAGCAGATCGTCGGCCCTTTTCAGCGAAGCGAGTGCGTCAGTTTCGGTGCTGACATAGTGCTCTTCCACATTTATGCCGCGGCAGTAAGTACTGCAAAGGTACCCATCTGCAGCACCTACTTCTTTGCTTGACGAAAACACTACGTGTTTCAACACGCACACGTCACCCGGCACTGTATTGTAGTGCCATGCGAAGCACAATGCTTCTGGGTTACTGGGCAAGCAAATTTTGCTGCAAAATGCCGACGGCGGCGTTATGCTGTGAAACGGGTGCGGCGCCTGTGCTGTTTCCTCGCCAGCGGCAGCATCGTCACAGGCCTGGGAAGTCGTGGGTTCATTCGGCGCTTTACGCCTAGCAGGCGGAGCTGTGCAGTCAGCAATATTCCTGTCTTTTCTTTTTCGAGGCACTGGTTTAGTCAGGTAAGCGGGGCCATCCGGGAAAATGGTAGGAACGGCGTCCGGCGTTAGCGATGGTCGTTCACGGTCGAATTCGACGTCCTCGCCGTTGATGACATGCTTGAAAGTTCTTTGGATGTAGCGATCATCAAAATGACGAGAACACGCTACACAAGTTTCGTCTAGAACTTTGTCACCTCTTTTGATGTTTCGCGCCCATTCTTGAATACGAACAGAGACACCTTCTCCTTGAAAGACTTGTACCCGCCTTTGCACAAAGGCACAAAGCACGTTCTTCCTTTTTTTTTTTTTTCAGGCATAGTCACACACAATCGCTGCACGAGATTTCACGGTACATATTCGAAACGTAGCGAGAACACGCTTCACCACACAGACAATTCGCCACCCGACACAACGTTGAAAGGCCCGGCCGGCACGCAAACTGACGCGCCAGTTGCAAGTAGCGCCCCCTAACGCTGAATCCAAATCAATTTCCCAGTCGCCGATGGGGAAGGCGCCTGTTCATGACACTAGGAGAACATTCTAGGCACTCTACTAAGGTGGCATTCTAAGCCACCCTAACTAAACTACTACCCATCATTCCCATGGTCGCTGAACGATGGATGGATGCTATGAGCGTCCCCTTTATAACGGGGTGGTGACAAGTATGCCACCAGGCTTGACAAAAAAAAAAAAAAAACTTTTTTCTTTTTTTTATGTTGGCCTAATGCCTCTACTTCGATAAATTCTATCCTAATGGAAAAAAAGGTAAATTTTCAGCTTAAGTTCTCTGCCATTTACGTCACACTGTCCATATTTTATTTTTCCAATATTTATTTTTGTCCTTTCTCTCTAATTTTCTGCCACCAATACTCTAACCGTCTCTTACTTATTTCAATCGCGGGTGTGTTCAGCTTTCCATTGTTGTCCCTAAAAAACGATCGCAGCGCCAGAGTGCCCTCTAGCTAATTTTAAGAAACTCTATGGTTTTCTTGTGCCAGTGTTCTGTGTAGCAGGTCTGATGATAAATTCAGGCTAGCTTTAGCGGCCTTACTTTAGCGTTTCCGTCAGCAGTTTACTTCAGCTAACAGTTTTACCTCATCTCTCTGTGACGTAACATCAGGTGTGCCCCAGGGCAGTGTCCTTGGTCCTTTACTGTTCCTAATATACATTAACAATTTACCCACAGGCATATCTTCTAACCTGCGTCTTTTCGCTGACTGCATCATTTACCGCTCAATTAAATCCACCGAAGATCACCTCGTACTTCAAAATGATCTCATATTAATTGCAAAGTGGTGTGACAAATGGCAGATGAGTCTTAACTCTACTAAATGCAAGGTTATCACTTTCAGCCGCAAGCGCATCAATTCCGATTTTTCATACCTCATAGATAGCACATTAGTATCCCAGGCATCATCGTATAAATATTTAGGCGTCCATCTCAAGCACAATCTTTCATGGGACATGCATATTAACACCATTACTGCCAAGGCATCCAGGTCACTTGGATACCTGCGCCGGAACTTGTGGAACTCGCCAAGCAGTCTAAGACAACTTGCCTATGAAACCATCGTTCGTCCGCAATTAGAATATGCTTCACCAGTGTGGTCTCCTCATCAAATCTACCTGACTAACAAGCTTGAGTCTGTACAAAACAGAGCCGCTCGTTTCATTACTTCCAACTACAGCCCACATTCCAGCATAACGCAGATCAAACATGACATACCGCTTGTGCCATTAATTGTACGTCGTTCCATTTCTCTTTTATCTTTATTCCATAAATATCGCTATAGCATCAGGCCATCTCCCTTACCACTGGAAGCGCCTTCACGCATATCACGCCGCTTGCATAATCAATATAGCATTAAACGCATCAGTGGACGAACTAAAACTTTCAATTCATCAGCACTTCCCCGAGCCATTGTTCTATGGAATGATCTTCCCGACAATATTGCATCTATCAGTAACCAACAAGCATTTCTTGACCAATTGCGTAAGCATTTCTTGAAATAGTATCATGTCGTCACCATTGCTTCGCGAATTCTTCCGCCATTCTTTCCTTTGCGAGTGTGTGTGATTGGAGAAAAATTGCTTCATGGAATAAGAAATGCTGTTCCTCACTTTGAAAATGCTTTGCACTGTACATATGTATGTGTGTGTATATATATATATACATATATATTTTTTTGTATTTGTTTGTTTTATTTTGTTTATTTTTATATATTTTATTTTGTTTCCCTGTATTTATTAATGCATTTTTCTCTGATATTTTTTGTTTCGTACTTGCTCCCCTTACTCAATGCCCTATCGGGCCCTGTAAGGTATCATGAATAATAAAATTTGTTGTTATCGCGTTCATTGTTTTGCCCGTGCGATAAAACTAGGGTAGCGCCACACCAAGGCTACTGGCGGCAGGAATACGATGTAGATGACAAAAAGCCCACTCTAAGAATTATTCGACTAAAGCTTAAAGTGCTGCTGTCGCGTGTAGATGACGCCACATGCATTTTTTTTCTTCTCTGGCTTGACCGTATGACATGTTTGTGACGTGCAGCGATGTAATAAAGGTAGTTGAGTGCGTTGCGTGTGCGCTGTGCCGTGGTACTGCGCGTCGTAAAACATGACGATTCAAGTTAACATAAACCTGGACATGCACCCAACGTGCGTGGACCTCGTTTTTCCGGATGGTGTACCAAAGGGGGGAAGTGTCCAGTTGAATTTGCTTCGCACTTCGTCCAGATTCGCGTACGTGAACGAACGCGAGTGCGTTCCCGTCGTCAGGCGGAGGGCGAGCGTGCTCGACCAGCGCTATCTCGAGGGAAACATCACTGTGCACGCTTTTCACGAAGATGACGGTCATCCGCTGTGCTTCCTGAAAGCGGCAGCCGCACACGAAGCGGAAATTCCGCGCGGCGAAGGGAATGCGGCTGCTATTGTGGCGAATGATGATGTCAAGCCGGCTTCGTCGCCTCTGACAGCGGTTCACGAAACGGCCGAAGATGTGGCAACAGTCATCTCGGACGCTGTTGGAGCCAGCAGTTGTGAGAATGGCGTTACCGAAGGAGACACCGCCGTGCGTGAGAAGACAGTGCGCGGTAAACCTGAAGTGGCCGCGTCCCGATCGCTTTTACCGCCGTTGTGCACATACATCTGCACAGTTTGCCATTTCCAGTCGACGCACAGGGAAGAAGTTCTGGAACACATCAAAAGTCACGAGAGCGTTCCCGTCGCTGCTTCCAATGTCAGGCAGCCGGCCGCTGATAAGGGTGCAGTCATGCGCGACAAAATCGCCCCACCGAGACTGCCTCGGCCGAAGAAAAAAGCGGCAGTTTTCAAGTGCGCCGAATGCAGCAAGCAGTTCCCGGCCGATGGTTTGCTGCGTATTCACGTGCGCATATACCACGGAGGCCCGCTTCAGTGCAAGCACTGCTCGTCCAAGTTTCGCAGCGAGCAAGAGCTGGACAAGCACATGCAAAGCGACCACTTGGACCGGGCGCCGCTCCGTTGCTCGTACTGCGCGTATGCCTTTTTCAGCGCCGACATGCTGGCGCTGCACGAGCTCAAATGTCCCGTCGCTAGGCAAAAGAAACAGACGGTCGCTTGCCAGCTGTGCGATTTCACGACGTCCGAGGCAAGCAGTCTGTGCCAGCATATCCAGGAGTCGCACACCGAAAAGGTGATCTACACGTGCGAGCCTTGCGGCCACCTGTCACTCGACTTCGGAGTACACCAAGAGCACCTCAAGAGCCACGGTCCTGACGGGAAGGCTGCTGCACCGTCTAGTCCCTCTCCAGCGTCTCATGCTGGGGAGCCCGTGCAGTGTCCACTGTGCAAGAAGGAGTTCAAGAACTGCCGCACTCTAAAGGAACACATAAAGCGTCACCCAAGGTCTGTGAGGCACGTTTGTGAACTCTGTGGTGAGGGTATCACGACAAATGTGGCACTGATCAAGCACCTCAACCGGCACAACAAGGAGACTGCACGCAAGTATCGCTGCCTCTTTTGTAGCAAGTGCTTCCAGACGACCTTCAGTGTGAGTCGCCACATGAAGAACATTCACCTGTTTGACCATGAGCACGGTTGCGAGCTCTGCCCGCACAAATTTGCCACGGTCAAGGAGAAAGCGGACCACATGGCCAAGGCCCACGTCGTGGCCATGCCGAAGGGCAAGCGCGTGCACAAGTGCACTGACTGCGATTTCGAGTCTGAAAGCATGGGTCGATTCGAGAGGCACAGAGCATCCCACACGGGCGTTTACCCCTACGAGTGCACCGAGTGCCCGAGGCGTTTTGCAGCCAAGGAGGAGCTCAGCCGACATGTGCACATCATTCACCCAAAAGGCCAGCAAAACTGTCCAAACTGCCCAAGGCTTTTCCAGGCAGGATGCTTTTGTGTGATAAATTGGCAGTGTTGCTCTCTGAGCGCATTTTGCTGTTGTAATTATGGCGATTTTTTTTTCTTTGGTCTTGCTGGAAACACATATTCCTAAAGTAATGCCTTAGTCGAGGGAGAGTGGCACAGGCGACAGCTGTCAGCTCATGATATATTGTCATGTGTTTGTTATCTGCGAAAAGCATCATTTTTGCTAGTAGAGTTGCATGGAGCAGAAATGTAACTGTGCTATAGCTATGTCCACAAGTATTTCCACAATGGAACTTGTAGCAGTTAGAGCCAGTCAAGTCACATCATTATTTCGCATTGCCGCAAGAACAGTAATGACAGTGCCCAAACACAAGCTGTTTATTGTGGTTCTGTTGAAGTTTATTTGTTATAGATGCAGGTAAATACATTTTAGTATCAGATAGAGCCCAATTTTGTAGTTGCTATGTAAGAGTACTAGTGTTGCACTTGGGAATTATTCATATGCGAAAGTAATGAGCTACAGGTTACCTAATCAGTACTGTGGAGGTGCCCTTTTGTGCCCACATTGGGATTCTACAATAATTGGTTTTGTCATGTCGGTTGAGAAGGTAACTGGTTACTGGTAACATTCCGTAACAACTGGTTAGAAGTGAGGGAACATAGCTTCAAGGAGCTATGAACATGTACTTTTGAAGCTGTAGAAGCTCTTCTACATGCTTCTCTTACAAAAGAGGGCAACATTTAGCGAGCATGTTGATACCAAAGGTGGTCTTGAAAAGCTACACTTGGCGTTGCCAGCATTATTGGTGTATCGTGGCACAAGGTAAAATGTGGTGGCTTCATCTAGTGATATTGTCACGGAGGCGAGATCAAGGTTTATTCAAACAGCTGATCGTCAGCCAGACGATATGGTGGATGAGTTCCTTGCGCCAGCTCTATGTTTTCTTGTCATCTTCATCTTCGGTGACCACCACCTTGGTTCACGTCTATATTGCACCGTAACATCACCCTCCCGCGGTGGAAGCGCTTTCTAAGGCGATGAAGAGCTAGCAAGGCAACATGGTATCAGTCTAGAAACGTGTGCGATGTCTGTCTGGGTTACGTGATCGAAGAAGCTGAGTCCACAGGTGCGATCTCGTAATTGACGTTGCTAAGTTAGCGGAGCACTCTGCAGGGGCTGTTGTAACGGGAGAGAAGCTTCTCGGATAAGCCGACTTGATGGCAGGGTACACAAAGGAGTACCAGAGATCCCGATGTGAAGTGGACGCTTCGATGTCGACTATTGTAACGATTTTTTTGCTGTGCTTGCGACAAAGATAGTCAGTCATGGGCGACTTGTTGAGCTCTATGTGCTCGAACAATGACGTCGCTGGCGTATGTAGTAGACAAGGGTCTGGTTGAAGGAAGGAGCATCTCAAATGGTAACACTGGATGCCGACCAAATAGCAAATAGAATGATGAATAACCCGCTGTATCATCTAGTGAAGATTTATAAGCAAGTGGTACAAATAGCAGTGCACTGTCCCAATCACGGTGATCAGACGAAACGTACATTGACAGCATCTGAGTAAGCGTTCAATTGAGACGTTCAGTGTAACCATTCGTCTGGGGATGATAAGCTGCGGTAAGCTTGTGCTGAGTGGAGCAGGTACGGAGAATGTCGTCGACGATAGATGAAAGAAAGTACTTTCCTCGATCGGTAAGCAGCTGTCGAGGAGCGCCATAATGTAGAATGACATCGTACAAGAGAAAGTCAGTGATGTCGTGGCACAACTCGTCGGCAGTGCTCAAGTGATGGCAAAGCATGTACTATAATCTGTGGCGACAGCAACCCATTTATTACCCTTGGTGGACGTAGAAAAAGAGCCTAGCAGGTCAAGTCCAACACAGAAGAATGGCTCCATGGGTATGTCGATGGGGTGTAAGTGGCCAGAAGGCAGTACCGAGGGGCACTTTCGTCATTGGCAGTGGTCACATGAAGCGACGTAACGATCCACAGTACGGTACATGTCGGGTCAGAAAAAGCAACGTCGCACTCGATCGTATGTACGAGAGGCACCAAGCTGACTGGCATTTGGTACATCATGAAGTTATTCCAGGACACTGTTGTGTAGATGGCGGGGTAGCACAAAAAGTAGTTCCGGGCCATCAGCATTGAAGATGCGACGATACAGGATGTTGTCATGCAGCTCCAACAGACTGGTCGGGTGACAGGGACGTTAGATGGTCGATAATAGCCACTAATGATGGGTCCTGTTGCTGTTCACTGGCGATGTCAAGCAAAGCGCGAATGGACAGCACGCAGGGGTCCGAGTCAAGGTCTTGTAGTTTGTGCTCTTCAACTGGATAACGTGACAAACAGTCTGTGTCTGTGTGAAGTCGCCCCGACTTGTATTGTACCTCAAACGAATATTCCTTAAGACGTAGTACCCAGCGACTGAAACGTCCAGACGGGTCCTTTAGTGATGAGAGCCAGCGGAGAGCGTGATTGTCCGTGACTATGGAAAACGTTCAGCCATATAGGTAGGGCCTGAATTTGGTCACAGCCCACACTGGCACTAGGAATTCACGCTCAGTAATGGAGAATATCTGCTCGGCGGGCGAAAGAAGACGACTAGCATAAGCAATTACTGGATCCTTGCCGTGCTGTCTTTGACCGAGAACCGCCCCAATTCCGTGGCCACTAGCATTGGTCCGAAGCTCTGTATGCGAAGCAGGGTCTAAATGGGCCAGTATTGGCGGCATAGTCATCAGATGGATAAGGGTAGAAAAAGAGTCAGCTTGCTCGGCACTTTTTTCAGGAGATCAGGAGCATTTTTTTTTTTTTTCAGGAGATCAGTAAGAGTCCAGGCAATGTGAGCAAAGTTGCGGATGAAGCGACGAAAATAGGAACATAATTCTACAAAACTGCGGATGTCTTTGGTTGAGCACGGTAGAGGGAATTCTCACACGGCCCACACCTTATCTGGGTCCGGTTGAATGCCGGCAGCACTTACAAGGTGACCGAGTATAGTGATTTCGGGCCGTCCAAAACAGCACTTTGCCGAATTCAGTCGAAGAGTGGCTCTGCGAAAGACATCCAAAACGGCAGACAGGCGTATGAGATGGCTCTCAATTGAGGGGAATAGAGGATGACATCGTATAGGTAACTTAAACAGATGGACCACTTATATCCACGGAGCAGGGAGTCCATCATGCATTCGAAAGTTACCAGGGCATTCCAAAGCTCAAACGGCATGACCTTGAATTGTTAGAGACCATCGGGCATCACAAAGGCAGTTTTTTCGCAGTCCATGGCGTAGACTGAAATTTGCCAATAACAGGACCGAAGGTCGATCGATGAAAAGTATTGTTTACCATGAAGGCAGTCGAGAGCGTCATCGATCCGTGGCAAAGGGTAGACGTCTTTATAAGTTACATTAAGTGGCGATAGTCAACACAAAAGCACCAGCTTCCATCCTTTTTTATTTTCACGAGCACGACGGGGGAGGCCCACTATCTGGACGACAGCTCTATAACGTCCTTAGTTTTCATTTTGTCAACTTCGCGCTGAATTACTTGGTGTTCCTGATGAGATACGCCTTATAGATGCCGGCGTATAGAAGTGGCGCCACCAGTGTTGATCCAGACAGATGTTTGACCCAGAGGGCAGTCGTCGAAGTCAAAAATGTCGCTATAATAGACAAGTAGATGATAGATTTGTAGCTTGCGCCGGGGCTAAATCGGGAGCGATCATTTTCGCGATGGCTTCAGGAGGCAGAGTAGAACTAGCATCATGACATGGAGACGAAACATCGGCATCCAAAGCGGCAATCACGCATTTGTCTAGCGAAGAGATGGTGGCCAATGACATGTCTTGAGAAATCACTTGAGTTAATATACTGTCATTGAGAAGTGGAATGACCACTGTATTACAGACCACGGAAACAATGGTCTGAGCAAGGGCGACGTCTCGCGCCATCAGTACGTCGACAATAGGAGGCACGAGGTAGTCACCGTCAGGCATATCACGTGAACAAGACAATGACGTAGGTAGTAGCTTGCGGTGGTAAGCGGGCATGATGATGATAGTGCAAGCGGGCAGGCAGGTCGGTCGTAAAATCGGCAAGCTGCGGCAACTCAAGCTGAAGAGCGTCTGTTGCACAATCAATCAGTGCGGAGTGACTGGACAGAAAATCCAAGCCAAGGATTAGGTTGTGGGGACACTGGTCAATGACGGCGAATTGAACCGAGGTAGAATGACCGGTTATACAAATACGGGCAGTGCACATTCCGTGAACGACAGCAGATCTTCCATCGGCGACTTGGAGTGTGCGGAAGCGGCAGGTGGGAGGACCTTATGCAGGCGGTGGCGAAGGTTTGCGCTTATTACTGAAATGTGTGCTCCTGTGTCAATAAGCGCGTAAATATGTACACCATCAACATCAATGTCCAGCAAACTTCGTCTTGTCAAAAGCGGATTTGAGGAAGTCTACAATGCAGCGTCACCTCCGGGCGCTGCACTGTTTAGTTTTCCAGGTAGGAAGAAGCAGGGTTGAATGGGGAGGACGGCAGGTGAGTCTGCGGTGAGCGAAACGACTGGCGTTGACCCGGAGGCAAGCGTGACTGATGACCACGGGGCGGCGGGGGAGCGGCTGTTTAACCTTGTGCATACGTTGGGGGAAGAGAAGTGGGTCGGCGGAGAAAAGTGGGTGTCACCCTGTCGGCGGTATGGCGCAGACAACATCCGAGGGGGCGAGGACCAGCTGGCATTGCAGTAAAGGACTACATGGCCAATACGATGGCAGTGAAAAGAAATCGGCCGGTTGTCGGCAGTCCTCCAAGCTGCGGGATCGCGAGAGCGGGCAGCAGTGAAGCGCTTCTTGGGACAGGACGAGGCTGAACGCCATGAGGTTGGCTGTGGACTGGTCATAGCGCACACCGAATAGATGCCGATGCTGGCGAGTTCCTGACAAACGATGGCCTGAACCATGGGAGCAGCAACTGGTGCCGTATCAGCTGTACCGGCGTAAGCTGGAGCAGGAGCAATGGCTTCAATCACGCGCCTTACGGTTCTAGTCACCTGGTCTGGCGAAACAGCTGTCGGTGTGCATTCTCACGCGACCTTCGCACGACGGCGTTGCAGCCTCGTTGGGAAGCCGGGCAAATGCGTCGCCGATGTGCCGGCTCTTTGCTTGCTCAAAGCGCCTGCACTCTTATAATGGCGTCCATGGTTGAGTGATTCTTACATATTAGGAGACTGAAGGCGCTGTTGGCAATCCCTTTAAGAATATGCCCAACTTTGTGGGCCTCTGGCATCTCGGCATTGACTTTCCGACACACAGAAATCACATCTTCGATGTACTAGATGTACGATTCTGTGGACGTTTGTGCCCGAGACGCGAGCATTTTGTTTGTAGCCATCTGTCGTCCGACGGGCTTCCCGAACAAGTCCAACATTTTCTGCCGGTACGTTTCCCAGCTCCCAAGTTCTGCTTCATGGTTTTCATACCACACTTCGGCGGTTCTCTTAAGGTAGAACAACTGATTCACCAGCATAAGAGTCGGACCTCAACGGCATCGAGTACTCACACGTTCGTACTCTGCCAGCCAATCCTCAACGTCCACTTCATCTGGATCTGCGGAACCGCTAAACGTGCCAGGATCTCGTGGGGGTTCAAGTACGAAGGTTGTAGTCGCCGGAGCAGATGTAGTCACCACATCATCTCTAGCCACTGGAGCACCGAGAGCAGATGCAGACACCACATTTTCCGTCACAGTTGCAGAGTTACCCCTCAAACGACAGCCGCTGCAAAGTTCCATTGCGAGGCGGTTACTCAGCACCTCCACCAAGTCTGACGGAGGCGAGATCGAGGTTTATTCAAACAGCTGATCATAACACAGACGATATGGCGGATGAGTACCACGCGCCAGCTCTACGTTTTCTGGTCGTCTTCGTCTTCGGCAACCACCACCCTGGTTCATGTCTATGTTGCACCGTAACAATGTGGCTAGATCTGATTAAGTTTCTGATAGCGTAAGTGCATGAGCATTTTTTCTGGCTTTGCACAATTGTATGGGGATGCCACTATGGTTGTGAAAACAAGACGAACAGGAGTACGGAAGCGTCGTAATGAATCACCAACCTGGTTGTGAAAACTGGCTCACACGAACAGGAATGATAGTAATATATTTAGTGCACTGTAACGTTTCCTAAGTCACTTAAGAAAGTTTTGGCTTTCATTTAGCCTGATGAATATACAAGAAGTTTCAAATGCCCCATATTAGTATTTAGCAGAACTTCACTTTCACTAAGTTTGTGTTGGGTCAGAAGTACATGAATGCCACTAAGGCAGTCTCGGCAGTTGCAGCTCTGATGCTTGTGTAGATGCTTGAATTTTGTTTGATTTGCATTTAGCATTGTTTTTATTTTACAAAGTTATGTTCAGGCGGGCAAAAGTGGCTGTACATTTCGGTACGTAATAGTTTTTTTAGGTGACCCGTATGTGGACAGCTTAGGTCTTGCTGGAAGCACAGAGCAACTTTAAACTGGTGACAGGCAGCGTGCGTGTGCACGAGCCATTTCAAATATGTAGGGAGGTAGTTTCTAGCTAAATTCAGGAGGTAGGATAAATGCACTGCATTTTATTGTATTTGTAGCCACTGCTGCGGTCATATTGCCGATCTGACACTACGCTCTTGGTCATTTTGTCGGGCCTACTGCACTACCCATCACTTGCAGCTTCATTCAGCCTCAACCCTTACAAATAACGCGCGAATGCGAGCTAGCCAGGAGAATGTGAAGAGCTTATGAGACGACGTTTTGGCCGTGTCATTGCTTGCACAGTATCCACATCTAAGTGGCAAAATACTTACAAGTCTCTACACGAAATTTGCAAGGTGCGAACCAGACTCTCGGTAGCAATGGCATCCGTAAATTATGAAGCACCCATGGGGTGTGAAATGAGTGTGGCCTTTTTTTCATGAGAGGCAGGTTTCAGAAGAGTAAAGGCAACATGCATTATATATGTAAGAAGCACTAGCGAAAACATTTATGTCTGTGTAGGTTTGCGCGCAGGCTTGGCAAAATGGTTGTGAAACACCACGGACCATGGTACATGACTTCTGCTTTTATCCTACATGGAGTGTGCAATGATGCCACTGCAGTTGGGCCAGAAAGTTGAATAGAGAGAGTAGAAATAAGAGAGCAGAGTTTGTCGCGTCACCATGACGCAGCAGCCGAGGCAAAGTGGGACTGTGTCCGCCTTACTTGTTATGCTCGATTCGGGAAGACATGGTAATGGACAATTCAATTTCTTCTAATGTGAATAGCAGTGAAGCTGCTTCAAAATTTCTTTTTGGTAAAATGCACTCCTGATGTCGCCTTACAACTTTGAAATGATTAACCGAAAATTTGAAATGGATCCTGGTAAGGTGCACCAAGATTCTTCAACATGACTAGATTAGTGTTATGTAGCTCCAAGCCAAGTAGGAATAAACAGGCTCGTTTATAAGCATGCTGCCCAGTTTTACATTTCCATCAGCATTTTAGAAAGGCGATTGCATGGCCGGGTCGTGTTCTTGCGACTCCCGGCTCGCTTGGCTTTCAAAAATTTATTTTTGCCCAATGCTTTTAGGAAACCAGAAAGAGCAGGCATTGTTAAAAAGGTGAATGCTAGTCTTTTGAGACATTGCTTCGAGGAGTACATTAATGCTAAATCTTAATTCCATCTTAATTCTGTTTTTGTTGTGTTGAAAGCTTGGATCGGAGCCTCCATTTGGCTTCCAAGCCACCTTGTCACTGCAGTTCATTCAAGCAGTTGCAATGCACATGTGAAATTACACAAGAATGTGCTCAACATCACTGGTTGCAGCACTGCAGATTTCTTGGCTTTCCAGAAAATTGCTATCTTGTCGATCTTGTCAAGGCAGTGAAAAAAAAGTTGCCTGTGCTGAAAGGGCCCCTGTGAACGTACCCCCCCCCCCCCTCCGCAAAGATCTCTGTTGATGCCTTTGCTCTCCATCACTTAGTTGGGAAAACGCTTCTTTGTAATATGAAGCCACAAGGAAACCTTTGCAGTTTTCTCAGAAAGGAATCTTCTTTGTTGCTGAAAAATTGGTTTTTTGGTACGGAGATCAAACCCAGGGCCAACACCTTTTTAAGGGGGTCTCTTTACGGATTGAGCTAACCAGGAAGCTAGCAAATGACGCCACGAGAGGGAATTCATTGATAACTCGAAGCACATGGACACGTTATTGCAACTCTCGGCGATTGTGCTCAACTAAAAAAAAAAAATCTGGGAGGGAATTTGGTATTCAAAGCTTACTTTTAACGTTGTGTGACTCAATCATAGTTACTTTTTTTTGTTTTTTGACAGGACCAGCTGGAGTTCGAAAATCACCTGGCTCTGCATCACAGTGGCCAGTCGCACCCGTGCGAACAGTGCGGCCACCACTTTGAGAGCGCAGAAGCACTCCGTGAGCACCACGACAAGCAGCATGACCTGAACCTTCCTTACGAGTGCCGCCTCTGCCACCAGCGTTTCTGCAATATCGGCCAGCGGGTGTCACATGTCCGCAAGTGAGCAGCCCACAACGTTTACGCATTCTCATGCTCGACTAGCAAGCGGTTGAAGCTCTTCGCGAGAAAGCCGGAAAAGACGAGAAAAACTCTTTTGTCATGACGACTTTTAAAGGGGCCCTGCAAAATTTGTTCAGTTTAATCAAAAAAACACTGCTGATCAATAGTCGAGGCACCTGAGAACATGAGCCGAACTTTATAGTGCAGCACAGAGCCCGGAATTCACAATTCGTTCTCAAAGTTGGCCAGAAATTATGCGCTTTTCTCTCAGCAAATGATGCCGTAAACCAAAATTACCACACCATAATCCCAAAGTTTGCATCCATTGGCTGATCTGAGGATTGCGAGCTGCGAAGTTATCGTGGCCGCCGTGGGATAATGCCGCGTGCCCATGTGCACATTCGTGATCGCGCTGAAGGTGAGTGTCATGATATGAGCTGACGAAAGGACCCACCTTTTGCCACTTTGTCACCATCCCCCTGCGTAGCTTTCAGGGCCGCTCGCTGGTAGGAAAAAAAGAGAGAATTAAGGTAAATGCACAAGGATACATGCACCGCATTAGGACATTCTCAAAATTACATTCCCTATAGTAACGTCTCACAGTTCGAAAAAAGAACTGTGAGACGTTACTATAGGGAATGGCACGAGTGGTTCAAAAATTCCATTTTCACGTGGTTACACTGGACAGGTCGTGCCATCTAGCAAGGCACAGTTGAACCAAAACATGTCTGCCACCTCGCAGCCAATGGCAAGAAGTTTATCAATGGGTGTTGTTGCTGCTCTGGCTCCCACTGCTTTTGTTCTCTCTACTAGTGTCGGTGACCGTGCAGTAAAGCTGGGCAACGTTATGCACAGCAACAGTGACATCAGTCGATCTGCTTCTTGAAGTGGGTAATTTAAAGTGTGCCAACTTGATGCGGGCCACTAAAACGTTACTTTATTTCAAAATAAGCCCTTCCTTGGCACAAAAGTAACACTGCGAGGTTTCTGGACTGCTATTTCAACGATCGACATTGACTTAATAGTTGCCTTTAGTGTCCCTTTGATGCCACTGTGTTGGTAACCATAGAATTCTTCTTGATTCTTGGCTACTTCGGCCAAAATTATTGACACTGTATACATTGCACTTAGTTGGGACTGTGTGTACTTTGTCAGGGCTATAGGGCAGGTGATTGGCTGATGTACCCTCCTACTGTGTACAGTAACAACAATTAGAACTTGCAGTACTGCAGAAGTCAACAGCTTGTGACCAGTGCGAGATCAAATGGCAGCCTTGGCTGTTCTTTTTGTCTCATGTAGACAGTTGTCCGGCACCCTGTTTTGCCCAGTGTGAAGCCTGTTTTGCAGTATTGCCTTTATTTAAATACAGATGAATTCCTTTATGAGAGGCACTGATGTAACAGACAGATGGATAAAATAGACACCAGTGTGCCTACATTGAAGTAGGTGTTGATAAGGAAATGCATACGTGGTACCCTGCTTATAAGAGACACCTCATTTGAAAGACTGAAGTTTCTCATGTTTCATAAAGGGATCATCTGTACAACTTGGATGATTCGAATGGCATTACAGCATTGCTACTTGTCCCATAAACTGAAGTTTTCGGCACTGAAAACCTCCACCACATCATTTATCTTATCGCAGGTAGCGATTCTGAAACACTTACAGTAGTTGCAGCCCTCATTAATGCGACGTTGATTGTCTTGGAGCCTCAAACCATCGAGAGGCAGCTTTCCCGTATTTCAGAGGTTTTCATCGAACAAGAATGCACAATGTTTTGCATTGCTGTTTTCCCAAGAATGGAAAGGGACCACTGTCTACCATCACAGATCGACCACAGACATGTTTAATAAGTGTTCTGCCAGGCTTGCAGAGCTATTTATTATATGGCGGTGGAAGTTCGAACCTCTGAATGGTCAGGCATGAATTAACTTCTTGAGATAGTATAATTAACTTCCAGAAAATTGGCAAAATAGTTCTCGACTGAATCTTTTTCTTCCTGATGTAGTAGCTCATACTTGAAAAGGCAGGGAAGCATATCATTTTATTTGCTAGACAGTTACAGTATCGCCTCACATTTCTAGTGTGCAAGGCTCACTTATGACAAAAAAGCTGCCTCAATAACTAGGCAGGGATGTTTGGCTTTAGTGTTCCATAGGCAATGGTTGATTCTGTAAGTGCCTAATTAATAAAGAAGGCATCAGTGCACGTAACAAATTACGACTTACTTCGCTTCCTAATCCTGTGCGCAGTGCCTTTCCTAGTTTCTCTTGATCTGGAATGTTCTTGCAGGTATCACCCACGTGTGCTGCTCAAGTCTCATGTGTGCGACATATGTGGATCAGCTTTCCGCTACCAAAGCGGCCTGGCAGTGCACAAGCTCGACAAGCACACTGGACGCACAGAGGGGCGTCTCTTTGAATGTGAATACTGCGGGAAGGTGCGTTGCAATACTGGCTCCTAAATATGTGGTGCGCTCGCACACCATTGGAGGGCATAATTAACCATTACTCACTTATATATTTCTTTCACTGATATTTATTGTCAAGTTGCACACTCACCTACAGACACGTGCACTGCCCTCCTCAGCGCTCGCTCACATTCCTATACATGCCCCCTTATACTGACTGACTAGCAGTTACAATCAAGTCACATCTCTCCAGATTTACTGGCAAAAGTCAACGGTTTAATACAGTCGAACCCCGCTACAACGAACGTCGCTTCAACAAAATTTCCGCTACGATGAAAAATTCAGTTTCCTGTCAGCAGTTCATAGAAGTCAATGCATAAATATTGTCGCCACAATGAACACTTTTTCTTCTGCCACCCCACTTCAACAAAATTTCACGATGCAATTCCAGGCACAGATATTTATTCCTATACAGGATACCCAATTTTTAAGACTGATGCATTTTGAGAACCTGAAAATACGTCGATGGAGTGTAAACACGCGTTGCCACCACCAGTAATCGTCGCTGTTCAGCAAGTATGGGCGCCGCCGTTGCTTGATAGCAATGACAATGGGACTACTCTGCTCATAAAGGATGGTCCTGCTTTTGCCACTGGCTTGTTTTCGAGCCGCAGACGATCCAAAGCTTAAGCTCAGTCGCTCAGTTCATGGTTTTCTTCACGCAGCTGCAGCGTGCAACTGCAAAGTGATGCCTTTTCAGATTCCAATGCTTATCATTTTATTTGCGCTTGGCCAGTGTGGTACCTAATCAGAGCGGCTGTGCATCAGCATTATCAACCAAATCAGCCAGCCGCGAGATTTCGATGATAAGAATGGCATAGAATAAGGCAAAAGTCACCTCTTCACGATACCATGCCTCCATCTTGTGGGGTCTCCAATTGGCGAGCAAGCGCCACACCACGCTCTTGGAGTGAAAGGACACCGTTGACACGGTCGGTATAGCAAAACACATACATACACTTATTTAACTACTTTTGAACGACGATATCGTCCGCCGAATCGGTACATCAATCGTTATCAACACGCTAAGTCATCCTTACACAAAATTACCAAACACTCAAACAACATGACAAACACAATAACACGCCCAAGGCGGCGGCGCCAATGCTTGACTTACTACGTGGGCCCCTTGGCGCGCAGGCCCGTGGTGCCACGCGCCAAGGATCCACGCTAGAGACAACCGTTCGCGGCAGCCGCCACACGTAGAAGAGGCTCGCTCAACTCTCGCCCGCCACCAAGGCTCGCTTCCGCCAGGGGTCACTGCCGGCGCTACCCCATGATGATGATGACGATAGTGGTGCTCAACCCAAATACAACGCCATCTATCGCCTGGCGGTTGTCACCCGAAATGCGGCTTTGGGTCGCGACACGTGCGCCACACCGCGCAAACAACTTTACAAGGGGTGTCAGCACCCCCACATTCTCCCAACCTTAAATCAAACCATATCCCGAAAACAAAAAGATACACTACACAAGCTTTAACAAAAAAAAATTACATCACATGTCCATAATGTCCTTGCACCATGACACCGCCGCCAGTTGACACTGCTGCACTGTCCGGCGCGACGAACCGTCGCTAGCGCCGACACGTCTTCCAGTTGCGGCCAGCACTCACGAGGGCGCCGGACTGCAGGTAGTTGCGCAGGTCTCAGGCGTCTCCATCGCCCGACCTCAGGACCGCATTCCTGGCCAGCGGCGCTGACGATGTGCAGAAGACAGCCGGCCGAGGATGACATCCCTCTCGCTGAATACATAAAAAAAAACTCGAAAGAAACAATGCAGCAGGGCCTAGGGAAAGGAGCTTCGGGCATTTCGGCCACGTAGTACGATGGTCAGTACTGCAGCTAATACATCGGCGGCGGCCGAGACGCCCATCAAAAATAAAGGTCACTTTTCCTAATTCGTGCATCGCATGATAAAAAAAAAAAGTGAGGGAAGCAGAGCGCAACACCTCAACGCCACGATCCACCTAGTTGTGCCACGTGCGACAGGCGGCTGCGCAGGGCCTTAGGCCTAATGAGTCGCTCGACAACAACTGGCATCCACCCAGCACCCAGCCTAGGCGCAGAAGAGGCAGCCTTGAGGAGACATCCACTCTGTGAGGTGGCCCTATCGCTCGCCGCACACAGCCAGCAGCTTACCGAGCGATCGGCGTCCACCGTCCCGGACGGTGTTATACGATGCCTCAGCGTCGAGCCGCAATACCAGAGAGCAACGACACCCGGCTCCCTGAGCCCGAAGAGATAGAAGAAGCTATTTACAGAAAATCGGACGACCAACGAGGCTTCCGTACTCACTCTTTTCGGGCCTAGCCTACAAACCACGTGCTCTAGGCCTTGCTCACCCCAGGATGCAGACCGCTTAGCTCTCGTCCCAATTCAACAACAGTTTTGAAAACTAGCACTAACAAAAAGAACAACAATTGCGAGCAAAAAAAAATAAAAACTCAACCTGCCGACAAATTCAAACCGATCTCCTCACTTCTCAACAGAGCACACCGCCGACGCTAGCAAAGAAGTCCCCCTAGGCCTACTCTACCCCGGCTCTAACAAAAGCTTGTACCGAACCGCAAAAACCATCGTCCGACACTCCTAGAGCCCCACGTTGGGCGCCAGTGTGGGGTCTCGAATTGACAAGCGAGCGCCACGCCACGCTCTTGGAGTGAAAGGACACTGTTGACACGGTCGGTACAGCAAAACACATAAATACATTTATTTAACTACTATTGAACGACGATATCGTCCGCCGAATCGGTACATCAATCGTTATCCACACGCTAAGTCATCATTACACAAAATTACCAAACACTCAAACAACTTGACAAACACAATAACACGCCCAAGGCGGCGTCGCCAACGCTTGACTTACCACATGGGCCCCCCGGCGTGCAGGCCCGCAGTGCCACACGCTGAGGACCCACGCTAAAGAAAACCGCTCACGGCAGCCGCCACGCGCAGAGAAAACTCGCTCAACTCTCGCCCACCACCAAGGCTCACTTCCGCCAGGGGTCACTGCCGGCGCTACCCCATGATGATGATGGCGATAGTGGGGCTCAACGCGAATACAACGCCATCTATCGCCCGGCGGTCGTCACCTGAAATGCGGCTTTGGGTCGCAACATGTGCGCCACACGGCGCAAACAACTTTACTGGGGGTATCAGCACCCCCACAATCTTGTCGTTGTCGCATACACTTTGATGGCGGATGTCTCCTGGTGTTAACGTATTAATGAAACTGTTTGGTACGTTTACGAATGCGGTTATAGGCGTTATTTCAGCGGTTTTCACCATGGCCTCGCTATGCATGACTGTGAATCAGGCCGTAATGCTGCTAGAAAAAAATAGGAAGTAGCGGACACTTTTTTAATTTTAAGAAAAAACGTTCCTTGTTTTAGCTTGCTCAGATCAGCTGTAATTTTTTTATTTCACTACAGCGAAATTCTCGCTTCAATGAAGTATTTTCCGCGCCCCGTGAGTTTTGTTGTAGTGGGGTTCGACTGTATTTTGGCTGGAATTGTTACAGCCCTGCTGAGCAAGATGTGGTAGTTAAATAATCATTTCTTGATTACCACTTGGTGTGGTTTTTCTCCAGTGCTTTGTTGTTTACGTCACTGCCACAGGATTCTGTATTGTATTAAGAAATTTTTCAAAAAAGAAAAATGCGAACATGTACCAAGAGTTAGAAACCAACTCACTTATGACCACCTAGCCAAGAGTTCACATACACGAAGTGTGCCTGGCATGTCCCAGTTGCACACAGGTGTGGTAGTGTTCTGCTGGAACATTAATCTATTGCTGTATGCGCCATACATGCTTCTTTAGGTTGCACAGGAGCACAATAATATTGTCAATGAGGTTCCGGATCTTTGTCTGGCACTGGAGTTTTGTCAGTTTTCTGCAGTTCATGCAAAATATCTTATATTCTCAAGATGGGGTTTCTCAAGCCATGTTCAGTGGAATGCAGGTGTCCCATAAGTGGCGTATTAGAGCGGTGCTCTGTTAGCAGTCGGAATGAATCCGGCGCTCTGTTTACCCATTCAATGGGGTGATCATGAGATCTTACCAAGGCATAAGTGGATAGATAGACAGATAGATAGATTTTTAGAGAGACAGACAAACAGATAGACAAATAGATAGATGCTCAAAGTGCTTACAGCATGCAAAGAAATGCTTTGCATATTAAAAGTTGGTAACTTTTATGGGCAAAATAATAACCTAATGAAAGCCATGTGACTTCAACAGTCAGTAACAAGCAGGAACAAAGCAAGCTCTGAAAGCATTCTTGTGGACTTTGGCAAAGATCTTTCAGTAAGCTCACATGTAAAACCACATACTACTTGTAACTGGCCACCTAAACTGCATGGAACCTTTACTGTGCACCATGAAATGGGCATGTGTTTCATTGTGCATTACGCTAAATTTCCCTGTCTAAAATGCCAGCTATTCATTTTGAATCTCGTGTGAAACATTTGCTATTCATAAGCACAAATATTTTTGTAATAGTTTAAGAGTATTTCGAAAGGCCAACTAAAATAAAATAAATGCAGAATTATTGAAAAAGTGTGATAAATATAATACCTGGGGACAGATGTTGTATAGTTAACTAGGCCGTGTCACTCTGAGAGACCATTGGCTACGCAACGATTGTTTGAGCTCTATTGAAAAGTTCTGTGCATTCGAGAAACGTTTATTTCTGATACATTCAGGCTTTTAACGCTAAGATTATGCATACAAAAATGTGAGTGTCATCGTTTTAGTGTAAATTATAAAACAGGCTTTTAAGTGTTCGGGAATTACTTGAAAAGTATTCACTTCAGTTTACTTCAGAAAGTATATTCAATATTCTATTGATTGTGCCTCAAAAGGTGTTATTTGTACTCCTTTCTGCATCTTCAAGTTGATCACATTTGAGCTTGCTCAATGTAACTTGCAGGTATTCGGACGGAGCAATGTGCTGGCCATGCACCTGCGCCTACACACTGGGGAGCGGCCGTATCTGTGCCAGCACTGTGGAATGACCTTCCGAAACCCCACCAACCTCAAGTATCACACCGTCAACATGCACACCAAAAACTACGCAGTCTTTTGCCCCATCTGCTCCCGTGGGTTTGTTGTGCGACGAAAGCTGGCCAAGCACCTCATGCAGGTCTGTACGCACGCCACTGTTGCACACATGCATCACCTTTGGGCTGCACTTCAACTTGGTACCTTGCTTTATTGGGTATTTGCAAAAGTTTCAATCGCTTGACACCTTTCAGGCCAAGATGAGATGCTGCAGGTTGGTGAACAAATATGGCTGTTTTGTTGGAAATTAGTGCAAACCCTTTGTATAATGAATCAGTCGGAATAATTGATAGTTTGCTTTGTTGTATTACTGAAGTTTATTTTGTTATGGTTGCTTAAGGATCCCTTTTGCTACATGAAAGGTGCCACAAGAAATAAGGCTACACAAAAAGACAATTTCAATAACAAAGATTTCGGCCAGTTTCACGCCGTGCAATACTTTCGGACAGTGAAGTTGTAAGTGCGCAAGTGTGTGCGATTGGCTAAGAAGGTCACGTTGCTTTGTAAATATGCTGCTGGATATCAAATATGTGCTCTTACACTTGATTGGGCATAGCAAGGTCGCGTGACCTACAGACTCAAGTGATAGCATTGCACCAGATGTGTCGTACACAGGATTTGCTGGAGGCACAGCCGGAGCCCTGCCATGTGTGTATTCGCTGTTATCTACATGGACACCCATACACACCCAGATGCCTTGCCTTAATTGATCATAATAATTGTACATCTCCAATGACTAAAATCCCAAGCAAGTTCTGCCAGAGAAAAACCCCCTCCCCCTGCTTTTTTGGAAGATTTGAAATATGCACCAATAACCGAACAAATACCTTCTTTCTTTGCACCATTTTCACTATTCACTATTCCATTCACTGTTCTTATTCTCCCGAGCAGCATGAAGAAAAACTGTGAATATATGCATATTCAATGAAGCATTTCATTAGAAATGCTGGTGTGCATTCTTTATTCTTAGTGGCTCTTGCATTGCCACCTTGAATTTTCATCCAAGGCCAAGCCCCCCCCTCCGAATCTTGTAGAATTATCTTTCACTTCAGGGGGACCACTTGCTTGGGATTTAGTTGTAATGTAATTAATGAAAATCTATATCATAATTTGTACTGAAGCTCATCATCACCATTTAGCTTTAAATATTTATTTATTCACTTTCCTCTCTTGTCTCGTGACTTGCGTAACGCCTACTACTACCAGTACTACAACTACTACTCGTAATGCTTTAACGGCAGCAGGGCAGGGTACACTGAGAAAACTTCACTGTAAAAGAAATGTGGGCAGCTTGCACTAATAGTGCAAGGCTGACCTAGATTAAAAGCAAGGTCTTAATTACCATAGTGTTAATTAATCCAGTCATAATTGCGAATATGTTACTTAAAACAATCAATTATTTTTGTGGCCCTAATTATTACTGCCCTAACTGGCATAGTTATAATTAGCATAGTCATAGTTAGCATAGTTTTAGCAAAGTGCTCTTTCTCTGTTACTGTCTATTTTTATCTATCCATTCTCTTATAATTTTCTGTCTGGTACTTGTCTTTTGAAAGCACACACATGGAAGAAATGCCAACATTGGACATCTATCATGTCAACCTCAATGACGTGCTGGCCACAGGCCTTGTTATCCGCCAAATCCTTGGCAACGCAGAAAAATGTGCTGTAACTACCCTCATTTTTGGAACGTATGTCACCAAAAGCAGCCTGCCTATACCTATAGTTAATCTTAAAATGAAAGAGACAAAAAAAATGCATGCTGGCCAAGCTCTCGCATTGTACGTGCTCAGCACAGCTTTGTTTTTTGGTAATGTGAACCAGCAGAACAAAGAGCTTTAACAGTTCCACTGTTATAACAGTGTTCGAACCTAAGAGCTGGCTGCACTCCTGTTAACCTCTCAGTAAAGGGAACTCATGGTTAAATGAAACACATTTTCTGGTCCCTTCAGCTTCCGTTTGAGTCTACTGTATGGTGTGGCAAATTACAAGAGATGGGCTGCGCATGCTCTCTTCCCACCATCGTGAAGTGTATGCTCGCTTTCAGGTGCAGTGCCAGCTAAGGATCTTGAATACCAAGAGTGACATCAGTTTTGAAGCCGAGGCAAACAGCCGAACATGATGTAACAGCCCTATGTCTCGACATCTTCCAGGTGCACAAAGTGACGGGCATGGTGAACACAACTTCGCGAAAGGGTCGCGCCAAGCCTGTCTACATCGAACACACCACGGTGCCGGTGGTGTCCATGGAGACTGGCGACGATGTGATGCTTAATGTGATGCAGATTGTAGAAACTGCCGATGACGGGGTGACTGCCACGGAAGTCGGCCATGCCGTTGCAGGACTCGGTGGTGCTGTCACTGTGGCTGACGACATGGCGGCCACCGTCACAGAGGAGACTGTGGTGGACGACGTGGTGGAGGAAGCAGTGGAAATGGTGGACATTTCAGACGTCGAGTTCGTCAGTGGTGCGACCGTTGAGTGCTACACCGTTAGTTGACAGGCTGCAGGACCACCTCAACTTGGTCATCGTAGAGAAGCCTTGATGAGCTCATGTAGTTTACATGTCTGTTTGACCTGTCATCTTTCATTAAAACCAACCTTAGTATGTTTCGTGCTCTTAGAAAGGAGACCTTGTGCAGTAGCTATGGACATTTGACGAACTTTTTCGCCTGAATTTTCATCTGACATCTGTTGAAAACTAATCGTGTGAGCGTGCTACATGCTCACAAAGGTTACATGCTCACAAATAAACACAGTCAAATCTCATTAATTCAAACATGCCTAATTGTAACTTCTGGTTGATTCGAGCTCATGCTGAGGTCTCGTCAAAGCTATGTGTATTCCAATGGGCAAAAACACCCTGTAATTCCAATGCGCAAGCACTTGCGACAGTTAATTCAAACATACCACGCTCCGAAAATGCTCTCAGTGCCATGCCAAATTCCGCGGCGGCACCTCTCAACGCTGCGCCCGAAGAAGAAAAAGAAGAAAAGGAAAGAAAAGACTGGCGGATTGTTTGCTCTCTCTCAAATGCCACTCTGCAATGCGTCTGTGCCACGCTTCTCCCTTTTCCATCTCTGCACGTAGAGACCCTTCTCCTTTCAAGGCCTGGCGCGGAGAGAGCGAAAAAAAAAAGAAAGCTGTTGCGGAGCGTCCTCCTTTTTTGTCGCAGAGGGTAGCAATGATCCATTGATTTTGGAAAGGAGGGAAGAAAGCACCTAATTTCTGTCTGCCTCTTGGGTGACAAGGCGCAACGCAGTCTTAGCCGTCGTCTCTGAGTCACGGAGAGGGAAATCGCTTTGCACCGCTGCGCCGCTTCTCGGTCATGTGGCCCGCTGAGCGCTTTCTCAATCCTTTCCGCTGGCTGTGTGAGGAGGACGGCTCTCTCGGCCGCGCTTGGCGCGTCTGTAAGGTCGGCACAGTAGTTATGAAAAAGCCACGCCGAAGAGCTTCAAACTCCGCAGAAAACGTTATACTTAACACACTGCGGTCGTTTTTTTTGTAGACTATTTGATAGAATAATTTAGTTTGTTATATCCATTTACCGGTTAATTTTACTTCATTACAGTGAAGTTTAAAATGCATGGTTCTAAATGGAGCTTTTAGGGGGAATTTCATTTACATTGTTATATCCATTATTTTGTTATATTCAGTTATTTTTTAACGAGATTTGAGTGTACGACCAATTACGGTAGGGCAAACGACAAATCAGGGAGGCTGTAGCATTGCTGCAGCAGTACATTTGTATCCTGGTTTTACCTGTAAGGTACAACGTATTTTCTCGCGTATAACGTCCACCCTCAGCAATGATCCACAGAAAATTTTCCAAAATTAATCCCCGCTTATTGTTGTAAAGCTAGCTTCTCTGCGTAGTGTTGAGCACCGCCCTGAAGCCACCTTTGCACACCGAGTATGTACGTTTGTTGTCCAGACTGTATTTCGTGTGAGCGTTACGCGCAACAAAATATAGTAATTATTATGCACACGTTTTGAAGAATTTTGAGAATTTTTTTTCTCATATAGCAAAGCTGCTGTTCACCGTCAGAAGTGCGAGTAAGCAGCAACACTCCCGGTGATTCGACTAATTTGCTCAGGTGAGCCAGAAACTAATTGAAGAGCTTCATTTTTGGCACATCGTCTTTATTTTTTCTTCGTTTTGAAGGTGGTTGCATTTGCCAAGCGTTAATTGAAATCTACATGTCTTGGCCCCATAGGTCGGCGAAAAATACAGAGTTCACTCACACTCATTCGTGAAATATATTTTGCCTGACTTATACTCACCAAAATATCACTAATTCGGACTTGAACTCACAACTGGATCGAAGCCTGAGTGAGAAGACTTGTTAATAAGTTCACCGACCCATGCATGGCCCTGTATTTTCTCGCCTTCGGCTGTTCCGCACGGCCTGCTTGGCGTGCTGACAGTCACTGGAACTATTTGTCAAAGTTTTGTTAACTACCTTGCAAAAGCAGCTATTGACCAGGCACCGATGCGAAGATTTACCAGCCTCCTTCCCCCCCCCCCCCCCCCCCTGTTTTGTCACATGCAACTATTGTGCTTAATCGTCCTGCTTTATCAACATAATCGACCTGGCCCAAAAAACTCTCGATGCTGGTTTACAGCTGCATTCAAGGGGGCCATCGCTGCATTCTACGTGCTGAAAAAACTAACAGTGCATGGTGGGAAGCAAGGGGCGAGTTTTTCAACTGGTGGTGTGACAGCAGTGGATTGCAATGTGACTAAATTTTTCACTGGTGACGGCATGCATCGAGGTATTCGCAAGTAGAAATCTGGACACTTTCCATTGATCCAGCACATGTGTACAAGCTATGCGATCAGTATCATGGTGTCGCATGTCACATAAACAGTCCATGTCTTCACCGAGGAAACAAAGTCAAAGGCGCGCATCAAAACCAGCACGGTCAGGGCATTAGGTTGTCAAGACGACTGGCTTGACACTAATGAGTTAACATGTGTAGTCAGTCACTTATGTCATTAGCCCACTAAGATGGTGGCACATGAGCAATTAACAAACATTGCTGCATTGGCAGCAGCATGGTTTTGACTGCTTTATGAGAGGCGTAAGGAAAGCCATTGCCTTCAAGTGCTATACCTCGTTTAGAAGTACTAGCGACCAAACGAAGGCGGCTTTTCGTCGGCTGCGCTAACATTCTTTAGATATCACAGAGTCACAGGAAAGTGTGTGTCATAATCTTGCTAGGCAATGTTGCGCTATTTTTTTGTACGCACGAGCACAAAGCGGAATAAGTTATGTAAGCGAGACTGCACTCTCACAAATTATGAAGATATTGTTAACTCGGAAATGTTTTGAGCCATGTTAAGCAATTTTTTATTTTAATGTAAATAATGGCACATTATCATTGCTGGCTAAATGCTTCATTGAGGGTTTTTGTCGCATTTTTCTTGTGTTTGTGCTTCAAGAAATGCTGCATACCTATATGTTCTTTATTACACCAAAGGAAGCAGCATGCATTGTGTGGTGTCTCGATGTGGAGAAAACGCCAGGCTCTTGGAGTTAACGGACATAGCAGACGCGGTTGGAACAAATCAAGCCAAACAACACACATTTATTTAACTGCCTTAAGAACGACGATATTGTCAGCCGAATTATTACACATTGTGATCCACACGCTAAACAACCTTACACAGTATTACACAACACTCAACAAATCGACAAACAAAACACAAGTACACACTCAAGGTGGATTCTCCCACGCTTGACTTACCACGAGGGCCCCCGGCGCACAACCCGCAGTGCCGCGTAGCGGGGACTCACCGCTACCGTTCCTGTCTACCGTTCCTGCCTACCGCTGTTCCTGCCGTTCCTGCCTACCGTTCCATTCCTGCCTACCGCCACCCACCAAAGAGGCCCGCTCATCTCTCCCGTGCCGCCACCAAGACTTGCCGCTAGACGTCGCCGCCGGCGCTACGTTTTAAACAATCATGATGATGATGGTGGTAATCGCTCACGAGCACAGCACCACCTACCGCTCAATAGTTCATGAGCCTGACTATGTTTACTGCAGGACAAAGGCCTCTCCCATGTTCCGCCAGTCAACTCGGTCCTGTGCTTGCTGCTGCCAATTTATACCCGCAACTTCTTAATCTGGTCTGCCCACCTAACCTTCTGTCTTCCCCTAACCCACCTGCCTTCTCTGGGAATTCAGTTAGTTATCGTTAATGACCAGCGGTTATCCTGTCTATGTGTTACATGCCCGGCCCATGTCCATTTTCTCGATTTCAACTATGATATCCTTAACCCTGGTTTGTTCCCTAATCCACTCTGCTCTCTTCTTGTCTCTTGAGGTTACACCTACCATTTTCCTTTCCATTGCTCGCTGCGTCATCCACAACTTAAGCTAAACCATCTTTGTAAGTCTCCAGGTTTCTGCACCGTAGCTAAGTACCGGCAAGATGCAGCTGTTATATACCTTCCTCTTTATGGATAGTGGCAATCTACCAGTCATAATTTGAGAGTGCTTGCCAAATGTGCTCCACCCCATTCTTATTCTTCTAGTTGCTTCAATCTCGTGCTTCTACTCCGCGGTTATCACATGTCCTAAGTAGACATAGTCTTTTACAACTTCAAGTGCACTATTACCTACCTCGAAGCGCTGATCTCTTTTGAAGTTGTTGTACATTACTTTTGTTTTCTGTAGATTAATTTGAAGACCTACTTTTCTGCTCTCCTTGTCTAACTCCGTAATCATGAGCCGTACTTCATCCCCTGAGTTACTCAGCAATGCAATGTCATCGGCGAAGCGCAAGTTACTAAGGTACTCTCCATTAACTCTTATGCCTAACTGTTCCCATTCTTGGCCTCTTAAAACCTCCTGTAAGCACGGGGTAAATAGCATTGGGGAAATTGTATCCCCCCGCCTGACACCCCTCTTGATTGGTATTCTGTTGCTTTCTTTACGAAGCACTATGGTAGCTGTTGATTCTCTGTGGATGTTTTCCAGGATGTTTACATATGCTTCGTCGACGCCCTCACTCCGCGGTGTCTGCATGACTGCTGATATTTCTACTGAACCAAACGTCTTCTCCTAATCTATGAAGGCTATGTATAGTGGTTGGCTATATTCTGAGCACATCTCTATTACCTGACTGATAGTATGAATGTGGTCGATTGTTGAGTAGCCTGCTTGAAATCCTACTTGTTTCTTTGGTTGATTGAATTTTAATGTTGTCTTAATTGTGTTAGCAATTACCTTTGTAAATAGCTTGTATACTACGGAGAGCAAGCTGATCGGCCTGTAATTTTTCAAGTCCTTGTCATCTCCTTCCTTATGTATTAGGGTGATGTTACCATTCTTCCAAGATCCTGGTACTCTTCCCGTCAGGAGACACCTCGTAAACAGGGTTGCTAATTTTTCTAACACATTCTGTCCTCCACCTTTCAGCAGATCAGATGTTACCTAATCCTCACCAGAAGCTTTCCCTCTTTGCATGCTCTCCAAGGCTTTTCTGACTTCTATCATTACTGGTGGGTTGTCATCTGGGTTACTGCTAGTTCTTATATTAAGGTTGTGGCTCTGCTAGCTACTGTACAGATCTCTGTAAAACTCCTCCGCTAATTTAACTATCCTATCCATATTGGTAGTTACTTTGCCTTCCTTGTCTCTTAGTCGTACATCTGGTTTTTGCCTATCCCAAGTTTTCACTGCTTTTGTTGCTTTCTCCGTTCTTCAGGGTGTTTTCAATTCTGTCCATGTTAAACCTTCTTACATCGAATACCTTACGCTTATTAATCAACTCCGAAAGCTCTACCAACTCTATTTTGTCTGCTGTACTTGAGGCTTTCATGCTTTGATCCATCTTAATGAGATTCTTCGTTTCCTAGGACAGCTTGCCAGTGTCCTGTCTAACTACAGTACCTCCAACTTCCACTGCACACTCCGCAATGATACTCGTCAAATTATCATTCAATGCGTCAATGCTAAGGCTCTTTTCCACGATAAGAGCCGAGTACCTGTTCTGAATAGCTGTGATCCACTAAATGCGGCCTATGTGCGAGACAAGTGCGCTACGCGGGGCAAACAACTTTACAGAGGGTGCCAGCACACCCACAATTGTAAAAAAAAAAAAAAAAAAAGCAAGTTGTTTCGCATTTTATTCTCTCGTTGCAACAAGTGATACGTTTTTCCAGTTCTTCAGGATGAAAACTTTCTTTAAATTAATCTGATAACCTTTTAAATAGGCTCTAAACAATTTGTAGGGGGCTCTGTATTCAAGTCGCTAGTGTTTTTTTTTTATGCGTCTTCTTTTTCTCTCAGAATGTGTAAAAAAATGACGTGCAAATGCAGCCTTTGTCACAATTTTTGGGGGCATCCATAAACTAGTGATAATTAGAGTATTAATAATGACAGAAGCATTGATTCCTCATACATTTGCATGCACTAGAATTAAGTTAAATCTCTGAATCTCAGAAGGTAATCTCAGAAGGCAACCATCATTAACGCAAGGCGATTGAACCAAAACAGACCTGCTGTAGTACTAGTAGTACTAGTAGTAGTAACCGAGTTGACAGTGGGTTGAAAAGAGTGGAAATGATTGACCGAAAATGTTGTAGATGTCTTAATTTTGCAGTAAACAACAAACTGCCCCGTGGCCATGCAAAAAAGACATGGTAAATAATCAAGAATAGAGAAGGAAAAATTAACTTAAACAGATGAAAAGCAAGTAAGAAGACAAAGGTGCGTGATCATAGATATGCTGGAGAAGTGCAGTAACAAACAAAACTAAGCGAAACAATAATTAACCTTATTTTTGAAACAAGCTAAAAAATCATAATAGACAGGCACGAAAAGGACAGAATGATACATTTTTCCTCTCTGCTGCGTGCCTGTCATGGTTTTTTCGCACCTTTTTTCAAACTCGAATTTCCGCCAACTCGATCGCCGAACTTTCCCTGCTAATAACTGTCTTCCTACTTCATAACTTGCACATCACTCGCCGTGAGCAGAGATTCATCGGGTCGCAAAAAAGTAAATAACGAAAGCCAAGTGCTGACACTGCTTTGAACTTTCTGGAACCATTCTCCTCCCTGTGTGTGCTTGGACAACATCTGCTAGTGTAGACAAGATGTCGTTTGTATGTACAGGAGCCAAAAGAGTGAACTTGGCAAGCTTTGAGAATTTTTGCTGCATTGCAATGACAAGCACACCAAAAGTACTGTGGTATTCCTGAGCTATTGGGAACAAAAGCGATCCACAGCAACGAACCACGTGTACTGATCCCGCCTGGGTTTGGTTTTGGCCATAAATGTGTCAAAGATGATCACCAAACGTGTCGCAGTATATCACAGAGGCCACAAGGTGTATCTGATTGCCATATCTGAATGACCTGCGTAGCTTTTAATCAGTAATAAGGAGGTAGTACATATAACCTCTAAGGGAGTTGTAGATATACTTTACATACCCAAGTTTAAGTTAATTATTGTGGAGCCAGCGGGGTGAAGATACGAATATTTTCACTCACGAACTTATTTTCATTCTCCATCTGCGTAGGTATCAGTGCAAAATTGGAAATCAAAATTTTGACCTTGATATTCTCTCCTATCAATTGGGATATTAACAACGGTAGAGTTTTTAAAGACATATTGTGTAGCCAAGGGTGGCATACCGGACTTGTGAACCTCCCCCCCCCCCTCCATTTTTTTTGTTTTTTACCGTGGTTTATAGAAGCACAAAATGACTGTCGATCACGTGCATTTGCCAGCCTGTTCACCAATTCAGACAAAAGTAGTCCCCCACCCCCCACAAAAATTTCTGTCAACGCCCCTGTTTCAAAGTGCTATACTGACTCATTGTTTCAGTTCAGTGTCTATGCACTCGATCTACAAGCTCTGAAGAACGAAGCTTATTTACGGGCTTTCAAATGGATAAATGAATGAATAAATAAATACTCCAGACGTCGAGCTGTTATAAGCACTCAATGTTTCCCCAATATAATCATTGTTGTGACCAGCTTGGATCTATTTTCTGAAGATGCAAACTCGCCATCAAAGTTGCAGGCTGATGGTGCCTTGTGCGCCGGGGTAAGATAGTCGCCATTTTTTCCCCACATGCCTAATGACGCCAGGAATTTCGTTCGAAAAAAAAAAAAAGGGGGGGGGGGGGATTCCGACTTCTTTATCCCCTTTCTCCATACCAAGTATAAAAACGAGCGAACTGGGACGAGGCGTCTTTTAAACCTGCCCCTGGGCGACAGACCAGATCGATGGCAACGCAACCTCATGCATCTCAACCAACAGAAGATTCTTAAATACTGAACATATATAGCACGTCATTCGACTCGCAACAGAGAAAGAACACATATACAAGCGCTACTCGCGTGCAATTACAAGAGCTTCCCTATACGCGCATACACAGGCGTGCTTTTCTAAAAACAATTTTTCTTTGCTGAGCAGTACAACATACCTACAGACGTCACCCGCAAACCGTGCGTGATGAGAGGCAATCTTTCCTGCGCTTATCTTCGCCGTATGATTGAAGTTCCAGAAAAGCGGCGCCAGGATTAATTTATCGGGGGGGGGGGGGGGGGAGGCCCCGACGATGAGAGAGTTCTTTATTGGGGGAAGGGAAATGGGGGTGCAGAAGAAAATTTTGGGGGAGCTCCAGCCGCCCCGGGCACGCCTATAGCTGGCACCGCCCCCGGGTGGCGGCAAGCGCATGTCCACATTCCACATGCCCACAAAACAATTTTGTGGAACTTCGTTCCATTGTGGTTCTAGCTGACTGATTGATTGATTTGGGGGGTTTAACGTCCCCAAACCATCATATGATTGATTGATTGATTGATATGTGGGGTTTAACGTCCCAAAACCACTATATGATTATGAGAGACGCCGTAGTGGAGGGCTCCGGAAATTTAGACCACCTGGGGTTCTTTAACGTGCACCCAAATCTTAGCACACGGGCCTACAACATTTCCGCCTCCATCGGAAATGCAGCCGCCGCAGCCGGGATTCGATCCAGCGACCTGCGCGTCGGCAGCCGAGTACCTTAGACCACCACGGTGGAGTCATGTGGTTCTAACTGACACGCCGAAAAGTGTACGTAACATTTGGGCGACTGTATATACATGTGAATGATACAGTTGCTTTATATCTTTTAGACATTGGATAAAGTCCAACTAACTCTCTGATAATAATAAGTGTGAATTCGAATGCACAGAAGTCCTACAATGTACCAGAAGATATTGAAAATTTAGACGAATGATTATTAACAGATATCGCTTGTACGTGCTAACCCAGCAACGAGTTAAACGATTGAAGGTTACTGTGTGTACCCTGACAATTGCTGGCAGCCTTTAGTGAAGAGGCGCCGCACTCTGCGTGGAACTTAGGAAGATTCTTTAAGCGCTATAGTTAACTTGCTATTTAGACACGTTTTTGCGTTGCCCTTCAATAAGGATGTATATGCCCTTGCATCGAGGAGTTTTACATGTCAAATATACCTGGCATATATGAAAAGTGTACCGCATATTGCTCCATATTTCTCCTCAACATAAAAGAGCTTTAGAACTGCGCGTGCGCCAACCTCTCGCGGGCTCCCGTAAGCGTGTAAGTGACGACCGCAACGCTGAGCTCGCCAGCTTTGCGTACGGTATTCTAAAACTCTCTGTGGCCGAGTCGTGTGGAGGATTTCTTTTTTTTTTTTTAAGAGACAGTGAGAAGGGTACTTGCAAGGTTACCGAGCGCGCTTCGAAGGAAAATATACGTAGGACATACGCCGATTCGGCAGAACCCAGATGCACAATTTTCGAAATGGATCTTCCTCGGTGCCGTGGTTATCACGAATGCACCACTTATAATGAAAAAAAAAAAAAAAAAAAACGTTTGCAGCATATTCACGGAGTGAATGACGGAGAGTGGGGCGAACCATTCGTCCGTCCATGCGTCCGTCTGTGTGACCGTCCATGCGTCTGTTCGTGCGCCCGTCCCTGCGTTCGTTCATGCATCCGCTTCTGCATCCGTTCTTGCGTCCATCCATGCATCTGTCTGTGTGTCCGTTCGTCCATCTATTCAACACACCAAGTCCCACCATCTCGCATCTTTTTATCATATATTCCCCATATAGAAGCACCGCCATTCAGTGGACATTCCAAGGACTAAACGAGAAGTGGCACACGCACACTTTCTTACAGCTTGCGCTTCGGGTCTACTTCCCACCTTCAATTACCTTGAGTTCATGGTATATTCTAGTTCACTGTATTCATGGCACTGCGGCCCAATGCTCGCTAAACCTTTCTAAAACCAAGGAGGTTACGCCCAGCGAGTATAACGTAGCAACCTTTTCCTGTCAGATAGTGCTCAATGTACATGCCAGTGGCTGCTAATGTGAAATGAGAGACAGGAGGATTCTTTTAATTTCTTACGGCTTGCGCTTCGCATCTGCTTCCCCCCTTTAACCACCTCGAATTCATTCACGGTATATACTAGTTCATGGTATTCATGGCCCTGCGGCTCAACGCTCGCTAAACCTTTCTAAAACTAAGGAGGTTACACCCAGCGAGTATAATGTAGCAACCCTTTCTTGTCCGATAGTGCTCAATGTACAAGCTCTGCGCGTTGACTAAAAGCCGAATGCTCCTGTCTCTCATTCCCCATTAGCAGTCATTGGCATGTACATAGAGCACTATTTTTTATTGTTAAACAACGCACAGAAGAAATCTCTCACCGGCACCACCTTGGAGGTCAAATGTTATACCTTGCAGGTCAAAGCGTAAGACTGGTTACATACTACGCAGGACAAACGGGTGCCGCCAACTTGTAGGTGTCCTGTGGTGCCGCTATAAGGAGCTTCGCCCCTAAAATGAAGTCATACGGCTACGTGTTTCAACGGAATGAGTGGCTCCTAGAAACGCGAGCAGTACACGTTTGTTCCACGCACAGCGCGCACTTGCAACGCACGAGCCGCGCTCACGGGATTGTGAGAAAAGGTGGCGAGGCTCTCATCAAATCATAATCGCCCTGTTCTCAACAATGACAGTTTACGAGTGACACGGAACCTTTAGAGCGGGTACATATACACCTGCAACATTTAACAAACTAACTAAAGAGTCTTTTTTTATAAGTTTGAATATTGCGCTATGTAATACCGATGACGATTAGTTTTGTTATTTCAATGAAAAAAACTTCTAATATTCAACACAAACTTTTTATAACTCAAAAACACTACTTATGTGCAAGTAAGTAACTATTTTGGTTTAGTAAAAAGTTATAAATTGTTGCTTTAGTCTGCTCAACTACGGTGCAACATTCATAAACGAAGGAATTTGATTGGACCGTGCGGTGACATTTTCGAACCCTGTCGGTCTTGGCACTATATAAGGCACCTTCGCCGTGCGCGTTCAGCGTTGCCAAAATGGTCCAATATGGCGGTGCTTGGCGAATAAGCCTTGATTGGGCTTAATTTTGCTGTGCGCGTGCTAGTCTGTCGGCGTCTGTGAATACATATTGTGGACAACAAACAACAATGTCACAGATCGTGACCTCCGACTCAAAGGCTCCCTTGCGGGAGGTGAAGAGGGTGCAGTTTGGCATTCTCAGCCCCGATGAAATAGTACGTAGTTGCGTGACTTTTTCTCTAGCAGCGGATTGCATATAAAATGTTGTCAGTGCTGTCAACGAAGTGTTGATTGTCTTCGCGGTGACTAATTAGCTTGCACGAAACAACAATCAAAATAAAGATACTGCTGGGGGGTCGTCGAAGTTGCTGTTACTGCGGAGTTGCCTAATCAGCGCGTCTCCGTGGCTCGTTCCGAACGACACGAGCAGTTGCCGCACGAGACGCTGCCCCAATTTGTTTCACATTTTCTGTTCGTGTAATGTACGTCCCACAGCGCTGTTTGTGTGATGTGTGAAGTAGGGAAAGTGAACACCGGTTGTCACCCGGCACTGCGTCAACTACGCACTTTTCCCATCAACAGCTGCTTGAAGCGAGTTCGTAGCAGTAGGGGCACACGGAACCGATTGCTTGCGGTCTGCAATAAAGTGTTTCCTAGATGATCTCGCATGCTTTTGTAAACTCGTATGCGTGGTAAAAAGTGAAACGTTTAGTGTCGTTTCTGCGAACACATTTTCCGTCATTCGATGTGAACGCCGGCCGCCAGCGACCTTGAATGCCTCCGTCGAAAAAATGACATCGCTTGGCAATTCGATTTGCAGTGACCTAGTTCATTAACCCATCACAAGTCGCAGTGCTCACAGTAATCGACCTGGGTGTGTGTACGCTTTCGCATTGTAATCTGTGCTACTTGGTTACATTTCTGTGTTTCTCTCTTCACAACTTTTCGTGTGACCACTCCTTTCGATTACACGCCTCGTTTTCGGATAGCGGCCGCGTCGCTATCAAGAATGTGAACTATTGCTTTCTGGCGTTTGTATGCCACATTAATTGATGTACCTGATGTAAACATGCGTTTTAAAGCTAACAGTATTGTGTGGTGCGATTTCGTGAACCTTATTCAGTGTTAAATCTTCACCATCAGTTTTTTTTTGTGCTTATTTATGTATTATGTGCCATCATCTACTAATATATTCCTGTACCCACTTCTGCAGAATATATTAAAGCAAAAATTCACATATTGAGCTAAAAAAATAAAGGCAGTAAATTAAACAATGTGTAGTGATTAAGCAGTTTGTTTGTGTTATTTAAACATGTGAAACCAAGCAACGCACTGAGGGTTACTTCTGTAGCTTTTATTGAAGAGTTGTAATGGTAAGGTAAAGGTAAATGAAACTGTCTTTCTTGATTCATTGAAGTAAGGCCATTGATATGTCATTTCCTTGATGCGTTATTGATAGTTCTAACCGTACTGCTACTTTGACCAGCTGTTTTGAGCTATTTGTAGCGTGCGTAAATGGTAATAATGTCCTGTTATGACAATCAAATGCGTAATGAACCTATACCTTTCAGTTGCCTTTTATTAGCGTATTGCTGCTTCGAGTTGCTCAGAATGGGACACGTGACTGGTTTTTCTGTGATACAGTAAGGACCGAGGTCTCATTCACATGTGAAATTGATGGAATTCATGTGGCCGAGTTGGTCACAAATAGTCTTCAGAAAAGTTGAAAAAAGTAGTCGTTTTTGATCAATTCACTCCTTGCACATCTTCAATATTGAGCTGTTAGGGAAATTAATCGCTTGTCAATTGAAAGCGCCTATATTCAGCCACTCACTTTGTAGCTTAAAGGGACCCACAACTGGCCAGAGCGGGTGATTACGTTCTGGTGGAAAAGAGCGTGAATTATGGTAGCAGCTGACAGCATACATTTTGCGATCTGAGTAGGATTTATATTTTTAAATTGCGTCTAAAAGTAACCGCAACCAGCATGTCACGTCCCTAGTGCAAGAGCTGTGAACCACTAATATGAAGTCGTAATAGCTTTGCTGTGATTATTTAAAGTACACTGGAATAAGGGTTTAAATTTCAAGTATGTATGTTATTGTTCATTTTTGTTTGTTTCTATGTGGCTTACAATTACAAATTAAAGAAGCAGAGCATTAAAAGTGGCGCCGATTTTGTGGCCTCTGCAGGAAAATGGGTGCAGTTGCACATGCTTGCGGCTGCACGGTGTTTTCAAAGAAGCTTGATTCGCGTCGCTTCGGGCGCGTTGGAAAAAAGCGCGAGCTTGTGAATGTGATTGCTGCGGCGCCCAAAATTTCGTCAACCTACTGCACAGTGGAGAATTGCTACCACTTCATGTGTGCTGCTGGTAGTGGCGACGGTGGCAGTCCATCGGAGTAGTCGCTACCACTGTTGTCCGTTGAAGCTTGTTGCTCTGGCGCTGCTTGATAGGGTTCCAAATTTTGCACTCACATGCAAGCTAAAATTCGTTCCTCTTACTCGCTCAAGTTGTCAAAAGATGACATATCGAAACCATTTAACTATGGCCGCACATGGACTACTGTGCGTGAATTGTCGATGGCGTGTAAACACGTTTTGTTCTTGAAGAGTTAGCTTAGCTCGGCTTGGCTAAAGTAAAAAAAGCGACCTGTGCACGGCCAAAAGTACTTGTGTAAGAAGCGCCAGAAAAGTGCTGTAACTCTTGAAAAATACTTAAGCACACTAGAAAGCAGTGGTCGCGGGACTGCAGGCTTGACAAACACAATGTTGCATGTTTGTACTTATGGTTTCGCTTTTTATCACTGCTGTCGTTACACAGGCGTATAATCGCTATCGCGATCACATCCACTGTTTGCAGCATGTATCCTTAAGACAGCATATTCACCGCAAGTCGAAACATTCTGATTATAAATGTTCTGCGGTGTTTTCCGTGTTACCATACCGTGATTACAAGCTCTGACCGGTAAGCTTTTCGTTGCTCTCAAAAAGACGGGTACCATGATTATTGGTTGTGGGTCCCTTTAAGAGAAGATGCAATTCAGAAAAAAGTTTCGTTACTCTGTAGCTTAGTGCTATGAAATTTTTGCTGTATCTATAGGCATTGATGCTGACTTCAAATATGTAATTAGTTTTATATTAAGTCACACAGGTTTTGTTTTGTTGCATGACAGCGTGTAAAGTATAGTTTGTTTTGCACAAAATTTTCATGCCGCTAAATTTTGTCTTTGAGCCAGTAATGGCTAATATTGCTCCACTTTATCTGCATAATGCAAATAACTATCAAGAAACTGTGCATAAAACATTTTGATAGTCATCATAAGTTCTAATGTGAGAATTCTTAGAATCCTCCGCCCATACTAAATTTTTAATTGAAGTTCGTAATAGTTGTATAGGCAAATATTAAGTTTTAAAGGAAATACTTGCACTCTTGACATGTTAACGAATATGTGGGCAAAATTTCATCCTGATCGGACTATCAGAAAGGCCAATAACATGATACCCAAATTTCAAAAAGTTGCCCGAAAATGGATATTGAGAAAAACACATTGTAAAGGTATACGTGAAAGCTCATATATGCAGAAGAGATTTGTTTTTCAAGGTCATTTCTTCCATCATGAGAGTTTGGGAATTGTGGTTATTTTGAGCATGCGACTTTAGGGAATCCCTCGTGCGAAATGCAATGGGAAGCAGCCAGGTGACAATTTCCAGCCACCTAGTGCTATTATTTATTAGCCACCTAGTGCTCTTTAAAAGCATTTGAAATCTGTTTCGAGTTTAATTACAACCTTGTTTTTTTTTTTTTGTCATGAAAGTAGAGAAACTAAGCCTGTGAAAGCAAATAAAAACAAAATTTTTGTAATCTTGAAAGAAAGAAAACTTGCGTTTTTCCACTCGCATCTCCACTTAAGTGTGTTTCGAACTTCAAAAGTCACCGATGAGAATGAGCCTTTGGAGGTTAGAATCGCATATATGGTTACAATCTCATTTTCAGTATCACATTACTAACTATAAATTTGTAGCTTGACATGCTTCTCATCTGATCTCAATCTCATGAAAGGATGTACGTCTTTGTGGTCATTGTGGGAAAGGCCGGAATTATGCGCCTCAAGTGTGTTGTCAAATACAACTGGGAAATGTGCCTAATGGGATGGCTCTATGGATTACTGTGCTGATACACTACTTCTACGATGAATTTCTGTGGCTACTTAAGAGAATTGACTGTGATAATGAAGGCTGATTTTTAAAGGCAAATGGGTACTCTTAGGGCCGGTTAAGGATGTTTTGGGAGGTTAACTTTAGTAAAGTTATTTCCTTTTTCTCTGTGTTCTATGTTTGCGAGTTTCACTCAGTGGCACAGCTGAATCATAGTTGCTTGCTAAGGCTTTGCACCATTACATATTTTTGGGCTTTGTAATCTCTGAAGGGGCAACTGAACTCCTTGTTAGAGACGGTGCTTGTATCCTGTCTTTTTTTATATCTTTTAGCTTTTTAGGTGGCTTTGTGCTCTCAAGAAGCGCGGTCACTCTTGCATCCACGTGATGTTTTATATTTAAAGGGCCCGTAAACCACCTCAGATATTTTTCCAAATATTTAAAGTGAACGCATGTATCGTGTGCAGAATGCCGCCACGATCAACAATTCGACACGTGACAGCACTACGAGCAGCCGGTGTGCCACAAATTCGAGAAAACAATCCCTCCTCTTGTCCAGGCTTTTCAGGCCTCCGTGTAACGCGCCGTTCCATATCTCTAACGCGCCGAGCCAAAGATGCTGTGAATGGTCGAGCAAGAACCTATGACTTCTGGTCAGTCTGCAAGCAGCTGTCAGCGCTGCTTGTTGTTTGTCGTGTTGCTCGCGTGCGTGCAACACGTACAGGGCACGGCGTGTCCCCGTAAATGTCGATCACGTTGGCAATCCTTTGAAGGCGAGCGCACAACGCAGGTTCCATATTGGCACGATCACGGCAGCCACGATTCGCCAACAAGCATGCAGCTACAACGCAACTGACGGAGTCGCGGCAACCAGAAGTAGACGGTGTTTCAAGCAGCGCTTCAGTGATACGTATGCTACGTGAGGGGCGCTCAGTGAGAGGGCAAAGCGGCTTGGGAAAGGATACCAGCGGAGGAGAGTGTAGGAAAGAGCAAAAGGAGTGATCATCGCGGTTTCTATACTCAAACGCGTCCAACTCCGCTATTGCTGCGCCGTTTTAAAAAATTCTCATGGCTTCGTGTTCGTCGTACACTCGTGCAATATTTACCCACTACAACTGAATTTCGACTTCTGGGTGGCTTACGGGCTCCTTAAAGTGAGCTTTATGCACTCTACCTCACACACTAAATAAGACGTTGGTTGTAGAACGGAGGGCCTAAGTACAGAGAAACTTGGTCGTATTGAATAGACTTGTGGTTCGATGCTTTCGTTCATGCATGGTGATTGGTTCGCCCTACGTCCTTGTTTTGCAGCGGCACTTACCCTGTTTTTCTTCTTGCAGCGGCGCATGTCTGTGACTGAAGGGGGCATCAAGTACCCCGAAATCTATGAGGGCGGCAGGCCCAAGCTGGGGGGCCTCATGGACCCCCGGCAAGGAGTCATCGACCGAACCTCGCGATGCCAGACATGCGCGGGCAACATGACTGAGTGCCCGGGCCACTTTGGCCACATTGACCTGGCCAAGCCGGTGTTCCACTGTGGCTTCCTCACAAAGACAATCAAGATACTGCGATGCGTGTGCTTCTACTGCTCCAAGTTGCTTGTCAATCCGGTTCGTCCACATGTTTTACTACGCTTACTTCCCCTCCTTTTGCGTATGCTGGGAAAATAGCGGAGGCAACATACAAGGACAAATGCGGTGATAAGCAACACCTTGTCCTGGTGTGTTGTAGTCTTTTGTCAAAACTTGGCTTTGTGTTCAGCTGTTAAAGCACTGTTGTAAGTTTTTTATCAGGGCTGTTTACATGCAGCAGGCTCTAGTTGCAAATTTAGTAAGATAAATTTAGTCATGTTAAAGTGTTTATACCCATGAATCTTTTTTCTTTATTATGTGTGCAAGCTTATGTTTAAATACTGACCTTTTTTTAAATACTGACTGAAGTGTATTTTTGCACTTTGGCACTTGTTACACTCTTTTTAAAACCTCTTTATGCGGAAGTGAAAATTGAAGGGTCAGTCGGTTCACTCTCAAGGAGGTGTTAGCAAATTTGTAACATGCGTTGCGGTGCAGATCCTCACTGGAACCCTTGGGCATTCTGCTCATTGGCTTAGACAGTTAATGCCTGCTAAAACTATTCTCCAGGCTCGTGCTTTGACTTACAGTAACCCTAAAATTGATTATTTCAATTGCAGTCCTTCAATAGACCTGTCTGCAAATTGACTTTCCCTTTCTACGGAAGAAGGAATACAAGTTGCTTGCAAAAGTTCTGGTGTACTATACTAGGTAATCATGTCAATTTTCTGGCTCTGAACGAAGCAGGTGCACCAGACACAATAAAATTGTGATTGCGGGTTGACCAGCAATTTGTGCTGCTACGGCCGACTGGGTTGCTCATAAACTAGTCCAAGTTGAACATGCGTGTCGGTATCTTGTCTGCTTTCCCTGTAGAACAATCCCAAGATAAAGGAAATTGTGGGCAAGACAAAGGGGCAGCCGCGCAAGCGCCTGGCACACGTGTACGACCTCTGCAAAGGCAAGAACATTTGCGAGGGCGGCGATGAAATCGACACTAAGCTTGGCCCTGACAGCCAGGTTCAGGAGGACACCAATAAGAAGCAGGTACGCAACTCGCAACATGGTGTTGCTTTGCGACGTATCAAAGCTGAAATGTGTTCCGTATTTGTTGTATTGTGTTGTTAGCATGTGCTGCAAGGGCATTGTTTTCCACTTATCCATCACTATTCTTCTTGTAACGTTCAAACCAAAGCTGTAAAAACAAAAAACAAACAAGTGTGTCGTTGTGTAGTTGCGAGATTCGCAGGTGAACCAGATGCAGCTGGAAATGGGCTGGCTTCATTTTAGGAGTATTGCAACTAGATGGAGCACTTCAGAAGTGCTTTAATTGCTGTACTTTTGAAAAGCACACATTGAGAGGCTCTGCTTTAACAAATTTTCTGTTTCCTAACCACTCCAAAGCTGTGTACATCCTCTGACAGAGAATGGAAAGCACTGAAAGAACCTGTTTTGTGAACCAGCGCATGAATATCACAAAAGGACAGCCTGCTGTCCATGTAATTCTACAAGGATCATCCTCCTTCTGCCCAGGCTCCCACATAGCCTAGGTTCACATAGTCGTTGAATGGCGTAACTTATCATGTATCAATCTAGCCTTAGGTAACAAATACCTTGCTTTTATTAATTCCCCTTTATGGAACTTCACAGGAGGTCTACTTCTTGAATGCTTGCAAGAATATGTAGTCATCAAGGATTGGCTATGATGCTTGGCCTGTGCATCAGGTTGAGGCTTTTTGTGTGTGCCAATGGCCTTCCGGCTTGCCAGGAGCTTTTTTACAAGTTTTCAGCGATAGTTGTATCGTTTTGTGGTCTGCGCAGGGCCATGGCGGTTGTGGCCGCTACCAGCCGAGCATTCGCAGGAGTGGCCTGGACCTGACTGCGGAGTGGAAGCATGTCAACGAGGACTCCCAGGAGAAAAAGATCGCCCTGACGGCCGAGCGCGTCTGGGAGATCCTCAAGCACGTCTCTGAGGAGGAGTGCATGATCCTGGGCATGGACCCCCGCTATGCCAAACCTGACTGGATGCTGGTCACAGTCCTGCCAGTGCCCCCGCTCGCCGTGCGCCCAGCGGTCGTCATGTTCGGCTCTGCCCGGAACCAGGTGCTTCCTGTTCAACTTCTCTAATGTTTACTCTGTTTCAAGTTTACTTGGCAACTTGGTTACTTGTGCATAAATAGGAGTCCTTTCATATTCGATTGGAGATGAAACGTTGTCGTAGATATACGATAGGAGATGAAACGTGCGAGCCATACATATAGAATTGCTCTCTAGAGAAGCATGTGGAGAGTTTCTAGCAATATGGCCTAGTCAAAATGCATTAGTCTGTCGAGCAGTACAGACGGTCTTAGCACCTGCAGCATTGTTGTTTGTGAGAGTGCACCTCGGCCTTGGCTTCCTGGCCTTTCTTTTTGTTTTCTTCTTTAGTGATGGTGCGGTAGCTGCTCTATGTTCTAGAACGAAAAACATATGGCTTAAAACAGGGGCTGTTTGCCATCGCTGAAATTCCAAAAGACCCTTCACTCCTTTTGGGGCTGCTTTCGCTGCAGAATAATGATACGTAGAGCAGCTAAAAAGTCGCTTTATGTAGTAATATCTCGAGTTCCTCATTGAGGAACTCTCAGGCTGAATATGCAGTGCTGAACCGTAATTGAAGCTTTATGGTTTTTTGTGTTAGCCATTAGATGTTTGCTCGCATGCCTAATACTCTGCCCCTTGACACCGAATTTCCTAGAATGCCATATTCACTCACTTAATCCTCACACTTTTTTTGTGAAATCTGATGAAAAGTTAGGAGGGTGCAAGAATTGCGTGAGGAAAGTTTTCCGCGAAAAAGTATGGTATGGAAAAACAAAACAAAAGGTAAAAAAAAAGTAAATACAGTGGCCGGAAGTCTGGATCCTCACGCTAGCAACTAGCTGCAAGCTTTGAGAAGTACTAATCAAAACTTACCTCAACAATAAACCCACAGATTGAACACAAGGCAAGATTTATTTGAGGCTCAAAAGCTGCTAGCGAATTTTCGAATGCTGTACACAAAGCTTGCGGGCAAAGCATTCGTGTTCGTAACTCAATGGGAGCCCGCAAAAGAATAGCGTACGACGTCAATCCTTGGCTGATGGCCATGTAACACACAATTGTTCGCAGTTACCTTCTGTTGTAATAAAGTTTTACCACCCATCCCAGTCTTGCGCACATGGAAAGCCCAGCACGTCTTGGTGGCTTTCAGCTGCCCGTGCTGCCGTCGCCAGTCACAAACACAAAACTTGTCGACTTCAAAGTGCCTACCGGTGGCCCTGCTGTGCTGCTGTTGTTTAGTGAATGATAACAGCGAACTAGAAGAGGGCAGTGGGTTCAATCTCCGGTGGTAGCTATATGGTGGGGTGGCTCTGCAAATGCTGTCAATTTAGGCTTTTCTCTTTGCCCTGGCAGTGGCGCTGGCATGATCATCAATGAGGCTCTGGGTTTCAGGGACAAACATGGAAAGCTGAACACGTCTTCGAGAAGCAAGTAAGAGAGGTTTAGAGTACTGATGGCAGAAAAGTAGAGATAAAGGACAGAAATAGTGAAAAAATGAAGTCATTCTGCCTGAAGAGGCAGAGAGATGAAAAACCAATTTATATTTTTCTTTGTTATAATAAGATAGATATAATCGAAGTAGATAAGTCATTAGGCCAACATAAAAAGAAAGATTTCTTTTCGTCTTTTTCTTGCGAGCCTGGTGGCACACATGTCACCGCCCCATTACAAAGGAGATGCTCATAGCATTCATCCATCCACCAATCCATCCATCCATAGAACTTGGGAGGAGTGTTGCCATTGAAATAGCTGGCCAGCTTCTCGAGAACAGCAGTCCTCAAGCCACGTTTCATTGCAGTAGACATTGTAGCGCCAAGTTTCTTTCTTTTTTTTTCAGCAGCATTTAGCCATATGCAGCATGCATTAAACTAATGTGCCTTTTTGTGCCTGATTCATGCCACAACATCAGAAAAAACAGTGGCATGCATCTAAGTGCCAAACAGACTACATGTACGTGAAGGGCAAGTCGAAGCTGTCGTTGTTTGTTGTCCCGAAAAATCAAAACAGGCGTAAAGACTGCGAAAAGAGCCTGTCAGAAAGGACAAGCCCCTGGAAGACACTGGCGCAGTGCACGAGCTCCACTTCCAGCTGCGTCGTGTGCTCAGAGGCCATGTGCACATTATCAACGGAAAAGAAGTGTGGATGTATCTCGTGGAAGACCCCTTCTTCACGGCGATGCTGTGCCGTGATTCTTCCCAATCTGCCAGCCTACCTTAAAGTAAAATGTCGACATAAAAGAGGATTGTTCTTTAGAGGAAGAGATCGGAAACTTCACATGGACAATCATAAGGGTGTTCAGGGTTTCCCTCTAGGAGAAGGGGGGGGGGGGGAGCAAAGGTTCATTGCAGCGCTTCTGCTTTCTCTCAGAGCAAATGATAGTTTATAATAGCCCCCAGAAAACTACTGTCTTTTCTTCAACAATCAAAGTGAAGCAAAAATAATTAAGCTACAATATTTCATTCTAGCGTAACAAAGGCACAAACCCAGGAAGCTTACCTGCATGTTTAAGCTTGGCAAAAAAAAAGCGGGCGTGCTCTATTTTGTTGTTGAGGAACGTGAGCTGGCCAAATATAGCGTGGCGCTACATAGGCTGCCCCCTAGCGCTTTGCGCGATCTAAAACATATGTCGAAAAGAAAGAGGTGGACACATACTATGTACATGAACGACAATCCGTACAGTGTCCATTCGGGAAGTCCAGGTTGTCTACGTGGATGGGCCATCAATAAGCAGTGAGCCTCCGGCGGGCGACTCTGGGAGAAGTGCAACGGACGAAGAAGAAAGCGCTGGGTCACTGTGGTCGTAGACAAGTGGGTTTCACGATGACCTGGTCGTACAGATCGAGAGTGGACCGTGTGTCGCGAGGTTATGCGACTAAAGTTAGCTGAAGGTTGGCAGTGCGGGTTTTGACGTCAGGATTGACGCAACACAGACCTCAATGTCGTGCCGCACCGGCGTGCTGGTGTGGACGGACTCGGGAACGTGTCCGAACTACGGCGCCACGTGCACTGCGGGTAGTCGGGTACACAACAAGTGGTGAGCCATTGTGTCGAGCAGGCCGAGTAGGCGCTTGCGCCATCTTGAGGGCCATGACTGCAACTCATGGCTGCGTAGCAGGGTGGCTCAAAAGGTGCCGCATCGTCGACGAGTTTCCAGCTGCCGCATCCAGCCAGGCCAGGAGCTCAGCCGTTCTGAAATTTCTCGTGGCTCGAGCCACACGGCTTGCTTCTTTTCCGGTGCGGCCAGCTGGCCAAATATAGCGTGGCGCTACATTGTTATGTTGCGCCACGCTATATGCAATTCGCATCCTAAGTGGCCTGGGCTGTGACCATTGTAGTGGACTAGAATATACTCAGTAGCAGAAGCCGCTGGGCTCAGGCGTCCTCCTTTTTGCACACATGCCACGAGATGGTGCCACTTCTACATTTTCTAGTAGTTACGGCTGAGTTGTTGGACTATCGTAGGCTCCTTCGCACTTTCAGCTGCAGGTAATTTTAACTTGTGTGTTGGCATTCTGCCAACAAGCCAACTTGCTGATTCTTGGGCTCGGAGGTATCATTTTGACCTGATATACATTTTTTTTTTTCATTTTTACCACACGTGCTCAGAACATTTTGAACACATCTGTGCATTTATTTACTTATTCTATAAATTTACGTTAGTTTTCTTATAACTCGTGGGTCTGTTTCCAGTGCACAGAGTTTTCTAAGCAGACGTAACAGTCATGGAATTTGCTTTAAGTCATCATGGAAAACCTGAAGAAGTCAGGGAATTTTGAGAGAGCACATTGGTAGACACCCTGAGACCACATTATGGCTGCAATTTTCAGGGGTGTGATAATTACTAGCGGAAAAAAGTATTTTTGTTTCGTAATGTCGGTGTGCAAAAATTATGCAAGTGTTACACGAGTAAATATGATATACATGATTGAAACTGTGCCTAATTAAATTAATAATATGAACTTGTTGCTGCTGGTGTTTAGGACGACTTGACGCATAAACTGGCCGACATCGTCAAGGCAAACAACGAGTTGATCCGCAATGAGCAAAGTGGAGCAGCTGCCCACATCATTGCAGAGAACATCAAGATGCTTCAATTCCATGTTGCGACCCTGGTCGACAACGAAATGCCCGGTTTGCCAAGGGTAAGTTGTCCTCTATTTTTCTTAAAAAGGCCTGTTCTCATTACTCCACTGCTACTTCGCATTCTATGTTGGCTGTAGCAGCGTCCATGAATCTGCAAGTGTCATTGGTATGCTTTCTTATCTGCTGGCTTTTAAGGGGGGAGGCTACCCTGGAAACCGAACTTGTTTTTATAATTTAAGGTACCTGGATGAATCTTTCAAGACGTGTTCGCTTCACTAAAACTAGTGGAACTGCAAAGTTTCATGAAGCTGTTTTTTTAGTTTCAGAGAGTTATTGAGGTTTAACTGAGTTTAACTAAGTTGTTCACATGGGTCTGAGGAAGAGTCATGAGAAATCTTAGGGCATAGTAGAAAGCTGAAATTTATTGTGGTAACTCTTTGATTGATATCCGAGGATGCTGCAAAGGCACCTTTAAAAGTTTTTCATCCAAAGAACGTTAACACAACTATGAATTTGATGTAGCTACTAATTACCAGATTCATCGAAACTTAATTGTTTATTAAAAATTAACAACACCCATTTTCAAAAGAAAGAAGCCTGTTGCACCCCGGAAAAGTCATTCAGAAACAGTGTAAAAAGAAAAGGTGTGCAAATCTGTTGAGCAGTCTCAGAGTCTAAGCTTTCCTCAGCACCACAATTAGCAAAAAAATTTATTCTGAGAAAACTAGGCTTGTGCGAATATTGGAATGCTTCGAATATTCGAACGAATAGTTGAGTATTCGAATTCACTTCGATTCGAATTTAAATTATTGAATATTTTCGAAGTATTCACAATGAACGAATAGATGTATAATAATCCGCAAGTAACTGCTTTTAAAGGTGGTTTCACTGCAGTGTAGTCTGCTAAGCCGTGAAAGCACTTCCCCGAAGCCACCCTTCAAGTTTAAAGGGATCCTGCAACACATACTGAGCATGGTCAAAAAACGCTACCGATCGATAGTCGAGGCTACCGAAAACACGCAAGGCAAATGTTATAGCACAGCTCGCAGCCTCTAATTCACAATAAATTTTTAAAGCTAAGAATTGCTTTCTTCCCTCGGCAAATGACACTGCAAGCTCAAAAATCACTTGTCACAGCCGAGAAGGAATATACAGCTCTGGTCACTGCTATCCGCTGAATTGAGCATGGCGCGCTCGTCATTATCGGTGTCGCCGCGGGAGGCTGTCCCTTGTCCATGAGTATGTGCGCGATCGCACTGAAAAGCCGCGCATTCGAAGAAAAATAAAAAATAAAGAGGTGCTCAAGGTCACAAGGTGCGTGTGACGTATTTTTTTTTTGCCGTGCCATTGCTCCCTGCTTAGCTTCCAGCTATTTCTTTGGCACGAGAAAACAGAATGCAATTGCAGCATGCGACAATTTTTAGAACTCCGCTCGTACTGGACTGATTCTAGAAACTTTGTGGCAGTAAATTTGTGAGGCAACAAGCATGTTTACTGGCTCCGTGGCTACTTGAAAAAGTGTTGCATGGACCCTTTAAAGGAACATGTTACCCTCAAATCAATTCATTTTATTAAGCTTGTTATGATGGCTTATATGCTCCAAGTATAATAAATTTTAAAATGTTAAGTATCTTACAGGCTATCACTCACACTGTACCCAAACTTCTATTCAAGGTTGTTTTGACTTCCTTTCAACAGAAAAACAAAAGGCATTTGCATCGAGCCTTTGTTTCAATTCAAAAGAAATATTGCACAGATTAGTTAGGTCATGATAAATATTCCCCTTTTTTTATATGTCATACATACCATTCCAATTCGATTCGAAATTATTTGATCAAAATCGTTATTCGCTTCGAATTTGCTTCGAACCTAAAATTCACTATTCGCACAAGCCTAGAGAAAACAGACATAGAAAGTTCTACAGTTGCGTTTTCTTCAGAAAGCTTCAGCAGAATAGCTAAAAGTGTATAGGAGGAGGAATAAACTTTATTATATGAAACCAGCAAGTTTAGGTGGCCGGGCCTAGGTCACCCATGTGTAGACGCCCTCTTTTTTTTTTTCACCTCATTTACATCTTCACATCTTCTTTTGGTGTTATTCGTAATTTACATTTAGGCGTAACCTCAGAAACACTTGATGTCACGCTTGATAGTACTGATTTGGAGCACGTACCGAGTACCACGATCTCGTCGCAGTGCATTTGCAGTTCCAGCCACACTGGATGTGTCGGGTTCTCGACTGGCGACCGCTGACAGCACACTTAAACCGCTGCAAGAATCTATGCAGCTGGCACTTTCAGCAGAATAGCAAAGTCTCGACGCTTGTACAAGCTGCATAGCGTGTTTTCGCGCACAAAACCTGCGCACAATGCCGGCTTCGTTACCCGCATCGCGCGCAACGGCTGACATAGACTACAGAGAACTGATGGGAAACGGAACTCAGAAGAGAAAATGATCAAAAAGATAGTGCGACAGACAAACAGCGGCGTAGCAGACGCTGGCTGAGGCGAATGTAGCAGAGCAACAACGGTGCGGGCGCGCACCATCGGAGGGAGCGACCGCCCCCGCTGCTCCACAAAAGCCAATGGCGGGAGCACTTTCTCCCGTGAGATATGAATGTGTTGCTCTAGCCAATCAGTGCTCCGCATCGCTTCGCGGGAAAACACCAATAGAATCTCAACCGTGCTATCAATGCCATTTAGCAAGATGCAAACTATAGAGAAAGAATTCACACTCAAAACAACACCAAGATGAGGTGGGTGGACTGCATGGTGTGGCAATGGGGCGCATGCGGAGTTTGGTTTGGTTTCGGAATTTTTCGCATGTTTTTATTTTTTGCATGTTTTGGACGCTTCTGTGGCCTTGAAAATAGCATTTCTTTTTCAGTTTGCAGTTGAATTAGGTGTTGATAATTAAAAAATAGTTGGTTTATGTGAGACATAAAATGCAAATGTGTGGTTTTCTGAAAGTCGACTTATTCGTGATTTTTCGGTTTTCAAGGGCCGTGTCCTTTCTTAAATGAAACACGTTAATCAGTCAGGGTGAGGTAATGTAGGCTACCAGTCACTAAGGAAGCATTTCAATGAAAGTTCTAGGTCCTTATTTTTATGTTAACGTATTACTGTAAAGCAGCTAAGCTTTCGCGTTTGATAGCAAGCCTCGAGGTGCCAGCATTTGTTGCGATGAACAACCTGCTTTTACAGTGTACCCAAAGTCAACTAGGAAAAAAAAAAATTTAGCTTGTTGCTTCGCTCAGGGGGTTCAGTGAGCCAAAATTTGCAGGATTGAGCCAGCAATGCGGAGAACAAGAACTGCCTTTAATACGTGACTCAAAATAGTCATGAACAGCCTTCCGGACCGGCTGAACACTGCACTAACGCACACAGGAGGACCAAAAACCCGGAGGGAACAATCCCCACAGACTGGCGGCCAATCAAACATACGCAGTGAAACAACGACAGAAAAGCCAGCACGAAACATAACAGCAAGAAATAAAACTCGCACGCAACTCGCCGTAGAATACGGGTCATCGGCTCGCCTTATAGGACGCCCCCAAAGCTTGCGAGGCCTCGCTTCTGTAGCACGCACGAAGGAAACACTCCTCACGCCTAGCGCGACCGACGCCGCATCCCATCGCTCGCTTCACCCTCTTCTTATTCACGCATGGAGGAGTGTATTCACGCACGGAGGAGTCAGTGGCTACTAACAAGTACCGACAGCCGTTAGCTGATCTGGGGTACGGGCCTATTGCGTCACAGGCAACGATTTCTCATGGGTACCTGCTTTCCACGGATTGCATGAGGCCCGGTGGTTTGCCTCCCCTCGGTTTTGCGGTCTTGCAGGTAGGGTAAGTGCGAACGTATGATGCGACGTCTTTTCTCATGTGGCGATGCGACACGACTTTTCAAAAATTCTCTTGCCGTCACTGTGACCAGCGAGGCGTGTGTCGGAAAGTATGCGAAGAAACTTGCGTAGAGTCCGAGGAATGAAAATATGGAACAGAACAATCCCCGCAGATTTGCGGTCAATCAAACATACGCAGTGAAACAACGGCAGGAAAGCCAGCTTGAAACATAACAGCTATAAATAAAACTTACACGCAACTCGCCGAAGAATATGGGCCACCGACTCGCCTTATAGCCGATGCCCCCAAAACCCGCGAGGCTTTGCATCTGTAGCACGCACAGAGGAAACAGCCCCTGCGCCTAGCGCGACTGACATCGCATCGCTCGCCAGCTACCGAAAAGCCCTCAGGCTCATCTCACCCCCTTCTTATCCGCCAGTTGCTTTTTTGCCCCCCCTGTGGTTTTTTCGATGCTGCAGATAAGGGCCCATCGGCCGGACAAGTTTTACTGGCACACTCCTTGTCGCTCACACTACTTTCTACCATTATACCATTTATCAGGCTCAGTTTTGAGTGGCACATCTGCTTTTCAGGCCATGCAAAAGTCCGGCCGTCCGCTCAAGTCAATCAAGCAGCGGCTGAAAAGCAAAGAAGGGCGAATTCGAGGCAACCTCATGGGCAAGCGAGTCGACTTTTCCGCCCGTACGGTCATCACCCCAGACCCAAACCTGCGTATCAACGAAGTCGGGGTACCCCGCTCCATCGCCCAGAACCTCACCTTTCCCGAGATCGTCACTCCGTTCAACATCGACAAGTGAGTGCTGCGCTGCGTCACTCGGAAATGTTGAGTTCCAGCACAGGGTTGTTTTATTGCCATCGTTCACATTAACCATAAATTTTGTCCTGCTTCTCTGTCTGTTTCATTGACAGTGAATCTAAAGTTTCGCAAGCCATGTAAACTGCACGTTTGCTAGCTGGCTGATTACACTCCAGATATGGCATCACTCACATTGCCTTGTGCGTATTTCTTGCTTGCTCACTGTCTGGCTCGAATAATGATACCCTAAGAAGTTCTACACTCCTGCATAGCATAACGTAACGAAGTGGGAGGCATTATCACATTTGCATTTAATTGAATGAAGACGAAGGCACGAGTTAAAAATGCTGTGAGGCTTATAGCACATGAAAAGACAAGGACGAAGAGAGATGCGACATGTCCTCGGCTTTCCATGCGCTATAAGCCTTATGATGGCATAGTATCAAGCGCAAAAAGACTACTCAACATTTCATGCCACTTTTTTTTTCCCGGCACATGCTGAATAAAGGACAGATAGTATAACCATTTGTTTTGCAGCTGAACCAGTTTCCTGTGTCCAAGCCGCACAACCTAAAATGTTTCGCATGCCAGCCTGTGCTTAAAATTTCTCGATCTCGATTCTTTGTTCATTTCAGAATGCACGACTTGGTGAGGAGAGGTAACAATCAGTACCCCGGTGCCAAATACATCATCCGAGACAACGGTGAAAGAATTGATCTCCGGTTTCACCCCAAGGCCAGCGACCTTCATCTTCAGTGTGGCTATCGGGTTGGTCTTGTTTCTTCACTGTTTAATTTTTCTTGTTCCAAGACTCTAAAAAAAAAAAGGAAGCGTGTGTTCAGAACACGTTTTGCGTATTGAGCGTCCCTGTTGCTTTTGCAATAGCAAAGGGATGTGCAGACACAAAAATGCTCTTGTGCCAGTGACACTCATATGCTAAGCTGAGGTTAAATATTTCGCTGGCTATTGTTTGTTGAGAGAAGTGGCGTAAAATGAAAAGGAGTTCAAGTGAGATCACATTGGAAGTTAAGCGCATGCTCACAGTTCGCATAATACATTTGAACCTCTTTATGAAAGGCGCACATTGGAGAGCATTTTTGTCTCTACATGAGCTGCCTCTTATTACCAGGGAAATATGTTCTCGTTTTCTGATCGATTCTATTTTAATACAGGCACACTGGTGTCTCTCATACCCCATTCTCTCTTAAATCAGTGCCTCTTATAAAGGGGTTCAGCAGTATCACATTGTGCCTTTTCTGTCATATAAAGTAGTTCCATAGCTCTCGGAAAGGATAGATGCCATGGGCTCTATATTTATATATCTAGGTGCAACTGTAAAACAAGTGCACTTTTTAAACCCCTTTTCGAGAAGCATGCTCCAGGCAGCGATTCCCGTCTTTTATACGAGATGTCTGTGATAAGCAGGGTACCTCATATGGATTTTCTTATAAACCCCAGTGGTGGGAAACCTGCACTGATTGCGCCAACCTGCACCAACTGGAAATGACTGCGTCATACTGCTCCAAAAAGGCCTTTTTTGTCTAATTTGTGCCACTGCTGGGTCACAAGGTGGTTTTGGAACTGAAAGTAGTGTTGACTGCAGGCATCGTGAGCGGATATTACGTGATGGTTGCCATCTTGTGCATTTGCACTGCTGCATTTGCGTGCACTTGTCACAGAATCAACCAATCAATTATTCTGACTTCCACACGATTGCAATGGTGCCTTTTCGGGTAACCATTGGCTAAGAACACAATATGGCGACTACAAAAAAGCGCGCCAGTACAGTATGACTTATCGCCGACAAAAAGCCTACATGTGTGACGTAGCGCTGCTTTAAGCCTACTGCACGGTTTCAATAGCTGGCGACTACCTGAGAGCGCTGGGGTGCGGATCGTTGCCACCTCAATCGTTGTGCGTGACCCTGTTCAGCGTGCACTGCCTTGCAGGTATGAAAGCAGCTCGTTGATGCGCAATTCAGCGTTGTGAATTGCGAGCACCAAGACAGCAAGTGTAGCACATGTTTTCATGAAGTGGCAGCCCAAACACGTGTGTGTTCGCTGCCAGGACCGCTAGAGCATCACTTGTAGAAAGCTCGCATCGTCGCATTGACGCAACAGGCTTCTCACCCATCTGTGCACTGTCGTGAAGCAAAGCGTGTGCAGTAAGGCAAAGTTCTGCATGCAACTAGCCAGTAGACAATCAGCTCTCTGGGGCAGTACCGCGTCTAAATAAAACAAAACTGTGTCAGTTTCCTCCAAGTAGCAGATCGGGGTACACATTTATCGCGAAAAGCCGATTACGTCCATTTCATCTGTATGTCAATTGCTGTGCCTGCGTCGACTGGGTATCCTGGACCGCGTCGTAGTTTTGAAATGCTCTTTGGTTTCGCCATCGCCTGCCATCAGATGGTTGTTCGAAAATGGCAATCATTTCTGAACATCGAAAAAAAAAAAAGAAATGGCTTCGCAGCGGGCACTTTAGGCAATATTTGTTGTGGCACTTTATTTATTCCTTCGTTAGCGGGGATGGCGCACATAAAGAAACGCAAATTGGTACTTGTTCATAAGCGTGCGCCTGGGAGCGGGGCGAACCAGTTCCATACATTGACATGACATGATGACTGCGGCCAACCTTCGCACCCCCTGCACCTCCAGAAGCCAATTTCGCCTGCTCCAATGGCTGCTGCAAAACGACGGAAGGCATTCCCACCGCTGCAACTCTTATTTTACTGTTGGCTGGCACACTGGTGTCTGTTATACCCATTTGTCTCTTATATCATCATCATCATCATCATTATCATCATCATCATCCTGACTACGTCCACTGGAGGACAAAGGCCTCTCTTATATCATTGTCTCTTATAAAATGGTTCGACTGTGTAGTTATTCTGTATAAAAGCATTGCAGGTTGGTTCTGGCTGTGCTGTCAAATGTGCAGAGTTACACTTCTGTGGCTGCATTACTTGCATAGCTTTTGAAGTATCCGCTACCATATTTACTCGCATAATTTATTGAATATTTTTTTTGCAATTTTCAAGCTATGAAAAGGGAATGAGCAAGTCACACAGAGATTTCGCAAACGCATTTGAAATAATGTGCAATGGTATGTAGTGCTAACGTGCATGGTACCCCACAAAAATAAATCTAATTTGGAGCACAAACATGTACTTAGTTGTTTATTTATTAGAATCAGCACGCATTTATCAGCCGGATTCGGTCATGCATGGTCTAGTCCGAATTGGAGGTCCAATTGGGAACCATTGTCGTGGCCGCTGTCACCGCCCTCCCAAAGCGTGTTGTCTGAAGATTCGAAGTCTCTTTGTGTGTGTGCCGGCGAGCTGCTTCGGGCAGGTTGGGGAGCGTAAATTTTTTTTAGTAAATCTGGCAAAATATTAGCGTTGCGCAAAATTATGTGCGGGTGCAAATTATGCGAATAAATATGTTAAATGTGATATCAAATAAGGTACCATGCCATCATCCGTCAGGGGCGGTAACCTTGGAACCCCTAAAGCAAAAGGTGGCTACAGTGTCAGTTTTTGAAGAATAGAGAACAGCTATTCCTCCGGCAGTTTCTAGCATTGTCTTGGCTTTTGGTCTAAAATTTCACATTTTTACCTCTTATTTTCTGTCGTACTTGACGTCTCATTGTTCCATGTGGCCGTTTTACTTGTTTCCGAGACAGGTGGAGCGTCATGTCCGGGACGGTGACATCATTGTGTTTAACCGTCAGCCAACACTACACAAAATGTCCATGATGGGGCACAAGATCAAGGTGCTTCCATGGTCTACATTCCGAATGAACCTCAGGTGAGACTCAATGCAGTGGCTGCATTCGCTCGTTTTTGCAGGACTGTTTTGTCGTGGCCCATCATTCACTCATCAGAGCCTTTGTTCCTTTAAACTTGAATTGAAATGTGAGTCGATAGAAACTTAATGTGCACCGTGAAATTATTTGAAAATGCGACGTGCTATATTTTTCTTAGGTAGTTGCTAAAAGTGCTGCGACCAAAAAAACGTGATGTCTGAGCTTGGAGCCCATTGCCATTGCGCGCCGCACATGGCAAAATGTGAAACTGCAGGCGTACACCCTGTGTGCTTTCATCCTGACCTGTTCAGTTCATTAATGCAGGCAAGATAATAAAGTGCCTCAGATGTCGACAGAATTTATGATATGCTTTCACTGCAGTATTCTGCTCATTAGGCGAGACTGTTTTGACACTAAAAACCCCTTTTGTGTCCATAGTTTTTAACTACTGCTTCAACTTTACAAGTGGAGTCTCGAAGTTGTGCAGGCGCATGCAGACAATATATTTCATTGAGTGTAGAGAACTTAGCTGCACATAGTTATATTTTGCACTCATATGGAGATCACAAGCTCTGCCTTATTCGGTGAATAGAATTGCTGTTGTTATCTCAGCCCAATTGTAAACAGTAAGGTTAGTTTTCGCTGCCTTACTTTATACAGCACTGTGCATGTTGAATGTACACTTCATGTGAAACCCAAGGCTGGTCTTGATTTTCATCCTTTGTCTTGGGCACTGTGCAGTGTGACAACCCCATACAATGCCGATTTTGATGGAGACGAGATGAACCTGCACGTGCCACAGTCTCTGGAGACACGTGCGGAGGTGGAGCAGCTGGCCATGGTGCCCCGACAGATCATCACCCCTCAGTCCAACAAGCCCGTCATGGGTATTGTGCAGGACACACTCACTGCTGTCCGAAAGATGACCAAGCGGGACATCTTCCTTGAAAAGGTGCGATTCTGGGAAGTTGTGTGCAAGAAAGTGCTCGTTGAAACTCGTATTGTGCGGTATGGTCTAGACGGTTGATGGTTAGGGTGTGGAAGAAGGGGACAGGCGGTAATGTCGAACTAAACTTTATTATGTGTAGATGTATACAGGATAGTGGTTATAGCAACAAGTGAGATAAATGTGTCGAAAGGATTAGATAAATATGGCAGGATAAGCGCATCATAAGGAAATGTTTCAGATCTAAGCAGGTGGCAAGCTCTACAAAACCATAGAGAATTGATACTAACTGAGATTGATAGAATGCATCGTTGAATGGTTTGGGTATAGGTCTGTTGGTTATTCATGATTTGCAAAGGTATCCGCAAAAGTGCATGGGACACAGAAATAGGCAAAATTAACTGGTACTGACACCAGCGATCTTATTGTGCAAAATTTCAACGAAAATGGTGTTTCAATGAAATGGCCTAACCAACCTAACCTTACTTAGTGTTTTTATTTAGCGCCCGTTTAGTATCACTCTACTTTCACCACCGCTAACAACTCGATGCAGTAGTGTGATGTGCAACGTGTCTTTTGCTGTTTTTGCATGCACAGGACCAGATGATGACGATCCTGATGTTCTTGCCCATCTGGGATGGCAAGATGCCCATGCCGGCTGTGCTCAAGCCCAAGCCCCTGTGGACGGGCAAGCAGATATTTTCCCTCATTATCCCCGGCAACGTAAACCTCATCCGAACACACAGCACTCACCCGGACGAGGAGGACGATGGACCCTACAAGTGGATTTCGCCGGGTGACACCAAGGCAAGCTTACCCATTTACTTTCTTTCTTTATTATGGAGAATGCCTTGCATATCTCATCAGTGTGAGATTTTACAAAACCTGACGATACCGTGTAAGGCTTCAGGAGTGGTAAAAAGAACAGGAGAGAACACAGGTATAAAAGCTGGGTGAATGTCACATAATACTCTACGGTTGGTATGTATAGTGTTATCGTACCAAAAGTCACACAGCCTCATATAGCGTGATCTTATCATATCACGTATTGCTCAAGTTTGCAACGCCGTCAGATCATCAGCACATGGTGTCACCGCTTGGTCAGTCAAAGGTGGGCCTATCCCAGAGGCAGTGCACAACCATGCCAGTTGCAAAAAGAGGTGGGGAGGGGGGACATTGCAGCTGATTGAGGAGATGAAGAACAACACAACAGGAACATGGATATTGCCACCGAGGCATCTGAGGTGAAGCCGTCTGATCTTTTTTTGCTTTTTTTTTCTGCTGGACCATTTGCCGGTGGTTTTGATCGCCTGTCTTTAGCAGCAGTACTGCCAGGCAGTTAGTGTACTGCTTGAAGAGCATCACCTTGTGGTGTGTCTGTGCATTAACCTTGTTTGCTCAAAACGGTAAATAGGTTGATTCGGTAGTTTGTAATCTTTGGTTAGTGCTAAGTTTGCATGGAACTAGAGAAAGACGCTGTTTGTCATTTCATGTTCATGTTAAGTTCTATGTCAGCAGGTAATGTGTTTGTTTTAAGGCACGATGGTGATGGTGTTTGACAAAGTCCTTCTGCATTACTTGTGTGCAGGTGCTCATTGAGCACGGCGAGCTGATCAGTGGCATAGTGTGCAAGAAGACAGTAGGTGCCTCGTCAGGCTCGCTTATGCACGTGGTGTTTGCCGAGCTGGGCCACGAAGTGGCGGGTGCCTTCTACGGCCACATCCAGACGGTGGTCAACGCCTGGCTCCTCCTGGAGGGCCACACCATCGGTATTGGTGACACCATTGCCGACAAGCAGACTTTCATCGACATCAAGAACACCATCGAGAAGGCCAAGCACGACGTGATAGACGTCATTGAGAAGGCCCACAACGACGAGCTGGAGCCATCACCAGGAAACACCCTCAGGCAGACCTTCGAGAACCAGGTGAGAGGCCGGTTGATGGGAGTGGTGTGGCTGCAAGGCAGTTAACTCATACAGTTGTGTTTTAAATTTATACCTTTTTTCTTTTCCTCTGGAGGGCAATTTTACCAACAGCAAATGAAACTAAAGAAGAACAGAGACGTTCTTTCTGATAACTTTGGTGAATAGAAAGCATGAGTAAATTGCCACTGTACTTAAAATTAGGAACAGTTTGAGTAGTCCAATGTAGTTGTTTTATTACTATACATACAGTTGTAAGTGTTCCTTTCTTCGGTAACTCTGTTCCATGAGCTATAATGTAAAGGCAAAATTTTTGTTATCACGGTGCCTCCACAATCATCCAATCAGCGCAGGGAAGGCTGCGGAGTGGTGACATGATAATCGACGATAAAGCAACCGAAAGCAGGAACATTGGTGACGAGCCTGCAACATATAATCTTCGCGAGTGTTATTGTGTCAGTCTATTCCGACGATTTGCATGGTGCCCTGCAGGATATGGCTGTCACCTATATGAGCTGCAAATTATGGTCTAACCGTTAGATGTGCACTTGTTATCAAGAGGTAGAAAGTTTTGCTTGGCCGATAGCAATGCACATTGCTATGATTTCTAAATGAACATGTTCAATATAGTACTGTCACTGAAAACCTACGATTTCACTGGTGCAGTGCTGTAGCAGCAGTTGCGTTTGTCCAGGTCAACCGCATCCTGAACGATGCACGTGACAAGACTGGTGCCAGCGCCCAGAAGTCTCTGTCCGAATTCAACAACTTCAAGGCCATGGTGGTCTCTGGAGCCAAGGGCTCAAAAATTAACATTTCTCAGGTAAAAGAGACTCTCTCTCTCTCTCTCTTAGAAAGGGATTTGCGTTCGCCCTTCATTATGCAATCCTGTGTACATGCTGTTGTGACTACTTTTGTTTCTGTTTGCATTCACAAGCTTGAGTTTTCACACATTTGAACCTTCTTTCCAAACCATTTTTAGTGTAATCATAGCTTACACAGGCAAAATACACTCAGACCTCATTATAACGAAGTTGTGTCCGGCACAAAAATAAGTTCGTTATCACTGAAATTTGTTATAAAGGTGTATTCCTTACACTATACCTATTGCAAGACTATTCTTCATTTACTTGGTTATAACTCATATTTCGCTCTATTGAGGTTTGAGTGTAAGAAGTCGTAGTATTGATTTATAAAGCTAGTATAGGTTGCTTAATTAAGAGGAGCAGTTTTACGCCCACATGTGTGGGGAAATGCGCATTAGTGTTTGTTTTTACTTGTATGTAGTTCCCCTTCACATGTTAGGCATGCTTGTAATGTATGTAAGCGCTATTGTCATCCTTTTAACTGTACTGTAATGCTTGACTGAATGACTGGCTACTATTAAAATAGCTATGCACTTTCTCGACTGTTACATGCCTTGTGGTTTTCATAATTCAATAAATGATACTGCTTCAAAGGGGTCTGTTGGACAAGGAAGAAACGTAACTGAAATCAAATGGACACACCCGCCAATTAAAAATGAAATACAAAGTTTTATCACATTTTGTTTTTTTATTGCCGAGTGTTTATTTTAATTGAAGCCATAGAAATTGGCTGTTTTCTTGGTGGATTTTTATGGTAACGGAGGTAAATGGCAGTTGTTTTGCCCTAAAAGAAAAAGAGGGATATTTTCGACAAAAGTAGGCATTGTGCTGCCAGTAATGATAAGCTTCACTGGAGTACTACCACCCCTGCGTTGTCGCAAATCATAGACTTCAGCAAACATGGGCTTCAATTCATGCTGTGAATGTTGGTGGCCAGCAAGAGTGGGATATCCCCTGATTCGATAAACCAATCAGATCTGGCCTTGTCTAGCAGTGCATTGCACAGAATAAATGACAGCAGGACAATTGAATAAACTCTATTAACGTGGCACTGCTCTTTCGAAGCCCCAGCCCCTGTGTGACTTTCCAAAGTGCTGTCACTACACAAATGAAGTCAGTTGCTTGGTGGGCTCTTTTCTTCATGTGCAACGCTTGTGGTGAAATGCCACATGCTCCACATTGCCTTATCAACAGGCCTTATCTTCTGTTGTAGTTTTGGCACTCAGTTTTGTCTTCCTGGTCCCAGGATGAAACCTCGATTTCCATTGCTGATTTGGACAGAAGTATTAAAAATACAAAGCTGAAGTTGACACCTGCATTGGAAATAAACGGTCCTTATTCTGTAATCAACAAAGCATTTGAAAAAAACTGAGCAAGATTTTGCATGTGTAATTTGAGTAGAGATAGGTACTTCTCACTTTAGTTCATGGAATGGTTTTCTGTTTACACACACGTAGAAATCTCGGTATGGGAGTGATGTACACTTTCGCAGTAATAAGGGCGGTGGATTTGAGCACTCGTCGCATTTCTGGTTTTGAATTTAATCTTTCTGGAAAAACAGAGCGGCCATAACAGTAAAGCTAGGTCAGCGTTAGAGTACATTCCTTGCAACCTATGTTTGTTCTTTATCTTGATAACACCTATTCATATCTGCACAGGTTATTGCCTGTGTGGGTCAACAGAACGTAGAAGGCAAGCGGATCCCGTTCGGCTTCCGCAAGCGTACGCTGCCCCACTTTATCAAGGACGACTATGGTCCCGAGAGCCGTGGCTTCGTCGAGAACTCCTACCTGGCCGGTCTGACCCCTTCCGAGTTTTTCTTCCACGCCATGGGAGGAAGAGAGGGTCTCATTGATACTGCTGTCAAGACGGCCGAAACAGGTTCGTCATGTCGTGCTCGACTACAAGAGCATCCTGAAAGAGAGCGTCACAGCATGACACTCTCTTCCAAATCTTGTCATAAACATGACACTATTGTCATGCTAATGTAAATTGCTGTGAGAACTAGCGAAAAGCAATTTGCAGCATGTGCCTGCATTTCCATGCTCAATATCTGTGGGACGTTGGTAGATATCATTATAAAACTGAGTTGTTTTGTCTGCTGACGTTTTGACACCTATCTTACGGAAGTACAGGATGTAGATTCGTAGATCATAAACAGGATAATTCGTGGGTCTGTGGACTGGGAAACCTAAAAAGGACAACTTCACCGACACTATCATTGTCGTATTCATTGGTGTTATAGATTTAGGTAGCTTTGGGCTCGTTAATTACTGTGCAGAGCCTCATATCATTGAGAGTATGACAAATAGATATAATTAATTACACTACCTTTTGTGCAGTCTACTTGGATTGTCTGGCATACATGTCCCTGGTCAGCATGAAGGGTCAGACGGGTAATTATTTATGGTATAATCTTAAAATTGAGGTATTGTCGCCTTCTTTTTTTATTACTGGGTCGAGAGGTACCCAGTGAAGAAATAAAAGTGGCACAAACATTCGTCTTAATGATCTGATGTCGAGCTTTATGCCGTGTTGTATAAAAACAGTAGGTTGGTATTATTCATTACGGAAAATTGTTGAGGTTAGTTTGTGACTGTGTGCTTTGTCTGCAGGTTACATCCAGCGTCGTCTGATCAAAGCTATGGAAAGTGTAATGATTGCCTATGACGGCACGGTGCGAAACAGCAATGGCCAGGTGATCCAGCTGCGTTACGGAGAGGACGGCCTCGACGGAGGCACCGTTGAGTTTCAGAGCATGCCCACCCTGAAACCTTCCAACAAATCCTTTGAAAAGAAGTTCCGTTTTGATGCTTGCAATGAGCGGTAAGTTCTTGGCACTCGTGTTTTTTGTACACGTGTTTTATTGAGTGTGTGGCATCACCTGTGTCGACAGCTAAGTTAATTGTATGGCCGTTGTTTGTGTCTTCGAGAAGGTAAGCACACTACTATGCTGTTTTCGCGCGACTGCGCAAGAACTTTCTATAATACGGGCACCATCTAATCCTGCCACGAGATGTGCCTAAAATGTACAGCTTTAAGAGTTTTGATTTAGGGGGGGAGGCTACCCCGGAAACCGAACTTTATTTTTTACGATATCTTCATGAAACTTTCAGGGTATGTTCACAACATTAAAACTAGAAAAACTGCAAAGTTTCATGAAATGGTGTTCAGGGGTTCTAGAGTTACTGAGGTCTAACTGGGTGGTTCACTTGTGGGCCTGAGGAAGAGCCGGGAGAAATCCCAGGACATACCAGAAAGCTGAAATTTTTTGTGGGCATCCCTGGATAGGTATCGTAGGGTGCTGAAGACCGTTTTTTTTCTTTTTCAATTTCCCTTCCAAAAAAATGTTATTCTACTTTGAATTTGATGTAGCCAGTAGGTATGACATTTATCAAAAGTATTTGTTTATTAATAATTAATGGCACCAATTTAAAAAAAAAAAAAAACTTGTTACACCCTCGTAAAATCATCCAGGAGCAGAATAAAAGAAACTGCACACAAATTGGATAAGCAGTTCTGGAGAAATCACTTTCCTCAGTACCATAACTAGCTAAAAAATCCATTTTGAGAAAACAGGCTTTGAAAGTTCAGCACATGTGTTTTCCTCAAAAAGCTCCAGCAGAGTAGCTTAACGTGTCCTTGTGCAATTTTTCCTTCATTTGTCTTCCCTCCACCTTCTCTAAGTGCCGTTTAGATTTTTTTTTTTCATATGTAGGACATCTTTTTCAAGAGCCGGTTGCATCAGTTCAAATTTTTTTTGCGTCCCTAGCGTAGATTCGAGTTCAGCACAAATGGAGTTTCGACGTCTCGCATTCGCATTGATTTCTTCCTTAGTTAGGAAATGTGTCCTCAGATGAAGGGTCGACGGCCCATACATGCTATTGGCCCCAATGCAGACGAAGTGCTAGGTCTGGCGATTTTAGCAACACTCAGTGTCGCGCTCAACGGTACCAATTCAGAGCACGTGCTGAATCCGGCGATCTCGGACACACTCGATGCTTTCGCAGCTCCAGGTACACTTGGTTTGTCAGATTCTGGGCTGGTGGCAGCCAACAGCACAGTCTCGCCGGCGCAAGCATCTACGGGCTGTGCCTTTGCAGCAGAAAAGCGGAATTTCGATTCTCATAGAATCCACGTAACGGGTTTCCGCGCTCCGAACAAGTGCACCGTCTTCGGCTTCGTTGCCGGCATTACGCACAGCAACAAAAATAAAGGGCACAGAATTTGTGTGAAAAGAAAAAAAAAAAAAGAAGAGAAAACGATCTAAAATACAGCGCAAGGCAAAAAGGGGCCCCTAAGAAAACGTCTATCGAAGCGGACGGAGCAAAGAGCAACAACAGCGAGACGAGCACGCCGAACGTGCCATCGCTAGGAGCACGGAGGAAGGAAAGGTAAGGAGAGGGCATGCCCAGCCGGCGCAGGGGGTAAAAAATGTGTCGGAAATGACATCATGGCGGCCATATTCACTAGGCACAATGGCGGCGTTGCTATGGTTACGTGTTGTGCAGTGGAGCTGGTCTAGCAGTGAGCCGGCCGCGGCTGGCGGCGGAATGAGTGCCTCCCCAGGTCTCGTGCTGAGCCGTGGTGGACAACTGTGCTCTGCGCCGCGTTATTGGTTACGCAGTGTTCTCCTGGCTGTTACATTACTCTTAGCAAGGTTTACAAATTCCTTTGTCCATCACGGGGAACAGTGCGTAGAACAAGTGCATATCCATGTGTCGTGCGGCGGATGACGCGGATGAAGCAGTTGGTGTTCAGCGAAATTGCGTTGGGCACCATGACGAAGCTGAATGACGACGAACACCTTGCAGGTCAGTGACGGTTGAGCAGTGCTCCTGCTTTTGACAACGGACGACGCTGTTGAGCCCAGCAAGACGCTGTGAGGACCATGTGCACATACGTAGTTTCGTGTTGTGTGTGTACAGTAACAACTTGCATGTGCGTATTAAAACACCTTTTCTGTTCCGCTTGGTACACTCTCCACCAGCATTGCATGTAATCTCAACGTAACAGCAACCACGTTCAACTGTCACTAGCACCGTGCTCAAAGTCACCACGGTCGCAGTATGCTGACGCCGGTGAGTTTCACGTGGAACTCGAACACAGTGGCAGGACGCTGCGTTGGCCGCGTGGCGGAATGCAACCGTAGAAGGCGCACGACCGATCGTGTTGTCTGTACAGTTGCTGAATTAATGACGTGAAAGCACTCGCCGTTGTCAGTGCATCTAGCACGCGTTCTCTCGTAGTTGCTTCGTTGTCGGCGAGCTGTTACTCCCTGTTATTACTCGGACGAAGCGATTTCGCTGAAGGTGTCCCACTGGCTCAGAGTGATGAGCCCATTTCCATTAGTTTCGGATCGTCACGACACACGCGCTGCGCAGCCCACGTGCTTTCCGAGCCGGAGAGGGAGCCGCGCCTTCTGCTTCGCATTCATATGTAAACAAGAGAGGAGAATTTGCCTAGTCAATATGGCCGACTTCCGGCTTCATCGCGGCTTCACAACGAGTGACGTCAGGGCCTCTCCTTACCTTTCCTTCCTCCGTGGCCAGGAGGGACCGCCCCCGCTTCTAGCGCAGCAGCCAATGGCGGGTGCGCTTTCGCCCGCAAGATATGAATGAGCTGCTCTGGCCTATCAGCGCTCCGCATCCCATCTTGTAGAAATGCGGATAGCATCTCAACCGCGCCGTTGACGTCATTTTGAAAGGCGGCAAATGAGAGAGAAAATAATTCACGGTCAAAACAAGACCAAGATGGTGCGGGACAGCCGCATGGTCTCGGAATGGCGCACATGCGCGCAAAGTTTGGTTCGGTTTTGGTTTTGCGCATTTTGGGTGCTACAACGGCCTAGAAAATAGCATCTTTCTTGCACTTAGGGCGCTGATATTTGCAGAATAGGTAGTTTATGAGACACACAACACAAAAATATGGTTTTTCAAAAACACTTTTGCAATTTTTCGATTTTTAAGGGCTGTGTCCCCCCTTAAGTCAATGGTGTAACCAGACGCTCTGATGGATGCTCACTAAATGATCGAATTTCTTTGATGGAGCGATTGCGGGCAGATACCGTTGTGCTATGAAGGGACATAATCAGTAATGCTCCGATTATTGGTTGGAACACAATGTGCTATTTAGTGTCTATAAGCTCATGCGGTGGCCTCGAAAGACCTTTGTCGGGTTTCTGAAGATGGCTGTTGTTTCCATTTTTCCTGTGGTGCAGATACCTGCGTAAGGTGTTCACCGAAGATGTGGTGCGCGAACTCATGGGTAGCGCCACGGCTGTCGCTGAGCTGGAAAAGGAGTGGGAACGGCTCAAGAAGGACAGAGATATACTGAGAACCATCTTTCCGACAGGCGACAGCAAGGTGAGCTTTCTCGGAAAACGAGGAACCAGGAGACTGGTTTGTGGGACAACACCTCTTGTGCAATATTGCACTGTCGACTGCACTTGGGGCATGCGAGGCAACTGGCTTGGCCGTATCACAGGATTTTTTTTCTCTCTCGAGCAAATGGTGCATGAGACGAGACAGATGTAACGAACTAAGGTGCTTTTCCATCCCTTACAATCGTACCGTCTTGGGCACTATTAGTTCCCCAGTGGAAAGTGCTAACAGAGACGTTTAGTACAGTGATAGTGAACTACCGTATTTACTCGATTCTACCGCGCCCTCGATTGTAACGCGCACCCAATTTCCACCGCGAAAAAAAAAAAAAAAACGTAAGACATCAATTGCAACGCGCACCCATTTCTCTCGCTGGCCCGCACGATCACACCACTCGAAAAAACGACTCTTTTCGGGAGCGTCTTCCATTTAAATAGGTACGGGCGAAGCTTGTGCCCATCTGACGTGTAACAGAGCATTGCCGTCACTGTAGCTTTACCGTGGACCGATGTCAGCACGCGAACTTGCTCCACCCCCTTCTTCTCGACGGTTGTGGTGCCAGGCATGTCGAAGTAAAGAGGCATCTGATCGGCATTCCCGATTTGCCCAAGCAGGTAGCCGTTGTTGCGCCGCAAGTTTAGGACGAACCTCTGAAAACTGTGAAGCTTTTCATCGTACTCCTCCGCAAAACTTTTCGTATATGCATGTTCCCCTTCGGAGGAAAAAGCCTTTCCTCTTCATAAAGTTACTTAGCCAGCACCTGCTCGCTTCAAACTGGCTCTGCATTAGACCTTTTTCTAAGACTAATTGCATAGCCCACACTTGGAGCAGTTCTGTCGTCACGGGCCGCTGTGCGGCTCGCTGCTCAAGCACATACTCGCCGAGCAGCTCTTTAATTTGCGGAAACCGACCCTGCTGTGGTCCACAGAAGCCTTTGCGTGAAGTTTTGCTGTCGACAATCTTCTGCTTTTGTTTCCGCCGGTCCCGCACGCACGTTTCGGAAACTCCGAACGACCGCGATGCGGCCCGATTTCCGTCCGTTTCTGCACACGCGATGACTTTTCTTTTAAAAGCGGCATCGTGGTGCACTCGAGTTTTGGGAGCCGGCGCTTCCACGCCGTCGATGCTAATGCACTACTAGATGACGAACTCGTCAGCACACGTACGAAGTGCCGCACATGGGAAACACATAGGCAGAAATGGCCGACGCGCCATGCCGACGCACGTAGGGGGCGGCCATTTTGGATTTGCCGATGGCAATAGATTGACCGTAATTTTTTTGTTCGTACTCGATTCTAACACGCATGCGATTTATGAACTCGCTTAACCGGAAAAAAGTTGCGCGTTAGATTCGAGTAATTACGGTAATCTAAGTTTTACCAGTCTGCTACTCTAATCGATTTCTTGCAGGTGAGCAGGTTGATGTGCGAAATTTTTGAATTTTGCATGGAAACTGCAATGACCGTCCCCCAGAGTGACAACATTTTTTATTCTCTGGTATTTTGGCTCTCCTGACCCATTATGTGCAGTCCTTGTCTCCTTTAGTATTGTACGGTTTATGAGGCCAGGGCAGATGTCGAAATTTACGAAGAGCTGAATGTGGCATTGCCTTCATTATTGTTTTTGTGCATAAGGTGGCTTATCAATCCTCTATCAACAGGGATATTCGTCATTTTAGTATTCTTGGCGTTCACTTTGGTAGGGAACTGCGAAATCCGTATTTTTTTCTTCTAGTATCGTTGAAGCGAAATATGATAGTAATGTAACGTTTCTTACACGTTAGTATTTCTTTAAGCCGATAGCTTGGTTTTTTGTTTTTGAACGGGTGCACTGTTGGCCTAACATGCAAAATCAGGCCAGCCGCTAGTGCTCACTTTGGCTTTCAAGGCTGTGCCATGTTTTCGTAATGCATGCTTCCGATATTGATAACTGCAGGTTGTGCTGCCATGCAACCTCCAGAGGATGCTCTGGAATGCCCAGAAGATTTTCCGGGTGAACCTGCGTGCACCCACCGACCTGTCTCCTCTTAGGGTGGTACAAGGTGAGAGCCCACAGTCGAGTGCTGTTTGGTCGGTTCAAAAGAATCGTTAGTTCAGCGGCCCTTTGAGCGATGTAAAAACGAAAAAGTTTTTATGATGATGGTACAGCATCTGTGTAGATCTTTTCTACATTTAAGTCAGTCATCCCAAGATTAGTTCGCACAGCGCTGCAAATATTTCCAAATTATAAAGTAAGAAAAGAAAAAAAAAATGCCACACCTAATTCTGCTTTGCTTTTGCTAACATCTTTAAGTTAAGAATCCTGTGGCAGAACTGTTTAGCATTACTTCTTGCCTGGTTTGTCACGAAAAAAAAAAAAAAAAACTGTCAACCTGTTAATTTGTTTTTCTTATGTGTGTTCAGAATACCGTCGTCTAACAATTAATGTAACGTTATATTAAAGCCATGTTGCACAACAGCAGAAAATTAAATTATCTTGAGTCATGAACAAGCTCGCCCAAGCAGCAGTTTTAGAATATGGAAGTTGCGACGTTTTAAACATGGTGTTCAGTGAGGGGCACACCAAGGCTAATCCACTGTTCTGTTCTTGACAAACATTTTCCAGTGACAGGGCCAAGCACCGTATCGAACGATTCATCCCATAAAGTGCTTGTTTGCTACATAATTTGAACAAGGGCAGAACAGTAGTACACCTAAGCTATTTTTTAACAATGATATTAAAAGAAGACAACCACATGATGTATCAATCTAAAAGAAACATGCAGTGTTCAAATGTATTTCAACATTAGTATCTAATTGCCACGCTGCTCATTTTCAATTTGGTTTTCACTGTTTAGCTCCTTGTGTAAAATGGCAGTGATCTTTTGCTCGTCTTGCACACTTACAACTGCAGTGGCTGTGATTTCAGTTACAGCCTGCAAGCTGTCGTAAAGATGCTTTGGCCCAATAGTCTGCTGGGCAGCAGAGGATATTAATTTCTCGAAGGCTTTGGCTAGCTAGGAGTTCATCTAATTAGCCAACTCAGTTCAAATCTAAATTGGGCCTGTGATTTGTTCTGCGTTTTCTCGTCTAAAAATGGGCTAGAAAAAGTACGTATGATACTTGTTAAATGTGATCAATACGACTTGAGAAACATGGGAAGGTGCTATAAAATATGTTCGTAGAACCAAAATGCACGCTGTGCTAAATGTTGATAAACTGAAAGGTGTTTGCATTGGGCTTAGTGGGGAATTTTAAAAAGTATGTACAACTATTTGTTTGTTTGAATGGTGCTTATCTGAGTGGTACTTAATTGTATTATCTTATAATTGTCTTATGTAATGGTATGCCAAAGGGCCTGTGTGCAGTTAATGTATCAAGATTTGCCTGTACCTTTGTTATATCAATGATTCATGATACGCATTTGTTCGTTACGCATTAATATTTGTGTGGAACACTAGAGATATGCTTTGTAACATTTATCTAGGCTTGTGCGAATAGTGAATTTTAGGTTTCAAGCAAATTTGAAGTGGAACAGTGATTTTGTTCGAATAATTTCAAATGAAATTTGAATTGTATATATGACTATAAAGAAGAATGGGCATATTTATTATGACCTAACCTGCACAACATTTTTCAAAAATTGAAATTACTTCCATGCAAATTTTATTTCTTGCATTCAAAGGAAGTCAAAACAACTTTGAGTAGTAGCAGGATTTGACTTTCGGTACAATGCAAGTGATAACTTTTAAAATATGAAACATTTTAATATTTACTATACTTGGAGCATATAAGCCAGCATAATAAACTGTTAAACTTAAAACATGATCAATTGAATGAGGGTAATATGTTCATTTGAAGGGGCCCTGCAACACATTTTTAAGTAGCCATACAATGGATTCACTAGAGTAGCTTATTGCCTCACGAAATCATCGCCGCAAAAATTTTTAGAATCTGTCCTTTAGAATCTGGCCTTTAGAATGTTACAAACGAGATCGTACCCATCACGGGGCCGACTCAGCCATTATAACTCAGACATAAATTCACAGTGCCCAGATTGCACAGAAGTGTACTGTTCACTCGCGCACATGCTCTGGCAATGTCCCGCGTTACCTCAGGGACCTCTCACCAGTGAGTCCGACTGGGAGGAGGCACTCAGGAGCCCCAATCTCCGAAACCAACTTAAGGCAGTCCAGAGGGCCCAAGAACTGGCGGAACGCCACCACGTTCCCGCCCCGACTCGGGCGTCGCCTACGGTAGCGGCTGCTAGGATGTCCCACGTGGGCACCCTGGTGGCTTAAACTCCTCAGGACCATATATTAAAGTTCTTGACTGAATCTGTCCTGTACGAGCAGAGTTACAAAAATAAGTTGCACGCTGCAATTGCTCTCTTTTCTCTCGTCCCGTTGTAAGTGCTGGAAGCTAAGCAGAAAGGGTTGGCGTGAAGGTAAAAAATTACATCACGTGCGCCTCGTCACCTTGAGCACTTTTTCTCCCTCTCTCTTTCCTTTCCATCAAATATACGGCTTTGTAGTGCCACCGCACACATATGCATGGACAAGTCGCGGTCTAGTGGGGCAGCCCCAGTAACAACCAAGCGTACCATTCTCAAATCAGTCAATGACTGATACAATGGTTGTGATGAGTGATTTTTGAGCTTGTAATGTCATTTGTCTAAAAAAGAGAAAGCAATTTCTAGATGGCTTTGAAGATTTATTGGGAATTCCAGGCGGCGGGCTGCGCTATAATATTTGACTCGCACGTTCTCGGTAACCTCATAATCATATCGTGGTTTTGGGACGTTAAACCCCACATACCAATCAATCTCGGTAGCCTCGACTGCCGATCGGCAGCGTTTTCTCACCTTGCTCAAAAAGTGTTGCAGGGACCTTCAAAGGGCCCGTAAACCACCCAGAGGTCGAAATTCCGTTGTGGTAGAGAAATTCTGCACGGGTGTACGACGAACACGGAGCCATAATAATTTTTCGAAACGGTGCAGTAATACCGGAGTCAGGCGCGTTTGGTTATTGAAACGGTGATGATCACTCATTTCGCTCTCTTCTGCGCTTCCCTCCGCTGGTATCCTCTCCCAGACCGCTTTGCCTCTCGCCGAGCGCTCCTCCCAATCTCGGGTGGCATACGTCATCGCTGACGCACTGCTTGAAAACCGTCTACTTCCGATTGCTGCGACTCCAGCCGTCGACTCCGTCAGTTGCTGATTCGTGAGCGGGCGCATGCACGCAGGCAACACGACGAACAACAACAAGCAGTGTGGATTGCTGCTTGCAGACAGGCCGGAAGTCGTAGGCTCTTACTCGACCAATCAGCATATTTGGCTTGGCATGTCAGAGATATGGCTCGGCGCGTCACGCGGAGTCCCGAAAGGGACGGAAAGGAGGTGGGATTGTGTCTCGGAATTTGTGGTGCGCCGGTGGCTTATATCGCTGCGACGTGTAGAATCGTTGACAGCGACGACATTCTGCACATGATGCGCGTGTTTACTTAAAGTGTTTGAAAAGGTGGTTTACGGGCCCTTTGACCTTGAAGTAGGCTGGGCTTTGCGGCAATGCGGATTTTCCTTGGTTAGGTGCTTTCATGGCTTCGCATTCTTACACTGCAGCGAAACCATCTTTACAGGGGGTTATAAGCTCATTGCGAATACTTCGAAATTTTCAATAATGTAAATTCGAATAGAAGCGAATTTGAACCATTAAAATATTTGCACAAGCCTAGTCTTCTCATATTTTCTGTTTCATTGTGTTAAGATTCAACTTAGTTGTTGCAAGCCACCAATGTGGTATGATTAAGTGAAACATGTTCTTTGTTTTCTGATCCTTCTCCGTGGTTTATTTTCATACCTTGAGGCTTCACTGGGAATGTGCCACATTGCTGTGACGCAGGTGTCGAGGAGTTGGTGAAGAAGCTTGTGATTGTGCCTGGCGAGGACCACCTAAGTATCCAGGCAAACGAGAACGCTACCTTCCTGTTTCGTGCTCTGTTGCGGGCCACTCTGTGCTCAAAGCGTGTGGCCGAAGAGTTCCGACTCTCCACGGAGTCTTTCGAGTGGCTTCTGGGCGAGATCGAAACCAGGTTCCACCAGTCACAGGTACCGCATTCATGCAATAGTAGCACAAGTGTCTTTCATGGTTTTTCTGCAAGATGAACGTTCTGGTGAAGAGAAACCATTGAACAGGAAATGTCACTGGAGCCAACATACGACTAGTAGAATGGTCTTCTTCAAGACAGCAACGGCCTTGTTTTCGACAAGGCCGCACATCTTATTTTGCTTCTTTGATGGAGGCATGTGCACTTGTTAAAACATTGGCTTCGGTGTCATTCCCTGTTTAATGATTTCTCATCATTTCAAGCATTCATCTTCGCCGGAGCAGTCATCTTGTTTAGATGTCTTGAAGGGCTGCACCTGCATTGTGTTTGCTCCGCTACATCTCAACCGTTTGAGCATCAATAAGAAATGTATTACCAACAAACCCAACTAGCAGTGCGGCCTTTGTTACTGCAGAGCTGTGTTGTTACGTTCCGCAGTGCTGTATTTTGCTGGAGGATTTAAAAATTTTTTTTTGCTGATCAGGGCATGAAGTGTATTAGAACCTTGCTGTTACATTGCATCGGGGACTTCTCCTGTAGGATTCATCATGAAGTGTACTCTAAGTTGGACAAATTTTGCACACATGCATAAACACTGGCTGGGGTTTTTGTAATCTCCAAAATGCTTTCCACAATTCTTATCTGACTCAAGCGTTGATTACATGAATATCTCTTGCCACTGAATTGTCGTTTCACAAAAAATAGCACCATGTGAAATGCTCAGTACTCAATTTCATACTGGAATGGTGACTGGAAAATGGTGATGTTTGGTTTCTTTCTTTATCGTGTTGTAGGGCCAGCCTGGTGAAATGGTCGGTGCTTTGGCCGCCCAGTCGCTGGGTGAGCCGGCCACCCAGATGACCCTGAACACTTTCCACTACGCCGGTGTGTCGGCCAAGAACGTCACACTGGGTGTGCCCCGTCTGAAAGAGATCATCAACATCTCCAAGAAGCCCAAGACACCATCACTCACCGTCTTCCTGACAGGTGCTGCTGCACGAGATGCTGAAAAGGCCAAGGTAACGTGTCCACTTGATCGCTCACATTACTTCGCGTGGTCATTTGATGAGTAGCATCTATGAGTAGTATTTGATTAGTAGCATCTGTATATGAGACAAGTAAAGGTGATAAACCACCTTTGCAGGGGGTTACATGCAGTCTAATATGCTATTCATTCAATTCAAATACTTGGAAATTTTCAAATTCGAATCAAAGTGAATTCGAATACTGTAATATTCATTTGAATATTTCAAACATTCGAGTATTTGCACAAGCCTAGTAATTTGTTTTATAAACTGAGGTTTTTGTGCATTGTACCAGAAGCTAGATTTGCCTTATGGCTGCATAGACATATCTGCAGTGTGTGATAAGCTCTTATGGAAGTTGACACGGCTGTGTTGGAAAAGGTGGTAGAGTTAAGAGACTATATTTTTGTAGGTTTTTTGTTCGATGCAATTTTGTGTAGCACCAAACTGACTTGAGACATTGTAGCGTCAACACTACATGACTGATCATGACATCTGGTGCATAGCCAGAATTTTTAATGTGAATCTGGTGTGAGACCCTTGTTGAGAGGCAGCTTTCAGTGTGACAGATATCTTGTTGATCTTTTTCACCAGGATGTTTTGTGCCGGTTGGAGCACACCACTCTACGCAAGGTGACCGCAAACACGGCCATCTACTACGACCCCGACCCTCAAAACACTGTCATCGCCGAGGACCAGGAGTTTGTGAACGTCTACTACGAGATGCCCGACTTCGACCCAACTCGCATATCACCCTGGCTGCTCCGTGTCGAACTGGACCGCAAGCGTATGACAGACAAGAAGCTCACCATGGAGCAGATTGCTGAGAAAATCAACGCCGGTTTTGGCGACGACCTCAACTGCATCTTCAACGACGACAATGCCGAGAAGCTGGTGCTTCGGATACGAATCATGAACAGCGACGATGGCAAGTTCCAAGATGTGAGTATTGCAGTTTCTTTGTTTCTCGCTTATGTTATCTGGGCCGAATGAGCATTACTCATGGGGATGTGAGCACTTGTTACACAGTGCCCGGTGCATCTTTAGAACAATGGGCTGTGCTTTCATGCATTACCAATGCTCCAATGCCTCTGCCATTGACTGTTTCTTTGTTGAATGAGCTGTTTTTGCTTTTCTCCTTATGACAAGCCTCTTCATGCATGGGTTCTTAAAGCTGTGTCACAAGGGTGCTCTTAAAAAGCCAGCCACTCAGAAACGTCGCAATTCTCATCAGTTTATTGGAGTTACAGTGCCTCTACACGACAGTCTCGAGCAGCTGTTAAGTGGTTCAGGCATTTCTCAATGAACATGTGTAGCACTGCAAATATTTATTTTCTATTTCACGTCACCATCAGCTAAATTAGTATAAATCTACTTAGAAGCACAAATGTGTGTTAATTTTACTTAAACATTTTATTAAGGGGCCAGACTGGTCTTACATATTTTTTGTTTATTTATTCAGTGATCCTGATCAAACTGCACAGGATTATGCAGTTATTTCTGCTGATTTCAAATACTGAATTAGTTTTCCTGTAAGTAGTCTCATTCATAGGATAACTTAAGTTCACCCCCTATTGTTTAAGGCCTCCATAAAAAAAAAGTGCTTAATCAAAAGTGACATTTAAAGTATACCAACATAGACTAATGACTGTAGAGTGAAAGTATGCAAGAGTTTTTGTTTTTAGGCCTTTCTTGGTTATTTTACAGCAAAATGAACTATCCATTTGGGAATCGTATTACAATTTTGATGAGTAATTAATTAAAAAGGCTCATGCTTTGAATTATGCTCCTATACTAGCATTCTACACACATACAGGTTTTATTGCAAAAAGAATTATTGTTGTACGTGGCTTAAATGCAAAGATATTGAGGCCTCAAAATTGAACATTCGTAAATTTACTTTTTTCAGAAAAATGGAAAAAAAACTGAAAACACACAGTTCCTTCGAAAAGCGACAATCGTGGTGCGCATGTTTTGCAATCCTCATAAAAGTGCTCATAAATTCGTAGCAGAGCCCCCAACAAAGGTGCAGGCCAATTGTAAAGAAGCCTCAAAGTCGGTTCCCCATTTTTTTGCAGGTTCTGGATGTTAACAGCACCAAGAATCTGGACAGTTAGAATGGCATTACAAAAAAAATTACCACTTCTTGGTGTGTGAAAATTTGCAGATAGAAAAATACTTGCAGAAACCAAATATGTCAATTTTAAAAAAATGAATTATGTTTGTTTTATACTGTGGACATGGGGATTTTGCTGCGGGTGTTGAAAAATAGCTGTCTGAACCAGCCAAGACAAGATGCGGCTGTCCCGGTAGGAGTGTCAGTTGTCTGTGGGCTGTTGTTCACAGCACGGGCAGTTGAATTTTCACTTTATAGCCTTGACACACTGTGTCCGCATTACAACTGAGGATGTGTTGGGGTCAAGCTGATACAGGAAATCATAAGTTAAAGGTTTTGTATCTGCATGTAATTTGCAAATGTCGTCTAAAGACGATAGTCTTGCATGTGGAGAGAGTGAACAAAACATTTATTTGATGTTATGCGCAAGAAAATCGGTGAATGGTATTCCAGAGGCACTGCATTAGATTGCCTCTAGCGTGCTGCGGAGGCGAACAAGCGCATCAAGTCACGTCACACGTAAGATATGAGCGCCATCTGGCAGTTTCTTTTGGAAAACAAAGCGCGTGGCCGTGCGCGCCCTTCTCGGAGGTGATAAGCTGTAGAACGCGAGGTGACGGGTAGGTGCCACCACCATCTCGTCTTAGCAAAGCGTTGGAAACACTCTCCGTTCCGAGCAAGCGTTGCATGGTAAGCGCAGCCTGATGAACGCTACGGTCTGTAAAATTACTTATGTATTTGTTTTGTAGTAAGAGATGCATATGCAGAATGTGTGCGTGTTGTTATGGTGCCCTAGCCATGCCCAATAATTGCATTTTAATTGGCAATTGCACAAGCATGAACGCTCAACCTTGAGCAACATTGGTTGTCGCTACAGATGGGGTAGGCCGTTTCAAGTACCCTATGCCGGTAAGAGTGGACAGACAAATGTACAAATAGACAGACGGACAGACAGACCAAGATTTTTCCGTCAAAGGTCCCCAAAAAATACTATCGTCATTAAAAACAAAACATAGGCCAAAAGTCTATGCGTTGGATGTCCGCGTTGGGAAAAAGTTCCTGTGTTGGTAACCTTGGGTGACCAGGAAGCAAGTAATGAGAATTCTACTTGTAGGTATGAAAAGAAAGACGTCATAAAGGTAGCAAACAAGCTGTGTTAATGTTTCTGTGCTTTCTTTTTCCTGTCATTAGGAGGAGGAACAAGTGGACAAGATGGAGGACGATGTTTTCCTTCGCTGCATTGAGGCCAACATGCTGAGTGACATGACACTGCAGGGAATCGAAGCGATCACAAAGGTCAGTACACTCGAGCTACAAGACTGATGCCGAGATTCAGAAGCTGGAAGTGCGTAGCATGCACTAGCATTAGCAGTAACAGTTTGTGCTTTATTATGTCGCATTGGAACTTTGATTTTTCGCATCTGTCTAATACGAATCGAATTCCAGGTATTGGTGGCACGCTTCTGGCCCTTTTTCTTTCGCCTCAACTGCAGCTATGGAAGCTACGTGGGGTTGGGGACTAAGAGGCGAGAGTCTGAGTTATTGAGTATGCATCCTGTTCATTCACTTCTGGTGTAATTCAGATGGGCACCACTGTCGCTACTGCGTAACTTTAGCACACTACAGAGTGCAGTGCCAGCTTGCGGTGGCAGATCGTGGCAAAAAGATCATGTGATCCATAAACCACCCTACATTTGTCAGTTGTTCACCAATAACATCAATTTGCTTCGATGACAAACTAAAGCTTCGGAAGGCAGCTTTGAAGAGAATGAGGATGGGCCTGTGTAAGAAAAGAAGGCTAGTTCTTTCGTCCCATCTTCTTTTCCCAAAAGAGCAGCCAGGCTCCGTGTCTCTGTAGGTGGCACCTGTCAGCCTGTCTCCTCCTTACTTCTTTAATGTCTGTGTTTTATGAGTATCTAAAACCAAATAAATAAATGAAGAAGCAACTTTGCACTCCCCTTTTGAAATGTACATGCTGTGCATAACTACAAAATTTGGTTGAGCTGTTTACAGCAGCGTTTGTCTTTTGTAGAATGTTTTTTATTCTTCATCAAGGATGAGCGTTGGTTCAGCGTCTACCGTATAAACCGGAATATAAGTCGAGATATTTTCAATAAAACAACAAGCTAAAGTCATCTCTCGTTTTATATAGCGGTGTCTAGCCGACTGCGCTGCTGTCTGGCAACATGTGGCTTGCATGCGTGTGATAAGCCGGATGCGGCCATATTTGCATCTAAATTCAATAGTAGGTTGTTGTTTTTCTCTCTCTGTTTGTTTTCTTTGTGTTCGTGATTCGCTTCCGATCTGTTATGAGTTTTCGCTCCGCTTGACATTGCGTTGCATTTTTAGTGGTCTTTTTTTTTCGTTCACTGAATATGAGTAGCGATTCGAGGAGGCAGTACTCGGATGTTGTTGAGTTCGCAGAAGAGAATGGGAATATGGCTGCTCAGCGCCGCTTTGGTGTATCGGAAAAAAGCGTGCGCTATTGGAGGGCACAGAAAGGGAAGCTCCAGATGTGCAATCCTCGGAGAATGTCGTTTCGTAGATGAAGTGCGGTTCATCCGCAGCTAGAGGATACGCTAGCAGACTTTGTGTAGGAAGTTCGTGCGTGCTCGCTGCCAGTGATCGTGGATACCATTCGCAAGAAAGCCGTGGAACTCGCTCGAGAAGCTGGGCTCACGAGAGAAGAGCTTCGTGCACCTAACTCTTGCGTGCGTCGATTCATGAGACTTAAAGGATGTTCTTTCCGGCAGCGCACATCCATCTGTCAGAAGTTGCCGCAGGAGTTTGGCGACAAGCTTATAAACTGTCAGCGCTTCGTGAACCGGCTTTGGTAGCAGAATGACTACATGATGGGGCAGATTGACAATGCCGATGAGACGCCCGTGTGGTTTGACATGCCTTTGTAGACCACGATCACGCAGCACGGCGCCAAGGATGTGAAGCTGTTGTCTACTGGCAAAGAGCACTTGCGCTTCACCGTTGTGCTGGCATGCACGGCAGATAGTAGAAAGCGTCTGTCCTTCATCATTTTCAATTGTAAAACAATGCCGAAGAAAGTGTTCCTGCCCGGTGTTGTCGTTCGCGTCAACAAAAAGGGATACATAGACGAGGCCATGATGCTCGAATGGATACGAATAGTCTGAAACCGTTGGCCAGGTGCATTGCTGCGTCTTCGCAGCGTGCTGGTGTTGGATGCGTTTCGTAGTCACTTACCCAATGCTGTGAAACACGCACTCTGCGATGGAAAAACGGACTTTGCCTTAATACCAGGTGGTATGACGTCCACCCTCCAACCACTCGACGTTGTGCTAAACGAGCCGTTTAAAGACCGAGTGCAGCTGGAGTACCAAGAGTGGATGTCCGGCGAAAACCCAAAAACACCGACGGGCCGCCTACAGAGGCCTCCACTTGCGACTGTTTGTAGCTGGGTGCTTTCTGCCTGGCGTTCCTTGCCAGATTTCATGCTTTCAAGAAATGTTGCATTAGCAACTTGCTGGATGGCACGGAAGATGACGCACTGTGGGAGGCGGCCAGCGACAAACTTTCATCTTCAGAAGGCAGTGGTGCTTCGTCTGACGAATAGGAACAGTTGTGATGGTGGTTGAGAGGAGCTCCGACGATCGGGGCACGGTGGGTCCAGTTCACAAATAAATGTGGTTCGGTAGTCTGTTTTTTTTTTTTTCTTTCTTTTTCGGTAACTTGAATTCGGGGGGTCGACCTATATTCCCACTAGACCTATAGTCCGGTTTATACGGTATTTAAAACATTGCATAGTTAGCTCTACAATCATTTCCTTGTTGCCAAAGCTTGTTGGTATTTTGCTACTCACAAACTTCACTTTAATTAACTTACATATATAGTCACATTGCACTAAATATACGGTGGTCAAAAAAAACTTAGAACATTAGAACAAGTGCTGATGGCCAAAGTGTTTACAATGATGCCTCAGTACCTTTATGCCGTGAATTTTGTTCAGAACTAAAATTAACTAATTATGCTTAGCTACTGTCACAACATCTATGCTTCTCATGCCTTTATGTCCCTTTAACACTGATCACATGTGTTTAAATTCTGCGGTACGCTACGATTAGCCCAGATTTCTTCTCCCATAATGTATTGCTGCCTGTTCCTTGTTCACATCGTCTCGGGATCCGTATGCTTTGTAGGTGTACATGCACCTGCCTACCACAGACAACAAGAAGCGCATCGTCCTCACAGAGACAGGAGAATTCAAGGCCATCGCTGAGTGGCTTCTGGAAACGGACGGCACCAGCCTCATGCGAGTGCTGAGTGAACGAGACGTAGACCCCGTCCGGACGTACTCCAACGACATTTGTGAGATCTTCGCGGTAAGTCACGCGGCTCTACAAAGTGCGCAGACCGCTTTTGTTACTCTACTGTCGTTGTGGCTTGACTGTCACGGAAATAGATAGGAAATAGACCCCTCAATTCAGTGCTCGTAGTCCATCACCTATCACCAATTAATTAGGACAAATGAGTGAATAAACCACTGTGAGCACACATTAACAGTGTTTGTGCTATGAAGTGGTTTTTCTGCTAGTAAAAACAAAAAAGTCATGACCATGTCCCCCCTCTTCAGTGTTACCTTAGCTGACCCCCCCCCCCCAAATGAGTGGCTGGATCCTCCGCCCCCGAGTCTCATTGCTATCGCTATCGAGCAATGGCGGCACCCTTGCTTGCTGAACAGCGGTGGTTTCTGGTCGTGCCAACGCGTGTTTTAACTTCCTTGACACATTTTCATGCTCTGAAAATGCATTGATATGTTAAAGGTTGGGTTTACTGCATAACAATAAGAATCTGAGCCTGGAATTGTATCTTGAAATTTTGTTGAAGTAGGACAACAAAAGGAAAAGTGTTCATTGTGGCGACAATATTTGTGCATTGACTTCTATGGACTGCTGATGGGGAATCATGAATTTTTCATTGTAGCGTAAATTTCGTTGAAGCGGCATTCGTTATTGCGGAGTTTGACTGTGGCATAGAGTTACCAGTTCGGCTGCAAGCGTTAAAGATTTCCTGAGGTGCCTATTCACTTCAACTGTCACATCATCAGCTTGCATAGATTTCAAGGCTAATTTTCTGCCCCGAGACAAAATTGCCATACTGCTGATGGTTTCGGCACACTTTGTGTTCTCGTTTTTTTTTTTTTTTTCAAGTTAGTGGGTTCTGTAACATAATGGAGCTAAAAGAGTGTACATTAACATACTTTTGAAAGGTCTAGTGTCTGCAGTCATGGACATTTAAAATACAAACAAGCTATGGTTAATGAAAATGCATTCTTTTCTTCTTGGGGTGGCTAGTATGCTTAATGTCAGCGTGATTCTGCAGGTCCTGGGAATAGAGGCAGTCCGAAAGGCTGTGGAGAAGGAAATGAACCACGTCATCTCGTTCGACGGCTCGTATGTCAACTACCGCCACTTGGCCCTCTTGTGTGACGTGATGACCGCCAAGGGACATCTGATGGCTATCACCCGTCACGGAATCAACCGTCAAGACACAGGGGCCCTCATGAGGTGTTCCTTTGAAGAGACTGTAAGTTGAACATCTTGGCTGTGGCATTTTCAATGCAGCAGCATTCTCGTGATGGTTTTTGGGGCCATAGTTTTGTGACACCCGAGACTGGGACTGCAAAGCCAGTCTGTAAAGCCTTTAGTAAAAATGCATTTCCAACAATAGTGTCTTGTGGCGAAAAGTAGTCCAGTTTCTATTTCTGGCTACATTGACAGATGTACATTCATCAAGTACAGAAGAGAGTAAAATGCTACCTATAAGCTTTACACAGTGTATGGAACTTATGTTACTTTATATAACTAATGTAGCAATCGAATGAAAGTACGGCTGTTTGGTCTGGATAGAGGTGTCGAGTAGTAATGTTAACAGTGTGGTTGCATATTGTAAAGGTTAATTCATCTGTACCTTTATCTTTCATAAACTGGCACTTGAAATGCAAGCAGTACATCATATTCATAGATTTATTTTGCACTGTTACTGCTGTCAGGCCTTGGTAATAGTGTCAATAATTTGAAAATCATGTCATTGTCATTTAAACAATGTCATAGAGAAGGTGGCAGCATTATTGAGGTATTGAGGAGGCTATTATAACAGCAGCAGCATTTACCACATTTTGCATAGTTCTGTTTTTTAACTTTGCAAAAGCAGAATTGCAGTGTATATCACGTAACACCTCACAAAAGAAGCTGTCTTGTCAAGGTGCTGAGGTGGTCGCTGAAGTGTATTACCAAGATTGATATTGCAACTCTGCGAGAATGTTCTTGAGTTGTGGGCTTGGTGGCAGTTGCTGCCACCCGACAGCTGAGAGAATACTCACGTTATCCATCCAAGACCAAGAAACACAGGCTTTCTCATCTTGTGCTCCTTCAGTGTCTATCTGCCCTGCAGAAGTCTTCAGAATACAGTGAAGTATATATGAATGTCCTGTGATGGACACCAGTTTTCTAGATAACACCTGCAAGCTATTGTTTTAAGCCCTTCCTTGTCTTCAAGTGCCTTTGTGACTGTCGCTCGTTTCTTTCGTGCACAGGTTGATGTGCTCCTGGATGCTGCTTCACACGCTGAGGTTGACTACCTGAAAGGTGTCTCCGAGAACATTATCATGGGACAGCTGGCACGTATGGGCACAGGTGCCTTCGACCTGATGCTTGATGCCGAGAAGTGCAAGTATGGCATTGAGATCCCCATGAACCTGCCAATGATGGGATCCCTCTGTGAGTGTGCCTTCAGATTTGAGCCTTTGTCCATTGACCATGTTGAGATCTTCTTATTCTTTCTGTAGCTTCGTGTTTTGCAATACTTTGTGCTTCTGTAAATATTAGGCTTGTGCCTAATATTCGAAGCATACGAATATTTGAATGCTTCGAATATTCAAGCGAACAGTTGTGTATACAAATTCGCTTAGATTATGATTTAAATTATCGAATGTTTTCGAAGTATTCGCAGTAAACGAATAGGTGTATGTATACTAATCCGCATGTCACTGCTCGTAAAGGTGGTTTCGCTGCAATGTAGAAGTGCTAAGCCGTGAAAGCACGTATCCAGGAAAAATTAGCTTTGCCACGAAACCCACCTTCAAGATTAAAGGGGCCCTGCAACACTTACTGAGCATGGTCAGAAAACGCTGCCGATCGGTAGTCGAGACTACCTTGAACATGCAAGGCAAATAATATTGCGCAGCACGCAGCGTGTATTTCACAATAAAATTTCAGAGCTAAAAATTGCTTTCTTTCCTCGGCAAATGACACTACAAGCTCAAAAATCACTTGTCACAGCCAAGAAGGAATATGCGGCTCTGGTCACAGCCATTGGTTGATTCGAGTATGGCGCGCTCGTTGTTACCGGGGCCACCGCAGGAGGCCGCCGCTTGTCCACAAGTACATGCGCGATCGCACTGAAAATTCGTGTATTCGAAGAAGAAAAAAAAAAAAAGGTGCTCAAGGTCACAAGGTGTGTGTGACGTATTTTCTTTCGCTGTACCGTTCCTCCCTGCTTAGCTTCCAGCTATTTATTTTGTCGGGACGAGAAGAGAGAATGCAATTGCAGCATGCGACAAATTTTTGGAACTCCGCTCGTACTGGACTGATTCTAGAAACTTTGCGGCAGTAAATTTGTGAGGCAACAAGCGTGTATACTGGCTCCGTGGCTACTTGAAAAAGTGTTGCAGGGCCCCTTTAAAGGAACATGTTACCCTCAGATCAATTGTTCAGTTTATTAAGCTTGTTATGACGGCTTATATGCTCCAAGTGTAATAAATTTAGAAAATTATGTATCTTACAGGTTATCACTCGTATCCTACCGAACTACTACTCAAGGCTGTTTCTACTTTCTTTGAACGAAAAAAAGGCACTTGCATACATCCCTTATTTCAATTCAAAAGAAATATTGTGTGGGTTAGTTAGGTCATGATAAATATTCCCCCCTTTTTTCTATATCATGCATATCATTTGAATTCGATTTCAAATTATTTGATCAAAATCACTATTTGCTTCGAATTCGCTTCGAACCTAAAATTCACTATTCGCACAAGCCTAGTAAATATCAAAGATTCAGTGCTACTTGGTCAACTACTATTTTGCTTCTTCGTGTTCTCTTTTACATGAACTTGATGTACGTGATTGTATGAATCGGTGGAGTTGGTCTTCAGCCATATTGTTTTCCTGCAGTGTGCATGATAACTTTCTGCCCATGCATCATAATCTTTTAATCTGTAAGGACCTCATTGTAGCATTTTCTTGCAACCCTTCATCATCTGAAGTAACATGTGTGATGCATACTAAGCCACGCCCAATTAAATGTTACAATAAAGGCTAATTATTTTGACACCACTAATTTTGAACATGGTATATTTTGTTGGCCGTCCATTTATCACTTCTGTTTGCGTTAATATATGGCTTTGGGCACCTAATTACATCTATGTCCTAAGTTTTTTGCTCGTGGACTTGGTTAGATTTCACAATGTGCAATGCTAAAAGTGCAGTTCTGTGTTTCCCCGTTGTTGAACAGTACACTCTTTGTTCCATGCGCGTGCTCAAAATGCATCCTTTTTGTTGCATATTTTATAGGTGTGGTTACTACCATCATTCATAGCGCACATGCCCCTGCACTTTGTGTGCTCAAAAGACACATTTACATCCCGCAGGTGGCCCTGGAGTGTTCTTTGGCAGCGCAGCCACACCAATGGCCGGAATGTCTCCTCAGATGACACCATGGGCAACAGGTGCCACTCCAGCTTATGGCAGCGGTTGGTCGCCTAACGTGGGAAGTGGCATGACACCAGGAGGCGCTGGCTTCTCACCCTCTGCATCAAGTGATGCTAGTGGCTTCAGCCCGGGCGCCTGCAGCCCTGCATGGTCACCGCAGCCGGGCTCGCCAGCCTCGTCACCTGCCTCACCTTACATACCCAGCCCCAGCTCCCCGAACTACTCGCCTTCGTCACCTGCTTATGCACCTTCCTCTCCTTCTCTCACTCCTGCTTCCCCAACCTATTCCCCGACATCTCCATCATACTCTCCCACATCCCCGTCCTATTCGCCGACATCGCCCACATACTCTCCCACTTCCCCCAACTACTCTCCCACGTCGCCGAGTTACTCGCCGACATCTCCATCCTACTCCCCGACAAGCCCCAGCTACTCTCCAACGTCGCCGTCCTACTCCCCAACATCGCCGTCTTATTCTCCGACAAGCCCGAGCTACTCGCCCACATCCCCTTCCTACTCGCCAACCTCCCCATCGTATTCTCCTACGTCTCCTTCCTACTCCCCAACTTCGCCATCTTACTCGCCAACCAGTCCCAGCTATTCCCCAAGCTCTCCCAACTACACCCCTGCGTCGCCCTCCTACTCGCCGACATCGCCATCTTATTCCCCAACCTCACCATCCTACTCTCCCACCTCTCCATCCTACTCCCCTACCAGCCCATCCTACTCGCCCAGTTCTCCCAATTATTCTCCTCAGAGTCCTAGCTACTCTCCAGGTAGCCCCAGCTATTCGCCAAGCAGCCCCAAGTACTCTCCGACCTCTCCATCGTATTCTCCAACAAGTCCAAGCTATTCTCCCGGATCGCCCCAGTACACACCGTCGTCACCCAAGTACTCTCCGACCTCGCCAACCTATTCACCGACGTCTCCGTCGTACTCTCCGTCGAGTCCGAAGTATTCCCCGACAAGTCCGAAGTACTCGCCAACGAGTCCAACTTACACGCCTTCGTCGCCCAAGTACAGCCCGACCTCACCTCAGTACAGTCCAACGTCGCCGCAGTACAGCCCCACATCACCAAAGTACTCTCCGACGTCACCCAAGTATTCTCCAACGTCGCCAACATATTCGCCTACTTCACCGAAGTACTCGCCTACTTCCCCTACTTACTCTCCCACAAGTCCCAAGGGCTCAAGCTACTCCCCAACAAGTCCAGGCTATTCCCCATCCTCGCCAACTTATAGTCCCACCAGCCCCAACATGGAAGAGGATAGCGACAATGATTAATCTGAATTGCACTTGCGCCAAGTGTATTGTGGCATCTGTACATACAATAAATCGGCTCACGGCCTTATTCCATTTTTCTATGTTTCTTTTTGCTAAATAATGTCTAGGTGCTTGACTGGGCAAAGGAAATGCCAGTGCCTTTCCACTGCAAATGAATTCATGGAAAGTGTACTTCACTAAAGTTTTAAATAAATATTGTTTTCAGAACTGCTTGCATTTTATGTTTATGTATATGTGCATTGTTGTCATTTAATTCTGATGACATGCAAATGCACATCACTTTGCTTTGCTAAACCCAGAAATCTCGTACCGCTGTGGTTCCTGCTGGCCCACGGGCACCTTGATTGTGGGAGTGGGTAGAAATGACACTCAAATCCGGTGCATTAGACATCTTTGGTGTTTCTGCGTAGTTTGTTGATGACCGAGTTTGTAGACGTATAAAAATGTCGGCATCCAAATCAGTGGCATCGCACGGTGCAGCAGTGATCAACCAGACAAGTGCAAAATTAATGCTGCTGTTACCAAGTGTATTCAACTTTCTTATTGGTTTGAACAATCGGCATTGACGTAGTTGCAAAAGTGTTTTCATTTCAAAAGGCTTTTTTGTTTTTTTTTACGTGAGCATTTATGGAAGCACGAAAAATGTCTAAAACATATCAGAATGTCGCATCTAGGCTTGTGCAAATATTCGAATGCTTCGAATAGTTGAGTATTCGAATTTCTTCAATTCGAATTTAAATTATTGAGTATTTTTGAAGTGTTCACAATGCCCCGCCGTGGTGGTCTAGTGGCTAAGGTACTCGGCTGCTGACCCGCAGGTCGCGGGTTCAAGTATCGGCTGCGGCGGCTGCATTTCCGATGAAGGCGGAAATGTTGTAGGCCCGTGTGCTCAGATTTGGGTGCACGATAAAGAACCCCAGGTGGTCGAAATTTCCGGAGCCCTCCACTACGGTGTCTCTCATAATCATATGGTCGTTTTGGGACGTTAAACCCTACAAATCAATCAATCGAAGTATTCACAATGAACGAATAGATACATAATAATCCGCAAGTAACTGCTTGTGCTTGTAAAGGTGGTTTCACTGCAATCTAGGTCCGCTAAGCCGCGAAAGCACCTATCTAGGAAAATTTCGCTTTGCCGCGAAGCTACCTTTCAAATTTAAAGGGACCCTGCAACACTTACTGAGCATGGTCAGAAAACGCTGCCGATCGATAGTCGAGGCTACCAAAAAGACGCGAGGCAAATATTATAGTGCAACTCGCGGCCTGTAATTCACAATAAATTTTTAAAACTAAGAATTGCTTTCTTTCCTCGGCAAATGACACTGCAAGCTCAAAAATCAGTTGTCCCAGCTGAAAAGAAATATACGGCTCTGGTCACAGCTATCGGCTGAATTGAGCATGGCGCGCTCGTCATTATCGGGGTCGCTGCTTGAGGCCACCCCTTGTCCATGAGTGTGTGCGCGATCGCACTGAAAAGCCGCGTATTAGAAGAAAAAAAAGTAAAGAGGTGCTCAAGGTCACAAGGCGCGTGTGACGTATTTTCTTTCGCCATGTCATTGCTCCCTGCTTAGGTTCCAGCTGTTTCGTTGGCACGAGAAGAGAGAATGCAATTGCAGCCTGCGACAAATTTTTGGAACTCCGCTCGTACTGGACTGATTCTAGAAACTTTGCGGCAGTAAATTTGTGAGGCAACAAGCATGTATACTGGCTCCGTGGCTACTTAAAAAAGTGTTGCAGGGCCCCTTTAAAGGAACATGTTACCCTCAAATCAATTCATTTTATTAAGCTTGTTATGATGGCTTATATGCTCCAAGTATAATAAATCTTAAAATGTCAACTATGTTACAGGTTATCACTCACATCCTACCCAAACTACTACTCAAGGTTGTTTCGACTTCCTTTAACGAAAAAAAAGGCATTGGCATTGAGCCTTTGTTTCAATTCAAAAGAAATATTGTGCAGGTTAGTTAGGTTATGATAGATATTGCCTTTTTTTATAAGTCATACATACTATTCGAATTTGATTCGAAATTATTCCATCAAAATCGCTATTCGCTTCGAACCTAAAATTTACCATTCGCACAAGCCTAATCGCAACCCTCATTTGGTCAGCTGGTCTTACTGTAAAGGAATTGTGTGCACAGGAATACCGGATGTGCTTAACTATCTTATGTTTCCAGCTTTCGTTCAGCCTTCTTATAAATGTCCTGCAAGCTACCCTCTGTAATGTGGTGGCATCCTGCATTAAGTGCAGAAGCACTTGCTTACCACGCTCCCATTTTTAACACCATGTCTCATTTTCCTTTTCCCATTACTCCACAAATAGTTGTTGCATGCCTGAAAGGAAGGAACGCAGCACTTATCTCCCAACTAGTGTTATTAGTGGCAAGCATGCACTCTGAACTTCACATAAGGTGTGTTATTCAAATTTGCTTGCTATTCATTATGTCGATTGGCAGCTAGAGTAAAATGGAAAGCCTTTACGATCTCTCAAATGATGTGATGTCTGTTGGTGTCTTACAACAGATATCGCTAACTTATTTGTGGTTTGTGTTGTAGGACACTGATGGACATCGAATGATCGATGGAAAAAAAAACAAAAAAACAATAGTGTTCTCTTGTACTCACGTTTCTGCCACAGCAATCTGGGCTTCAGAATTCAACGTTCTTTAATGTAATAGGGTTATTTGAGGAGCTCCTTTAAGTAAATCAGGGATCCTTGTCAAAATATGGTGCCATCACAGCCAGAAACCACCTCCAATGATCAGCCGGTTGTGATACCTTTATTTTTTGCTCCATAGAATATCATCGATGTGCACCCATTAATGACATGCATGCAAAATACTTTTTCAGATGGGCTGCAAGATACTGACATCACAAACCTGACCACCATCACCCCCACCACTTGCGAGATTATCATCTTTGAAATTTACTTGTCACATTAGTCGAGTCGCTATGTTGCTTGACTACCGAAACATGTGCCGCGGGTTCAAATCCCAGATGCGGTAGCCACATTATCGATAAAGACAAAAATGCATGAAGCTTGTGTAAATAAATATAGGTGGACGTTAAAGAACCTCAGGTGGTTGCTATTTCTGAAGCTCTCCACTATGGCATCTTTCATAATTACGTGTATCATGGTATGAGATGCTAAACACCCAGGATTATTATTAATTACAAGTGAATTTTGAGAGAATGAGCGGCATTAATAAATTTTTCTCCTGCAATACCAGGAACTGCTTAGTCCACGACTTCTTGCACCTAGCTAGCTAGAGGCATCGGTGTCAGCTGCCAATGTTAGGTTTAACTGAATACACACTGTGCTACGGATGGATTTCTTGTTTTTTTAATGATGAAAAGTTATCTATCATCTACACGTACTGGTTGATCATATCTGAAAATCGAGTCTGTCGTGGTTCATCTGAATAGCACCAACCACAGTTCAGGCCGCACATGCGGAACTGAGTGAATTTTTCACATTTTCCAATGCTTATCCATAAAGCTCGTCTTAAAAGATCTTCAGCATCGTCAATTAGTAACAACAGATCCAGCATGTGTTCTATATACATATTAGAACAATACCAAAAGGTGGATGTCTTGATTCGAATTCATCCTTGGAGAGTCGCAAGAAGAGAAGCACAAAAAAAAACAAAAAAATGGGGTGGCACGCTTCTAACAAGCAATTCTTTAGAAATAATAGTATATAATTATTTGAGACATCAAGTAACTGTAGCAGACACTAAAAAGTTATAAGCATATAGCATTACACCTTGTGCATTATTTTATTGAATGCTGAAACTGTTGGGAAATGCGGTTCGGGCAACGGCAATGTTGTTTGCTTGTGCCCAGTAACGATAAATTTGTGCAAGTAAGCTTCACTGCAATACAGTTGTGCAAAATGGTGAAAACTTGCGGAAAAAAAACGAAGAGTTCGTTATGTGGTGAAGCATTCAATTGGTGCCCGTTTCTTATCGGAAAGAGAACCTCCACTAGGTTGAACACGCGCTTTATACACAACAATGATGAAAAATAAATATCATAAATAAGCTTTTATGCATCGCACGCATTCTTAGAGTAATATATCAGTAATTTCCCACTTGTGACAATATCTAGATGCTCTACAAGATGTAAAACTTCTGCATCAGCTTCAAGTAGCGTTAGTGTGTTAGGTTAATAGTACTGCCACGGCCCTGGTACTATTCATTTAATAGCCTCGTGATTAACTTCAAGTTGAACATAGTACAGTAGACTCAGTAAACGGAGATCTCCTCAGTGGAACCGCTGCCATAATGTAACAACAGCCCCGAGTATGACTGGTCTTGTGCCTCAGTTTGGCTCTCCTATTCAACTCTCTGTAAATGGAGCTCCTCGTAATGTAACATATTGTACTGGTATTTTCAGATTGCGTTTAAGGGGGGACCTGGCAACTGGAAATGTAAATTTGGTCAAAATGTTCAATTTATCCATTTACCTTTTTTTTTTCTGCCATTCTGAGACCATGTTTTATATATATCATGGTGAAACAGTAGACCAAGATAAGTAGTAGAAGTTCAGAAAAAAGGCATTTTACTGGTGGGCTGTCGTCAAAAGCTATGGTAAAATCAGGCTTGAAAAAATGCTAATTCGCAGCTTTCCTTTGGCACAGAGCCACAATATTGGCATCATCGTAAAGGGGACAGATGGGAGCTCAAGATAGCCATAAAGCTGTATTTCTGTAACAAAAAATAAAACCAGCTGCCTTCCGGGTTTCCTTTTTTTCTGATTCTAGCTCCAATTTCTTCAAGCTCAATTTTCTCAGCTTTCATTTTTTTTTAGCAGTTGCTGTCGGGCATCCCTAAGCCATTTCACAACAAATAAGGATATAGCCATTCTGCTTTCTGCACTTAGATCCTGAGACATTGGCACTGCTGTAAAAGCTCTCCATATTTGTGTGCACATCATACAAATTTTTAAAAACAGATTTTTGTTAAAGCTGATAGTAAGACAACATGCCCAGGTCATCTTAAAAATTTTTCCTGTGCTTATTTTAATACTAAATAATAAACAAATAGCATTACCGCACATAATAGGCCCTTGCGAATATCCTTATACAAAAATATTGACAAACTTATGTCTAATTAATTTTGGGATGTCGATGAGAGTCTTTCAAGTGTTGTAACTCAAAAACAAATTCAGTTGTGATATCAGCATAATATATAACATCTGCATGTCAAATTTCATCACTTTATCTCCATATATAAAGATAGCTTTCTTTGCCATGTCTACCCTTAATAGGAGTCTACTGTATCTATTATCAATTAATTAGACATGAGAATGTTTACAAGGGCCCATTCTGTGCCATAATGCTATTGGTTTATTTTTCAGTATTAAAATAAGCACAGAAAAAATTGAAATGTCCTGGGCATGTTGTAATACTATCAACTTTTACAAAAATTAAGTTATAAAAATCTGCATGATGTTCACACAAATATGGACAACTTTAGACTGCAGAGTCGACATAACATAATTTTTATTAATAGTTAATTAAAAGTCCTATGCTACGTTACCTCCAGCACCTAATATTACTGTACACTATCTAAACAAAGAGGCAAATTTAAAATATTTATCCTAAAGCATAGCCGTCGACTCGTACCAGTTGCGTTCACCAAGCGTATGACTATGAGGACTCCTAGAAGCAAGCTGGACATGTCACGTAGACTTATTGTTGTGTATATGTGTGGTGCCGAGAGTGGTTGGGGTCTATCAATCAAGCTGACGCTATGCGGTGAGTGATGCAAACACTTCATTACTTTTGTAGGAAGTTTCTTGCCTTTTGCCGCTCTCTAGAATTCTAGATCGTGTCTCTAGGGAGACACGATCTTTTCAATGCCATTCATCGTGTGCTAACACAGGAGGTTTTCAGAACCCTAGGTTGAGAAGAGTTTGGGATAAGATTTCATGTATACTACTTTAGTAACCTGCGACTTGCTGATGATATTGTCTTGATAAGTAACTAGGGGGATGAATTACAGCGCATGATTACTGAACTGGGCACGGAATGCAAAGGAGTAGGTCTGAAAATTGATATGCACAAAACTGAGTATGTGCAACAGTCTTGGCAGAAAACCGCACTTTGTGATAGGTGGAGACGCTGGAAGTTGTAAAGTAATATGTCTACTTAGGAAAGGTAGTAACCACAGAGCCGAACTATGAGAGTGAAATAACTAGAAGAATAAGGATGGGGTGGATCACATTCAGCAAACATTTTCAAATCATGAATGGTAATCTGCTACTAACAGGGGCTCCAGAACTGGGAGGGAGGGGCAGTGGGGGCCGTCACTTCCATAGGTTAGAAACGAGGGGGAGGGGGCATGCCCCCCCCACTAATAGTACCACCTCTTCCCCTTCTCTCCTTGCCTTAGTGAAAACAAAGGTATGTATTAATGCCCCTATATATATATATATATATATATATGCACACACACACACTCATTCTGAGGAAGGCAGGCCCTCCAGCCGAAACTTCGGTAAAAAAAGCACCGAAACTTCGGTGCTTTTTGTAGCTTTGTCTTCTTTTTTTCGGCTGCATATACATACATACACACACACATGCAGACACACATATATATATATATATCCTGCTGACAAACCGTTGCCCCCACACTTCAGATATACTTCCAGAGCCCCTGGACTAACCCTCAAGCGGAAAGTACCTATATAACAGCTACACTGCACCTTGCCGGTAGTTACCTACAGAGCAGAAACCTGGAGGCTTGCAAAGAGCGTGGAGCTTAAATTGAGGACAACATAGCGCGCGATGGAAATCAAAACGATAGGTGTAACCTTAAGAGACAAGAAGAGAGCCGAATGAATTAGGGAACAAACCCGGGTTGAAATCAAGAAGAAGAAATGGACATGAGCCGGGCATGTAGCACGTAGGTAAGATAATTGCTGGTCATTAAGGGTAACTGACTGGATTCGCAGAGAAGGCAAAGTGATGAAGGGGAGACAAAGTCAGGTGGGCCGATGAGACTAAAAAGTTTGCAGCTATAATGTGCCAGTAGAAAGTACAAGACAGGGTTTGTTGGCAGATCACGGGGAAGGCCTTTGCCCTGCAGTGGGCGTAGTCAGGCTGATGATGACTACTGTATCTATGTTTTGCAGTGTTACATCAAAGTGCGATAAACTTGAATGTGTGTTAGAGCTCACACTGACATCAATGATGAAAACAGTTTATTAACACAGAAATGAGGAGGCTAGTGGGTTGCCTGGGTGTCAGCGCTTCAGCAGCGGGTCAGCTCTCTGCTGCTGGCAGGCACGCTCCAACTCTTGCAACTTCTGCTGCAGCACACCTGCAGCATGAAGAACAGCTTTAAGATCACTGTGCTCATGTTAAGAGGAGTAGTCATCGATCAACACCCCAAAATTAATTTCTGAAATGAACTTCAAGACAACTCTTAATCTATCGATACATTCAGTAAGACGCACTTTAGAGCTGTGTACAAAGCAGGCCAGTAGCCAGAAATTTTCCCTGGTAGAGGCCCACTTGCTGAAGACCTTGACTATTTTAGAAAAACACACCTTTTCATTACCTATTTTAGGTGAAACACTGCTCCCTATTAGAATTCCGGGGAAAATGCAGGCCCCCAAGAAACCCCCATAGGCCACAGCAACTACAGTGCTGCCCACCCTTCTAAACGAACTCGAACTGAGAGACAGCAATTTACCTCAATGCCTAAAAATTTAATTTCAAGTATGGCTTCCTTGAACATTCTGTTTTCCCCTGTAAATACGGCATCTTGAGTGCTTTTCATGTTTCTGGAATTGGCATTGCAAGTTCAAATTTATGCCTACAACCAAAGCTCTTTTTGTACAGCCCGTTGCAGCCAACACGACGGGGTGAGTCGAGTTGTAGATATTGTAGCTCTTACGCAACTATACTCACCATAATTGGCACAGTAATTTTTTGTTTGTTATAAGCGAACTAATGCGATGCAATAAACCAAATCTCGAATCTTAAAACTCATTGCTAGTCAGTATAGCAGCCCTGTCACAGTAGTCAAGCTTGTGGCAGACCCAGGATTGAATCAGAGTGACTGAGATGTAGTATGTTACTGAAGAGAGATGGTTAAACAATAAATTCAGTATGATCTATTTAGTTTTCTCTTAAACCAGACTTTGCACAATTCACCCGAGCACATCAAATGCAATTTGCTTATAAGCTTTGTATGCATTATTAAAAATTAGGGAGTTGTGTGCATCAAAACTTCAATATGATCAAAAGGCATGCCTCAGTGCGGGACTGCAAAGTAAAGTAAACTTCCTGGGGTTTTTGAAAGTGCTCCTGTAACTAAGTACAAGGCCTTTTTGGATTTCACCCGTATCAAGATGCTCCCATCACAGCACATGAATTGGGTTTTTCCCCCCTGGTTTCGGTAGAACCCTTTCACGTATGCTAAAGCACACTAATTTCTTCAGTGTTTTATTGAAGCAATGCCAATAACAAGACTGATATGGAAAAAAAAACAACAGTGCCATGCATCAGTAGACTCGTGCAAAAGAACATACTTTCCATAAGTAAGCCAAACTGTCTGGGCAATTACACACGAATGAGAAAAAAATCTTTCCCCTTTCTGGACATGAAAAATAGTGTAAGCTAACGTTAAAACCAATGGCACTGAAGCATAGGAAAAAAAAAATTGTGCTTCGTGTTGTGACACACGGGACATCCATGCTTCCATGTCTCACCTGAGTTGTGCTGCACCCACATAAGTGCGTCCATGTGAGAGTTCAGCACTTTTGAGATTTGCTGCAGCTGCAAGCGAGGAAAGGCACAAAAGTTGATGGCACGTCACAAGCTATAGTAAATCAGTTGGGACATACAAAGCACAGTCTTTCAGAAGTTGATGGAGCACACCAGCATTAATCTGTACCTGGTTTCGGTCCAGGTTTTTCAAAGGGTATGAAATTGTTGCGCCAGTACATCTGGTTTGTATAAAAGTGTGCTTTACGATAAAACCATGTCGACAAGCTTTTGCTCAGTATTATTTTTTTTTTCAGCTGTTACACTTGGAATTAGTACCACTCACCTCAGAGTCCTGTATGCTTTCCTTTACCAGCTTTATGTTTTTTACATTTTCTTTTCAAGCTGTTAAGCCTAAACACTGCCACGGTACTACTTACGTCAAGTGTGACATGTTCCCACAGAAAGTTACGACAATGATCAGCAAAAAGTACTTAGCATTCTATCTAAGATGTCAACTGCTCTTGTACACTTCCTTGTGCGGTTAAATTTTATAATGAAATCAACCAAGCTCTTGGTCGATTTGCATCTGGCGCTACTAACATTATCAATGTACTTATTTTACCATTCGGCTAATTAACTAATTGGTTGACATGATAGTACTCTGTCCTGTCACCTGCTGTTCCTCCATGTTTCGCGCACTAGTGGTATTGACCATTTTTGAGAAGTCATCACATAACGTTTCCTGAAATCATACACCTTTTTCCTCTTGTCCTTAATAAGAGCAATAATGAGATTACGCTATATAAGTATAAAAAAAGAATATTGATATTTCAACATCACTGAGTAGAACAAAATACAGGTCACAAGTAACAACAGGACAAGGTGCCTTATCCAGTCCAATACTCAAGATGCATTAGCTACAATACTATACGAATAGCAGACACCAAAAATCCACCAAATACAGCTTCAAACTAGAACGAGTGAACACGATCACATCCGAGACCTAAAACTGGACCGACCGGTTTGTCCTGCGCAGTAAATGCATTGGCTGCATTCAGCTGCTCTACGATGTCCTTAATGTCTCGAGACACGGAGTTCAGCTGGGAGTTGATGTTCTCGGCCATGTGGTACCTGCGACAGACAGCGAGGCAGCATGCTGTGTACTGTAGAACATTCAGTTAAAGTGAATGTTGATGCTAACAGAAATTGCGGTATTTGGCCAAAAGTATCAGAAGCAGGCAACACATGATGACAGGGGCCAGCAAAGTTGAAAGGTTACAAGTTCTTTAACACTGTAATTACTGCAAGATTATGCAGAGACAGGGCAGTACACATGACAGCATGGAAAGTCTAACAAAATGCTCATCCCAACCCGAAACATTGTTGCAACAGATTTGTTTAGGAAGAATGCATTGCGAGCACTCGAGGGCCCAAAACAGTAAGGAAGGCCTAGTTCACATGGCTTTCACTGTGGCAACACTTTCAGAAAGACAGTAGAAACCTACAGTCAAATGTTCACCTCTGTGTTTTTAATAGTAGGATGGAACAATGAAGGTCATGGTAGAGTTCAACAGAGATAACACCATTATTACATTGTTAAACACTTTTGTGTCGAATCTAACTTAGCTGGACGACTCTGTGCCAGGTTTATCTCTATTGTGGCTCGCACTTCCACCTACCTACTGTTCTGGTTTGCCACCCACTTTTTCAGATAGACTGCCCACGACTACAACTGATCCCGTGAAAATGCATGCATCCCGTAGAAACCAAAAATGGCAGTTGTGCGTACCTAACACCAGAGGGTAGAGAGCGTACATAAGGGACTCACTCATATTACAGTGAGATAGTCCTATGTTTGCTTTATACCAACAGGCCATGCCTCCCACCACCCGGTAGAATCAAAACACAGTATGAGGCTTTCAGGCTTTAAGGATTGTGAACAGCAACACTAGCAAATACCATAGACAATGCTTAAACACTCTATGCACAGAACATGACAGGTGTGTATCATAGCTACCAGGAATGTCCAGCATGAAAACACATCTGGAAATATGTTGAAAAAGAAAAGTTTATCAAAAATTCCAAATCCTTGACAGCTGCCAACAACACTCTTCCCCCTACATTTCTATGTTCAGTGGTTCTACTTGGCAGGTCATGCCTTTCTTTCATGTGCACCGGCTGTGATAGCACAAAACCAGCCCAACACTCACGTGTGTTCGCGCTCTAGGTCAGCGTGCTGCTGTACAGACAGGGCAGGTGCCTGCTTCATTGCAGCCTCGAGAGGTGCCAGAAGCCTCTCGAGCTCCCCTTGCTGGGCAGCCACGTAGTCCAGCTCGTGTTCCAGCCGCTGCTGGTCCAGCTGTGCATGCTCTACCAACGAGCTGAGCTGGCCCACTCGCTCGGCGCTCGATAGCAGAGAACGGTCCCAAGCATTCACCTACACACATGCATGTGCACAGTAGGCTGTTGAACAAATACATCCGTAACGCCATAAAGTACTGTTAAATCTATTTTTTTTCAGCACAGTTAACAGGGCACATAATATAGGCTGAAAGAAGGCAAATGAATTGAAGCTGGGTTTCTTTGCCAGACACAAGCTAATTCGAACAAACGAACAATAAAGCTAAGGAAAGTATAGAGGACTTCATTTGCAGTCATATAATTGTAGTACATTAAATGTAATACAAATGTGGAAATTGAAGTGGACAAAAAGACAACTTGCCACCGGCTGGGCAAGCAGTCTTTTCATCTTTTTTAGTTTCTTTACATTCACAGTAGACTGTCTAGACTATTCAAACGTAAGGGGCCTCAGGATTTTGTTTGAATTATCATAAGTTTTCATAAATATCACTCACAACTACAGTCACAGCGGCAAGCATGGGAGAGGAGGGAGGGCTGAGCTGTGCTCTCTTGGATTGATTTAATAGGGGGCAGGCGCTGCAATGACTCCTTCCGAAGGTGAACCTTGCGCATGCCTATTGCTTATGACTAGAGTTGTGAGGTTTATTGTTTCCCAGCACTGTACGAACATCACACACAGCTCTGCATGATTGGCAGTAACGTTTTTAGAAATAAGCAATTAGACCAACACTCGTTATGAACAATGTGTGCACACAAGTGTAAATAAGGGACAACATGCGTTGTGTTCCGCGACTTGTAGTCGCTTTCCATTCATAAGACGCTGTCTCACATGACACTATAAAACATTATACACCATTATAAAAAATTTGCGAAATTAAAAAAAAAATATGACAAAAAGTAAAAAAAAAATAAAAACATCTATGCTACTCTGCACAAAGCAAACATAGCATGTGGGATCTCTGGCATCCCCGCTCTCGGAACAAGCAGATGTAGCAGACGCAATCGATCAAACCAAAACATTCACATTTATTGACCTGCTTTTAAAACGACGATATCACCATCCGAGTTGTATACACCACTAGGGACAGGCTAAAAAACCTTGTATGTACAATGCCAATACAATACATAAACAACATAACAAACAGAATGTGCCACAAATGCAGCGTTTCTGACGTTCGAATCGCGCTGAGGGATTCACGGGAAACAAACTGTGGTGTCGTCCCCGGCGGACCCACCGCAGCAGAAGTCAGTTGCCTCACGCTGCCAACTCCAAGGAGACTCGCTACCGTTTCCCATGCACTGGCCTAGCCTTTTCACTGTGGCAGCAGCGCGGCGGCGCATTCTTAGTCTGTGTTCTTTGTCACAGCTGTGCCAATGCACCTTGTCCAACTATGTCTGAAAATTTTGCAGCTAATGCAATCAGGGCGGATCACAGGGAAAGCTATGAAGCTAGCTGCTTTAAATATAAAATGAGAAGATACAGGTGTGCGAAAATATTCAGCTTTCCGCGGCTGCAGCACGCTTCACGTAGCTTGTTTCCACACTCACCTGTGTGGCCTGGTCGATGAAGTTCCTCTCAAGCTCTTCTAGCTCCAGCTTCCATTGATTGACCGACTCCTCCAGAAGCCGGTAGTGCATTCTGGAAAGCCAATCCATCCAAATGCACACCAGTGCACTATGAAGCTTCCAGCTATGTTCCATCGCCTTATTGCTTCGCCTCACTCAGTTTATTTAACTGGGCCCAAAGACTCAGCACATTAAATGAAAAGAGGGGAGGGAGGGCTATTTCACGAGTTACAATTAACCGCTCTAGTTAAACATGCAAAAAACAAACAACAGAAAAGATGAAGAAAACATTATAGAATACTTGGCAAAACTTTCAAAAGCTTCCAACAGATATTCATTGTAATCTAGCATGAACAGACAATGCAGCAGTGAATGAATATAAACAGTAGATATCAAAACTGCACAATGTACGATTAATGTTTTAATGTGGAGCTATGAAAGAAACAGCTAGTTCATGTTATGAAAAATCATTTAGCACTGCTTGAAGGACTGTTGCAATGAGTGCCTGAAACAATAGTATTCGGCAGCCCATTCCATTGCATAATGACCTGAAGTAAAAAGAGAAGGAGCTAAAAGCTAATGCAGAGCTAGCTATAATTCATATGGCCTGAATGATTTAAAGCAATGCTAAAGAGAAAGACAATTTTGCTATATCATCCCTTTGTGACACAGCATCTTTATAAGAGACTCGACTTAACTTTGCCCATTTCTGTGCATTTTTGGCAAGGAAGAGACCATTAACACTGAGCTAATGATAAATTAAGCATTCTTGTTGCTAGACGTTACTTTACAGTACAGCTGGTTGAAATATTCTGCTACACGTGATCGTTTAGGTGAAGACAATACTGTGCTTAATGACACGTTGCATGAGGGGCATTTCAGCAAGAATTTCAAAGTATACCTTTTTCATTAAGAATGATTGCTGCCAGCCAATACCTACTGCATGCTATTCAAGGGGGCCACTGAATTCGGTTTATGAAGAAATATAGCATGACTGACTGTAGGATAAGTATCTGGATAATTGGTCACGTTGCTATTACAATTAACTGCTGAAAAATACACCATAGTCTATTATAACACTTCTATTTCCTTTTAATTCAGTCTACAGAAGCCTGGTGTCAAATTCTGTAAATACAACAAATTTGCGGACAGCCAATCATAATGCTTGCTGCAAGGGGTTAAGAGTGAACTACCCCTTCAGACCAAAAACACGGCACTCTAAGTTGGGGGAGGTGTTTGGGGAAAGAAACAAAGAAAGAAAAAGAAGAAGAAAAATAAAAAAACACTTGCGAGGACGCTTGAGCTCTGTCTCGAAGAGTAGAACGCGACAGCGTAACCGGCCCTATACACATCGCTTTCGCTTTCTCAATTGCTGGCCTAGCTTCAGTTCTCGGTGCATGTCTCAATCACGCAGTAAAAAAAAAAAACGACAATGCATCAGTTGTTATAAACAATCCTAAAATGCATACTGCGAGTATATGTAATTGTTCAGTGCCCGCTACGCCCTAACTCTTCCTTTTGTGAATCAGTCAAGGGCACAATGCATGTTTGTAAAGAAACACTTGAACCTATATGCAGCTGCTTACTTCATTATGCTTTTGCTGCTGATGATGATTAAATACAAGTGAGTGCTTTGCAGTCGGTGGGCCTTTAAAAACACCCACTCAATGTGCAATTAACATGTTCTCACACCTGGAACGATTCTATGCTTCTGTCATGCGATATTACATGTGTCAAGGAGACCTCTCCCGCTACCTGACATTCGTATAGCAGTAGTGTTTTTTTTTTCCCCCCAAAACAGTTTCCCTCAATGCTGTGGCTCTGCAGTAAAACATTTGCTTGATCCGCGCATGTACTGGGTTTGATTCCCATTCGAACCAAAGATTTTTATTACTTATTTTATTAGCATGTTTCTTGATTTTTGGGTCACAGACAAAATAATTATTTTTCACTCACAAATGACGTCAACGAAATTTCTGCGAAATGAGCTTTTTAGTGCTCTCATGTTCAAAGCTCGTTTTTGCACCAAATGACTCAGATAACATATCTGGATGGCTTCTCCTAAATCCTACACAATTTTTTACTGGTGAAAATTTGTTACAGCGTATTCTAACAGAGCAAGGGACTTAGCACACCCAGTTTATGGAAAGTTTACTTAAGGGCGGCACAGCTAACTGTACCACCAATTCCTACAAATCAGTGCAAATCAGTGCCTTTCTAAGCTAGCAGACTTTCTCAAAAATAAATTAGGAATTCTTTTAGAAGGCTCAATGCTTCACGTCAAGGAAGTGAGCATGATTTAAGAAGCAGCCTGTCATTTAGCGCATAGCTCTCCATATGCGAGACATATATGTAAATATATGTAACAAACTTCCGTGTCGAGAATGCCTTCTACACTCTGGCATGCGTCACAGAAACACGAAAGTCCACTTACGGCAGATATATGATTGCCACTGTTTCCGCTATTCACACAATTTTAACACATGTTTACCTTGGAATTCCTGCCTGAGATACATGCTAGCCCTGTGGTCCAAGATAATTACTACTGCTCACATTGCACAACCTTGGTAATTACGGATGTCCAAGTACTTTCATAAACAGAATAACGATTGAAAAAATTTCGGCTTCACCACGCAACAAAATAATAGATAATGTTTTGATTACATTTTTGCTCCGGTAAAAAAAAAAGTTTTTTGTTTTCACTTCTTGATCTGTTTCAATACAATGCTTGCGACTTTGCGCATGCTTTGTACCCCCAAATCTTGCCAGTGGCCAGCGCACCCCCGACCACCAGCCGCGCCCTTGTGTACTCCCTTTAAAAGTGGATTGTAGCATATAACCTAATTTTCAGTGGTAGCTGACAGAATGTAGAAAAGCGAGACATGAGGTTGCAAGCGGAGATCTGAACTGGACACAACATCCCGTATCTTTGTGTGATTTCGCAGTGGTGGTGCGACCCACAAATAACGAGAATCCTTAAACAATATTACTTTAATTTATTAGCAGTATATGGCCAGGGTGCCATTAATTTTGGCTGTGCACCAACAAAAACACATGTGCCACACAAATTGGGCAAAACCCAGAACTCTGCACCGGTCCTCTAAAAACGATGGGAACCCACACATGCCAAACAGCAAATAAGACTGTGCATGAAAAACTAAGCACATGTGGAAAGCCAGAAAAGACAATGCATGTTGCAAAATGGAGACAAATGACAGAAGTATGGAAAACTTTAACAAAGCATTTGTTAAATTCAAAAGAAATTCGTGAACAGACATTTTAAATTTAGTTGCAGGGTTCTGCAGCTAACAAATTTTAACACCAATTTCCTGTTAGAGAAAATGTGACTCGAATTTTACACGACCACTCTGATATGCACACATATAACATGCAACGCATAGTCCAAATGCGGTACTTTTTTGTCAAGGCCTTTTTAAAAGAAGCTACAGAAGCAACAGCCTCAAAAAAGAGACACACTTGGGTGCCACTAATATTGGCACAGAATGTTGCAACAGTCTACTCACGTGGAAGATGATGCCACAGTGCCAGCTGCCTGTGCTGGTGCTTGAGTAATAGCTTCCAAAGAAGAAATTGCGAATCATCAAACTGAAATTTCTCCTGTAGTGCAGCAGCTGATAAGCATGCGGCAATGGGTTAAGGGGAAACTACCCTTTCGTACCAAAAACAGTACTTTTGCTATGGAAAAGTGCTTGAAAGCCAAAACAAAAACTTAACTTGAGCTTCACCTTCAAGAATGTGATAGCGTAATCCATTGATTGATTGATATGTGGGGTTTAACGTCCCAAAACCACCATATGATTATGAGAGACGCCGTAGTGAAGGGCTCCGGAAATTTTGACCACCTGGGGTTCTTTAACGTGCACCCAAATCTGAGGACACAAGCCTACAACATTTCCGCCTCCATTGGAAATGCAGCCGCCGCAGCCAGGATTCGATCCCGCGACATGTGGGTCAGCAGCCAAATACCTTAGCCACTAGACAACCGCCACGGGGCTTGATAGCGTAATCCATGGCGTTTGAAATCTCTGCTTGAAAAGCTGCAGATTCCCAGTTAATACACTCGTGACAGAAGACACTGACCATAAATTGAAAAATGTGTAATTTTTTTTCTTTGGCACTTTGTTTAGATTAACTTACGAGGAAGATGCCAACAACCAAACTGAACTATTGACCACAAGGTTTTGGCTGTACGCTGCCAAAACTTCATTCTCTTAGATAATTTTTGTTTAGTTTATAGGACAGTGTAGTTGCACTTATTATTAGGTAATAACCCCCTAACATGGCCACAAGTTTTGAAACCTACGAATCTACAGAAACGCCATTTTAGCATGGTGTTGATACCACTCAACAACAACTAAATTTGCTACTAATTAAAGTGTTGTTACCAATCAAATGGCCCCAACAAGTCGATGTGATTGCTTGACGCTATAAAATGTACCAGGCATAACTTTTGGAGAGAACGCAGCTTTTACAAGCAAAGAAATTCAAATAATTACTAGTGTGAAGGCATAAAAATGCATTAGTTCCTGATAGCACAATCTTTTCACTTACGATTCCAAACAAAATACCAATGACTAAAAAAGAAAGTACCTTGTTAGTTTAAAAATTGCTAGGGTGAGAACATAGAAAACTATAGAAATTTGAAGGCACTGAAACAAAGTTTTTGTAGCACCTGTGTGCAGCAAGAAGCTTGCTAATCACTAAGTCTATTTATGGAATGGAAACATAAACAATTTCCATGAAACATTTGTTGCCATAATTTTCTGATCTGCAGTGCAAATGAGGTTGTACACGTAACATACGCAGCAAGATGTGATACGCGAGCATGATAGCAATCATACTGTAGCAAACGAGTGAGACCCTATCAATCAAGGTAGTGTTGCACTGGTTTGTGCTTCCATGATCCCCATGCACGCATTACCACTCAACATGGCTTTTCGTCCCACCAGTTACTGTGAAGGCGTTGCCGCTCCTCAACTTTGGCCCTTTCTTCTCCTAAGAAGCGCAGCATAATTGTTGGGGTTTTACATTTCGCAACCACGATAGGAATATGAAGGCTGCTTAGTGGGGGGCTCTAGAAATTTTGAATACCTGGGGATTGTTCATCGTGTACCTAAATCAAACCTCAAGCGACCTTTAGCATTTTGTCTCCGCCAAAATGCAGCCGCCAAGGCCGAGACCTGATTCCACGATCGAGTATGCAGTCGAGTACCGTGACTACTGCACCACCACGGCGGGTAATGCATAGAATAAAGCAGGGGTATCTAATAGCATATAGACTTTAGCACAAGTTGTAGTGCACCTCAGCAATAGCAGACTACAAACAACGATCCGTACTACTCCTCTGGGCAGTGCCAAGGCTTGTCCACCGAGCAACTACGTACGCTAGCCTTTGTTGCTTCTAATGGCAATTTCAAAATACGAACCCTGTTCAAATTGTGAAGAGAAAGCACGATTCTGTCATTATAATTCCTAGACTGTCCATTTCCACTTGGCACGTTGTTGCTAACTGGCAGTTTTCCTCAACATCATGCCTCTTTTGGGGCCTATGAGGAATTCTTAAATAAATAAAAAATAAATGATATATACCCTGTATGACTTGAACTCAATTTGGGTCATTAGCTATTAATAATGTCTCCCCACACCCCTTGCTTATTTTTCATACTGACATCATCACAACTAGCCTTAAAGTCTAAAGTTTGCCAGACACTCACCTGGCTGTGGAAAAACATAGACGATGGAAACACAATGCCGACTATAGTGAAAATACATTCTTAAAAAGTTGTTTCAGCTCCATTATGAGAGCCAAAACGTCTCTTTAAGAACGCCTTTTTGAGAATATATTTTTATTTTGGCCAGTGCTGTGTTTCCTTTGTCCACAACTAGCCTTATGAATAGAAGTTATACGTAAGTCTTGGTGTGTGTAGTGATGCCATGTAAGCGCCAATAAGACCAGGTTTGCCATTTGTAGAAAAAATTTAAACACTGAGCCTTAAAGAGTTCAAAAACATCGACACATTGCAAGTCTGACACCTTTTCATGTGCAACATGCGTGTCGCAGGCTTCCTACAATTACGAAAATATTGAGCGGTACGGTGCAAAGCAAAATAAGGATAAAAAAAAGGCAAGAACAAGAGCTTTGTTCTTTCTTTGTTTATTTGTACAGTACCACTTAGAAACTATAGAAGGCCAGTAATCCCACTTTGCTATCCTTCAATCACTGTTTTTAATAGAGCAAAATGCTGTAGTCTTACCAGCTGTGGCAGTGGTGGTGGTGGCTGGCGCTGCAGTGACAGTGGCCGGTGTGGATGTCAAGCCCGTCAATGGCTGTGGCGTGCCAAAGTTGAACGTAGTGGATGGCTTGTTTGTCCCAAAGGAAAATGCTGGAAGCCCGAGCAAAGTAGCGCAAATTGGGCTAGTTCAAACATACTCATCACGATCAGCACACAAAAAATAAACCTGAAGACACTGTCGTGCACTTCATTGTGTTATCGTGTTCTTTTTTTGTGCGCTGATTGTGATGAGTAGACGCAAGATTAGCAGCCACTTTACACAGCGTGTCATTTGTAACACTAACTGAAAAAAGCCACTTCTTAAATATCATTGCTAACATGCTGAATGGGTACACTTCGCTTGGGACAGCACAGACGACATGTCAGCACCCTCCCCTGTGGCCTACTTTATCTCATGTTCACAATAACTGTTGGGGCTTCCCATTCTAAAACCACGAATATGAGGGGCACCGTAGCAGCAGGCTCCAGAAATTTAGACCAACTGGGGTTCCTTAAAACGCACCTGTACACAAGGCTCTTATCATTTCACTTCTATCAAAATGCAGCCACAGCAGCCAGGATTCGATCTCGCAACCTTCAGCTCAGCATTCGAGCATCTTGACCACCGAACCTTTGTCTTCAGCACTGCTTAAGAATAGTAACATTAGGGGACTCATCCATTCTTGCATTCAGAAACAAAAGAGCAAATGCTCACTAATCAGACCCTCGTTAACTTGAGAAATCAGATATTTCAGATGTGTTCCCTGGTGCTCACCAGCATATGCACTGTTCGATGGCGTAAAACTCGCGTTCATACAGTCCCATTCAGCCACAATCCGGCAGCGCGGACTATCCACGGAGCGCAAGAGAGTGTAAACCGCATTTTCAGACAAGTGAAATGAGGCAGTGTTCCCTGAATAGCTATCCTAATCAGTTAGTGACCACAACTTCATCAACCTGTGAGCAGAACTCAGCAGCTTGATTTTAACTTGGATGTAATGCATGCACAATGTTGCAAAACTCAAACATGGCGGAAGCTGTTGAATATGAAGGGCTTTCAGCCACGGTTGGCATGCTGACATAAAACTCATTTGCTACATCACGATACATGAAATATCAGTTGCAGGCGATTCTACCTGAAGAACAACTATTCTTATGTGTGCATAGTGGTAGTGCAGAGAAAGATTTGGGCCAATTAAATAAGAGAGTATAGCACAACGGTCGCCTTAAGAATGAAGCTGCGGGATGACGAAAATGGCAACTTTTACACTGCTCTTACACACACACACACACACACACACACACACACACACACAAACTGTATTATTGTAACAGAGTTTGTTTATTGTTTGCTTGATACTTTTGATAAATCAGCATTCAGTTAAATAGGACATTGTGTGCAGTTCCATTAAAAAATAAAAGAATTAGTGCACACATTCACAGTGTCGAGCTAACACGAGTCTTGATCATTCTTTTTAAAGTGGGCAAAGATGTACAATGGTGAAAGCAATGGTGTTTTGTTAACCACTGCCTCATACCCACTAATGAATTTTTTGTTGCTGATAAATAGAAGTTAGGTGTCTTGTTACTATCTATAAAAATCGCAAATTTCACAAAGCACTTCGTGCATCACAATCAAAACATCGTGTCAGAACTGTTTTGAGCTGCTTACATTCCTATTTCATCCATTCGAGCTTCCTACATCCAGTGGCAAGTTATCGTTTTGCCCACTTTTCTTTCATTACATTTTAGCCACTACAATCAACATGCCCGGTACTTTTTTTGGTTCTTTTATCTGCTAGTTCTAATTAAAGTTGTGTCTAACGAAGATAAATGAGCCCTTAAAGGTCCTCTTTTTTTTTGTTCATTTACAGAGAGGTTCTCGTTCTGGCAGAGTAGATGCCTTATGGCAGTATACGAGGGATACAGGTCAGCTGCAAGCTCGTAAAAGCATGACGTGCCTTGCGAAGCCAATAAGCAGAAAAAGTGTTCACTCGCCGTTATGGTTACTAGCACCCCTGATTTAAGTCTCACATTAAATGCACCTATATACCCGATAAAGTGGACCGGGGGATGTCCACCACTGTAGCTCCATTAATAGAGCATCAGACACATTATTTGAAGGTGGCAGGTTTGGCCCCTGCCTGTGGCAAGTTATCTTTTCATCTACTTTACCTTTTTTTATATTTACCTCACAGTTACTGCAATTGACATCCCCTATAAGTTTCCTTGGCTTTCATGTCTGTTGGCTTTAATTAACATATTTCTTAGTTACTTTCGTTTTGTACTTCAATGTTGCTCAGAAAAGCTAGTAAATAGACGAACTGAGTCAGTGTATTGCATGTACTCCCAACTGCGTTAAGAGACTGAAGTGTGAAAAATTGACAACGTAGGAGTCGCTGCTATGAGCAAGCAGTCGCCCGAGACTGCTTATCAGTCAGCAACCTTTCTGAGAGTGCTCTGGTCATCCACGCATGAGGTGTGGGCTCGCGCTCAGTCTGCAGTCAATACAGACAAAGGTGCATCATTTAATGTCAAATTCTCACTTCATTATTTTTCACCCTGTCCGAAAAATAGCCCCGATCAATCGTAGAAGAAACGTCGCTGCTTGACAGGTTCTGCATTTCAGTGAACCTCTGCTCCTAAAACAAGTACGATGCATGCTAAGGAGACAAACTTAGGAAACGCACATGTCGTGGCAGCGGCAGGGGTGCCGAAGGTGAAGGAAGTGGTTGTGCTGCTGCCCAACATTTTGCCTGCATAAAGAAAATATCAATGAACTGGTGAGGCAGTGAGACCAGGCACTTTGAAAGATAAGCGACAGTTACACACAAGTTTGCAAGCTGTTCGTATGAAATATGAGATCTCCCTATAGAGCAATGTGTTACACATGCATGTGCGCGCGCACGCACTCACACACACGCGCGCGATCGATCGAACGGCAATGGTGACAGGGTGGGATGTGGTTGGTGCCTCGGTGGGGCTGTCTACAATGTTATGACCTTTCGTACCAGCAGATCTGCAGACCTATTTACGCCAACTTAACAGAGGTCCGCAAAGTGCTAGCGTACGACGCATGAGAAACGCTAACGCAAAGTTTCGCGCGCCCTTCGCCGGATTATATAACACGTATTTTTAGTCAGCACAATTGAAGCGGCATCCGAAAACGTGACTACAGATGACCGGTCCTAAAAATTGGCCATTGTCAACATGTAATAAAAGTACACACGCTGAAACAGGGCGCACTTAAATAAAGATAAGTACTACTACACGTGAAAAATACCTTCGGTGCGTAGGGAGGCTACTTGTTAAAGCCTCAAAGTCACCGCGTGCTTTCTAAAATTTCGGGTTTACACGATAGTAATTCACTGTAACCACGACTACTAGAACCTAAAACTTTAAACTCGAACTCGGCAAACAAAACACAAACCGGATTGACTCGTCTTGGATTGGATCGCTCGTTATTTGCTAAGCTGCTGTTGCTTTATTGGGAACTTTTTGAATGAAGGGCCGCTAGAGTAAGTAGCCATACAAAACTTAGAGGAATCTTGCATAAAGTTTACTAAAATGAACATTACAAAACTCTATGGAGTCTTGGTTTTGCGGAACAGCAATACAAATCTGAACACGCTCGCGACAAAAACAAGTATAGTGAACCAGAATAGAAATAAGTGAGAGACAGTTAACGTTTTGGCGGTTGAAAACCAAAGAAAAATGTAAAGCTAAATATTTAGAAAAATAAAGACATTTTGCCGTAAAAGGCAGAAAATGGGGCTGTGAACTCGTTTTTTTAAATCAAGGTAGACAAGACATGCGGCTTTAAGGGACCCTCTAACACTACTGAAGCACCTGTTTTTTATTTGTGGTATGCGTAGACCAATAGCTGAAGGTACTTTTAGCATTGGTCTAAGTGCGGACATCATATAATTTAGTATTTTAATCAAGCAATAAACTCACTACATCGCTGCCGACCACATTACTACGTAGTGGCTTTTGTCACAACTTTGCGGGCAGAAATGACGCCGGTATGTTGCCACCACATGATAGATAAACGTAACGTTAGAAGTGATCGTGGTGTAGGATAAAAACTGATGAGGTTACTAATCTATTTCATTTTTTGTCTCTGTGCTTTTCCGTTGAACCCTAAACAGATGCGACCACAACAAAAAAGATACACGCCGTGCGCTCGCCATCTCGGAGGCCCAGAAGAGTCTCACAATGCCTGAGAAATAACAGCTAGCGTTTGCTGTTTACTTGATCGACATCTCTGGAAAGACGCGATATGTTTCCCACTATATGGACTTAATTGTCTATTTTTAAACCTCACTGAAAGTTCCTGTGTGTTTTTAGCGGCGATAGCTGCACTATCCCGGTCTTTTTCGGCGTAGTTTGAGGCCTATGAAATGCACATACAAATCGCCGAATGGGCTCGTTTCCTTCGTGACACCAGCCGAACAAAATGCGTTAAAGGGGCCCTGAAACACCTTTTCAAGTAACCATGGAATAAATTCACAAGGAGAGCTTATTGCCTCACGGATTGAACGCCGCAAACATTTTATGAATCCGTCTAGGGCGAGGGAAGTTACAAAGGTTTGTCGCATGCTTCAATTGCATTCTCTCTTCTCTCGTCCCGACGAAAGCTAAGCAGGGAGGGCTGGCAGGGGCAAAAATAACTAAGTCACCCGCGCCTCGTGACCTTGAGCACTTTTATCTTTTTTTCTTCGAATACGCGGCTTTTTCTGTGCGATCGCGCGCGCACACGTGGACATGTAGCGGCCTCCCGTGGCGATCTCTAACGAGCTTTTTCGCTCCACGGCCAGGTTAGAGTCTAGACTGCACCTGCGCTCTCTCTTCTTACAGCCTTCGCAACGGGCGTAGTACGTGTCTCTCGCCACTCCTTTGAGGGGAGCGCTGCGACCCTGCTATCTTTTTTCTTTAGGAAGAGAGTGCGAGATAATTATACTAGGAGACATGAATACGCACATAGAAGATATAGATGGGTATACCGATCCGACAGGCAAAATGATCATGGATATGTGTGAAAGGCTTGATTTGATCATTTGCAACAGTACCGAGAAGTGTGAAGGGCAAATAACATGTGAGGTAGGAAGGCTGCAGTCGACAATAGATTACGCACTGATGTCACATAGGATGTATGATAAGCGTAGGGCAGTGCACATAGATGAAAGTGGCTCCAGAAGTCGGGGTAGTGATCACAAACGTATCAAGCTAAGTTTAGGAAAAGCAGTGAAAGTGGGAAGGAGACAATATGAGCAACTACAGGAAAATTTTTATTCAGAAAAGCAAATAGAAATAGCTACTAAACAAATCGAGAAAGTAATCACCGAGGATAATAAAACAGTGTGGACATACATGAATCTAATTGGACTGTTTGAGCTAGAGCTTGCTAAGGCACGTGACAAGTCACCCCGGAAAAGAAGACACAGGCCCAAGAGTTGGTGGGATGAGGAAGTTAAGAGAGCCATAGCCAAATGTCAAGAAGCCTCTAGGGAACACAGACATGCTTAGCAGCGGGGTGAACCGACAGATGTTGTTGAAAGAAAATGGGACATCTTTCTAAGCTGCAGAATGTATGCACCCTTTCTGATCAACGAAAAGATTAGAAGAAAGGGAGCTCAGTGGCTGGCAGAATTACATAAAAATGATAGAAATGCAGCTGCGAAATTTTGGAACCATCTAAACTCCCTAAGAAATGAGACGAGCCTAGAGCAGAGTTTTATAACTACAGCCCAAGGTGCTAGGCTAGAAGGGGATGAAGCTATTGAATATATAAGAACAAGGGTGACAGAACAATTTTAACAAAGAAGTAATTTATGCACCACAATAGGCAAGGACGAATCAAGTGGTGCAATGGCTCCATTTTCACAACGAGAGTGGGAAAGGGCTGAGAAAAGGGTTCCCAGTAGTACATCAACAGACCCAGATGACATTCCAATTATGCTGATAAAGACATTAGCTCCGAAGTCTAAGCAGGCTTTGAGAGAGGCAGTGAGCAAAATAATAATCGATGGTGAAGTTCCCGATGGATGGAAACTGAGCAGGATGAGCATGATCTATAAAGGAAAGGGGGACAAAGCTGACATAAACAACTACCGTCCTATAACAGTGACGTCAGTGGTCTACAGGCTGGCGATGCAGATTATAAAGGAAAGACTGCAGTCATGGATAGAGGATGAGGGGGTGTTGAAGGAACTGCAGAATGGGTTTCGGAAACACAGGAGGTTGGAAGACAATCTGTTCTCACTGACGCAGTGCATCGAAATAGCAGAAAAGGAACACAGGCCCCTGTGGCTAGCATTTTTGGATATCAAGGGAGCGTACGATAGGGTGGTTCAAGAGGAATTGTGGGGAATAGTGGACACACTAGGCGTGGAACATGTAGTCACTAATCTTTTAAAGGATATCTATAAAGGTAACAAGGTAGTTATAAAGTGGGAAAAACAGGCATCCAAGCCTGCAGAGGTAAAACGGGGGCTTAGGCAGGGGTGTCCTCTGTCACCCTTATTACTCATAATGTACCTACAAGGATTAGAGGCCAAATTAGAGGGAAGTGGACTGGGCTTCAACCTCTCTTTAGTCAAACAAGGAAAACTCATTGATCAGGCACTACCAGCATTACTGTACGCAGATGATATAGTGCTAATGGCCAACAACAAGGAATATTTGCAGAGATTGTTGGACATCTGCGGTAATGAGGGAGATAGGTTAGATTTTAGATTCAGTAAGGAAAAATCAGCAGTCATGATTTTCAATGACAACGAAGGTAGTGAGCTTAGAATACAGGAGGTCACGCTTGAGATAACAGATAAATACAAATATCTGGGCGTATGGATAAGCAATGGGACCGAGTACCTGAGAAAACACGAAATATACGTGATGACTAAAGGTAACAGGAATGCAGCAGTGATGAAAAAGAGGGCACTGTGGAATTACAATAGGTATGGTGTTGTGAGAGGAATATGGAAAGGGGTCATGGTTCCTGGGCTGACGTTCGGCAATGCGGTCTTGTGCATGAGATCAGAAGTTCAAGCAAGATTAGAAATTAAGCAACGTGGAATAGGTAGGCTTGCTTTAGGAGCTCACGGGAATACACCAAATCAGGGAGTACAAGGTGATATGGGATGGACATCATTTGAGGGCAGGGAAGCTAGCAGGAAGATAAAATTTGAGAAGCGATTGAGAGAAATGAAGGAGGAGCGTTGGGCTAGGAAGGTTTTCAGCTACTTGTACATGAAGAATGTCGGTACAAAATGGAGGAAGCGAACCAGGAAATTGACTGGTAAATACTTAGAAAACAGCAGGTGGCCAAACCAAAAAGAACTGTCGGTTAAGAAGAAAGTGAAGGAAACGGAGACTGACATGTGGAGAATGGGCATGATTAAGAAGTCCGCACTAGAGATCTATCGAACTTTTAAGCAGGAAATTGCCAAGGAAAGGATGTATGATAATACTAAGGGTAGTTTTCTACTGTTTGAGGCTAGGACTGGAGTACTGCGAACCAAGACATATCGGGCCAAATACGAAGGGGTAGACACAGTATGCAGTGCGTGTGGAGAGGAAGAAGAAACTGCCGAACACTTTATCATCATCATCAGCCTGACTACGTCCACTGCAGGACAAAGGCCTCTCCCATGTTCCGCCAGTTAACCCGGTCCTGTGCTTGCTGCTGCGAATTTATACCCACAAACTTCTTATCATCTGCCCACCTAACCTTCTGTCTCCCCCTAACCCGCTTGCCTTCTCTTGGAATCCAGTTAGTTACCCTTAACGACCAGCGGTTATCTTGTCTACGCGCTACATGCCCGGCCCATGTCCATTTCTTCTTCTTGATTTGAGCTATGACATCCTTAACCCCCGTTTGTTCCCTAATCCACTCTGCTCTCTTCTTGTCTCTTAAGGTTACACTTACCATTTTTCTTTCCATTGCTCGCTGCGTCGTCCTCAATTTAAGCTGAACTCTCTTTTTAAGTCTCCAGGTTTCTGCTCCGTAGCTAAGTACCGGCAAGATAAAGCTGTTATATACCTTCCTCTTGAGGGATAGTGGCAATATACCTGTCATAATTTGAGAGTGCTTGCCAAATGTGCTCCACCCCATTCTTATTCTTCTAGTTACTTCAATCTCGTGGTTTGGCTCCGCGGTTATTACCTGCCCTAAGTAGACATAGACATTTACAACTTGAAGTGCACTATTACCTATCTCGAAGCGCTGCTCTTTTCCGAGGTTGTTGTACATTACTTTCGTTTTATGAAGATTCATTTTAAGACCCACCTTTCTGCTCTCCTTGTCTAACTCCGTAATCATGAGTTGCAATTCGTCCCCTGAGTTACTCAGCAATGCAATGTCATCGGCGAAGCGCAGGTTACTTAGGTACTCTCCATTAACTCTTATCCCTAACTGTTCCCATTCTAGGCTTCTGAAAACCTCCTGTAAGCACGCGGTAAATAGCATTGGGGAGATTGTGTCCCCCTGCCTTACACCCTTCTTGATTGGTATTCTGTTTCTTTCTTTATGAAGCACTATGGTAGCAGTTGATCCCCTGTAGATTTCTTCCAGGATGTTTATATTGCCACCATTGATGAACGAGCCACTGTGGCTCATACGCGTTTTTGGGTGCGAAGAAGAAGAGAACATCTTCGTTGCTCTGGTTCAAGGAGCCTGGCTGCAGGTCTTGTTTTGTTCGTGACATTACTGGTGGAGGTGCTGGGTACGTGTACTTCGGCTGTGTTGGCCATCGTGGAGACAGCTACATCTCCCAGAGCAAGAATCAGCCACCGCCTGCGTGGGTTACCCCCTGAATTTGGTCCCTTGGCATCGACACCCAGAAAGATGGCAACTGCGATGACAAGCCAGGTGGTCCAAACCAGCGATGCCCATGATTCTCTTCTCGCCCATGTTTTTCACGTGCCACAGACACCAAAGCCGTTCCATGGAGACATCTTCGAGGATGTTGATGACTGGCTAGACCACTTTTATCGGGTTGCCAGTATCAACGAATGGGACGATGTTCGCAAGCTGCGCCGAGTTTACTTCTACTTGGAGGATTCTGCGAAGACGTGGTACGAGAACCACGAGGGCTCCTTTGCAACATGGCAAGAGTTTAGCCGACAGCTCCGTGACGCCTGTCGCAACGCCGAGAGGAAGGAGAGGGCTGAACAAGCCATATCCTGCAGAAACCAACGGCCGAACGAACGTGTATCCATGTTTGTCGAGGACATGCTTCGGCTCTTCGAGCGCGCGGACCCTGCCATGCCTGAGGAAAAGAAGGTGCGGCATTTGATGCGCGGAGTAAAAGAACAGCTTTTCGCTGGGCTCGTGCGCAATCCACCGACGACAGTCGCCCAGTTCATCAGTGAGGCAGCTACGATGGAACGTACGCTGCAGCAGCGGTCGTCACGATACGAACGCCAGATCCCGGCCACCACATGCTCTATCGGCTCTGACAGCGAGAGACAGACCCTCGCAGACTTCATTCGAAGTATCGTTCGGGACGAATCGCCACAGCTTCAGGCAGTGGGATCCCATCCACCTGTGTCAGCCCTCGCGGATGTAATCAGACAAGAAGTCCGGCAGGCCGTCACACCCCTGGCCCCAATCGCACCGCCGATTCCCGAGGCCCCAGTCCTGACATACGCAGCGGCATTGCGATCCCCTGCGCCACCGGCTACAGACACTGCTATGCGGCCAAGGTACCAGGCTATGCAGCCATTCCACGATGCTGTTTCGAGCCCACCTCTCGGCTCAAGGTTTTCGAGCCCACCCACCTATCCGCCGTCTATCTCAAGACAAAGTGGTAGCAAGGCAAGCACGTGGCGCACCTCGGATAACCGTCCGCTCTGCTATCACTGTGGCGAAGCGGGTCACGTATACCGGAACTGTCAATACCGGCAGCTAGGTCTCCGCGGCTTCCACCCTGATGCTCGATGCCCGCGCTACGGTGAGCGCCCCCGCGAAATTGAAGCCTATCTCACGGGCCAACGTACTCCTTCGACTATTCGGCACCACCAGTCGAGATCACCATCGCCTCGCCGGTCTACGCCACCCAGTTTGCCCTCATCGTCTTCCGCTCCTTTCAGGAGCCGATTACCAAGTCCCCGTAGGGGAAACTAGGAACGGCGACTTCTGGGGGTGAAGTCGCGGCCCGGCGAACTGTAAAAGACCCTCCTTCGACGCAACGACCGGACGAGGGCGATTCCGGTTTTGCAGTGTTCTCCGAAAGCAAAAAGATTGTTTCTGCCGAAATTGCCGTCTTCGTCGACAATCATGCTGTTAACGCCCTCGTCGACACCGGTGCCGACTATTCCGTAATGAGCGCCACACTGGCATCTGAACTGAGGAAGGTTACCACGCCATGGCAAGGACCTCAGTTGCGCACGGCAGGTGGCCATCTGGTGACGCCTACTGGTATGTGCACGGCACGCATTCGAATACGTACGTCGACATTTGCGGGCTCTTTCCTCGTATTGCGCGTGTGCTCTCGGCCAGTCATTCTAGGAATGGACTTCCTTCGTGAATACGGCGCCGTCATTGACCTCCGTGAATTACTTGTGTCGTTCGAGGATCCTTTTTGCGCTGCAACTGACAGTACGCAATTCCGGAAAAGAGCGCTCCGTGTTACCGACGATTCTCTGACTCTCCCACCTCGAAGCAGCCTTTTTGTCAAAGTAGAATTGGGACAGGACTTGTCTGACGCGGTAATTGCAGAGGCCAATTTGTCTCTCCTTATTTCACGACAAATCTGTGTTGCCCAAGGAATCATTCAGCCTAGCAATAGGCATGCTCACCTGCTGGTCACGAACTTCAGCGACGAATATCGCCACATAACGAGACACACTGCCATTGCATATTGTGAAGAACTTGCCGATGCCGATGGTCCGTCAACGTTAGCTTCATTTTCATCGAATGGCCACCCTGACGAGGCCTTCGTGAGCACTCTCGACGTAAACGAGAGACTACCTTCGGCTCAACGAGAAAGCCTTTTGCGTATACTCGGCTCATTTCAAGACTGCTTTGCCACTACGTCAAAGGTTAAACAGACACCACTTGCTCAACATCGTATCATCACGGAACCCACTGAGAGACCCATCCGACAACATGTCTATAGGGTGTCGCAAAAAGAGCAAGATGCTATACGTGACCAAGTCCAGCAGATGCTTCAGGACGACGTCATTCAGCCATCGACCAGTCCCTGGGCTTCGCCAGTTGTGCTAGTAAAGAAGAAGGACGGTACGTTGCGTTTTTGCGTTGATTACCGTAAACTGAACAAGGTCACGAAAAAGGACGTTTATCCTCTACCCCGGATAGATGACTCCTTGGACCGTATACGCAACGCTAAATATTTTTCCTCCATGGATTTGCGTAGCGGCTACTGGCAAATCGCAGTGGACGAGCGCGACCGCGAAAAGACGGCGTTTATTACTCCCGACGGTCTGTACGAGTTTAAAGTGTTGCCTTTCGGTCTATGCTCAGCGCCAGCTACTTTTCAAAGAATGATGGATACGGTTCTCACGGGGCTCAAATGGCAATCATGTCTTGTTTACCTTGATGACGCCGTGGTCTTTGCAGACACGTTTGAACAACACGTCCAACGCCTTCATGCAGTTCTTCAGGCAATTAGAACAGCGGGGTTGTCTCTCAAACCCGACAAATGTCATTTTGGATATGAAGAACTGAAGTTCTTTGGTCACGTTGTGAGCCATGCCGGCATCCGCCCAGATCCCGAGAAAACCCGCGCCGTTGCCGCCTTTCCCGTGCCCACAAATAAGCGCGACCTACGCCGATTTCTGGGGCTCTGTGCGTATTACAGGCGCTTTGTCAAAAACTTCTCGAAGATTGCTGAACCCCTCAACAAGCTTACAAAAGACGGTGTCTCGTTTGTTCGGGGTCCCGATCAGTGCCATGCGTTCGACTCCCTCCGAAACCTCCTCCAGGCTCCGCCTGTACTAGGTCATTTTGACGAAAGCGCTGACGCGGAATTACACACTGACGCCAGCAACGTTGGACTAGGAGCGGTATTAGTTCAGTGGCAAAATGGCGTAGAGCGCGTGATCGCTTATGCGAGCAGAACGTTATCCCCAGCGGAGAAAAACTATTCTGCAACCGAAAAGGAATGCCTCGCTGTTGTCTGGGCCATAACAAAGTTCCGCCCATACTTGTATGGCCGCCCATTCAGGGTAGTTAGCGACCACCATTCCCTTTGTTGGCTCGCGAATCTCAAAGATCCCTCAGGTCGTCTAGCACGATGGAGCCATCGGCTACAAGATTTCGATGTCACCATCGTCCACAAATCTGGGCGGAAACACAACGACGCCGACTGTCTCTCACGTGCACCGGTCGAAAATGCCAACACTGACCTTGGAGACGACGACACTTTTCTTTCTGCCGTATCAGCAACCAGCTTAGCTGAGCAACAGCGTCACGACTCGGAGCTCATCCCGCTCATTGACTACCTGGAAGGACGCAATTCCCACCTTCCTCGAAGCTTCCTCAATCACAAGAACTGGGACACCATACTTCCCTACGTAGCTTTTGCGTATAACACTGCTGTTCAAGAAAGTACCGGTTTCACACCTTTTCGCTTAGTCCACGGTCGCGACGTCACGACGATGCTCGACGCCATGCTCCTGCCCGACAACTTAGGAATATACCAAATTCGCGCAGTGCGCAGAAGAGGCCCGTCAACTTGCTCGTCACCGTATTCAACGTCACCAAACCGCAGACGCGCGCCGCTACAATCTTCGCCACCGTGAAGTTATTTTTAAGCCAGGTGATGAAGTCTGGGTGTGGACCCCTATCCGACAACGTGGACGTTCAGAAAAGCTTCTTCGCCGCTACTTCGGCCCTTACAAGGTTGTGCGATGTCTCAGCGACGTCACTTACGAGGTTCTCCCACAAGGCAATTCGAGACGTTCTCGTTTCACCCCGCAAACTGAAGTCATTCACGTTTCACGTCTCAAACCATACTTTTCGCGCTGTGAATCGCCAGTGAGTGACTGACTTCATTGGTAACTTCGCGTCTTTTTTTTTTGTTCCGTCTTTTCCTTACATTTTTCCTATTTTTCTTATTTCTCATTTAACTTTTGTCCCCACAACCAACTACATTATTCCACCTTACGCCATTCATTTTGCTCGCATGCTAATTTTCATCTAATTTTCTTTTCTTTTTTTGCCTTCATGTACAGCATCGAGACGATGCTTCTTGGGAGAGGGGGTAATGCCACCATTGGTGAACGAGCCACTGTGGCTCATACGCGTTTTTGGGCGGGAAGAAGTAGAGAACATCTTCATTGCTCTGGTTCAAGTGAACTGCTCTGGTTCAAGTGAGAAGAAGCAGAAGAGCAAAAGGTCTTGGATCGAACGCTCGTTCCGCACTGCAGAACGCTACCAGTGCCTGGAACGCCACGTCGCATTTCGACTGTGAGGCTCGACTGTGAAGAAGCTGCCCGGGCTCAGGATCGCGCGGCAGTATCCTTATTGTTCTTTGAGAGTTCTTTATTTTCCGGTAACTGTATTGGTCTTTCTCAGCTGAAGCGAGTCATTCCATTTTGATGTCATTTTCTTCCCCCGGCCAAGGGCACTCCCCTTGGTTAGCTTCCACTCCCGCCAAGGATTGGCCGATAGACTATTTGTTACGCAGTGGAGCGAGAAGTGTCCCTGTGGCGCTGGTACCTACAGATGGGGGCAGTATTCCGATGAAGAACCCAAAGGCGATTCAAATGGAGCTTCGAAAAGCCACTTCGCATCCCCAGGAGATCACTGAGGTCCACCAGTTTGGTCGTGGAGGCATCCTGTGCTGTTCCGCAGATCAGGAATGCATTCGTGAGCTCCTCCAATGTTCCGAATTCGCAGCACATCCGGTAAGCCCATTTATTCCGGCACACCTCGCATGCTCGAAAGGATTAGTCCGCGGTGTAGACACAAGCCTGACACCTGCAGATGTGCTCGATTTGTTTTCGGTGGCGGGTGTAATTTCAGTGTACAGGTGCACCCGTGCAATTGACAACATAAAATCACCAACGGAATCGGTGATAGTGACCTTTTTAGGAACAGTCCGACCTTCCGAAATTAAGGCATGGCCACTGATCTATAAGGTAGAGCCACTTTCCCCCAAACCCCTGCAGTGTTTGAAATGTTGGCGATATGGACATAGCGGCAGAGGGTGCCGATCAGTTCTTAGATGCCGTCTGTGTGGTGAAAATCATGACAGCCGCGAGTGCAGCTCTGAGAAAGAGAGGTGCTGCTTATGTAATGGGGCGCACCCTGCAGACTCCGCAGACTGTGCAGCAAAAGAAAGGGAGCTTGCCATATTGGATATTGTAGAACGCAAGAGGTGCTCTCGGAGAGAAGCCGTTGCAGAAATGCAGGAGAGATCCAAAGGATATGCCAGTGTTGCAGCACGTAATACCACCGCCATGGATGCATCTCTCGCAACATCTATCGCAGAGGCCGTAGAGAAGGCTATGGAAAAGGCAATGGAACGCCTCGCAAACAACCTTTTTGAAAGCTTGGCACAATTGGTTTCCAATCAACTATCTCAAATTCTAGGTGTGGCATCTAAGAACGATTGGGCTCCTCAAACATCATTGGTATCGCAGCGTACGGAAATAGAAAGTGCGACAACACGTCAGCGAACGGTTTCTACTGAGGCAGGGACTTCCAAAACAATGGAAGACGGTGATCTTACGGATGATTCGGAAGCATGTGCAGATATGGATATGGACTCTCATAAGGCTCTGAAGCGAACCCGATCTCCCCAATCAAAAAACTCTTCGCATAATTCGAAATCTAAAAAGTATCTATCCAAAAAAGAATTCTTTGAGAACATGTCTAAGAAAGACTTTTTGCGAAAGGACATTTTGGACCAAGCAGTTTCTGCGACGGTTCTGTCGTCAAAATAGGTTCACTAACCATATTACAGTGGAATTGCAGATCTATATTTTCCGCAGCCACAGACCTATCATACCTTTCTTCACAACTTTCCCCGGATATTATATCATTGCAAGAAACCTGGCTTTCAACCAGCCAGAAGTTCCACCTAAAAAATTATCGGCTATTTCGATTGGACCGACCTAGCAGAGGTGGTGGGCTTGCTGTCTTGATAGCAACTAAGTTTAGTCACAAAGCTACGATCTCTTATCGTTGTGTGACTCCAGATTGTGAAATTTTGATAGTAGACATAGTATTACCAGACGCTTCTCCCTTGTCGTTTGTAAATGTGTATTTCCCAGCCGGGGTGCAAGACACACGAAGTCTAGACGATATGTTCTCTGCCTGCAGAAAGGATATATTAATCACTGGAGACTTCAATTCACATCATGTGGCCTGGGGTTTTAAAACAGATTTAAGCGGAAAACGATTGTGGGAATGGGCTATTGACAAGAATTTATCTTGTTTAAATTCGCAATCTGCTACTTTTGTCCGAGGTCTCTCTAAATCTGTAATTGACTTGACATTTTCAAGCTCATCTCTAAATATATGTTCGTGGCAAACTTTAGACTGTGCTACTAACAGTGACCACTTGCCTATTAGTTTTGTACTGAACTTTCCAAGAATACATGTCGCCGAAAAGGCCCGCTCATTCCTCAACTATAGAAAATTAGAAAAAGGCTTGAGGGCTACTTTTGATCACCGCAAGGACATACAAGGTGACATTAGGGCTATGAGTCTGTGTGCAGTGTTAAAAAGATCAGTAAAAGACGCAACGTTTAAATTAGACTCGGCCACAAGAGGCTCTTTTAGTCCATGGTGGACTGAAGAGTGCACGAGGAGCTATAGAAAACGGAAAGCTGCATGGAAACAACTGCTGGTCAACCAATGTCCAAAAAATTGGTGTGATTATAAATTCGCAGCAGCAGACTTCAAACGCACAGTAAGTACAGCAAAAGATGGTTATAATATGAAACGACATGAGTATCTTTCTAGGGCTAAAAACAAAAAAGCGCTCTTCAGATTTTTAAGATCTCAAAAGATGTTACCACCCGCTGAAAATATTGACTCTTCTGTTCTTTCCCCCCGTGAGCTCTCTGATTTAGTAGAAAATATTGCGAAAGGGCTCCAAAATGGATTTATGTCAACCCTACCACTGCACATTGTGAATCCAATGGCAGGAGGAGGTTACTTTAGATGAGCTGGCAGAGATAATAAGGCACTTATCCCCTTCAGCACCTGGACCAGACGGGGTAACAAATTCAATGATAAAATAAATATTCGAGATTGGTCCAACTGAAGTACTTAATCTGGTGAATTTTTCTTTGACAAAAGCTTGGATACCTGCGGAATGGAAGCTAGACTTCCACTCCTTAAAAAGCAGGAAAAAGGATTCGCCTTGGACAATGTAAGGCCGATATCAATCACGTCAAATCTGGTTAAGCTAATTGAAAGAGTTTTGAATGCCCGGGTAATGAAATATATTAATAATAACGCAATATTAAACCCAAGTCAAATTGGTTTTAGATCCGGTTGCTCAATATGGTGTGCGCATGTTGATTTAGAGAGCCGAATACAACTGGCTCGGCGTCGGCGCCAATACTGTGCTTTAGTTACTTTAGATTTGGCTGAAGCGTACGATAGGGTTGAGCATTCAATTTTATTAAAACAGATGGAATATCACCACTTTCCCAACTACATCACTGCGTGGGTGTCGGAGTTTTTAAGAGGGAGAGAATATTACTGCTTTAAAGATGGGTACTCATAGAATAGATATAAGCAGACACGTGGCGTACCACAGGGGGCTGTCCTGTCGCCAGTTTTATTTAACATTTTCTTAAGCTCCATTCCATCAACTAAGGATATTCAGTTATATGTGTACGCGGACGATATTGCTTTCTTCGCAAGTGATACCGACCTTCAATCATTATACCAGAGTCTACAAAATTATCTCAATATGATAGAAAGATGGCTTAAAAATATTCATATGACCCTGAACGTAAAGAAAAGTGTGCTCCTTGCATTCTCTTTTCTGCAGCCTATCAACATCTCGTTAATGTACAGTAATGAGCTCATTCTGCAGGCGAATTCCCTTAAATATTTGGGCATCATATATAATGACACATTAAATTAGAGAAGTCACATTGATGATGTGTACTCCAAGGCAACACGGGCCATGGGGTGGCTACGGAAGCTTGCAAACCGTAAAGCGGGTTTAAGAAGAGATGTGCTAATAATGATATATAAACTTTATGTGCGGCCCATCATGGAATTCGGATGTGTATTATTTTCTGGCAGCGCAGCCTATAAAATGAGACCCCTAATACTGCTGGAAAGAGAAGCGTTGTGTTTGTGTCTGGGTCTACCAAAGTTTGTTGCAAATGACGTGTTGTATATGGAAGCTCGCCTACCTTCTCTGCTAAATAGGTTTAAAATTCTTACTGTGCAAGCATTCTTAAAGATATACAGTTCACACCAAAGACTCTCATTTTACGCTTTCATTCAAGAACCGACTTTATTTTTCGAAACCCATTGGTCGCGACTACACACCCCGCAAATAGTATTTGCACAAGCGCTACTAAAGCAACTGAATGTAAAAATTAGACATATTGGTCCAATACACAACCTAAAGTCAATGCTTAGCATACAATTCGATGATATATTTCCTCATAACGCGAAACAATTGGCATATAGGTATTTAAATGACCAGTTAGCAAATTATCTAGCCCACCTAGAGATAAGCAATATCATAGCGACTGATGCATCTGTGACAAAAGAAAAGGCTGGGGTTGGCATCTTCGCTCCTTCTTTGGACTGGTCCTTTTCGATTCGACTCCCAGATTATACCCCGGTATTCATGGCAGAATTATTGGCCATTGTTCTTGCCCTACGCAAATTACCCTCAAGCGAATCATTAGCAGTTATCATTACAGATTCGTTATCAGTTTGTAATGCACTTTCTGCGGCAGTAAATTCAGAGCTGATGAATACGTTTCGGCATTTAGTACCGAAAAACGTAAAAAAACTGCATTTGCTATGGGTACCAGGCCACCGCGGATTATATTTGAACGAAATGGCGGACTCTTAAGCAGCAGTATCCCTGGGTGGGCCCACCATCCCAGTTTTGCCAGATACGGCTTACGTAACCGCGCTAAGGTTCCGAAATGCTTGCCTGCAATGGGGAAAAGGTAATTTGGATAAATTCAAAGATTTCGAGCATTTGAGCTATTGCTGGAATAAACAGTGGTGTGTATCTCGCCAGTTAGAGGTCACTTATACCAGATTGCGCTGTGCAGTTCCACAACTAAATTATTACCTCAATAAAGCTCAGCTCAAGGCGTCACCGCTATGCATTTGGTGCAACGAAATTGAAACAATTGAACATTTCTTTTTATTCTGTCATTTATTTAAAAAAAATGACAGAATAAAATCGTTATTCTTATCAGAGAAAAAGATTTTTAGTAGCCCCATTACAAAAGCTAGGAATACAAGTAAATTTACCAGAAATTTTATCACTTGGCGGAACTTCATTTGGTTACTGCCACAGGGATGTATGCTCCGCTGTATTTGATTACATCAACGCAACTAAAAGATTACCATGCCAGTGAACCACTACCTTTTCAGATCTTTAGTTTATAATTCGTAGTTATGTCTTTCAAAAACAAAACATGGTTTGACTGCTTGCTCAGCACACATTTTTATTTTTGTTTTTTTGGTAGTATTATTTTAAGCTACTTTTTCAGATTGGCTTCATTTTCAGTTTAGTTTCATTTAAGTATCCTGCCGCCCGGTTCTTGGCCCATCCCCCTTTGTGGGTAAGCGCCATCCATCAGAGGTCATCAGCATCAGCATCAAGTGAACTCCTGGCTGCAGGTCTTGTTTTGTTCGTGACATATACTTCATCGACGCCCTGATTCCGCAGTGTCTGCATGACGGCTGATATTTCTACTGAATCAAACGCATTCTCGTAATCTATGAAAGCTATGTATAGTGGTTGGTTATATTCTGAGCATTTCTCTATTACCTGATTGATAGTATGAATGTGGTCGATTGTTGAGTAGCCTGTTCGAAATCCTGCTTGTTCCTTTGGTTGATTGAATTCTAATATTTTCTTTACTCTGTTAGCAATTACCTTTGTAAATAGCTTGTATACTACAGAGAGCAAGCTAATCGGCCTGTAATTCTTCAAGTCCTTGTCATCTCCTTTCTTATGTATTAAGATGATGTTAGCGTTCTTCCAAGACTCTGGTACCCTTCCCGTCAGGAGACACCGCGTAAACAGGGTGGCTAGTTTTTCTACCACTATTTGTCCACCATCTTTCAGCAGATCTGATGTTACCTGATCCTCACCAGCAGCTCTGCCTCTTTGCATGCTCTCCAAAGCTTTTTTGACTTCTTCTATCATTACTGGTGGGGTGTCATCTGGGTTACTGCTAGTTGTAATAGTATTAAAGTCGTGGTCGTCCCGGCTACTGTACAGATCTCTGTAAAACTCCTCCGCTATTTTAACTATCCTATCCATGTTGGTATTTATTTTGCCTTCTTTGTCCCTTAGTGGATACATCCGATTTTTGCCTGTCCCAAGTTTCCTCTTCACTGCTTTGACGCTTCCTCCGTTTTTCAGAGCGTGTTCAATTCTCTCCATGTTATACCTTCTTACATCGGATACCTTACGCCTATTAATCAGCTTCGAAAGCTCTGCCAGTTCTATTTTGTCTGTTGTACTTGAGACTTTCATGATTTGACGCTTCTTAATGAGATTATTCGTTTCCTGGGAAAGCTTGCCAGTGTCCTGTCTAACTACCCTGCCTGCACACTCCGTAATGATACTCGTCAGATTATCATTCATTGTATCTATGCTAAGGTTGGTTTCCTCACTAAGAGCCGAGTACCTGTTCTGAAGCGAGACTCTGAATTCCTCTACTTTCCCTCTCAGTGCTAGCTCATTGATTGGCTTCTTGCGTATCAGTTTCTGTCGTTCCTTCCTCAAATCTAGGCGAATTTGAGACCGTACCATTCTATGGTCACTGCATCGTACCTTGCCAACTACTTCCACGTCCTGCACGATGCCTGGGTGGCCACACATTATAAAGTCTACTTCGTTCTTATTTTCGCCATTAGGGCTCCTCCATGTCCACTTGCGGTTTCCTTGTTTTCGGTAGAAGGTATTCAAAATCCGTAAATTATCGCGTTCTGTGAATTCGACTAGTAGCTCTCCTTTGGCGTTTCTAGTACCGATGCCATAATCTCCTACTGCCTTGTCTCCCGCCTGCTTCTTCCCTACCTTTGCATTAACGTCTCCCATCAGTATTGTATACTGTGTTTTACCTTACTCATTGCCGATTCCACGTCTTCATAGAAGCTTTCAACTGAAGCGTCATCATGGCTGGATGTAGGCGCGTAAACCTGTACTACCTTCATCTTGTATCTTTTATTCAGTTTAATTACGATACCTACCACCCTTTCATTAATGCTATAGTATTCCTCTACGTTGCCAGCTATGTTTCTGTGAATTAGGAACCCCACTCCCAGTTCTCTTCTGTCAGCCAAGCCCCGATAGCAAAGGACATGCCCATTCTGTAGCACCGTATAGGCCTCATCTGTCCTCCTAACCTCAATGAGCCCTATTATATCCCATTTAACACCCTCCAGCTCCTCGAACAGTACAGCTAGACTTCCCTCACTAGATAAGGTTCTAGCGTTAAACGTTGCCAAGTTCAGATTCCACTTGATAATGTTCTGTAAAGGGCTTCACGCTATAGTTCAGGATGATGGCGCAGAGTTTTTCAAAGCACTGGGGTTTAGGGACGGGGAGGGCAAAATAGACTTTAAGCGGGTAGACTTAACTAGAAGGAGGTTATCTGATTGGTGGGTAAAGTCAAGGCACGAGTGAAAATTAAACCCTTCACTGCAAAGTACGAATCCTCAAGCTCACTTTTCAAGGAAAAAAAAAATAAAACTAGTTTTTGGTTTATTAAGTATTACGGCTTGATGGCGCTAGCCACCGCCAGATCTAAAGAATACAGCCATATCCATCCATCCATCCATTCTTAGAGGGACTTTAAAGATAGCTAAAGTCCACACGGGCTTTAGCGATCTTCCACCACATGTTCAGTTCGGACTGGCACGGTGGATGGACGTGTTTTTTTAGCGCTCCCGATCGACTGCGCAGATAAGTGGTTTTGCATGTTTTGAGCTTGCCTTTAAATTGGGTGGGCACAGCGGCACTCAGGCAATGCGGACGCTTAACCCCTTCGTCTTCATCGTGCAGATGCTGCAGCTCTTCCCGGACTTGCTGTTCTCTGTCAGCGGTGGAAACGCCATCTTGACCACGGACACGTGGACTGCGCAGGCATTCAACGCACCGACACTACACGCACCAGATATCCTGCTCTTCGTGGCAGTTGAATCTGTGTTGCGTCACTACAAGGCAACCAGTGCAATCAACCTACAAGCAGCGCCACCACGGATAACCACGACTACAAAAGCGCCCGCACCAAACAACGCAGGCTGTGGGCACAGCGGCACTCAGGCAATGCGGACGCTTAACCCCTTCGTCTTCATCGTGCAGATGCTGCAGCTCTTCCCGGACTTGCTGTTCTCTGTCAGCGGTGGAAACGCCATCTTGACCACGGACACGTGGACTGCGCAGGCATTCAACGCACCGACACTACACGCACCAGATATCCTGCTCTTCGTGGCAGTTGAATCTGTGTTGCGTCACTACAAGGCAACCAGTGCAATCAACCTACAAGCAGCGCCACCACGGATAACCACGACTACAAAAGCGCCCGCACCAAACAACGCAGGCTGTGGGCACAGCGGCACTCAGGCAATGCGGACGCTTAACCCCTTCGTCTTCATCGTGCAGGTGAGAAGGGAACATGGAATTTGTATTCGATCAGACAACCGTTTCTTGCTTGTGCTGCTGTGCCCGCGGCAGTTTTGTGGAATTGTGTCAATATGTATAGACCTAGCGAAGAAATTATTGCTCCTTGGGGGCGATATTGAAACAAACCCTGGGCCTGAGCTAACCCAAATCGCAAGACAGATAAAGGAAATTGCTTCCGACATAAAAGAGATAAAAGAGAAGCGTCTGACCGATATTGATAAAAAGCTTGACGCAATAACGGAACTAGAAAAGAAAGTCGAAGCTTCTCACGGTGAAATATTAAACATGAAACAGGTAATTGAAACACTGCAAAAAAGAATAGATGACCTTGAAAATCGAAGCCGCCGGTCAAACCTTATTGTGTACGGCTTAGCTGAACAGGAGGGAGAAACAAGTGAAAGCTTAGAACAAGCCGTAAACGAAGGTATTATTAAAGAAAAACTGGAACTTGAACCAGTTGCAATCGAACGTATACACCGATTAGGGAATGCACAGACAAATAAAGTCAGACCAGTGATTTTCAAACTGCTGGATTCTAGACAAAAAAATGGAATACTCAAAAATGGGTACAAACTGAAAAACTCTGGCTTGTCCATTGGTGAAGACTTCTCGCGTAAAATACGGGAAGTCAGAAAGAGGCTTTGGGAGAGTGCAAAAGAAAATCGACAGAAACACGAGAAGGTGTCACTAGCCTTCGACAAACTCTATATTAATGGCCAAGCCTTCGTTTGGAATAACGAAAAAAATGACAAAGTTCTGCTTCGTCAAAAAAAGGACGACACGAAGGGGCGGCCTTACACTCGTCAAGGCACAAAATTAAAGAAATAACTGTACTGAATATAAATGCTAGAAGTATTCTAAACAAAATCGAAGCTCTTGAAAATCTGTTGCTTGAATATGAACCTGATGTTGTGGCTATTACTGAAACATGGCTCACCCCTGACGTGTACGACTCTGAAATTGCTCCCCCAAGTTATTCTGTAATCCGCAAGGACCGTCTGACGCGAGGGGGTGGTGTTGCTCTGCTGATAAAGAATCGCTTTTCCTTCCACGTTTTGGCGCACAATTTAGAAGCTGAAGCAATCTTTTGTAAACTCACGTGTGACTCAGGGACTGTGTTCATTGGGTGTGTTTACCGGAGCCCGTCATCGGGTCATGAAAGTATATCGGCCATCCAAGAATTCATGCATCAAAATGTGAGAAATTCGAAAGTACTGCTGATGGGTGATTTCAATCTTGCTGACATAGAATGGAATACTATGCATCACTCGTCAGCAGCCTCTGAAGCTCTCCTTGATATTATGCTTGCCTTTAACCTTCAACAAATCGTAACTGAGCCTACGCGCACACAAGGTGCCGTTAAAAACATCCTGGATCTTATCCTTCTCAGCCAACACTTCCCGATAAGTGCCGTTAAATCGAGTATTATTGAAGGCATTTCGGACCACGATATACCGCTATGCATTCTACCTATTAGCAATACCCAAATCAATCGTGACGAAGTGTCTGTGATTGCTGACTTTCAAAGAGCAGACGACAACAGCATACTAACACACTTAGACTACGAGTTTGCCAACTTTTCACAACTCGCGTCGGACGCATCATGTGACATAGACGCTCTATGGATTAAGTTCAAATCAATTATATTTTTTTGTATCGATAAGTATGTTCCCCAAAAAACTAGAAAACAGCAGAGGTCAAACCCATGGATCACGCGTGAAGTTATTCACTCAAAACGTCGCGTGAATCGTCTTCGTAAAACAGCAAAAAATAACCAAAGCCAGTCGATAACTTTAAAACTGCAGAACGCTAAGACTGATCTACGAGATAAAACCAAAGCGGCAAAAGATCATTACTTTAACGTAACTCTGCCGAGTTTCCTTGCAAATAACCCTCGCAGGTTCTGGAAACATTTCAGTGTAAAGGGGGCAGTGACACAACTATCTGCAAAAGAAAAACAAGATAAAGCTGAGTCATTTAACAACTTTTTTCAATCTGTATTCACAGCTGAAAATAAAAATGTACCCTCTATTAGTTCGCGCATTACCACGACCATCGATGACCTAATCATTACAGATGCCGGTGTCATGAATCTTTTATTGAAAATTGATCCCAGGAAATCTAGTGGTCCCGATAACATTCCGAACGAATTTCTTAAAAGGTACGCGGAATGGAGTAGTAAATATCTCGGAATAATTTTTAGGAAATCCTTGCAGCTCGCTAAATTACCGTCTGACTGGAAATTAGCTAAAGTCATACCAATACATAAATCCGGAGATAAAGTCCTGGTATCGAACTATAGACCTATATCTCTTACAAGTACATCGTGCAAACTACTAGAACATGTTATTTTTAAACACATCACATCTTTCCTTGAACAAATACATTTTTTTTCTCCCAACCAGCATGGATTTCGAAACGGTTTATCAACTATTACACAATTGACCGAAGTTGTACATGACCTTGCACATAGCCTCAATCGCCGCAGTCAAACAGATATGGTCCTATTAGATTTTTCAAAAGCATTTGACAGTGTCTGCCATAACAAATTAATTGCGAAATTGGAAGCCATCTTAGGTAACACCTCATTCGCCAGTTGGATTAAGGACTTTTTGCTCAATCGAAAACAATTCGTATTCTTTGAACAAGCTACATCGAAAACCGTTTCTGTATCATCAGGCGTACCACAAGGATCAGTTCTTGGACCATTGTTATTTTTAATCTATATCAACGACATTGCAACAAACATCGACTCTAACATAAAACTTTTTGCTGACGATTGTGTTATATATCAGGAAATCAATAGCCATACAGACCACCTTGCGCTGAGTGCCTCCCTAAACACAATATCCGAATGGTGTAAACAATGGCAGATGTCAATAAACGTAAAAAAATCCGCTGTGATCACAATAACTAAAAGAAAACAGCCCTCAATATTCAACTATGCAGTCGACGGCACCATGCTACCTAAAGTAAACCAACATAAATATTTAGGGGTGACGCTTACTTCGGACCTTAACTGGACCCAGCACATAGATAACGTTTCCGCAGCAGCACTACGCAAGTTATTTTTTCTTAAAAGAAGCCTAAAACTAGCTCCCACCCCAATAAAGCTGCTTGCCTATAAGACATTTATAAGACCGATTTTAGAATATGCCAACGTGGTTTGGTTCCCGCATACAAAGACTAACATAAGGAAACTGGAAGCAGTGCAATGAAAAGCGATAAGATTTATTCACAACAGGTACAGGCGCACTGACTCCCCAACTTACCTTTTAAACGCATCCAATCTAAAAACGCTGCTAGAAAGGGCGAAAGAAGCCCGCTTAAAATTCTTGTTTCAGATAATTCACAACAGTTTCAAGATAAACGTGTCGAAGTACATTTCGTTTTCCGAAACCCGACCTACACGCCAACAGCATCCCAATATACTAACAGAATATTCATATAGTAATGAAACCTTCAAGCATTCTTTTTTTCCACTTGCCATTAGGGAATGGAATCAAGTACATCCATCGATCACAAACACCAAATCATTCTCGGAATTTGTTAATAAAATTGAAGGCACAAGCAACTAATCCTCGACACAGAGAGGATATAACTACAGGCCTGTCTCAATAGTGTGATAAATGTATTCATTGTATATATTTTGGTAAACGCTATTTGTTCTTGCCTTATATTTATTGTAACCTCTTTTTTTACATTTATTAGATATTTCATTGTTCCTGAAATGTTTTATGTTTTATATATTGCACTTTTTGTATTGCCCTCCTGCTACGCTCTCAGATGAGAGCAGCAGTATTGGAAATAAATAAATAAATAAATAAATAAATTAATAAGGCAGTAGTTAAATTTTTTGTAACACCTATTACATTGTACGGCTTTTCAGGGGGTCAATCACCAGGTATTTACTGGTTTCTGCGTGTGTGTGTGGTTTCTTCTTTATGTTTTTTCTCTTGTCACCCCGTGCGGGAGGTGCACGTACATTGAATATGCAAATTTTTGGTAGTAGAGCTTACACTTTCTCTTTTTCGCAGGGCAGGGATTGTGTTTTGTAATTATCGAGTGAGACAAGTCATAAGGACAATTAGTGTCACAAAGACATGGTTAAAAAGGCTGTAAAGTGTTCAAGACGCGGGGTGAGTTTGAAAATGCAGCCTAGTGCAGAAGCAAATTTAGAGCAGGCTGACGAGAAGTGTAGGCAATGCGAGGTTGAGGAAAAAAATGGAGAAAACGATGGTTTCCCAGAGTGAACTGCTGTTGAGAATCACCGAGCTGGAGACTGCGTTTGCGACCAAGCAAGAAAAAACGAGGGCAATGAGAAAAAGGATGAAGTTCGCGATGAAGCACTAGCCAAGGTGAACAAAGGAGCGGCCGATGGAGAGAACAGTAGGGCACCGGCAACCAGAACTGCGGAAAAGAAAGAGCAAGCAAGTTTGAAAAAAACAAACAGGTTCAGCCGGTTCAATTGTCGCCAGGCGCAGCTTCATCGTAGTGGTGGGGCTGGGAGGGGACAAAGCAGCCGGCGTCACAGGTGCAAGTAACCCCCAGACGCAGGACGCTTCAGCTGAAAAGTCACAGCATGTGATAATTGCCGCGGACTCAAATTTAAATTGCTGCGCAGAAGCAATCAAAGAGAGGGTAAGAGGTGACAAGAGGGTTGCAGTAGGGACGTTCCCAGGACGCAAGCTAGAAGCAGTCATGAGGCGAGCGCAAAAATCAAAACCACAGCTGAAAGATGAAACCTCGCGATAATTTCAGGCGGTTTAAACGATGTCCTAAATGAAGATTCGGCAGGACTAGCGACCACACAGGCGAAAGGGGTCGATGACATGCGCCCCACTTCTCCTCAGGTACAGGTAGGGATATGCACGATACCGGAGGTACCAGTGCGTGATGGCAGCCTGCAAAGAGTGGTTGTCAACGCAAACCAAGAGATATGGCGGATGAGTCAAGAGAAAGGCTTTGAGGTGGTGGAAATAAACAGAGAGGTGCATAGGTGGGGTGGTTTTCAACGAGACAGAATTCACTTCGATGGGCGGCAAAGTCATGAGGTGAGTTGGTGACTTGCAGGACGCGCAGTAGCTTTTTTTTTTGGGGGGGGGGGCACGTGGCCCCTTCGGGGTGCAGGATAGCTAGTAACGAGGAAAACAATCAGGGAGACTTTTTGACAGGTGGTATGGACAGATACGATTCCAAAGTGGCACCAGTATCTGAGATAGGTAGAGTCCGGGACAAAAATAAACGTAGCCATGAGCGCCGAGCCAATTACGACATAGGGTATATTAACAGGCAGGGTGGCAGGAACAGGCTGAAGTGGGAAGAGATAGAAGAACAGCTAAGGGAGGAGAGGCCGATGGTATACGGTTTTGTAGAAACACATCTTAAGGATATGGAACAACCTCGTAACAATTCGGAGTACGCGTGGGAATATTGTAATGGAACAGAAGGCAGCAGAAAGGGGGGGGGGTGGTATTGGAGCATTCATTCATAAAAGTACAGACTGGCAAATGGTCAAGCAGGAGTGCAAGGAACATTTATGGCTAAAATGGAAAGTGGCCGGACAAATGACACTCCTTGGTTTGGTGTACTTGTGGACGGGAGCAAAGGCCAGAGAGGAAAACCAGGCAATAGTAGAGTGTATATGGAGTTAGGAGGAGAGTGCGAGATATATATACTAGGAGATATGAATGAGCACTTAGAAGATATAGATAGGTATACCGACCCAACATTCAAAACTTTCATGGATATGTGCGAAAGGCATGATTTGATCATTTGCAACAGTACCACGAAGTGTGAAGGGCAAATAACATGTGAGGTAGGAAGCCTGCAGTCGACGATAGATTACGAACTGATGTCACATAGGATGTATGATAAGCTTGGGGCAGTGCACATAGATGAAAGTGGCTCCAGAAGTCTGGGTAGTGATCACAAACGTTTCAAGCTAAGTTTTGGAAAAGCAGTGAAAGTGGGAAGGAAACAAGATGAGCAACTACAGGAAAATTTTTATTCAGAAAGGCAAATAGAAATAGCTACTAAACAAATCGAGAAAGTAATCACTGAGGATAATAAAGCAGTGTGGACACACACGAATCGAATTAGACTGTTTGAGCTAGAGCTTGCTAAGGCGCGTGACAAGTCATTCCGTAAAAGAAAACACAAGCCCAAGAATTGGTGGGATGAGGAAGTTAAGAGAGCCACAGCCAAACGTCAAGAAGTCTCTAGTGAACACAGACACGCTAAGCAGCGGGGTGAACCGACAGATGTTGTTGAAAGAAAATGGAACATCTTTGTAAGCTGTAGAATGTATGCATCCCTTCTGATCAACGAACAGATTAGAAGAAAGGGAGCACAGTGGCTGGCAGAATTACATAAAAATGATAGAAATGCAGCTGCGAAATTTTGGAACCATCTAAACTCCATCAGAAGTAAGACGAGTCTAGAGCAGAGGTTTATAACTACAACTCAAGGTGCTAGGCTAGAAAGGGACGAAACTATTGAATACATAAGAACAAGGGTGGCAGAAAATTTTCAACAAAGAAGTGCTTTATGCACCACAATAGACAAGCATGAATCAAGTGGCGCAATGGCTCCAATTTCACAACGAGAGTGAGAAAGGGCTGAGAAGAGGGTTTCTAGTTGCACATAAACATGCCCAGATGACATTCCAATTATGCCGATAAAGACATTAGGTCCGAAGTCTAAGCAGGCTTTGAGAAAGGCAGTGAGCAAAATAATAATTGATGGGGAAGTCCCCGATGGATGGAAACTTAGCAGGATGAGCATGATCGCCTTCCTTTATAGGAAAGGGGGACAAAGCTGACATAAACAACTACCATCCTATAACAGTGACGTGAGTGGTCTACAGGCTGGCGATGCAGATTATAAAGAAAAGACTGCAGGCATGCATAGAGGATGAGGGGGTGCTGGGGAAACTGCAGAATGGGTTTTAGAAACACGGGAGGTTGGAAGAAAATCTGTTCTTCCGGACGCAGTGCATCGAAATAGCAGAAAAGGAACACAGGCCCCTGTGGCTAGCAATTTTGGATATCAAGGGCGCGTACAATAGCGTGGTTTGAGAGGAATTACTAGGCGTGGAACATGTAGTCACTAATCTTTTAAAGGATATCTATAAAGGTAACAAGGTAGTTATAAAGTGGGAAAAACAGGTATCCAAGCCTGCAGATGTAAAACGGGGGCTTAGGCAGGGGTGTCCCCTGTAACCCTTATTATTCATGATGTACCTACAAGGATTAGAGGCCAAATTAGAGGGAAGTGGACTGGGCTTCAACCTCTCTTTAGTCAAACAAGGAAAACTCATTGATCAGGCACTACCAGCATTACTGTACGCAGATGATATAGTGCTAATGGCCAACAACAAGGAATATTTGCAGAGATTGTTGGACATCTGCGGTAATGAGGGAGATAGGTTAGATTTTAGATTCAGGAAGGAAAAATCAGCAGTCACGATTGTCAATGACAACGAAGGTAGTGAGCTTAGAATACAGGAGGTCAAGCTAGAGATAACAGATAAATACAAATATCTGGGCGTATGGATAAGCAATGGCGCCAAGTACCCAAGGGAAGACGAAATATACGTGACGACTAAAGGTAACAGGAATGCAGCGGTGATGGAAAACAGGGTACTGTGGAATTACAATAGCTATGAGGTTGTGAGAGGAATATGGAAAAGGGTCATGGTTCCTGGTCTGACGTTCGGCAATGCGGTCTTGTGCATGAGATCGGAAGTTCAGGCAAGATTAGAAATTAAGCAACGTGGAATAGGTAGGCTTGCTTTAGGAGCTCACGGGAATACACCAAATCAGGGAGTACAAGGTGATATGGGATGGACATCATTTGAGGGCAGGGAAGCTAGCAGCAAGATAAAATTTGAGAAGCGATTGAAAGAAATGGAGGAGGTGTGTTGGGCTAGGAAGGTTTTCAGCTGCTTGTACATGAAGAATGTCGACACAAAATGGAGGAAGCGATCCAGGAAATCGACTGGTAAATACTTAGAAAACAGCAGGGGGGCTAACCAAAAAGAATTATCGGTTAAGAAAAAGGTGGAGGAAGCTGAGACCAATATGTGGAGAATCGGCATGATTAAGGAGTCCGCACTAGAGATCTATCAACTTTTAAGCAGGAAATTGCGAAGGAAAGGATCTATGATAATACTCGCGGTAGTTCTCTACTGTTTGACGCCAGGACTGGAGTACTGCGAACCAAGACATCGGGCCAAATACGAAGGGGTAGACACAGTATGCAGTGCGTGTTGAGAGGAAGAAGAAACTGCCGAACACTTGATAATGTTCTGTAAAGGGCTTCACCCTATAGTTCAGGATGATGGTGCAGAGTTTTTCAAAGCACTGGGGTTTAGGGACCGGGAGGGAAAAATAGACTTTAAGCGGGTAGACTTAACTAGAAGGAGGTTATCTGATTGGTGGCTAAAGTCAAGGCCCCAGTGAAAATTAAATCTTTCCTTTCAAAGTGCCAGTCCTCAACTTCACTATTTAAAGAACAAAAATCTAGTTTTTGGTTCACTAAGTACTACGGCTTGGTGGCGTTAGCCACCGCCCGATTTAAAGGATATAGCCATATCAATCCATTCATCCATCCATCCATCCATCCTTCCGCTGCTCCGTACAGCGCGCGAACACATGAGTTTGGGCGCGCACCTCGACTCACCACGCGTTGAAAAACAAGCTGCATAATTGTTGAAGGCACAGAAATGGTTTGTTTTGACTTCTTATTTGCGCTAATTGCACCGAGCTTAAGTTTATTGAAAGGTGTGTAAATGTAAGAGTCCGAAGTACAGGTCTCCGCCATAAAACCTGTAGACATTCTGAGGTCTGAAAATAAATATTCATTGGTCATAAGCACTGGCAATAGTTGAACACTTTCAAGTGAAACACTTTGCTGGTCATCACAAATGTCTTGTTCACAACCTAAAATGCTTCCTGGTAGTCTTGTGTGGGTAGGTGAAATGCTTGTCGTTTGCGTCAGTCAGTTGGTGTGTAGTTGACGAGGAGAATTCTTTGGAATTTTTTGGCTATGAGATCTGCGGATCGTCGAGAGTGGCTGTCGTCAACGCTTTCAGGGCAGCTTAAGACGGGAGCGCATTGCAAGTAGGGCTGGACTGCTGTTTGCAAAACTTCTAGCACATTTCTTGCTTGGCAGGTGTCCAGAGACCTTATTAAAAAAGACCACAATCTTGTCCTGAAGAGCTAGAAACTCATGCCTTGGGTAGTGTAGATCACCCCTCTCTTGTTCTCGCAGCAGCTTGTGCAGTTGATGCTGCTTGCTGTTGGTCGTCAGCAGCGCAGCGCAAGAGTCGCATCCGAGGTCTGTAATAAGCTTGGCGATGTAACCGCCGAGGTATGCTAAGGCGGTGAAGTTGAAAGATGGAGACGGTCAAGCCTCGTACTTCAACAAAGAC